>NC_087267.1:3215000-3815357 GCF_015220805.1 Pogoniulus pusillus
GAGCTAAATGACTTCCCACAACTTTCTGAAAAGAAAGGCAACATTGCTGTGGGATTTAACCAGCTCATAAAATAGTGCCTAAGAGAGAGCAGAGTTCATGGTGAAAGAAGTGTTATTTTTCCTGAGAAGTGTTATTTTTGCCACTCCTCAGAAGAGGGCTGCTCTTGAAGCCCCTCAGTGTGATGGGAGTGATTGAAACCAAAAGCTGGCCTGAGATGCATTGTTCCTTTTCTGTGGGAAGAACCAGGGTGTGCTCCAAAGCTTTATAAAAGGTTCCCAGATGATACTTCTCTATGGAGATGCAATATTGGACAGGGCTGAGCAGCTAAACTTCCTGTGTAGGATTTCAGGATCAGGCTGTACATGAGTTCAAAGCCTTTCCATAACACGAGTGCAGTGATGCAAGTGAGAAAGCAGGTGGTTTTGTGTGCTTGGAGAGTAAGTTCAGGGGCATTTTCAACTGTGTAATGACTTTGTCCTTTGTGTTGCTTTGTATTTGCTGTCTACCTGACGCAGGCTGTGCTTGGGAGTAACTCCAAGAGGCTCCACTGCAGCCGCAGAGGAAGTGGTAAAAGAGGAGAACTGGACCATGTATTTGTTAAACCCTAGACTTTGGGGGGCTATTTGAAATTTATTGCTTCCCTAGATTATTCTTTGACTGGTGCAGGTGCTTGGATAGTAAGACCCATCTTCTAAGCAGCACAAAGCACAGCTGAGAAAAAGCTTTTCTGGCATACTTTCTCCTTATCCTTCTACTGATGCTCTGCTCTGGGGACAGCAGACTTAGGCTGGCATAATTTACAGAGCCCCAGGTGTGATCCTAAGGAGTGGCAGCAGCTTTCCCCATGGATGCAAGGGTTCGAAAGGCTGCTGCAATCCTCTCATCTGTGGCCCCTTTGCCTTTATGCTCCTCCATCACCTCCTCTGTCTTTAACATGCCCCTGACACTGGTGCTCCCACGGGGTTGGCTCTGTATTTCCTGACCCAGAATGACTCTTTCCCAGACCAGTCAGATCCCTTTTGCTCTGAGTCTAAACCTTTTGTATGAAGGAATTGGAGCAGAAGTGAGAATTTTCATTTTTGTACTAAGAAGTAATCACATCCTGGACTTCTTTCATGCATCAAGCTTCTACCTATGTGACCTACACAGGCATTCGTGACCAGACACCCTGCTGAACTACTCTGGGTCAAATTACAGATTCCTTGCTCTGTTTGTGTCACGCAATGCCAACAAAGTCACCACAAATTGTACAGTAAGCTGGGAGTACAGAGTCTCTGCTGGGAAGAGCTTGTGTTTTACAGACAACTCCAAGGCTGTGGGAGAAAATAGGCACAAAAGGATGCGGGCACTTAATGTGCAGCTTATGTTAAGTTACCACGAAAGCCAAGAGCAGAGTCCAGTTTTGTTTCTGTACTCATATTCCACTCCTTGAAGCTAAGAATCACAGTATCACAGTATCATCAAGGTTGGAAGAGACCTCACAGATCATCAAGTCCAACCCTTTACCACACAGCTCAAGGCTAGACCATGGCACCAAGTGCCACGTCCAATTCTGCCTTGAACTGCCCCAGGGACGGCGACTCCACCACCTCCCCGGGCAGCCCATTCCAGTGTCCAATGACTCTCTCAGGGAAGAACTTTCTCCTCACCTCCAGCCTAAATTTCCCCTGGCACAGCCTGAGGCTGTGTCCTCTTGTTCTGGTGCTGGCCACCTGAGAGAAGAGAGCAACCTCCTCCTGGCTACAACCACCCCTCAGGTAGTTGTAGACAGCAACAAGGTCACCCCTGAGCCACCTCTTCTCCAGGCTAACTAATCCCAGCTCCCTCAGCCTCTCCTCATAGAGCTGTGCTCAAGGTCTCTCCCCAGCCTCGTTGCCCTTCTCTGGACACGCTCAAGCATCTCAATGTCCTTCTTAAATTGAGTGGCCCAGAACTGGATGCAGTACTCAAGGTGTGGTCTAACCAGTGCAGAGTACAGGGGCAGAATGACCTCCCTGCTCCTGCTGGCCACACCATTCCTGATGCAGGCCAGGATGCCATTGGCCCTCTTGGCCACCTGGGCAATCAGGAACATCTTTAGAGATTATAGCATTTTTCTATATAGACCTCCTTTTTGCTTTGTAATGAATTGAAGACTGAAATGTGTCATCAGCAAACTTGCAGAGGGTGCACTTGATTCCACTGCCTATGTCACCAACAAAGATGCTAAACACCCTGAGGAGCACCATTGGTCTCTTGTCTCCACTTAGCCATCGAGTTGTTGACAGTCACTTTCTGAGTGTGATCATCAAGCCAATTCCTTGTCCATCACCAATGAAATCCATGCCTTTCCAATTCAAAGAAAAGGATGTTGCTGATGACAGTGTAAAATGCTTTGCATCAGTCCAAGTAGATGACATCAGCTGCTTTTCCCTAGTCCATCAGTGCTGTCACCCTATCATAAAAGGCCACCACATTTCTCAGGCATGATTTACCCTTGCTTGCCATTTGCCACGTTGGCTGCCACCAGTTGCGTTCTTGACCTGCCCCACAATCTTTCAGGGCACACGCTGCCTGGCCTGTAGTTCTCCAGCAATTCCTGCTTTGCCTTTTTGAAAATGGGAGCTATGTTTCCTCTTTTCCAATCAGTGGAAACGTCACCAGTTTGCCATGACTTTTCAGGTACAATGGAAAGAAGCTTGGCAGCATTCCTTTGGGACCTGCAGATTCAGCCGGGCAGATCCCGTGGACCTCATCCACCTTAATTCCTTCAGGTGGTCTTGAACCTGATCTTCACTTATAGTGGGTAGGTTTGCATTTTCCCACTTACCTTCTGTAACGTGGGGGGTGTGGTTAGACCTCTTGCCAGTGAAGACTGAGATAAAGAAGTTGTTGAGTATCTCAGCCTTCTGTTTATCCCAGGTGACCAGGTCCTCTGTTTCCTTCCAGAAGAGGTCCATCCCTTCCCTAGCCTCCCTTTTCTTGTTGTCCTTGATGTGCCTGGCCAGATTTAATTCTGATTAGGATTTTGCTTTTGTGACCTGATCTCTGGCTACTCAAACAACTTCTCTGTACCTGTCCCAGGATATCTATCCTTGCTTCCACCCTCTTTAGGCCTCTTTCTTGAGTCAAAGAGTGTCCAGGAGTGCCATTTTCACCCATGCAGACCACCTGGCAATTTTGTCTGCCTTCATCTTTGTTGAAAGCAGCCTTCTACCTGCTGATCATGCTTCTTTCGATGTGCCCAGGATACAGCTGGCCTTTACAGTCATAGAATCATAGAATGGTTTAGGTTATAAGGGACCTCAAGGATCATCTAGTTCCAACCACCTGCCACAGGCAGGGACACCTCTCACTAGAACAGGTTGCCCTAGGCCTCATCCAACCTGGCCTTGAACACCTCCAGGGAGGAAGGGCAACCCATTCCAGTGTTTCACCACCCTCACTATAAAGAACTTCTTCCTAACATCTAGTTTAAATCTCTCCTCTTCCAGTTTAAACCCATTACAAGACCTCATCAGTAGTCCCTCTCCAGCCTTCTTGTACTGATTCCTTCATTCCCTAGGAAATAAATCCTTCTGAAGTCAAGAAGATCCTTAGTGTGAAAGCAAACTGTGTGATGCTTAGAGGCTAAGGTCCTGCTGCTCCTCCAGCAGCCTGGCTGTTTCCAAAGGGGGTTCCTGCTGCTTATGGGCTCTTCTTCCATTCTCTCTGTGTTTGTGAGTGTAGTACCAATGAACAGATGCTCTGAGCTCCTGTAGGGAAGGAGGAAGGTCAGAGGTGGACAAGTAAATGCCCAATCTGGTCTCATCAGCTCCAGGTCTGCAGACTTCCGCTCCTCCTGGCTCATCATGTGGCCAATGTTGGGCAGATCAGAGTGCCCTGACTCCTCCCTAGCAGTGAGCACTGCCAGGCAGTGAGCTGCAGATTAGAGGAGCTTGAGCTGCTATTTTTCATCTGGAACAAGCTGCTGCACGTGGCACAGGAGCAACCTGGTCTTGATGGGCACCTGGGGTCTTCAAGAAAAGACTGGATGAGGCACTTAGTGCCATGGTCTAGTTGAGTGGATAGGGCTGGGTGATAGGTTGGACTGGATGATCTTGGAGGTCCCTTCCAACCTGGTTGATTCTATGATTCTATGATTCTATGATTGCAGATCCAAGCTGCCTGTGCCATGGGATGGTTCTAGAGATTCTTCCATGGTTCTGCTTCTCTCCCTGTCCTGTGAGTTTTCCACAAGCTCCTTCCACAAAAGGAGGGGAGAGGCCAGACATCATGGAGTCTCTGACCCCAGCGCAATTAGCCCTGGGGGTCAAGGGGCCACCAACTGGCATCTTATTTGTCTCGCTGTCCTTGTCAGGATCCCTGTCTGAGTCAGGAAAGCAGGGGTTATATAAGCAAAGCATAAAAGCAATTGTTTTCTGGGCAATGAGCAGATCAGGTGAAAGCTGTTTCCTTTCTCCCATCTGCTGCATTGTAGACCCTCCTAGGCAGAACAAGCAGCTGCACAAAAGCCAGGGGCCAGCTACATGTTTCGGCATTGTGTGGGTCTAAGTCCTTAATCCTGTGCCATTCTTGCTGGGCGATCAGCAACGGGCTGAGATGAAAAACCCCAGAGGACAGGTTTTAAAAGCCCCAAAATGGGATCACTTGAGCCACGATTGATTAAATGGGGGGCAGACTAGACCTTCAACAACAAGTGGATCAAATTTAGCTGCTTGTGGGCTCGACATGTCTCCAGTGTCATCTGCAGCAGGAACCGAACGCTAATTGCCTGACACTATTAAACACCTCATCAGCTGTGACTTAGGGCTTTCCCTGTGCATGACTTTGGGAAAACAAGCCTGCCTTTATTGCTATCCCAGTTCTGTGGTTTTTAGTGGGCCCATTTTTCTGATGCTAATGGGGGTGATGTACTTTGTTGTTACCGGTTCTGCAGGCGACTTTTGATGAAGCGCACAGAGGAAGCTTTCACACAGCCCGGATTCGCTAATTGGAAAAGGACTTGAGAGAGATCTGAAGGGTGCTCTGCTTCCTCATGTCAGCACAGAGCCCTTGGTATGGCTCAAAAGACCACGAGGAATGGTAGTGACATACTTAGCTTTTGGAGCACTCAGAAGAAGGGCAAAACCAGTGAGATTCTGATAAAGATTCTAAGTGCAATATCCTATCTCGCCAAGGAGAACTTGTCCTGGGAAGCCATTATTCAGAACAAGATGAAAAGAAGAATTAGACCACAGCTTTTTTCACAGAACCAGGTTGGAAAAGACCTCTAGGATCATCGAGTCCAACCTATCACCTAACACCTTCTAATTAACTAAACCATGGCACTTAGTGCTCATCCAGCCTCCTTTTAAACACCTCCAGGGATGGTGACTCCACCACCTCCCAGGGCAGCCCATTCCAATGGCCAATCACTCTCTGTGTTTAGCCTGGAGAAGAGGAGGCTCAGAGGAGACCTTATTGCTGCCTACAACTACCTGAGGGCTGGTTGTAGCCAGGAGGAGGTTGCTCTCTTCTCTCAGGTGACCAGCACCAGAACGAGAGGACACAGCCTCAGGCTGTGCCAGGGGAAATTTAGGCTGGAGGTGAGGAGAAAGTTCTTCCCTGAGAGAGTCATTGGACACTGGAATGGGCTGCCCGGGGAGGTGGTGGAGTCGCTGTCCCTGGAGCTGTTCAAGGCAGGATTGGACGTGGCACTTGGTGCCATGGTCTAGCCTTGAGCTGTGTGGTAAAGGGTTGGACTTGATGATCTATGTGGTCTCTTCCAACCCTGATGATACTGTGATACTGTGATAACTTCTTCCTAACATCCAGCCTAAATCTGCCCTGGTGCAGTCTGAGACTGTCCTCTTGTTCTGTCACTGGGTGCCTGGGTAGTTGCTGTCAGTTTATTGGTTTGGGTTTGTTTGTTTGTTTGCTTGTTTTTTTTAAGTCAAGGCATTAAAATTATTGACAAAGTGTCAAGTTAGCTTCATATATTCTGTTGTGCTGCTTGATTACTAAAGGGAATTGCTAGGAAGTTTCTAGGATAAGCAGCCTGCTGCTGTGGTAAATAAAATCCTGACTTACACAATGAAGGGCAATTAAATTTGTATCTCCTGCACGTAAGGAAACACAAATGCTTTTGTAGAGTTTGCTGCCAGGCAGCCTGAAGGCTAGCAGAGATAATTATATCTGCAATTAGAGTCATCTCCAAATCTGAACATTGGTTATTATTAGCATGGATCATGTTGTGCTGGTTTGTTTGGTAATGTGAAATCAGCAAGAACCACAATTCATCAGTCCTTGTTCTCATGGAGGAACTATGACCTTGCTAGCTGTAAAGATATTGAGGTGCTGGAGGGGGTCCAGAGGAGAGCAATGAGACTGAGAAAAAGACTGATGGGAAAGTCTGATGGGGAGAGGCTGAGGGAGCTGGGGATGGTTAGCCTGGAGAAGAGGAGTCTCAGTGGGGACTTATCACTCTATAACTACAGGAAGGGAAGGTGGAGTAAGGTGGGGGTCAGATTCTCCTCCCAGATAACTTGTGACAAGCTGAGAGGGCATGGCCTGAAGCTGTACCAGGGCAGGTTTAGGTTGGATGTTAGGAAACACTTCCTGGTGGAAAGAGGAATTAGACACTGGAATGGACTGCCCAGGGAGGTGGTGGGATCACCATCCCTGGAGGTGTTTAAGGCAAGATTGGATGTGGCACTTAGTGACATGGTCTGGTTGATGTGGTGGTGTTAGGTCATAGGCTGGACCTGATGATCTCAGAGGTCTATCCCAGCCTCAGTAATTCTGTGATTCTGTAATGTTTCATTATACAGAAGATTAATTAAGCACACAATGTGATGTTGTGAAACTAGAGATCAGCAATAGCTGGGACAGAACTCAGATGGGAAAATGCAGAAGAACTGATACTGATAGAATTTAGAAAGGGATAAACACTGAGTGGAAAATGCATGGATCACACATTACTGTCACAGAAGTTCTGTTGCCTGGCAAATAACTTCTTACTTCAGTCCATGCACCAAAACAAACACAATTATAGGAAGAAATACATGAGAACATTGGGGGTGAAATGATTGGGTGAATTTTTAACTGTTTCCAGGAAGATGTCAAGAGTGAAAGAAGAATCCAAACACCCACATTGAAAAAAAACAACAACTAACCACCACAACAACAAAAAAAAACACAACCAAAACCAACCAACCAACCAACCAAAAATCAAAAGCCAAAGTCCTTACTAATTCAGGAATAATGAATTGGAATCAATATTTAATGATAATGTGGAATTGGAATCAATCATTTAATTATACATGTTTATATTGTTATTTAAAGTGTTGAGGTTCTCCAAATAACAATTCAAGGTACATGAAATATGTGCTCAACAAGGTATGGTTCTTATTTCCATCAAATGAATTGAGTTTTTTGCTTCCTCTCTTGTAAACCGAGTAGACACTGCCCAAAAGTGAAAACGACGTAGTGCAGATAAAGTTCAGACTCTGTGCCCTTGAGGTGCTAAGTTCTAGGGAGACTGAAGCTGAAAGAAATAAAGATAAGAATTTAAAACCTATTTCATTTATTACATTGGATTCCTGCTTTGGCACCGATATTTAGAAGAGCCTCTACCTTTAATTAATGAAATTTTCACAGAGTCACAGAATGTCAGGGGCTGGAAGGGACCTCGAAAGCTCATCCAGTCCAATCCCCTGCCAGAGCAGATCACACAGGAACCCATCCAGGTGGGTCTTGAATATCAGCCCAGGGAGGTGGTGGAGTCACCATCCCTGGAGGTGTTCAAACAAAGCCTGGCTGAGGCACTTAGTGCCATGGTCTGGTTGACTGGCTAGGGCTGGGTGCTAGGTTGGACTGGATGAGCTTGGAGGTCTCTTCCAACCTGGTTGATTCTATGATTCTATGATCTCCAGAGAGGGAGACTATTTAGTATTTTGCCATACCAGTTTGAACTTTGTTGTGCAGAGAGATGTTCCCTGTTTTGCCTGAATGCACACCATCTGTTTTCTGAGTGGGGGTAGTTGGGAAAAGTTGTTTCGGGTGGACCTGTGCTGAAAGGAGCAACTCTGGCACTCAGCGTGAAAGGAAAAGGTGGTTTCAGTTTGGACTAGGACAGTCACAGCTCAACTATTGCATGATTCTATGTCTCCTGGGATAAAAGTGGTGACCTACAGCTTACTGCTGCTCTGATTTTCAAGAAATGACAAAAATCAGTCATGTGCTAGACCTTTATGTGTGTGTGTGTGTGTATTATTTTAGCATTATTTAATTAATGGGTTATATTAATACCTAAGAGAGTATTGTTTTGAATGGTAGGTTTTTATTTAAGTATATAGTTCCTTTTTGACAAAGTGAGATAGAATCAATCATAGAATGGTTTGGGTTGGAAGGGACCTCCAAAGGTCATCCTGTCCAACCCCCTTTGCAGTCATCAGAGACATCCTTGATTTGTATGATAGAATCAGTTGGAGTTGGAGGGGACCACAAGGATCATCTAGTTCCAACTTCCCTGCCATGGGCAGGGACTCTCTACCTTAGGTCAGGCTGGTCAGAGCCCCATCCAGTCTGGCCTTAAACAGCTGGGCTCCCCAGTTTAAAAGGGACGCTGAGATGCTTGAGCATGTCCAGAGAAGGGCAAGGAGGCTGGGGAGAGGCCTTGAGCACAGCCCTACGAGGAGAGGCTGAGGGAGCTGGGATTGGTTAGCCTGGAGAAGAGGAGGCTCAGGGGAGACCTTATTGCTGTCTACAACTACCTGAGGGGTGGTTGTGGCCAGGAGGAGGTTGCTCTCTTCTCTCAGGTGGCCAGCACCAGAACGAGAGGA
Organism: Pogoniulus pusillus; assembly: GCF_015220805.1. Lineage (NCBI taxonomy): Eukaryota > Metazoa > Chordata > Aves > Piciformes > Lybiidae > Pogoniulus > Pogoniulus pusillus. The sequence goes on from NC_087267.1 coordinate 3,223,806, forward strand.
CACAGCCTCAGGCTACGCCAGGGGAGATTTAGGCTGGAGGTGAGGAGAAAGTTCTTCACTGAGAGAGTCATTGGACACTGGAATGGGCTGCCCGGGGAGGTGGTGGAGTCGCCGTCCCTGGGGCACTTCAAGGTAAGGTTGGATGTGGCACTTGGTGCCATGGTCTGGCCTTGAGCTCTGTGGTAAAGGGTTGGACTTGATGATCTGTGAGGTCTCTTCCAACCCTGATGATACTGTGATACTGTGATACTGTAACTAGATCAGGTTGCCCAGAGCCCTGTTGAGCCTCACTTTGAATATCTCCAGGGATCTGTTCCATCACCCTCATAGCAAAGAGCCTGTTCCTAACATCTGATCCAAATCTGCTCTTCTCTGGGTTGAAGCCGTTGCCCCTTGTCCTGGCAACACAGGCCTTTATAGACAGTTTCTCTAGTTCTGCCCCATACTGCATCTTTCCTTTATAGATAGAATCCCTAAATACCTAAATTTATTATCCTAGTTATGCAATTCTGTGCATAAATGCACCTCGAAACTAAAGAAAAGGAAAAAGGTTTTTCTCATCTGCGTGGCTCTCATTCAGATCTTCTTAGTCAAGGTGATTAGGGTATGGTGTTGTGAGCCCCAAGAAGTAGGACCTCTCACAGGGCCATTTGTACAACATGAGGCTGACTTTTATTTTAGTTAGTTGGAATGAAATAAGAACTGTAGGGGGAGGGGGTTGTGTGTGGTGGTGGAAGTGAGGGTGTCAGAAGGGGTGGGGGGAAGGAAACGAAGACAGAAAGAAAGCCACTCTTGATGGTGGCATGTGCAATGGGTTTGTAAAGCACTTTCTTTTTGCCAGAGTGTTTTCTGTCATGTGAGTAGAGAGCAGTGAGTACAAGTCTTACTTTTATGTGCAATAAGTCAGTTGGTTTGTACCATTTCCTCGGCATGCACAATTGTCCTACATCAGAGAAACTACATCTCTGGGGTAGGGCAGTAACTGCAGCCAGCACCTCTCTCATTCCAATCACATACCAGTTCTTAGGCAGTATATTGCATACAAAGGAGCCATTGTACTTTCCTTCCTGCCAAATGGGATACATCTTACAGGAGACAAAAGAGCAGAATGGCTCCTTCAAGTAAATGTACTGAGGTTGCTCAGGCACTAACCTCTGAAAACTAAACCCCTCAGCTTTGATTGTAGTAGCTCAAACAAACCAAACTCTGCAGCGCCTACCCAGCAGTAATTGAAATAAACAACACACAAGAGCTCCCAAATATTGCCCAGCTGAGCACGGTGCTGGCAACCCACCAGATGTCTGATGGCTGCTTCTGATCTGCAGCTGCCCTGTGACCAGTGGGGAGGGATGGGGATAGCCCAGGGAACCAGGTTGGCTTTCCTCAGCTGACTCAGTGGATAGGCAGCAGAACAGAGGGCAGGCACTAAAGGAATCAGGAGTAACCTGACCAACAGCACTAAGGAAGTCATTCTGCCCCTGCACTCAGCACTGGTCAGGCCACATCTTGTGTACTGTGTCCAGTTCTGGGCCCCTCGATTTAAGGAAGATGTTGAGATGCTTGAATGCATCCAGAGAAGGGCACCAAGGCTATTGAGAAGGCTGTGAGCAGCAGCTAAGGTAGCTGGGGGTGTGCAGCCTGGAGAAGAAGAGGCTCAGGGGAGACCTCATTGCTGTCTACAACTACCTGAAGGGAGGCTGTAGCCAGGAGGGGGTGGTCTCTTCTCCCAGACAACCAGCAACCAACTGTGTGTTGTGAGGTCTCATTTGCTCTACGTCACCTCTGCTTGGCTCTTTTGAGTAGATCCTTGTCCCTCCTGAACTGGGGAGCCCAGAAATGGATGCAATATTCCAGGTGAGGTCTCACTGGGGCAGAGTGAGGAGTGGGAGAACCTCCCTCAATCTGCTGGACACAGTCTTCTTAGCGCACCCCAGGATCCCACTGGCCTTCTTGGCCACAAAGGCACACTGCTGTGCTGTGCAGAAGTTCTTGTCTACCAGGGCTCCCAGGTCCTTCTCCACAGGGCTGCTTTCCAGCAGATCACCTCCCAGCTTGTGCAGATGTGTATATACACAGGTGAACCACAATGCTATTTGTGTGGTACCTTTGGAACTGGTTTTGGCTGTGACAAGCTTATGGACTTTATGAAAGAACTGGAAAAGTAAATTGGAACAACAAGAAAATATTTCACTATTTTCATCACTTTCAAGATTCCTCACCTAAAGTTTTAAGAAAGAATCCATTTCTCAGTTTCTTACAGAGATTTTTCTTCTTTGGCTTATAGACAAAAATTCTAGTTTCAAAAACCTTTTGCCAGAGAGAGACAATTATCAGAGACAATTTAAAACAAATGCATTTTCCATTAAAAAAATAATATCAAACAGGTGAAAACTCAGGGGAAAAAAAAATGAAAACCACTTAATTTTTACCAAAAGAAAAGATTTTCATACCAACATCTCAACACTTCTTTGGTGAGAACTCTTTGTGTCTGGAAGTTACTTCTGATAGACAGAGCGGAGGAGAGGGAGGAATAAAGCTCTGGTGTGTGTATAGCACTGTCAGACGTATTGGAATAACCTCAAAGGTCTATGAATGAAAATCCCAGTCAGGCTGTCTCTGCAGGAAACAGTCCATTCAAGGTCTGGATGCCTTTCAGAGGCTTTGCTAGCAATATATATCAGCATTTATCAGTAAGCATTAAGCAAGCCTTACAGGTATGTTACCAACTGTTTGTTAATGACTAGCAGGAGGCTTTTTTTCCAGGTTCACTGGCTCCTTGTTTGACTTTCATGAGAGCAGAGCCAGTCAATCTCTGGGGCACAATAATGCTTCATCTCTTGCAAAAGATACAGATTTATAGCCCAACTCTCCAGGGCACTGCAATGGTCACTTTCTGACATCTACAGTTTAAGGTTTGAGAAGTCACTCTTTGTGTGTATGATTGGAAGAGACTTTGTTTGTTTGTTTTCTTACCTAAGTTGATCTTTGATTTGTCACTCCAAGGCTGGTTTATTTTCCAAGCCCATTTGGAAATATGTGGAGTCCAAAAATTAAATCAAAGTCTGAGTTCATTCCCCTAGGAATGAGCACTCCTGAAAGAAAACAAGCAAGAAGGAGACTGGAAAGCTGACCTGTCTTGCATGCAGGTCTAGGGGCCAAGCATCCCTCAGCTCTGGCTCTCATATCCAGGTACTTTTGTGGTCTTGGACAAGCCATATCACTACAGATTAGTGTTGCACTCATACAGACACAGAAAAGCAAGCAGGTAGACATCCTTCTGACTCCTGATTACCTTGGGCAGCAATCTGTTTGCTTTGCTGGCTCTTCAGATGAATATATCTTTATGTTGACCTGTTCTCATCATCCCTTTGGTCTCTCTAAATAAACACACTTCAGATTTTGTTTGATATAATTGATAATGGCTCCCAAGGGGTTCAAGTTCAAGTGACAAGTGGAGTCCCTCAGTGCAGAATCACTACTGGGACTAGTCTTGTTCATCGGTGCTATGGTGCACCCGCAGCAAGTTCACTGATGACACCAAGCTGTATGGTGCAGCTGACACACTGGAAGGAAGGGATCCATTCAGAGGGACCCTGACAAGCTGGAGTCAACCTCATGAGGTTCAAAAAGACCAAGTTCAAGGTCCTGCATCTGGATATGGCAATCCTACACACTGATATAGGCAGAGCAGCCTTGAAGAGAAAGACTTAGAGGTGCTGGTCGAAGAGAAGCTCAACATGAGCCTCCAGTGTACACTTGCCACCCAGAGAGCCAACTGTATCCTAGGCTGCATCAAGAGAAGTGTGGCCAGCAGGTTGAGGGAGGCGATTCCCCCTCTACTCCACTCTGGTGAGACCCCATCTGGAGTACTGTGTTCAGTTCTGGAGCCCCTATCACAAGAAAGATGTGGGTGTGCTGGAGAGTGCCCAGACAGGGCCACAAGGATGATCAGAGGGCTGGAGCACTTCTTCTATGGACACAGACAGAGAGAGTTAGGGCTGTTCAGCCTGGAGAAGAGAAGGTTACTAGGAGGTCTTTTTCTGGCCTTCCAGTATCTGAAGTGACCTACAAGAAAGCTGGGGAGGGACTATTTAGGATGTGAGATAGTGATAGAACTGGTGGGATTGGAGCAAAACTACAAGTGGGTAGATTCAGATTGGATGTTAGGAAGAAGTTCTTGACCATGAGGGTGGTGAGACACTGGGACAGGTTGCCCAGGGAGGTGGTGGAAGCCTCATCTCTGGAGGTGTATAAGTCCAGGCTGAATGTGGCTATGAGCAACCTGATCCAGTGTGAGGTGTCCCTGCCCATGGCAGGGGGGTCAGACCAAGATGATCCCTGAGGTCCCTTCCAGCCCTGACAATTCTGTGGTTCTATATGTATGTAGACTACAGCACAGCAAGTTCCACCTCAACACAAGGAAGAACTTCTTTTCTGTAAAGGTGACAGAGTGCTGGAACAGGCTTCCTGGAGAGGTTGTGGAGTCTCCTTCTCTGGAGACTCTCCAGACCTGTCTGGATGCATTCCTGTGTGAACTGCCCTAGATTCTATGGTACTGCTTTGTCAGGAGGGTTGGACTTGATGGTCTCTGGAAGTCCCTTCCAACCCTTAACATCCTGTAATCCCTCTCTTACTATTTTTTGGGGGGGTATGGTTTGGTTTGGTTTTTTTTCCTCTCATGTCTCTCTTCAATTTCATCTCTTTCCAATCAAAGGCTCAATCTGTTTAGTCATTCTCAGTGTGTTTGGTGTTCCATGGCTGCTTATGTGATGCTGCATTTCTCTGTGATGCTTCTGTTTCTCTTATACTCCTCTTGAGGTGGGTGCACTATCCTGCAAGTGCATTCATCATGAGTTTATCCAGCAGCACAGCTCTCTAGCACTTCCCCTCCAGCAATTCTCACCAGCCTGCTGACTTCCCTGAGCACACATCAGTAAGGATGATTCCTTCTTTCCTTGCAGATCAAGGAAATCTTACTATTTAATATTTTCCTGGAGGAAAAAACTTTGTGCCTATCAGAAAGTAAGACAAGTGTGAAGAGCTTTATTAAGTGTATCAGAGCTGATTTGCAAGCTTTTACAGAATCACAGAAAAATTCAGGTTGGAAAAGACCCTCAGGATCACCAAATCCAACCCATAACCCTAGTCTACAAGATGCACCCTAAACCAGGCCCCCAAGCACCACAGCCAAATGACCTTTAAACACATCCAGGGTTGGTGACTCAACAGCCTGCCCAGGGAGGTGGTGGAGGCACCATCCCTGGAGGTGTTCAAGCAAAGCCTGGATGAGGCACTTAGTGCCATGGTCTAGTTTACTGGCTAGGGCTGGGTGCTGGGTTGGCCTGGATGATCTTGGAGGTCTCTTCCAACCTGGTTCATTCTATGATTCTATGATTCTATGACACTCACTCAGCTCTTGTCTTTGGAAATTCTATTAATCCTTGGAGCGCCACAGAAGGTACCAAAGGTTTTCATTACATATCAGTGAGTGTATTTCCTTAAGAAAGCTCTTGGCATCCCATGGAAGTAAATGAATTACTGGCTCCTCTGGCTGCTGCATAACTACTTATTGTTTTATTGAACAAGAGAGTAAAAAGTCACATAAAACCTTTGCATACCCTAAATGGCCAGGGTATAATTCAGAGCTGCCCATAAGCACATTCATTTACTCATTGGCCTTTTTGGGAAAGATGTCAACTGATTAAATGCAGCCTGAGCTGAGCACTTGAACCACGAATGGCTTTTGTTACTTTTTTGGTTAAATTCCACTCACCTTCCCCCCCTTGCCTTTATTTCTTTGGCATGTGAGTTTTTCAAGTGTAGAATGAAACCATTTGCTAACAAGGGGAAAGAGAACCAGGACTACAGGAAAAAAGCACCTATTTGTCCCAAAGCCATTAAGAACAACTTTTTGGCACTTTCTGTATATGGAATATAAAGCTGTAGGAGCCTAATCTGCACTTTCTAGGTTCTCTAAATGATTTATGTGTTTACTTATGGTCTTGTGTGTTTTCTCCTTCTGAAGAACTCAATCAGGTCTCCTGACATTCATCCACAGGAGACCTTTTTTACGTCAACAGAATGGTGTGAATTTCAAGGAAGTACTACAAGCTCCTTAATACTCAGCATCCCTGGAGCCTCAGCTGCATATGTGGTTTTTGGAAAAGCCTAGGTTTAGTTGCTTTCACAGGAGTAAATGTGTCCTACAGCTTGTCATGGACTTTCCTGGAGCCTCTCCCAGGCCCTGATCCCATTATGCACCAGTTGTGAGGTGCTAAGTGCCCGCAGCGCCCATCATGTCCATGAGTCACTGCTGAGAGGTGTTGAGTACCTGCAACTCCTTCTGAAGCTAATGGAAATAGCAGGTGCTCAGCATTTCTCCAGGCGTTGGCCAAGAGAGATGAAGAGTACCTGGACACTGGAGAAAAAAAAACACCAGCAAGCAGAGGGAGGACCTGAAGGAAAAAAAATTTGCTGAGGTCCCCCCAAATCTCATTTCTTCATAAGTCCTCCTCCTGCCAAAGCAACAGGGAGCCTTTGTGCTCTGGAAGGCTGCACTCCTGAAAAACCTCTTGTGTTGCTGAAAGCCAGACTGTCCTCACGACTGGCACTTAAAGGAAGGGAGATTAAAAAGGCAGAGAGTCACCTGCCAGGAGTCACCTTGGCAGGCAGGGGTACCACCTGCGCTGCATCCCTGCGCATTCCTCGTCCGCAGCTGTCTCAGGGCTCCCTGGTGAACAGCTTCCTGTGAAGCATTCGGGGAGCGGTTGAAGTAATGTCAAATAAGAGATGCATCCACCCACTTCTAGTTGACCAAGGAGTCTTGGTGTATAACTAGAAAGATGTAGTAAATTTCACATGAAATAACCACTGGGGAGGAAGGTCGAAAGAAGCATCTGCTCCAGGGAGCATGCACAACTGCACACCTGTGCATGGCTGCACCCCACTGACACTTTGCCACCATGCCTACCATTGGCATGCCTTGTCTTTCTTTGACTTCTCTGGGAGGACTATATGAGTATATCTCCACAGTAGGCCATCCCTGCAAAAGGGGAACATGAGCTTCTGCTTCATGCCCATGGAGAGCAGAGGGCTGCAGCTGGGGGACTGGTGGGATAAGTCCTCTTCTCTCCATGAATTTCGGTAAGGACAAGTGTAAAGTCCTGCATCTGGGGATGAATAACAGCAGGCACCAGTACAGGTTGGAGACTGCCCTGCTGGAATGCAGCTCCATGGAGATGACCTTGGAGTGCTGGTGAACAGCAAGTTCTGCATGGGCCAGCAATGTGCCCTTGTGGCCAAGAGAGCCAATGGCACCGTAGGGTGCAGCAAGAAAAGTGTGTCCAGCAGGGCTAGGGAGGTTCTTCTCCCCCTCTACTCTGCCATGGAGAGACCACACCTGGAATACTGTGTTTGGTTTTTGCTCCCTGGTTCAAGAGAGACAGGGACCTGCTGAGAGAGTCCAGGATGACTGGGGGACTTGAGCACCTCCCCTATGGAGAAAGACTGAGAGCCCAGGGGCTGTTTAGTCTGGAGAAGACTGAGAGGGGATCTGCTCAATGTCTATAAATATCTGAGGGGTGGGCATCAAGTGGAGCAGGCCAAGCTCTTTTCAGTGGTCAGCAGCAATAAGACAAGAAGCAATGGATACAAATTGGAACACAGAAGGTTTCACCTCAGCATGAGGAGAAACTTCTTTACTGTGAGGATGACAGAGCACTGCAACAGGCTGCCCAGAGAGGTTATGGAGTTTCCTTCTCTGGAGACCTTCAAAAGCTGCCTGTATGCATTCTTGTGTGGACTACCCTAGGGGGTCCTGCTTTGGCAGGGAGGTTGGACTCAATGATCTCTGTAGGTCCCTTCCAACCTCTAATGTTCTGTGATTCTGTGATCTCCAGTCCAGAACCACCAAACAAAGAGTGCTTGTCCAAAGAAAAGGCAAGGCAGTGTGTCCCCCTCAGCTGGGGACCAGCTCCAGGTGGCTCAGAAATGCTAACAGCATATACCTTCACTTCTGTCTTTCTCATTCCTGTTTTCACTAACTTCTCTCTCTCATACACATACAAAAGCTATTTTTAACCTCAAATAAGTTAGTAGTTTGGGGGGGGTGTTTCTTACTGGCTAAAAGCTGTGGTGAAATGACTTCATATATCGACTAGAGTTTGTCTCCAAACATGTTGAAACATTTGTGTGAGGCTTGTGTATTGGGACCTAGCAAACTGCTGTTCAGGTTGATGCAAGTGATACACTGGTTGCCACAGTGCTGCAAATGCTGGGATCTGTCGACTGGCCCAAGCACACCTCAATGCACAAAGCACTTCTTATACTCAGCCCCAAGCAGCCCAGCCTCATGCTAATGAAAGCTGAGAGTTCATTTAGCCCATTGCAGTCTGTGGATCCCTAAACTGTTTTCCAGCAGATGTACAAACCCCTTTAGAAGCGTCACAGGGTGTATGAACTTGCTTTGCTGCATCACTTTTTATACACTTCTTAGAAACCCTTGGCTCCTGGGCTGAAAACCCACAGATTTCAGTTGCATGCAGCACTTTGGCTTTCAGATGGCTTGTCTTTGCTTCATAGAATCATAGAATCATAGAATCATAGAATCAACCAGGTTGGAAGAGACCTCCAAGATCATCCAGTCCAACCTAGCACCCAGCCCTAACCAATCAACTAGACCATGGCACTAAGTGCCCCATCCAGGCTTTGCTTGAAGACCTCCAGGGACGGTGCCTTCACCACCTCCCTGGGCAGCCCATTCCAATGCCAATCACTGTCTCTGTGAAGAACTTCTTCCTAATATCCAGCCTATACCTACCCTGGCACAACTTGAGACTGTGTCCCCTTGTCAACCTGAGCAGATGTGAACTGTGCTTAAACTTGGGCAAAGCAGAGTTTGTTTGCTTCTCCTTTCAATTCCAGGTGACAGAGGACATGCTCACTGTGCCAAAGGGCCTGCTGGGGGGCTTTTAAGATTGGATTACCTCTGGGCACTTGGTGCTGCCAGAGCCAGGTTGGCCATGATGGATAGCAAGTGACACAACCAAGACCATCCCTCTGTGGGGCTCAGGGCTGCCCTGTGTGGCTGAATGATCTATGCCAAGCAACCAGGAGGTGACACGGAGCAGCCTGTGCCAGCCAGGATATTTGAAGACTGAGACATGTATGTGGTACCACAAGACAGGGGAAGATTGGCAAGCAGCTTTGGGCATGTGGCTGTCTTGAGAGCCACCTCCTCTGCATGGTGATGGACAGGAATGGTGTCACATGGGGAGAAACCACTCAGGCTGCTGGTCTCAAGGCAATCTGTGAATCTGTGCTTGCAGAGACACAGTCTACTGGTTGGGTTGGTCCTTTTACCAAAGGGAGTGTGGGATCAGGGCTGGGAGTAACCAGGAGTAATCCTTTTGTCCCCTTTCCTTTCTCACCTTCCTCATACCAAAGTGACCAAGGATCAGGGTTCAAATTTGCTGCTTCTCAGTCAAAACTTCCACTAATTCAATCATACCAAAGAAGGAATATAGGTAGAGCAGGACTTTGGGGATTTGAGCTATGAAAAGAAGAGTTGGAGAAGCTGAGACTAAAACAGATTTGAAGCAAGCAGTCAGATGCAGGCATTCTGGCTCCCTCCTATATGTACTTCTGGATGAGCATCCACATTCTCCCCCCTGCATGGAGCACAGATTATCAAGTGCTGGTGAGGGGACCCATGGTTGTAAACTGAGATGCTCACAACATCCTGAGTTTCATTATGGCTAAGTCAGTTCTCTGTCAGGCCAAGACACAAGGGTTGAGAGCCCACTTTCTACTTACGACCCCATAGACCATCTTAAGCACAGCCCTCGGTCCCAAACCTCTGCAGTACACTTACAGAGCATGCTCTTATTGAGGCAAGCTGGAAATTCCACACTTCTGAATGCAAAATTGGCCACTCCAGACAATTCCCACATTTGTGCAGGGGTATTTAGTATTGGTGCCAGTATACACACATTTCCAAGTACAGCCTGCATCCCTATCTTGCCAAAACTCAGACACTTCTTGTCTACCACCTGAAAACTTGAGATTTGTCTTTTCCACGTAAGGTTTAATGTCCAGTCTAGGAGCAGTTTAAATACCCAAAGGATTGGAGTTGAAACCAGTTGAATGATCCCCAATACACTCTTAAAAATGCATTTCCTGTTCCCTGAGGTGGCAGGGGGAGACCTTTCCCTACAGCTGGGCCGATGAATTGGGCACCTTATGTCTTTCTCTCTCTCTCTCCCTTTGTTTCTCCATTAGCCAGCATGTAATAAGGCTCTGCAGGCATCAAGGCTGATTTAAATCACCACTTCTGCCCCTGCTTGCTATGTGTGTCTGTGTGAAGTATAGGGGTTTCTTTCCCTTGTTCTGCTTCAATTTCTCTCTCTCCCTCATGATTTTGCAGGTGAACTCAGTGGCTTCAGACTGGAGAAAGATGAAGCTAATTATTCCACTCTGTTGGAATAAATGGCTGTTGGCTCTTAGAGGAATAGGTTAACTTTCTCAGGTGGATGTAATCTCCTTAACTGTGAGACACAGAGCTCCTAATGCCTGTTATATACATAATCTACCTTTACATACATGGATGTGTTTGACCTCATTTTATTCTTTTTCTGCATATCTACCTCACCTTCTGTGTTCAAGTCTGGATCCATTGTTCCTTGTCTTATTACTGTACACTGAAAAGCCCCATCCACTTGACACCCACCCCTCTGATATTTGTACACATCAATAAGATTTCCTCTCAGTATTCTCTTCTCCAGGCTAAACAGCAACTGGTTTCTCAGTCTCTCTTTGCAGGGGAGATGCTCATGTCCCTCAGTCATCCTTGTGGCTCTCTGCTGGACTCTCCCTAGCAGGTACCTGTCTCTTCTGAACTGGGGAGCCCAAAACCGGGCACAGTGTTCCAGGTGTGGCCTCACTAGGGCAGAGAACATCACCTTGGGACAAAGGTTCCAGGGAGATATCCCCTTCTCTAGTTACATGTGTCAGAGTCATCTGCTGAGAATGGCAGGAGAGACACAAAAGGTGGAGTTTCAGTGGTCATAGACTCCTCCATCTTTAGGTTTAGGTCAGAACTGAGAAACAAGCCTGGGGATTGGCAGTTGGAGATTTCGATGACTAGCAGAATTAGGGTAAAGATTTCATATTCCTGTGCTTTTGTGGAACCACCACCTCGAGCTTTGAAGGCATGAAAGCAGCACACTCTGCAGTCAGTTATAGCATTGAGACCTAGTGGTGCACGGTTAAATATCTATCCTAACCTACAGATGAGAGGGATTTTATGGATTGGTTATGTATCTTGGGTCTCAGGTTTAAGCATCTGGGATCAAAACCCAGGAACATGAGGAAAAGCAATGACTATCCACCATGTCTTTTCCACTATACCACTCTGTGAAGTATAAACTGTGCAGACATTTTGATTTGCTTACTGTCATTTTTTTTTTCATCTGTAAACATTCTGAGTGGCTTCAAACACTCAACCACTGCCAGATCACAGCAAATCTAAGCCACGGTAATCAAAAGTGCAAGCATTTTGCAAGCTGAACAGCATTTGGGTTGTTCAGCAGGTAAAAGACACATAGCAGAAACTGAAACTGAGTAAAGTAACCTTTGAAGGCTTCCCTTTAATATTTATTGTTAACTCAAAGGCTTCAGGTTAATTTAATTTCCTCCCAGCGTATGAATCAACAGTTTGACTTTGCTGGATGTGCAGCTCTGTTCCTCTGGATCCTAAAAGCATATTGTTTACATGACACAATCAGCAAGTGAAAATTATCTTATTCACAGAGGGTCCAGTTCCCACAAAGTATCCACACCCTTCCTTGCTCATGAATTATGGATGTCTGGGGTCTGCACTCTACCAGAAACTTGGCTGGGCTGTGTAAAACCATTTTCTGGAGAGTGTGCTTTATTTTGAATGAAGCAAGCAGGCAAGAGGCCAATAGGATTAAAATGCATTCTTTATTTAAAACAGCTCACAAAACACAGCAGCTCCTACCATTTCCTAGGTCCTACCAGCCTACCCAGATCCCTGGTGCAGCCTTTGACTGGTGCTCTCAAGTACACTCACTATCTCTCAGGGTGCATCAGGGGTGGCTGCTACCCAGGGCTGGTTGCCACACGAAAGTTGGTAGACATGAGAACAAGGAGACTCTTGTGGGAGCCCCAGCCACTGAGTCACTGGATCCATTATCCCAGACCTAGCACGAGGAAGGGACATCCATCTTCCTGCTCCTGCAGCTTATGGGAAATAATTCCTCCAGGTATAATATGGAAATACTCTGAAGCCTTAACTCTCTGAGATTGTAACAAAGAGCTCTCAGATTCCCCAATGAAAAAAGGGAATGCTCTGTATCTATCTAATATTATGTTGCATCCAAAGCTCCCTGAATTTATTTGGACACTATTAACAGAAGTTTATTGAATACAGGCAAAATAATGAATGGGCCACATGCACAAGACCTGGGACAACATGAGGCACTCTGGCAATGCTGAGGACTGTCCTGCTTCACCAAGTGCAGTGCAATTGTCTTCTCCATTGACATAAAAATCTACATGTGTGACATCCCCAAAGTCACTGAAGCATTTCCTTTTGCTTGACTTTCTCTGGTGCAACATAAACTACCTGAGGGGGGGTTGTGGCCAGGAGGAGGTTGCTCTCTTCTCTCAGGTGGCCAGCACCAGAACAAGAGGACACAGCCTCAAGCTACGCCAGGGGAAATTTAGGCTGGAGGTGAGGAGAAAGTTCTTCCCTGAGAGAGTCATTGGACACTGGAATGGGCTGCCCGGGGAGGTGGTGGAGTCGCCGTCCCTGGAGCTGTTCAAGGCAGGATTGGATGTGGCACTTGGTGCCATGGTCTGGCCTTGAGCTCTGTGGTAAAGGGTTGGACTTGATGATCTGTGAGGTCTCTTCCAACCTTGGTGATACTGTGATACTGTGATAAAGGATAGCCAGACTTGAAAGGAACTTGAAACCTCCTTTGTCAAAGAAGTGAGCTGACAGCAACAAACTCTAATGTTGTGAAAGCTATTTAACCGAGTAACATACAAAATAGTTCTTAGTGTTATGAAATGCAAAGCTGTCAAATCCTTTAGCAGTGGTAACTGACAAGAGAAATTAAGTCTGTGGCTCATTGTCCTACCCCAATTCATGTCAAAATGTCAGCTGTCCATCTGTTACCAGACTTGGTGAACATCAGGTCCTGCCCTACGCATGTGTCAGCAGAGCTGAAGTGTTGTTGAGCTCAGCTGATAGCCACCCCTAAATATCCATGAAGGAGCCTTCTCTCAATTGCTGTCTATCAGCACCTCACCATACAGGGCCCTTTCCAGGTTACTCTCCTGGAGGAAGAGACTATTCTTTTGCTATATAGTCATAGATTAGTCATAGAATCAACCAGGTTGGAAGAGACCTCCAAGATCATCCAGGCCAACCTAGCACCCAGCCCTAGACAGTCAACCAGACCATGGCACCAAGTGCCTCAGCCAGGCTTTGCTTCAACACCTCCAGGGATGGTGCCTCCACCACCTCCCTGGGCAGCCCATTCCAATGCCCTCCAGAGAGCCAAGAAACAACCCCTGCCAGACCAAAGTTTCTTTCCTTCCTTGTGACACCCTCATTACAAAAGTGGCCTTTTCACTTCTTTAGTTGCTGCTCCTTCTTTGTTATTTTGTCTACCATGTTCACTGCTTATCAGTTTGCTCAGCTCAAAGAATCTTAGTTTTCCTGATGGACAACATTGTAGGTGCTAATCCTTGCAGAGCGTCTGGAGCCATTAGCATCACAGAATCATAGATGGAATCAGAGAATCATTTTGCTTCCAAAAGACCATTAATCTCCAGTCCAACCATTATCTAATGCTACCAAGTCTGATTCTAAACCACAACCCTTAGCACCACATCTATGCATCTTCTAAACATCTCCAGGTACAGTGATTCAACCACCTGCCTGGGGAGCCTGTTCCAGTGTTTGATAACCCTTTCAGTGAAGGAGTTTTTTCTGATATCCAATCTAAACCTCTCCTGGTGCAACTGGAGGCCATTTCCTCTTGTCCCTAGAAGTCGTGTTTACTGCCACCTCATGCCAGCCCCTGTCCTGAAATCACAGCTTTCCCATGCTGGGGCTGGGAGGGTCAGAGGTGAGCTCTTGTAAGCTGGGACAAACAATACTTAAAATGAGAGGGGGGAAAGGGGAACAAAAAGAGCAAGAGTCATGTTAACTATAACTAGCAGCCACTGTGTAGTTAGGAGAACCTACAGGGATCCAGAAAGAAAGCACTTCTCTGTCTGCTTTCCAAGATTTGTCTTGAAAATATGCCAGGCAGAGCTCTGCAGAGCTGAGTGGAAGTAGCAAACACAGTGGTGACATCTTCAAGCCTGGCCAGCTGCCAACGGGCTTCTATGGGGCCAGAGTGATAAGGTTGGCAGAGGATTATTTCCTTTGTTGTTATGAAATCACATAGTCCTTGCTCTTGATAGCTGTGTGAGTATTTGTCCAGGAACACATGTTAAAGAAATCCCTCTGTCACTGGCTGACATAATTTATATGAGAAGGCTGACATTTCAGCAGTAAGTAAAAAAATCATGACATTTGACATTCTAAATCACCTCTGGGCAGGATATCCAGTCAGACGTTACCACAGCCCAATTACCCTGGTAGAAGGAAGGATGAGAGTTAACATTCAAAGATGCAGAACCCTCTCCCCTTCCTTTGCCTGAAAAGAGGACATAATTGGAGTGGGACTATAAATTTGTTATCATGTCTATTAATAATCTGTCCAAGAGCATGGAGAAGAGACCTTTTTACAAAGCAGAAATTAATAAGAAATAGCTTAGGGAGGTCTGTTTAGAGGAGGTTAGAACTGTGTTTGGGAAGATTTCCCTTTTCCCCATAAGATGCTTGGAGTTGCAGTGTCACTTGAGGGGAAAATACTGCAAAGGCTGCCAAAAACAGTCTCAGAAGAAAAAAAAATATAGAGAGGAAAAGCTGAGACAAGATGGTGTTGCAAGGGTTATGGAGCTTAATGGTCAGCATTGCTCTAGTCCAGCCTTTGTCCTAGCACTAAAAGGTGCTGAGTTAAAATAAAGTCTGTGTCTTCCATTCCTAGTTGCAGGTATTACTGAATTAAATGTAGTGATTTATTTCCTACATTACACACTTCTTTTGGCTTACAGGGAAACCAGCTTCAAGAGATCCACCATGTTGCAAGTGACAAGGTGCATTTTAGTGTGCAAAAGGAGCCTGTCCCTGACTGTTTCCCTCACTGTCTCTGCTGTTTCTGCTCTGAGTGATGAAGAAAACCATTCTGGTGTGCAGGACAGAGGGGCCAGCTTGAAGCCTGTGGAAGTGAGTGGTGCTTCAAATCAGAAGGAAGAAGGGAAGTCATATTTCTGAATAGGAGTAAACTAAAAGAAAGATACAAATGTGCTAGAAGTTACCACCAGCCACTAGAGTGACATCTAGGAGTCAAGGGTGTTCAGTGCTTCAAACAAGTGAGAAATGCAGGCAGGGAGGGAAAGGAAGAGCAGGGAAATGCTTATTTTGGTGTCAGATTGCATCCTAGAGGTATATAAATATCCCCAGACAGACACAGTCAAGAAAAGTCTCAGGCAAGAGGAAGAAGACTGTCCAAGAAGACATGTTGATGAAAAATGTGTACTTTCCTAGTGTAATGCCACTGCTGTTTCATTGGGTCCATTTGGTATATAAAACCCAAGCAAAACAAAGCCAAATTCACTCGTGGTGTTTGTACTCCAAAGTGGAAAGAGAGGAAACAGAGAAAGGCAAGCTGGTTCCAAGGGCATGCACAAATCAACTCCTGGAGAAGAGTGGAAGCTTATAAAGCTCTACTGTTAAAATAACTTCTCTGTGCACAACTGTGCTAGTTTGAAGCAGGGTAGAATGTTTTGGTGAGAAGAACTAGATCACAGGCTGTGAAAGGACAACAGTGGTGATGTCTGCTTCCCTCAGAAGTCTTGCTAAGGAGTTTGGGAAGAAGAAAGGAAAACATTAGATAACACTCTGGCCATTTTGTCTCTCTCTGCCTTGGGCTGCTGACTGAACTGCATCTCCCTAACCTCACCTTCCATTTGGCCTAACCCACTTTGCTTCTTAACCTCTTGGCCAAACCTCCATTCTTCCTTAGGACTGAGGTAAGGTTGAGAGGGGCAGGTGAGGGGTGGTTGAGAGCCCCTCCTGGGGACTCAGGTTTCTGGGAGGGGAGTTGTGTTTCTGTATTACCTTTTCCCTTGTCTATTTCTGTCTATAACTGTATATACTGTAAGTATCTGCTTGTCTATTGTGCTAGCTGTAAATAAATAGCTTCATTCATATTTCCAGAGCTGACTGAGCCTAATCTGTGTGATTTATAAAGTGTGGAGGGGCAGGGGACACTCAAACCATCACAACAACAAAGCTAGCTTAATGCCCTCCCTGATAGAAGGCATCTTCTCCCATGTACCTTAAAGCCCATCAAAAGCAGCCTTGTAATCACACCACGTAAAGTGATTGCTTCCTCTCTAAGCACAGTGTAATCAGGAGAGGGAAGCGCTCCTGCCCATAACGCCCTGCAAGTAAAGGTGATGCTATGCAGAAACGGCTTTTGAGTGACCTGTGGAACACATTCAAAGGACCATGCCTGACAGCTAAACAGAAACATCAGCTTGCTTTTTGTTAGGGAAAGGGCAGGAGAGTGAGCCACGCTGGAAATGTGGGAATAGAGAGTTTAAGGAACCTGGCAAGCACTCCCTGGTGAACTGCACAGTGTCTTCAGACACAGGAGTCCTTGTGCTGCTGCCTTCCCTGTTCCTTGGAGAAAAGCATATGTAGAGCCAGGGCTGAGTGCAGAGGAGAGCAACAAAGCTGGGGAAAGGCAACTGAAGGAGCTGAAGTTGTTTGGTTTGACAAAGAGAAGGCTGAGGGAGACCTCATTGCTTTCTACAGCTACCTGAAAGGACCTTGTGGAGAGGTTGGTGCTGATCTCTTCTCACAGGTAATTGGGGACAGCACAAAAGGCAATGGCCTCAAGCTGTGACTGGATAGGTTTAGACTGGACAGGTTTAGACTGGACATTAGGAAACATTTTTTCAGAGAAAGAGTGGTTAGGCATTGGAATGAGCTGCCCAGGGAGGTGGTGGAGTCACCAACCCTGGATGCAAAGGTCATTTGGATGTGGTGCTTGGGGACACAGTTTAGGGTGAACCTGTAGGGTAGAGATCACAGAACCACAGGATGTTAGGGGTTGGAAGGGACCCAAAGAGATCATCAAATCCAACTCTCCTGCCTGAGCAGGACAATACTATCTAGCATAGATTACAGAGGAACACATCCAGACAGGCTTTGAAAGTCTCCATAGAAAATAGTGGTTGGTCTTGGTGATCCAACCTGAGTGTTTCTGTGATTCTGTGAGTGTCCACTTTAGAGGAAGGAGGTTGCTCTGCAAGCTTGAGTGCCTGTGGTTCACCATGCACAGAGACAAGGGCAGGGCTGCTAACTGTGAGCCAGGGCTGAAGGACACCTAGAAGGGCTCCCCTTATCTGGTAGCTACTTGGAGTAGTCAAGGCCACAGGACTCTCCTGAGGTGCTGCTGTCTGCAAGAGCAAATGGGATGTGTAGGTAGTCCCAGCTCAGACAGAGTGGATGCCCACAGGTGGTGGATGCTGTTGGCCCAGAGGCAGCTATGTGAATACACCAGATTGAAGTCTGTTCTTTGATTGAGTGCCTTAAAGTCAGACTAGACCTGCACTCAAATTCAGGAACAAAAATAGCTTTGTGATTTAGTTTTCATTGTGCAGGGTTACTACATCTGCTAGATAAAAGGTGTTTCAACATACTCTCCTGGGGGTTGCTTTGCTGGAAAGCAGCTCTGTGGAGAAGGCGTGGAGTTCTGGTGAACAGCAAGTTCTGCACGGGACAGCAATGTGCCCTTGTGACCAAGAGAGCCAATGGCATCCTGGGATGCAGCAAGAAAAGTGTGTCCAGCAGGGCTAGGGAGGTTCTTCTCCCCCTCTACTCTGCCATGGAGAGACCACACCTGGAATACTGTGTTTGGTTTTGGGCTCCCTGGTTCAAGAGAGACAGGGAACTGCTGGAGAGAGTCCAGTGGAGAGCCACAGGGATGACTGGGAGACTTGAGCATCTCCCCTGTGGAGAGAGACTGAGAGACCTGGGACTGGTTAGTCTGAAGAGGGGATCTGATCAGTGTCTATAAATATCTGAGGGGTGGGCATCAAGTGGAGCAGGCCAAGCTCTTTTCTGTGGTGCACAGTAATAAGACAAGGAACAATGATACAAACTGGAACATAGAAGGTTTGAGCTCAACATGAGGAGAAACTTCTTTACAGTGAGAGTGACAGAGCACTGGAACAGGCTGCCCAGGGAGGTTGTGGAGTTTCCTTCTCTGGAGACTTTCAAAACCCACCTGGATGCATTTCTGTGCAGACTATCCAAGAGAATCCTGCTTTGGCAGGAGGATTGAACTCAATGATCTCTGTAGATCCCTTTCAGCCTCTATTGTTCTGTGTGATTCTATATATGATTACAGACAAGTCCTTAGTGTGAAGCAGCAGAAGGTTGGTTTGGATTTTTCTGGGGGTTTTTGTTTGCTTTGGTTTGGTTTTTCTCTGGTTGTTGGGTTTTTGTTTGTGCTTTTGTTTTTATTTGGTTTTGTTTGTTTGTTTGTTTGTTTTTTCTTCCAAAGCAAAGACTCAAAAGCAGAACTATTTTTCATATGCTATTTCATAAGACTAATCTGAAGTGAAATCATTGCCTGCTGTAAGTAGTAACATTTGTGTCCAGTTGCATGTGATAAGATCCCTCTTCAAAATAAGAAGGCTTAAGAGCATGGGAGATGAAGAAGAGAAAGGTAGGCCACCTTTAATTTCTGCAGTGTGAAATTCTGTGTCTTTTCCTGTGTCTGTGGAATTTAACACATATTATCAATAAAATAAGGAGAGATATGTTTTAGTAGAGCAGTCAAGAAAGTCTTCCTCTTTCTATTTGCTCTTTGAGATACTGTGGTAACAGAAACCATTCCTTTTTCCATCTGTCTGTGCAGCTCCTCATTATTAATCTTATTCCCAAGGTTCAGGAGTGTCTTCAGTAACCTTGGCAAATCATGTTTTTAAGCTCAGAATGTGGTTTCTGATCCTTCTTACATCCCCCTCTTTAAAATGAAAGGCTCCCATTCATAGTTACCCTTTCTTTCCTCCTCTTTCGCCAGTTTTCAGTCCAATATGCTCATTGTCCTTCTATTCCATGACTTCAGCCCTCAGACATTTTAACCAACAGTGGAGAATGTTGTCAAATGCTTTCTGAAAAACGAAGTCTATAATATCCTTTCCCCTTCCTTACCAGGCCAGTAATTTCCTCAAAGAATTCCAACAAATTAGTTAGGCATGATCTCCTTTTCCTGAATTGATGTTAGCTGTCTTTAATCAAGCTCTGCTTTTCCAAGTGTTCCCTATTTGATTCCTTGAAGGAGTTTCAGAGCCTTTCCCCTTCAGTGAAGGCAAGCTGACAAGTCTGATTTTCCCCAGTGCCTGGGGAAGCTGTCTTCTTTTCTCCCTTAAGGAAAAAAAATGATGAGAAATAAAGTTCAAGTCATTTCAGCAGCCTCCCACCTAGAGAGGCTTTTCCCTTCATACTTCTAAGCACTGTTTTTTGCTGTCCAGAGAGGGGATGCATACTAAAAAGAGAGTGAGAAGGGAGAGACAAATGACAGACAATGACTTTGTGTAATTTGGAACCAATTAATAACAAGTCTTTCTGATGCAGCCTGAGATTTGCAGGGATTAAACTCTTGTCCAGTTCCTCCTGGAGACAGCACAAGCCCATAGTGCTTCCATGAGGACCTCGCTGGGGAACATCTGTTGGGATGTGGCATAGTTTGTGTTAAAGTCTTTGGTGTGTTTATGCACTGAGGAGGTTTTACAGGCTACCCTGTAAGCTAATCTCTCACTTCAGCCATGTGTGAATTGGGGAAGGGGGGTGTGGGAGCTTAGCTCCTCTGCTGAAATCAGCAGTGCTAACCTTCCTGTGCCTCTGCACGCATGTATGATGTGCTGCATGATCTAACTCCGTGAAGGCAGAGCCTTTCCTCACACACCAGTGAGAGCAACTCTATCTGCCTCAGCAGCATTTATTCCCCACGCAGCGCCATAGCCTGCCCCTTGCTCTCAGTGGAGATTTGCTGGCCATAGTCAGTAACCTCTGACTGCACTCAGGAGTGGTTGTGAGGCACAGGCAGAACACAGTGAGGTGGTAGGCAGCACCCCACTATGAGGACCTCCTCCACCCAACCTCACCTGCAGTGGCCCAGGGCAGGGCAGCTTGGGGAGCCTGGCACAGGGTGTTTAGCATCATCTGCCACCCTCGGATCTGGGTCTGGCTTTTTTCATGTGTGGGTTTCATTGTAATCTCTTTATATGTCTCTCCTTTCTTCAAGGGCAAACTTCATTCATACTGCTGTCCTCCGGTGACAGAGATGGTCCCAGAGCAGTAGGAGAGCTCCCAAAGGGCACAAAGCAAGGTGACCTTGCACCTAGTCATTGTGCCTGGTCTCATAAAGCAGCAAAATCCCACACACAGTCACACAGAACATTAGAGGTTGGAAGGGGCTTTGAAAGATCATCAAGTCCAGCTCCTCTGCCAGGACAGGATCACCTAGACTAGGTCACACAGGAACATGTCCAGGTGGGTTTTGAGTGTCTCCAGAGAAGGAGACTCCACAATCTTTCTGGGCAGCCTGTTCAGGTGTTTTGTTACCCTCACAGTGAAAAAGTTTTCCCTTATGTTCATATGGAACCTTCTACGCTCCAAGGAGGTTCTGCCTCTTGTGAAGAACAAGATACACTCAGAGTCACAGCAATAAACACATCCCCTGGTACTTTTCTTCTCGATGCAATGTTGGGTTGTATACATTATGTGTTACTTAGATTCCCATCTCTGCAAGAGATACTGTAATGATCTAAGATTATCCATAAGAAATCCTTGTATCAAGTAGGTCTCTGTCCAGAGCAAACACAACTGCTGGATCCTCCTCATTTCCATAACAGATTAGCACAGGCTGTTCTGGGAACACAGCATTTCCCACCCCAAAGGAAAAGAGATTCTGGGGTCTGCATCTTTCACAGGAAAAGAATATATCAGTTGTTAACAGCCTTGTTTTAAACACAAGATAGCCCTCAGAGTTGCTTCTTTGTGTGTAAGAGAAGAATATCCACTACCTACTTCTGACTCTCCTCTTATTTCCTTTTTGCCATTTTTGCCATTAAACAGCACTCGTTTGGCATCATTTCCTGAGTTCCCTCATTGCAGAACTTGTGAGAATCAAAGAACTAAGAAAGGCAGCAGATACTCCTACCTTCTAACACAGCTCCTGGGGCTAGTACAGGGCCTGGCAAAACAAAAAGGGTGATGGCACCAGCCCAACGATAAACACTTGCCCTGACAGTCATCAGCGAAGAAGGAAAGCAGGGGAGTGGGAACTGCAACTGGCAGCCTGTGAACCACAGCATGGTACTCGTCCTGCGCTGCCCAGAGAGCTGAATGCATAAGGATGATCAGGAGGCAGTGGGCAGCAGAAAATGCATGTCATAGCATCACTTGGGAGGCCATATCATATTAATCTTACTATTAAAACCTGATGGAGAGCTCTGCAAGACCTAGTGGCAAGGAGAAGGAGCATTTCTTTTAAGTATTTATAAGCTAGCTGGAAAGTGTATCAGGCATGGGCACGGTCCTGCTTCCACGCAGCAGGCAGATAACGTCCTCCTTTCACAACCAGCAGCTCTGCACCACAGTGGCCACACTCTGCTTCAAAGATGCCCGGTGCAGTGTAAGGAATGGAAGGAGCAGACCCACTTCATCTCTAACATTTCAGCCCCGTGACAGCCCAAACATTAACTTCATTATTAAACCGCAGCCCAACTCCGAGAGTGCTTCCAGATCGTCTCCAGGAACAATAAAAAATCACTTTTAAACAGCCAGGAATGTGACTGTTTTGATGGGCTGTTGGGAGACACATTCTGCTGCTATGATGTTGTACTTTGCCTGTGTTACCAAGACCTACAGCAGCTTCTTTCTTTTATCAGGTATGAATTTTTGATAGATTTTGAAAGATTCCTGATTGACCTCACATTGCTGCACCTGGAAAATGTAGTCTTGGTACGTAGCTGGTGTTTTATGAAGATCTCCATTCATTCTCTGTTAAACACTGTGATTCAGCTGAATTGAAACAGTCTGAATTTGCCTTAAAAACAGGCCTTCAGTTGAAGCTGTGCTCCTTCTTTCAGTTCCTTTTTACAGCCTGCTTTCTTTTGGTTAGCTTTCTGATTCTGACTGCTCGGTTGGACATGAGTAGGCCACCCCATGCCATCCACTCTTACCTTTTACCAGGGCTCCACATGAGCGTGGCTGTGAGGTCAAGGACCCAGCTGTGTCTGTCTGATTCCTGTTGTGCCCATTGTGCTGACTCAGCATCCCAAGGAGAGCAACATGATGACTGCTATTGCTGTCACTCACCCAGATGGTGAGTTTCCCCTCAAGCAGTGATCTGCCTTTGATAGCTTCAACGAGCACCAACATCACCTCCCTGGGGTCTACCAGATGCAGGTTAACAGTTGCCTGCTTTGTACTACGTGCTCATTGCCAGAGGACTTCAGGAAGAAAACCACAGAGACATGAACTGTAAGTGCATCCTGTCACCCTCCTGTGGCAGTCATGGTGTTGTGAGCCTGCCTCAGTGAGAAGTGCATGCTTAGCTGACATGAAATGCTACTAAGTGCTCACACTGCTTTTCAACCAGCTAACAGAAATCACTTGCTTGTGGTTTAGATTTATCCTTTACCCTCCATATGGACTGAGGAAAATGTCACTGGTGCCATCCATTGAAGTCACTTGCATTTTTTTACCATGTCCAGCCAACTCTCAACATTATTCTCAATAGGCCAATACAGGACATATGTGGTTTGGATATACAATACTGCTTTTAGTATGTTTAGCTTTGAACAATGAAGTCTCGATGAAGAATGAAGATCAAAGGTGGTAGGGTGGGGACATGGAGAAGATAACTGGAATGTTTTTATCAGGGCAAGCCAAACTGACTGGGTTTCAGTCACAAATGTGGCTTCTTGCTTTTCTGCTGTAAGCAAAAGTGAGCTGATTTGCATCTTTCTCTTATTGCAAAACTTGGCACTGTTTAGTGCAAACAGCATGCCTTGCTTGAAGAACTGCAAGAGTGATGAAGGTTGGGGATTTTTGAATCATGCCTGAGATGCAGTGGCAAAGCTGTGGGGCACTTCTTGCAGCACCTGTCCAGACTGTTACTGCAGCTGCTGGGTTTTTCCCTTTCCTGATCCCCAGATCGTGCTTGATTTTGACATGTAATGGCTGACATGGAGGCATCAGAAGAAATCAGCCTTCCCTTTTCATTGTGGCTTTTTACCTTAGCTTCACTCCACATATGGTCTCCTTATCCCACATCTCTGCCTCTGATACACCTTCTCTTCTCTTGGAGCCACTATTACAAGAGGGACATGGATATGCTGGAGCATGTTCAGAGAAAAGCCACAAGGATGCTCAGAGGGCTGGAGCAGCTCTGCTATGAAGACAGAATGAAAGAGTTGGGGCTGTTCAGTCTGGAAAAGAGGAGGCTCTGAGGGGACCTTCTTGTGGCCTTCCAGGATCTGAAGGGGGCCTACAAAAAAGCTGGGGAGGGACTTTTTAGGACATCAGGCAGTGACAAGACTAGGAGGAATGGAGCAAAGCTGGAAGTGGGGAGATTCAGACTGGATGTGAGGAGGAAGTTGTTCAGCATGAGAGTGGTGAGAGGCTGGAATGGGTTGCCCAGGGAGGTGGTCGAGGCCCCATCCCTGGAGGTGTTTAAGGCCAGGCTGGATGAGGCTGTGGGCAGCCTGCTCTAGGGTAGGGTGCCCCTGTCCATGGCAGGGGGGTTGGAACTGGATAATCCTTGTGGTCCCTTCCAACCCTGACTGATTCTATGATTCTATGCTCTCTTCTTAATGCTACCACTTTTCAAACAAGCAACAAGTCAACCAGGATGTTTTCTAATATCATTCCCTTCTCAGTTTCTTAGCTGTGTCCTGGTTGCAGCCAGAAGCTCTCTGGATCTTCTCACCACCTCCTTTTTTCACCAGCTGGAAAGGCACTGCAAGCCTGGTTGCTCTGTAGGCTAAGGACCACAACTGGAGGCAGGGGTAACAAGCAGTAGCTTTGCTCTTAAGCTAGTTCTAATGTTCCTACATATGCATTTAGCTTTTTTAAGAATCAGAAAATAGGAACTGCTAAGCTGTGATTTCATGTGTTGACAGTTCAAAGGACAGAAGTCGCCTCACCTGGGCTGTGCTGCTAGCCTGATGCAAATTGGATTTTGAATCTCAGTGAGAGGAATTAATTTTTGAGGAGCCATTTGGAGATGGCATTGCTGCAGACACTTCAGAAAACTTCTGCACAGCCCTCAATAACGAGGGAGTCCTGAACTGCTCCTGAGGAGTTCACGAGTCAAAAAAGCGCTGAACTTCAGCCAGTAAATTATTTATTGTGAATTGTTCGCACAGCTGCGTTCTGCTTGCAAGGGAAGTGCAGGGGGTCCAAGAATCCCTCTTCAGGCAGAGTATTCTGTTACATGGGTAAAACAGTAACTCAGAGGACGCTCACTTTTCATGCTCTTTAAATAAATGGAGCAACTGTGCGACTGTGGCATCTGTGAGGAAACGACTTCTTTTTCTGCACTGCTGTGAGCTATCTCAGAACAGGTTTTTAATAGAAATTACTTAGCATGGGTGACATTAGAAAAATTCAGCACTGGTCCAGCAATTGCCACACAATCTCAAGTGATGTAGTACAGGAAAATGCATTTATCCCAGAGAAAGCGTGTGCTAACTTATGGTAAAAGTCGCTTCTTTAGGGGCAGCCACCACAGCTCCATCTGTTTTAGCTAAAGTAACTGTCCAAGTGACCCAAATTTCAACTTTATGAGGCTCATATTAATAGGGAATCTGAAGAAAATGAGATGGAGTTTAGCTTCATGTCACTACTCACATTTTCAAGCTCTTTATCAAGTATCTCTTAAAAGTGTCCTGTGTGCTAGAGCTTTGAATGCCTGTCTGTAAGTGATGGACTTGTCTTTAAAGGAACAGATCCACTTAATGTGTCCAGCTACAAACATGAGCCTATTGGTGCATATGAACTAACATGTCAACCCGTGATTGATGTTTCCCTATTACTCTGCCAAAGTACATTAAGTTAAGCTCCTTTTCATCTCCACAAATAGTAGGGGCTACAGATGGCCCTCATTTGTAATCCTCAGGAACTAGCACAAGCGATCAATGCAAGAGGGTGCTGGTGCCCACTGCCTGCCTGAAATGGATTAGGAAGATTTCTGCATGGAGCAGAATAAAGTAACATAGCAAGCAATAATGGAAACAAAGGGGTGTTGACAGTGGCTGCAAGCATAGCAAACTCGTGCAGACAACGCTCGCTGAGCAAACACTTGTATTTGGTGGTGTCATAACCATGAGCACGACTCAAATCTGCATTTCTTTGCTGTTCATCTCCCAAGTGCCACAAGCGGTGTGCAGCACGAGAACCGTATGCACTGCTTTGGAGACATCCCGGTCTTGCTGAAGCCCCCTGCTCACCTACTGACTTCAGCTGTGGCCAGGACTTCACTGCAGCCTGGAGCATGTTGAGGTCATGAGTGAGAGGCTGCAAAAGGAGTCTAAGGATGATGGATACTTCTCACAGTGGTTTTTGCTTGGCAGTGTTGTACAGAGGACTTGGGGGACTTGGAGCTGGCCAGACATCTCCTCTTTACAAGGCAAATTCATAAAAACTGAGGCTTTGTGCTCAGGCATCTCACTGGAGGCTTCTGGCATAGTTCTCGTGGCCGCAGTCAGGTTGAGGGAGCCATGCTCTGGCAGTCCTGGAAAGAGACGCTCTATCTGCCTGCATCCCACCCAGAACTGCACAGCCTTGCAGCCCAGCTGAGGCAATGCAAACAGGTCAGGAAACCAAATATCCATGAAACTGAATGTTGAGAGTACTTTCCTGGGGTGGGGCTGCTATCTGCCCTTGCAAGACACTCATAAGCCATACTTCCTGAAAACACTTTAGGGAGACAACAGGGGGAAAGGAGAAAGACCCTGCACCGCCTTCACCAAAAGGGAGGGCCAGAGGCAGGCTGGGTCTGTGTTGCCAGACTCTTTGCTCAAGGTTGTATGTACCACACTGACTGAGGCCACTTTTTGACACGGCATATGATGTGTGCCTACTCACCAAAACTCATGTTCTCTTGCTGGCCTCAGGAGACACCTAGGCAAGGGCCACACAGGCCAGTCCGTGGCTCCAAAGCCTGCCAGGACTTCTGTAGGAAGAG
Source organism: Pogoniulus pusillus (assembly GCF_015220805.1). Classification (NCBI taxonomy): domain Eukaryota; kingdom Metazoa; phylum Chordata; class Aves; order Piciformes; family Lybiidae; genus Pogoniulus; species Pogoniulus pusillus. The sequence goes on from NC_087267.1 coordinate 3,250,223, forward strand.
CAGGGGGCTAGGAGGGGGATGTTGACCTCCTTCTCCTTTGGGTATTGCTTTACCTCACGTCAAAGCTATTTCCATCTATCACATAAAGGGAGCGCTTTGTAACACAGATGCTCTTCACTTGACATGTATTGCAGAAGTGAATTTATGTTACTTCGCTTTCTAGAAGAGGAGAAAGCAAAGAAAGCAAAGGTGATGGTAGGTGGGAGCGTGGGATTTGCGAGGTGGGAGACAAGCTCGCGACAGCCGCGGCTGCGAGCAGACAGCACTGAGCATAGTTTGGAGGCCAGACAGGAAGGGAGCTTTGGCCTCCAGACTGCATTAGAGATAATGGCAGTCTTTCCAGACATCCTTATCTGCTCCAGCAAAGCACTGGGGCTGGCAGTGGGCCTTCTCCAGGGAAAGCAGCACCAACAACTTGGACATCCATGCCTAGCTGGGCTAACAAGGCTGATGTAGACCTGGGCTCCTGAACTGCAGAGACAGGGATATCTGCATCTTCCACAGGGTGCCGCCTCGCTGCCTTGCAGCCACCCAGAAGCCTGGCTGGGCTGGGTCCTGGCTGCGTGATGGATTAGCAGATACCATTCTTTCATGTCTTCACACTTCTGACTTACTGAGAATGAGACCAGAAAAGTCCTTCTAGAGCTGACACTGACATGTGATGCTGCCTTGGTTTCCCCTCTGCACCACTCACTGTCAGACCCATCGGTGTGATGCTGTGTTTCGGCCAGCTCCCAACACTCAATATTTCTGCCCTGAAAGTCACTGTCCAATATGAATTCTAGGTCTGGCTGCCTGTCCTGAGTACTGCCACAGCAACATGTTTCCCAGAACCCCTCCTTTCATCCCATTGCCAGTCATCACTTTGCATGATCTTTGCTCCTTTCCTACCTCTCTGTGCAGGAGTAGATGCACCAATGCATGGAATATCCCAGCTTTTCCCTCCCTGTGTCTCACCCCAAGTCTCTCTGTGCGCCCCCAAGAACAGGGACCAGCCTTAGGGCATCTTGCAGCCCTCAATGCACTTCTCCTCATCCTGAGCCCCCCTGAGATGTCCAAGGCACTCAGCATCATGTTCATGGTTGACAGCTTCCCACCACCCTTGACCACCCATGTTTCTCCCTCTCCTGCCTTCATCACAAAGAGATCAACTTTCAACCCATCTGGATGTATTCCTGTGCAGACTACTCTAGGGGATCCTGCTTTGGCAGGGGGATGGGACTCGATGATCTCTCGAGATCCCTTGTAACCTCTAATGTTTTGTGATTCTGTGAGAGATGGGAGAGTTTGGAAGCCCCCACTGGCCCCCAGGTGACAACACAGTGAGGGAAGAGGGAAAGGTGGGCAGAAGAGGAGGAGAAGAATTGGTGGGAAAGTGTGGAGGCTGGGAAGGCAGTCTGGGCAGAGGTTGACTCTGAGGTAAAAGGCCCTTCCCCCTTCATGCTAAGTTGTGAACAGCTTTTCCTCTCCATTAAACAGCAAACTCACTCAAACTGCCTAAACTTGCTGTCAGCGATCCAGTCTTGGATGCTGCATTTGATTTATTGATGCATCTTTATCTTAATCCAGCTGAATTTAGATAAGACTTTTTTCATTATCTCTGGAGAATGGAGTTTTTTATCCCAGGGCCAACTGCAGTTTCCTCTAGTGTACAGCAATTTCTTTAATAAAACACATTTTAGAAACAACCTTAGCATTACAGTCAGGGTGAGCTGGGAAATAATGACACAGTACAAAGGCAATTGCACTTGAGTGGCAACTAACTACCGAGGATATCTAACATCAAAACACAGCAGTGCTGACACAGGCATGTTAATTATGCACATGCAAATTACTGACAGGGGGGTATATTTGCGTGCCTCCTTCTCTTATCTGCAAAGCTTGTGCGCTGAACTTCTGCATCTGCTTTTGAAGAGCAAAAGAGGCTCCTGAAATGGAACTTGTTAGTGCAGGATGGGCTGAATTTCCAGGAGAGTTGAAGAGGTAGTAAAAAAGCCAGAATTATTTGCTTCTCCTGATATTTAAGTTTTGCAAGTACTTGGATGTTTTGTATCTACAGAAAGAATGTTCCCCTTTGGATACAAATAGCTTGATCCCGCAGCCGCTCCGTAACCATATGGGATGAAATTGAAAACAAAAGCCATTTTCATATCTGCTGTCAGTCTTCATTTAAAAAGTGGAGCTGAGTGAACCATCCTGTTCACAGTCCCATGAGCAGCCTCAGGAATAAGATTTTGTTTGCCATGGAGTTGAACAGCTTCGTGGGCTCTCATGTGGGGCATAGTCGGCACTGATGTGGCTATGTTTTAAAGGCTTGAGTGGAGAATCAAGTGTTGTAACCTCTCCATCAACAAAGACAGATGTAGATACTTTAGAAAATAACAGAGTGATAAGGGCTAGAAGGGACCTCTGAAGATCATCTAGTCACAGAATCAGTCAGGGTTGGAAGGGACCACAAGGATCATCTAGTGCCAACCTCCCTGCCATGCCCAGGGACACCCTTCCCTAGAGCAGGCTGCCCACAGTCCAATCCCCATGCTAGAGCAGGATCACCTAGAGTAAGTCACACAGGAACATGTCCAGGTTCTCCAGAGAAGGAGACTCCATAACCTCTCTGGGAAGCCTGCTCCAGTGTTCTGTCACCCTCAATGTGATTATTTCTCTCCTTATTTACTGAAGAGAAGGAAGAGAGTCTTGGAAATTATTTGCAGGATATATTCCCAACAAGAAAACAAAATCTGTGGTCTGTGTTGATAGAAATGTGCAGTGATGAAAGAACTTGAAGCAAACATGTAGGATAACTTTAATGACTATTCTTTTCATCTTATTGACTCATTCCAGAGAACCACAGAGTTGTCAGGGTTGGAAGGCACCTCAAGGATTATCTAGTTCCAGCCCCCCCTGCCATAGGCAGGGACTCCTCACAGTAGATCAGCTTGCCCAGAGCCACATCCAATCTGGACTCAAAATTTCCGGGGTTGAGGCTTTCCCCACCTCCCTGGGCAACCTGTTCCAGTGTCTCACCACCCTTATGGTGAAGAACTTCTTTCTAAAGTCTAATCTAAATCTCCCCTCCTCTAGCTTGGATCCATTTCCCCAGTCCTATCACTACCTGACACCCTAAAAAGTCCCGAAGCAGCTTTCCTGTAGCCCCCTTCAGAAGACCACAATAAGGTCTCCTCATCACTTGTTGTATCTGCTAGGAGAAAAAAGATGGAACTTTCCCCCAGCTTCTCATTACATAACACAGGAGATACAAACCTGCTTCTCTGAACAGAAAGAATAGCACCCAAAAAAATACCCCTAAACCTGCTTACTAATTAGTCTCCTCGGAAGGACTAGCTCCTGTGGTGTGGCACAACTGTTCATTGCCACAAGGTCTAAAGGCATCCTGAAAAGTGACTGGACCAAGGTGACCTTATTGTGGTCTTTCAGTATCTGAAGGGGGCATACAGAACAGCTGGGGAGGGACTTTTTAGGCTGTCAGGTAGTGACAGGACTAGGGGGAATGGAGCGAAGCTGGAGATGGGTAGGCTCAGACTGGATGTGAGGAGGAAGTTGTTGAGCATGAGAGTGGTGAGAGCCTGGAATGGGTTGCCCAGGGAGGTGGTTGAGGCCCCATGGCTGGAGGTGTTTAAGACCAGGCTGGATGAGGCTGTGGGCAGCCTACTGTAGGGTAGGGTGTCCCTGGGCATGGCAGGGGGGTTGTAACTAGATGATCCTTTTGGTCCCTTCCAACATCTGACTGAGTCTATGATTCTAAAGAGTTCAACTACAGTTGATTGTGGAGAGCAAGGGCCAAAAACTCTTTCAAAGGACCAGGAGTATGCAGAGGCTAATGTTATCCAACCAGTAAGTGTTTTGCCATAAATCAAGCTGAACTTTCCTCATCACTATTTTTGTTCTGGAAAAAGAAAATGAAAACAAAGAAAGTAAAACTGGGTCATTTTTGATGGCACATCACTTCCACTTTTTATCAGTCATTAGGTAGCTTTGGAATATGGTATGCTCACTGTGTGTCACTCTAAGAAAATAAATGCACCTTTGCAAACTGTGCACCTTAACAAAGTGGAGATGAGCAGTTCACTACAAAGGTAACATATCTCTAGTTAAGAATTCAACTTTCCCCTTTATTCTTTCTCTCTGTCCCTCCAGAAAGCTGTTCTAGTTCAATGCATTTGAGTGGAGTCTGCATTTTTCTCTCCTAAACCTCTGTTTATAAATCTCTACCCTGTCAGAAGCCCGTGGTGTCTTCTTTTACCACACTCCTCCTTTCCCCAGGACACAGGGGATCTTTCCAGGGGCTAGCAGAGGTTTTCACACAAACGAGTCAGTCTCCTGCATCCCAGTGCCTGATTGGGTTTCTGGATCATCTGTTCGATGGCAGCATTTCATCTGTTCATAGAGTTTTCTAGAATCCCACATCCCCACCGGGTGTGCTGAGGCTTTCATTTCATCGTGGGTTACCCTGCTGTGCTGCCAATGACTGACAGCACACATCTTCCCCCGAGAGAGCGAAGGGCTGCGGATAGCTCGCGCGGGACATCTCGGTGGGCTGTGAACCGCCGCAGGAAACATTGCCGGCTACGTGTTAGTGATACATCCCAGCTCTTCTCATGACTCAGAGCTTTAAAGGTTGGGGTTGGTTGGTTTCTTTGTTTTTTTGGTTTGGGTTTTTTTGGTAGTGGTGGTGTTTTTTGGGGTTGGTAGTTTTTTTGTTTTTTGGGGTTTTTTTTTCCCTACTCCAAAAATTAGTGAGGACTGGAACAAAATGAATAAGGGTTTGGTTTAAAATAGCCTAAGTTGCAGACTCACAGAATGTTAGAGGTTGGAAAGGACCTCAAGAGATCATCCAATCCAGCCACCCTGCCAAGGCAAGATCACCGAGAGCAGATCACACAGGAGCACATCCAGGTGCGCCATGAATATCTCCAGAGAACAAGAGGCTGCAGCCCCCCATGGCTGCTTGTTCCAGTATTCTGTCACCTTCACACTGAAAACATTTGTCTTCATGTTTCCATGGAACTTCCTATGCCTCAGCTTCCACCCATTGACCCTTGTCCTGGCACTGGGCATCACTGTGCAGAGCCTGGCTCCAGCCTCTTGGCACTCACCTTTTACATATGTACAAACATTGATGAGGTCACTCCTCAGTCTCCTCCTCTCCAAGCTATCCCAGCTCCCTCAGGAAGATGTTCCATTCCCTTCAGCATTTTTGTGGCTCTGCACTGGACTCTTTCAAGCAGATTCATGAGGTCCTTCTTGAGCTGAGGGAACCTTGCCCCCCCCATCCCCCTCCTTCCCCCTGAAACTGGACACAATACTCCAGATGCAGCCTCATCAGGGCAGTGCTAACTAATTTACTTTCAGAGGACTAACTGGGAAGTCATTTATTTAACCTCTATGATGGTATCCCAGTGAGGTGCTTAGTTTACCACTGATTCATCACCATGCATCTTTAGAAAGGTGGCTCCAGGAATTCAGCTGCACAATAGGAGATGAAAATCATCCACGGGGAGTTGTGAGAGGTGGATGGGAGGGTGCAAGGGTCAGCTCAGCCTCAGGAAATGCTTCTCTTGCACCAAGGTCCAGCTTGGCTTCCCTGCATCCCAAATCCCAGCCCTGTGTGCAAGCCCTGGCTGCAGCTGCCTGCCTCACTGCTGCCACTGAAGTGCACTCAGAACCACAGAACCTTAGATGTTGGATGGGACCTGCCGAGATCATCGGCTCCAACCTCCCTGCCAAGGCAGGCTCACCTAGGGTAGTCCACACAAGAAAAGCTCCCTCCCAAACACCCATCTTACACATCTGTTCCCAGCCTCCTTCCTGCATCCTTTTCTTCAACACCATCAAGAGAAAAAGCTGGCAGTGAAATGAAGGACTTCTGTCTCCTGCAAATCTTGTCTTTGGCATGTCAGGAGATGGTGTGGTGGGACAAAGAAAGCTAATTAATTTCTCCAGTCAGAGTGGCAGTCACTACAGCTGTTTTGTTTTACAGAAGTGAAAGGATGATGTTAAAAGGAGATACAAATAGGTAATTTTCAGCATCATTACCTTTCCATGTGGCATTCTCTCTGGGACAGGGGAGGAGATGGATCTGTTTCCAAGCTGTTCCATGTAACCTTTTTTGCTCTGTTTCACTCATCATTTTCAGGTGCTTTTTCTGTGGCTGTTTACGGCACAGAAAGCAGACTTCCCCTCTCCTCTTACAAAGCCATAAAGAGTAAAGACTACAAGATAAGCAGACAAAAGCTTTCAGCTTTGTGGCTGCTTGCTCACAGGCCTTGTGTCTCCCTGGCTTCTGCTGTCTGCAACTACCTGAAGGGAGGTTGTAGCCAGGTGGGGGGTGGCCTCTTCTGCTAGGCAACCAGCAATAGAACAAGGGGACACAGTCTCAAGTTGTGCCGGGGGAAGTACAGGCTGGATGTTAGGAGGAAGTTCTTCCCAGAGAGAGTGACTGGCACTGGAATGGGCTGCCCAGGGAGGTGGTGGAGTCACCATCCCTGGAGGTGTTCAAGCAAAGCCTGAATCAGGCACTTAGTGCCGTGGTCTGGTTGACTGGCTAGGGCTGGGTGCTAGGTTGGACTGGATGATCTTGGAGATCTCTTCCAACCTGGTTGATTCTATGATGCTATGATACTAAACCTTTCTCAATGCTTAGAAGGGAGCAACACAGAAGGAGGAGAAATGATTCCACTAGATGACCAGAAATACACTACTTTTTTGCTGTCCCCAGACAGGGCAGGAATGGGAAGCCAGGTGTTCATTGCATGAACACTTGTGTCAGGGCAGGAGGAGGTGCAGCAAGTGTGGCCATTGACCACCCTGTCTGTATTCAGATAGTGTACTCTATTGCCCTTTGCCAGGAACCCTGATGCTCTCCACCCAGGTGGCACAGGCTCTCCTGCACACAGCATGGGACCTCTGCCCAGGTCTATGCAGCAGCCCCAGGGCCAGCCAGGAAGAGGGGATTAGCTTGGGCAGTGAGAACACCCTTCTGGGCACAGTACCCAAAAGGCATGTGTCCCACCCTTCAGGCTCACACAGCCAGCCAAGTCTGCATCCCTACATCAGGCAAACACATTCTTTTCAAACCCTCTTCCCTCTCACCAGCTGCCCTGCCACCCTCACTACCTTTGACTGTAGTTACTTGGATGCAGAATGAGAGGCTTTCAAATCTAGTTTTTGATCCTTCTCTGGAAATCACAGTATCACAGTATCATCAGGGTTGGAAGAGACCTCACAGGTCATCAAGTCCAACCCTTTACCACAGAGCTCAAGGCCAGACCATGGCACCAAGTGCCACGTCCAATCCTGCCTTGAACAGCTCCAGGGACGGCGACTCCACCACCTCCCCGGGCAGCCCATTCCAGTATCCAATGACTCTCTCAGGGAAGAACTTTCTCCTCACCTCCAGCCTAAATCTCCCCTGGCACAGCCTGAGGCTGTGTCCTCTTGTTCTGATGATGGCCACCTGAGAGAAGAGAGCAACCTCCTCCTGGCCACAACCACCCCTCAGGTAGTTGTAGACAGCAATGAGGTCTCCCCTGAGCCTCCTCTTCTCCAGGCTAACCAATCCCAGCTCCCTCAGCCTCTCCTCGTAGGGCTTGTGAAATGGTAGCCCAAGGTATTTGGCTGTTGGCAGATTGTGGGGACCCTCTGCACATGCCTGTAAAGCAAATAGCTTTGGTCTTGTATAGAAACCCAGCTGTGGCCCAGCACGTGCCATGGCACATGCTGCATTGAAGTGTGATGACAATTGCAACTGAAAACACAGGATGCTTGGAAGAGGCTGTAATTGGAGTGGCAGAAGGAGTGCCTGGGCTTGCAGCCCAGCGTGATCAGCAGCAGGCCATGCGCTCAGCAGAACACTGCCTTGTAACCAGCGGCGTTCTGCACACTTCCTAATTGGCTCCCAGGCCTGGTGGCTGTGGTGCAGAACTGGAAATCAGAGCCATGTGGGGCCAGCTGAGCAGCTGAGGTCTGTGCTGCCAGGGTTTGCCTGCAGTCGAGCAGCAGGCACTCCCCTGGGAAGGTGCAATAGGGAAAGGAGGGCTGGAGGGGACATGCTGCCTGAGAAGGTGCCTTGCCCCACGCGTGCCAGGCCAAGGCAAGGCTGCTTTCTGTGGGCAGCAGGGATCTTGGGGACCAGCCTGTGCCTTTTTGAGGGAGCGACTTTCAGCAGGAGGGCAACATGCAGGTCCCACTGCTGAAGCTGCCTTCAAGCCTGGGCTGGGCTGGGCTGTAATTGCTGCACCACCAGCCAGCACAAGCCTGCATAATGAGGCCTCCATGTTTCTTGTCTTGCCTTATTTGGCTTTCCACAGATAAGTTTACTCTTGCCTTTTTTTCCCTCCCTCTCTCTCTCTAAATACATGCCTGTACAAACCCTGTAAGTGTATGCAGACCAAAACATACTCCAGCAGGGTTGCCTTGCTGGAAAGCAGCTCTGTGGAGAAAGACCTTGGAGTGCTGGTGAACAGCAAGTTCTGCATGGCACAGCAATGTGCCCTTGTGGCCAAGAGAGCCAATGGCATCTTGGGGTGCAGCAAGAAAAGTGTGTCCAGCAGGGCTAGGGAGGTTCTTCTCCCCCTCTACTCTGCTTTAGTGAGACCACACCTGGAATGCTGTGTTTGGTTTTGGGCTCCCCAGTTCAAGAGAGACAGGGACCTGCTGAGAGAGTTCAGTGGAGAGCCACAGGGATGACTGAGGGACTTCAGCATCTCCCCTATGGAGAGAAACTGAGAAACCTGGGCTGGTTAATCTGAAGAAGAGAAGACTGAGAGGAGATCTGGTTGGTGTCTGTAAGAATCTGAGGGGCAGGTGTCAAGTGGAGGGGGCCAAGCTCTTTTCTGTGGTGTGCAGTAATAAGACAAGGAACAATAGATACAAACTGGAACACAGAAGGTTTCAGCTCAACACAAGGAGAAACTTCTTTACAGTGAGGGTGGCAGAGCACTGGAACAGGCTGCCCAGACATTGCAGAGTCTCCTTTTCTGGAGACTCCCACTCGGATGCATTCCTGTGTGAACCACCCTAGGGCATCCTGCTGTGGCAGGAGGGTTGGACTCCATGGTCTCTGTAGGTCCCTTCCAACCTCTAACATTCTGTGAATCTGTAATTTATGTGGTGCCCTTGTGGTAGTGTTGGCTCATTTCTCTGGGTTGAAGGACTACAAGCTAAAGATACCCATACATATGCTTGAATATTCATTCAATCATTTGGCAATTATTTACTGGCAACCTGACAGTCTGTGCTTAGTTTCATGATGGCAAAATTTGGTGTCACCAACTTAAACTTGCTGCCCAGAGGCCTGGGAAACTACATGTCCTACACCAAGGAGCAGGAAGGACTAACTTCTCTACTTACCAGAGCTTAAATAAAAGAGCTTTACAAGAAGAGCTGAAATAAAGAAGGGAAACCTAATAAAGCATCAGCTTGGAAAATCTGATTAATTAACCTAATAAAGCATCAGCTTGGAAAATCTGATTAATTTGCCTAGGGACAGAGAAAGCTATGGAGAAAGTTGTTCTGTTGCACCTGAAATATGTCTGAATTCAGAGAAGATTGCAGGGAAGATTCCAAGCAAAGTAATCACACCCTTATGGTTTGGCAGCAAGACCTGAGCTATCTAGATTGCTATTTTTATTAGCATTGGCCTAACACTATTTTGCCAGATACTTACTGCCATCTTCTTCTCCACCACTCTGTCTCCACCAGCCCCTCACTGTCCAAAACAGCCCCAAAGTATTTCACCTCTTAAATATGGGACAGAAATACAACAGTTTCTCTTAAAGACAGATCTGAGTGGTCAGATGTTCCTTCCCAGAAGCTCTCCCTCTTTCCTCTTGCTCACTGAGCCCAGATCTTGCTTCTTTTCCCACTTCTGGGGCTTCAGGAACACAAGAACTCCATTTCTAAATGCCTTTTTTCCCCCTTCTTTTTCTTTTACAAAAGAACCTTTCCATGCTTGCCTATAGCTGGTAAAGAAGTCCCAGCTGGTGCAGTAGACTACTCATTCCCCTCCACTGCTGTCAAGGATCTGTCTGGGGCTTTCCTGGCTCAGTTATTCCTCTCTGTGTCCTGTCAACAAGTGCTGAGCTCTTGCCCTTTTAAGGCTCCCAGCACCCAGTTTGTGCATATGCATGCATATATATATATGTATACATACACACACATACACACAGAGCAATATATATATTGCAGAGAACCTGTGGGAGAAGGAAAGAAAGCAGAGAATCTCCCAACTCTCCCCCACCTCATGCATGTACTGAATTCAGGAGAAAGAATGATAATCTGAGGGACTCTCATAACAGCAATTGTTAAAGACTAAAGGAGGGACACTGCACAGAGCCTGTGGAATTCTATAAGCTTACTTGCTTTGTAAACTAAAGGTTCCCATGGTGTGGAGAGTCTCTGGGGGTTTCCACATTGTGGAGTGAGTCTCATTTTGAAGAGATGGCTCTGAGGCTCAAAACCTGTCCACACAGCACCTGGAGCTCTTTAGTCTGGAGAAGAGAAGACTGAGAGGGGACCCGATCAGTGTCTGTAAATATCAGAGGGGTGGGTGTCAAGTGGAGGAGCTAATCCTTTTTCAGAGGTGCACAGTAATAAGACAAGGAACAGAGGATACAAACCAGACAATAGAAGATGTCACCTCAGCGTGAGGAGAAACTTTTTTACAGTGAGAGTGACAGAGCACTGGAACAGGCTGCCCAGAGAGGTTGTGGAGTCTCCTTCTCTGGAAACTTTCAAATCCCACCTGGATGCATTCCTGCTTGGCCTACCCTAGGGGATCCTACTTTTGGCAGGGGGGTTGGACTCGATGGTTTGTGGAGGTCCCTTCCAACCTCTGATGTTCTACACTTTGGCCACAACAAGCCCAAGCAGCACTACAGGCTGGGGACAGAGTGGCTGAGAGCTGCCAGGCAGAGAGCACCCTGAGGGTACTGGTAGATAGTAGCTGAAGATGAGCCAGCAGTGTGCCCAGGTGGCCAAGAGAGCCAATGGCATCCTGGGCTGGCTCAGGAGCAGTGTGGCCAGCAGGACAAGGGAGGTTCTTCTGCCCCTGTGCTCAGCACTGGTCAGGCCACACCTTGAGTGCTGTGTCCAGTTCTGGGCTCCTCAATTCAAGAGAGATGTTAAGGTGCTGGAAGGTGTCCAGAGAAGGGCAGCAAGGCTGGTGAGGGGCCTGGAGCACAGCCCTGTGAGGAGAGGCTGAGGGAGCTGGGGGTGTGCAGCCTGCAGAAGAGGAGGCTCAGGGCAGACCTCATGATGCTGTGTACAACTACCTGAAGGGAGGCTGTAGCCAGGTGGGGTTGGTCTCTTCTGCCAGGCAAGAAGCAATAGAACAAGGGGACTCAGTCTCAAGTTGTGCCAGGGGAGGTCTAGGCTGGATGTTAGGAGGAAGTTGTTGCCAGAGAGAGTGATTGGCATTGGAATGGGCTGCCCAGGGAGGTGGTGGAGTCGCTGTCCCTGGCGGTGTTCAAGCAAAGTCTGGATGAAGCACTTAGTGCCAAGGTCTGGTCAATTGGACGGGGCTGGGTGCTAGGTTGGACTGGATGATCTTGGAGATCTCTTCCAACCTGGTTGATTCTATGATTCTAATGTTCTGTGATTCTGTGACCATTCTGACTGTCCAGCCACTGGAAAACAAGGACAATTTCCCCCGTAGCATGTCCTGTATTCCTTTTTCAGAACAGTTTGAAGTCACAGGCCATCTCATTGTTTCCCTTAAAACCACAACTTCTATCAAACAAGATCTGTCTTAACTTGTCTCCATTTCCATAGAGCTTTTTTAATAGTTATCAAGAACACAAAATCAAGAGAGCACAAACATGAAATCAAGAGAGCACTTGTTCAACATTTCAACACATTTTTATCTGAAGCAATTCACCATTTTCCTGGAAAAGGTGTTTTCTGGGCCTGTAATCCCCTAGGTATGTGCTTCATCTTCCAATACTGAGCTGGTAGGGACACATGGAAAGAACATCTTATCTTGTTGAATAATACCTAACACCCTTTCCAGAAAAAACAATAATGCTTTGGCACCTCTCCAGCTATTAATGCTTTATGACTAACTAACTCCTCAGAGTTTTCAGCCTTCTTCAGCACAGTTCCAGGCAAAGGAGGCAAGAGCACAGAGTCCCAGGCACACCAAACCATTCACCACATTTCTCAAGTGTCACAAAATCAGTGCCCACTGTGATAACAAAAATCATAGTAATTATGTGGATGTCTCATGTGTTTTCAGGAGCTTGCTCACACTTTCCCTCTCTCTTTAGATTTTTACTTCAACAACCTCCCTAGTAAAAAAATTACACAGTATCACACACAGTATCACCAAGGTTGGAAGAGACCTCCTAGATCATCAAGTCCAACCCACAGAGCTCAAGGCTAGACCATGGCACCAAGTGCCACATCCAATCCTGCCTTGAACAGCTCCAGGGACAGAGCCCAAGCTAAACCTACCCTGACAATCCTGTGGTTCGTCACAGTACTCTGCCATTCCTGCTGGCTAGTGTGGACTTCAGGTATCTCCCTTCTGCCTCAGATATATCCTCCACAATCCTTCCTCTGAATCCTTATGCCATGGTCTGCAAGATAAGAACCTGGAGATGAGAGAGTCATTGGACACTGGAATGGGCTGCCCGGGGAGGTGGTGGAGTCGCCGTCCCTGGAGCTGTTCAAGGCAGGACTGGACGTGGCACTTGGTGCCATGGTCTGGCCTTGAGCTCTGTGGTAAAGGGTTGGACTTGATGATCTATGAGGTCTCTTCCAACCTTGGTGATACTGTGATGCTGTGATACTGTGATATAAATGTAGAATAATTTCTTCCAGCTGAAGGGAAAAAAAGATCTTTCTCCTTAGTTCAGGGAACTGCATATTCCAGTGGTGGACATGAGTCTCAGCTACTTACCATTGTTATCTGGGCATAATCACATGCTTTCAGTAGAGAAGATCTAGATGATTTTGTGGACCTTTCTAACAGGCCTAATTCCCAGCTTCTTGATACCTACAATTCTGCTTGCAATAAAAACCAATCTCCCAAGAGGACCTCTGATCTTAAACCAAATGCTATTTAATTCACCACTCATTAGGAGTGTATCTGGATTGATTTATTGAGCCCTTCTGACCCCAGATCTTTTGAACAGCATTCCTTCATGATTAAATAGGGAATGGATTTGGGCAACACTTCTAGCAGGCAGACTGGAGGAACACAAGTGATTCTTACAAGCATCCATATCATCTAACTGAATGAAAATGTACTGCATGTTGGCATGTGCTTGGCCCAGACCAGGATGGATATGTTTTCCAGCTAAAGCTAAATTAAATTCTGTGGTAAATATGGCCAGAATGATTCATTAATTATACATTTGTGGTTGTCTCACCTTTGTGTGTTTTGGAAATGTGCAGTCACATTCAATCAGCCAGGAATATGGCAACATCTTTGGGTCTAAAGGAAATCGATGTTTCTGGTGAGCAGTCGACAGATTGTGGCAGCAGAAAGTGTTATATCCTCCAAGGAATCTGTTTCTATTTGCCTTTTAATATTCAAGGAAGAGAGAGATGGAAAACACTATCACAATTTGGGGTTTTTTTAAGTGACTGGATATAGACAATTGCTTTTTAAATGAGAAAAACAAACTTCTTGCTAGTTGTACCCAGGTTCTTTATGAGCATGAAGAGCCTTGGCCTCTGTTCTCTGAGCATCTAAACAAAAAACCTTTGAACCCTGTAACAGAACTCCAGGGCAAAATATAACCTCCTGCCACACGCCCCCCACCATTCTCATTTGCCTGCAAAAGCAAGATGAAGCCATGGTTGCTGCATGGAATAGGCTGTTGGCTGCCTGCCTTGTTTGGCCAATGAAGGTATATGCAGTAAATCTGGTACGTGCCTTCCTCTCTCCTCTGGCTTCAGGTTAACTGTAGAGTGCAGTATTTGGCTTGTCTTTCCCTCCAGAGATCCAAGAGCAGGGAATTTGCCAGAATATTTGCATCCACATAAATTGTTAGGAATAAATGTTGCTTTAGGTGGCATTTGAATGCTAAGCAATGTCATCAGCTCTTATGAATTTATCAGAATGTTCCAAAAAGAAAGGAAAAAAAACCAAGCCGAGTTGTTATTATTTTCAAAGAGATGTCATGTTTGCAGGAGATTAAGAAGCTAAACAAAGGCTTGATGATGCAAGTTTGCTGATGACACCAAGGTGTGTGGTGCAGCACACAGGCTGAAGGGCAGGGATCTATCCAAAGGGACCTGGACAGGCTGGAGAGGTGGACACAAGCCAATCTCAGGAGGTTCAACAAGACCAAGTGCAAGGTCCTGCATCTGGGTCGAGGCAATGCCAAGCACAAATCCAGGCTGGGCAGTGACTGACTGGGGAGCAGCCCTGAGGAGAGGGACTTGGGGGTGCTGGTGGATGAGAAGCTCAACAAGAGACAGCAGTGTGCACTTGCAGCCTGGAGGGCCAACCAGATCCTGGGCTGCATTGGAAGTATGGCCAGCAGATCAAGGGAGGTGATTCTCCCCTTTTCTGTTCTGCCCTGGTGGGACCTCAGCCAGAGTACTGCATCCAGTTCTGGAGCTCTATTACAAGAGGGATGTGGAGCATGTCCAGAGAAAGGCCACAAGGATGCTCAGAGGGCTGGAGCAGCTCTGCTGTGAGCACAGACTGAAAGAGTTGGGGCTGTTGAGTCTGGAGAAGAGGAGGCTCCCAGGTGACCTTCTTGTGGCCTCCCAGGATCTGAAGGGGGCCTACAAAAAAGCTGGGGAGGGACTATTCAGGACATCAGGGAATGACAGGACTAGGGGGAATGGAGCAAAGATGGATATAGGGTGATTCAGACTGGATGTGAGGAGGAAGTTGCTCAGCATGAGAGTGGTGAGAGGCTGGAATGGGTTGCCCAGGGAGGTGGTTGAGGCCCCATCCCTGGAGGTGTTTAAGACCAGGCTGGATGAGGCTGTGGGCAGCCTGCTCTAGGGTAGGGTGCCCCTGCCCATGGCAGGGGGGCTGCAATTAGATGATCCTTGTGGTCCCTTCCAACCCTGACTGATTCAGTGAGTCTATGGTTCTGTGTAAAGGGTGAGTCCCCAGAGGACAGAGCCAGGCCCTTCTTGGTGATGCCCAGTAACAGGACAAGGGGCAATGGGTGAAAGTTTAGGCATAGGAAGGTCCATGGAAACACGAGAAAAAATATTCACTGTGAGGGTGAGGGAACACTGGGACAGGCTGCCCAGGGGAGCTGTGGCCCCTTGCTCTCTGGGAATATTCAAACCCCACCTGCACGCGTTTGTGCGAGACACGGTACAGGTGACCCTGCTCTGGCAGGGAGGTTGGACTAGATGAGCTTTTAAGGTCCCTTCCAGGCCCTAACATTCTGTGATTCTGAGACTTTTCTAAGGGGCCACACAAGTGGCAAGCCAAATAAAGCCAGTTTCAGCCAGATATGCCTTTGACTTGGGCCTTCTGGATAACAAAAGATGTGGTACATGAAAGGATTGTTTGAAGTGACTGATGGTGGTGCTGCAGCGAATTTGGGAGAGCACAGAGAGCATCGTGGCTGGCTGTGTCAGGAGTCAGGGGGACTCCTCCTCCTCCAACACAGAGAAGCTAAGGATATCCAAGAGCTCTTTCCAATGTACACTATATCTGTATTTAAAAGGCTGGGTAAATTTAGATTCTGCTGAAAAAGAAGAAGGGTTCATGACACGGGCGAGGGGAAAACAGCTTTGCAGTGGTGTGGCATCCTGTCTCGCAGCGTGGCTGTGGTGTTGAACTCAGCCTTCCCTGGGTGGCTGCTGGAGCAGTTTTCTGATCCTAAAAAAGGTTCTCTCTGCAGATTCCAGTGAGTGGATTTATTTTCAACCTAAGGGAAATGTGTGTTCTAAGGTCCCTGACATAAAATATACGAGCACCTATGGTAGCTGGAAATTTTAACACCAGTTCAAAGAGTGGCCAAATGACATTTCTTCTCTTGGTGATGAAACAATTCAGTGTGCTATAGATGGAGTCTTCTAGCCAGACTTGTTGTAAGGTAATTAGAAAGAGAAGAAATAACATCATGGAAAAGCAGTAAAAAGTAAAACATCAGGTTTCTGTTGCATTCAGAGCCGCTCTGAAACCCACATCCTAAAACAGACTTTGTTTGTGTAGAATCATAGAATCATAGAATCAACCAGGTTGGAAGAGACCTCCAAGATCATCCAGGCCAACCTAGCACCCAGCCCTAGCCAGTCAACTAGACCATGGCACTAAGTGCCTCATCCAGGCTTTTCTTGAACACCCCCAGGGACAGTGCCTCCACCACCTCTCTGGGCAGCCCATTCCAATGCCAATCACTCTCTCTGTGAAGAACTTCCTCCTAACATCCAGCCTGTACTTTCCCCTGGCACAACTTTAGAGATGGGGGGTGGAACTCTGAAATACTGGGAGAAACATTTAGCACAAGCTACTTGGTTGGTAAATAGTAGAGGTTCAGTAAACAGAGCAGGACCTGCACAATCAGACTTGGTCCAAACAGTAGACGGTGATAAAGTTCCTGTTGTATGTGAGAAGAATCTGTTAGGGAAAACTGTTTGGGTATTTTCTCCTTTGGGCAAAGGGAAACCTGTCCGAGGGGTGGTGTCTGCTGAAGGTCCTGGTCACACCTACTGGGTAATGCAGGAGAATGGTGAAATTCAGTGTATTCCACAGAGAAATCTAACCTTAGCTGAGAGAGTTTAAATTCAGAGTGTATAATACAAGCTGTTAGGAGTTTTCTGTTCTAGGTACCATCGGCATCCAATGAAAGTATCTATGAGAGAATCTACAGTACATGAGCACGAACCCAATGTCACCTGGGAGTCCCTGTTCCCATCTCATCTGTGAGAAGACAAACTCTTCTGAGCTTTTGAATCACCTACATCTGAGATAGCTGGAATGAAAGTGTGAACTGAAGTTGTGATATTCACTAGTGTAAATATACCAAGATCAGATAGTTCTCAGCAATACTCTGAGTGAAGAAGACAGGGGTGGATTGTGCTAGTTTGAAGCTAGCTAGAATGTTTTGGTGAGAAGAACTAGATTATAGGCTGTGAAAAGGAAAACAGAAGGATGTCTATTTCACTCATAGGCTTGCTGAGAGATACAAGACCAAGAATCCAAACATAGATAAAGCACTTCTGGGGGAACTGGCTGAGCTGCATTTCTCTCTAGCTTCTCTGCCATCTCTCTTATTAATCTACTTTACTTCCTAACCCCCTGAGCGAACTCCATTCTTCCTTGGGACTGAGGTAAAGTGGGGGAGAGGGGGGGAGAAGGTGAAAGGGTGGTTGGGAGCCCCTCCTGGGGACTCAGGTTTCTGGGAGGGCTGTTGTGTTTCTGTATTACCTTTTACCTCGTCTATGTCTGTCTATAACCGTATATGCTGTAACTATCTGCTTGTATATTCTGCTAATCTGTAAATATAAGCTTCATTCAAATTTCCAGAGCTGGCTGAGTCTAGTCTGAGTCATTTCCAAAGTGTGGGGGGGCAGGGAACACCCAAACCGTCACACCTGGCAAGGTACCTACAAAGAAGCAGAACAGTGCTCATGTGAGAAGATGGAGCAGGAAAGCCAAAGAGGGAAGGAGATGTATTAAGTCACCTTCGAGACCCTTACCTCCAGCTTCCTCCTGTTTTAAAAAGAGAAAATTCTGGGGCACAAAGCAACCCAAAGATGAATCCAATCTGTTCAGCTGGAAGCATTTCCCTGTTCATAAAGTCAGGAATACTTCTCAGATATTTCTGTGTGATTAAAAAGAGGAAATGCAAATACTTTATAAGCTTTGGGTTATGGGATTAGGCCTGTAATAGTTTTACTCGGCTTTATTGGCCTGATCCTGTCCCAGTGAACATGATGGGAGGTCAGTTATCAAGCCACAGGGGGCAAGATAAAGCTCTATATGAGTTGCTATTTTTTACTCTTAAAGTTGAGCTTATTTGGCCCAGCCCAACTTCAGCTGAAGTCAATGAAAAGACTCCTGCTGACTTTAATGGGAGTTGGATTGGCCCTATTGTCCTTTGTTAAGTAAAGCAATTTAAAGAGGTCAGGGGGTGAATTAAAAGAAAAAGAAACAACTACATCGATAAGCTTTATTCAATATGTTCACCTCATAGAAAAGAAGCGTTGTCATAGCTGGTAGGAGCAGCAGTCCTTGTAGACTCTGGCAAGGATAACAAAGTATGGTTTTACTCAATTAAAAAAAGAGGTGGGAATGAAAATTGCTAAGTTCTGATTTAATGATCTCCCAGTGGCTTCTATCTGCTCAATTTACAAATAAAACAGACACCAAACTCAAAGCCTCGTTTCAGCCTCGTGCTGGTGCAGTTCCAACTGCTCCAATGCATTTCTTCTTGATTGACACTAGTGGGAGACTTAAAATAAGATGTGTTTCTAATTGCTATGGCTACAGTTTGAATTGGACTATGGACATCTCACTCTGCTTTTAGTATGGTCGCTCCTCCACCTACAGCTGAGGCAACTTGGTAGCCAAAGAAGCAGGGGAAAAAATGAGGAGTAGAAGGAGTCAATGAATGTGTGGATGGTGTAAAAATGAGCAGATGATTTTCAAAATGCTGCTTTGGGTCTGAAGGACTAGGAAGATAAAAAAGAGGGGGAAAACATAGAGTGTGTTCAGCACTTGTGCTGTGTGACTCTTCTGCACTCTGACTTGCACTTCGTGTCCCCTCCAGCTCTGAAAGAGCAGACTACAGGTTTTATCACCATATTCAGCAGATAAAACTATCAGATAAAGAGTTGCTATTCTCACACAACACCTTTTCAGAGTCCAGTAGCATTGTAAATCATAAATTCACCTCCCTCAGAGCAGCTCTCACACATGAGCTGTCAGAAGATGCTATTAGCAATGGGCTTAACAAAAATGTTCTTTTCTAGATTACAGCCCTTCCAGGATGCCTTTTAGAACCCAGAGAACATGCTGAATCATAGAATCAACCAGGTTGGAAGAGACCTCAAAGTTCATCCAGTCCAACCTAGCACCCAGCCCCGTCCAATTGACCAGACCATGGCACTAAGTGCCTCAGACAGGCTTTTCTTGAACACCACCAGGGACTGGTGACTCCACCACCTCCCTGGGCAGCCCATTCCAATGCCAATCACTCTCTCTGCCAACAACTTCCTCCTAACATCCAGCCTAGACTTCCCCCAGCACAACTTGAGACTGAGTCCCCTTGTTCTATTGCTGCTTGCCTGGCAGAAGAGACCAACCCCCACCTGGCTACAGCCTCCCTTCAGGTAGTTGTAGACAGCAATGAGCTCTGCCCTGAGCCTCCTCTTCTGCAGGCTGCACACCCCCAGCTCCCTCAGCCTCTCCTCACAGGGCTGTGCTCCAGGCCCCTCACCAGCTTTGTTGCCCTTCTCTGGACACCTTCCAGGACCTCAACATCTCTCTTGAATTGAGGGGCCCAGAACTGGACACAGCACTCAAGGTGTGGCCTGAGCAGTGCTGAGCACAGGGGCAGAACAACCTCCCTTGTCCTACTGCCCACACTGTTCCTGATGCAGGCCAGGATGCCATTGGCTCTCTTGGCCACCTGGGCCACCTGAGTTTCTTGAGAAAAAGTTGAAGGAGTTTGGGTTTGCTTTCTTTGCACTGTTCATGCTAAATGCTTACTGCTGTGAAATTCAGATAGTCTTCTCTGATACAGAATCACAGAATATTACTGGTTGGAAGGGACCTCCACAGATCATCGACTCCAAGCCCCCTGCCAAAGCAGGATTGCCTAGGGTAGTCCACGCAGGAATGCATGCAAGTGAGTTTTGAAAGTCTCCAGAGAGGGAGACTCTGCAGCGTCTCTGGGCAGCCTGTTCCAGTGCGCTGTCACCCTCACTGTAAAGAAGTCTCTCCTCAGGTTGAGATACAGGCAGTATCAGAGTGTTCACCATCACACACACACACACATACACACACCCCCCTACCTCCCAAATTAGTGCCATTTCATATTAAAGAAAGTCATTTTTAAATCTCTTCCAAGCTGAGACGAACAAGAACCATCTTTCCAGCAGATGGTCAAAACTAAAGAGAGAAGGATGGCTTCACTGGCCCACTCCAAGAAAGGCAAAAGCCCTCTGAGCAGTTCCCTTTCCAGGCAGGTTACCAGCCCTGCACACAGCAGGTTCTGACCATCAATGAACTAACCCTTTCCTCCAACCTCACCTCCCGCCGGGCAGGAATTCAATGCATGAGGAGAGGTCAGTGTTAATGCCATCTCGCTCAAGGCATACAGCTTTCATTCACAAAACAAACCACTTTAGTGGCTTCGCAGGGAAAGGGAAGTAACCCAAGGCAAAGGGAAAAAAAAAAGGCACAAAGATTTTTCTATTAAGTGAGAATCAGTTTACGGTATAATACCAGTCACAAAAGGGTCGACTCAAACACTGATATATCTTTAAAGCAGCTTCTTAAGTGAGAATCATGGGAAGATTATTTTGCCCATGTCTAAGCTTAATGGCACACTTACACAAATAAGATGAGAAACTGCAGCTGCAGTGAACACTTGTGCTGCCTGCTGCAGTTTACAGAACCAGCATTTGGGATCTATCTAGCTAATCCTGATATATTTTTCATGTGATCATCTGTTTATGCTTCTTTGGTTTATATTTCTTGGGACTGGGCTGCATGCCAAGTCAGCATACACCCCCTACCCTCAGCCCAGCCCTGCAAGAGCCTTAGTGGGACCCTCAGCCACAGCTGCACCAGCCCGCATGGGAACAGGCCACCCCCTCACTCCTCCTACCCCCTGGCAGCCCATCCCTGAGGAGAAAACACAGTTGGAACTGCAGATCTTAACCCCTCCTTTTGCCCACAGAGTCTCTTGCACTGGAGGCATGGGCCAGGCACGCAGATGCAAGGACATTCACGTGTGCTGTTGAAACCGCATGGTGCTGGAGGCATCTGAGTTAGGAGGTGAGTCCAGTAATGGAGGCACATGTTTCCAAACAGTCCCTTTTCCCCCTCTGTGCTTTGTGTCCACCAGCCCCTCCAGCCAGTGGCAGCACAGAGGACTTCCCATGGCTGCCCACTGTGCCGGGAAATTCTGGGGTGGTCATCGCCACTGTGCCCCCAGAGGCTCTGCACTGTGCCCCCTGCACCAGAGCATCGTCTCTGTCTGTGCACATCTCCCATGGCTGTTTCTCCAGGCAGAAACCTGAATCTTTTGGCCGTGTGCATCTGCAGAAGGCAGTGCTTTCCACTCTGCCTATCTGCCTTGTGCCTCCCCATCCACAGACCCACAGCCTGCTCATGCCCCAGGGACAATTTCTGCCCTTCTGGATCACAGCCGGCAGGATCAGGCTGGGGTTGGCCCAGGTAATGCTGCTCAAACCCACCGCATCCCCGATGGCCTCCACACACTGGACTCAGTGGATGCTCCTCTCTGAAGCGCAGGCACAGCAGCGACCTGCTGCGGCTTGACAATCAGATCGCTGAAGCTCTAGAAGCAGAATCAGAGTGCAACTTTGTATAAGCAGCTTTTAAGATGCAGGAAAGGAGCCAGCTGCAGGCGAGATCTCCCGTAGAGGGAGCACAGCCTGAACAGAAAACACTGAAACAGATGCACTTCTGTAGCCACTGCAAAACGAAGGGGTTAAAGGAACTGGAAAGGAGGCAAGCGACAGCCTCTGTCTCCAGCAAAGATGATTTTTAGAAGTGTAGATGTTGCTGGAATGTAGCAAAATATGGCAATGCCTCAGCACTCCTGCCGGGTGCTGGTGGCAGGCAGGAGGCTTTGGAACAGCACCTTAGGATGGTTCTAGTTTTGGCAAAGGAATAAGCAGCTGTGATCCCCAGCCCAGAGTGGTTGCAGTCTTCTATGCCTTCGCAGGCTACAGCACTTCCCTGCAAGCACAGTCCTGTGTGTGGAGCCAAGGAAAGTACCCCAGGAAGAAGGAAATGCAGAATGAACCTGGGTAAGGCCACAAACATGTAGTTCCACGCTGTATCTGGTTACTTTGTGGATGGTCACTTTCCTGATTAACAAGCAAATAAATAATGCCACCTTTCTTCTCTCTTCTCCTCCAATTGATGGTCACACCACAATCAAGCTGCCCCAAGCCCTGTGCTTCACACAGCAGATCTAGGAGCAGTACTAGGAGGGGCAGAACTGGCCTTAGCCCATGGGCACATCAGTCCCAAGTCACTTTGAGCTCCTCACAGCTCTTTAACATTTGGACAGCCAGGGTCCCATCCGACCTAATGAGCAGCTGGGCTCTAGTTCTGGTTAGCAGTGAGGAACCCTGTGGTTTTTCTACTCTTCAGCTCCATTTCCCAGCTCTGCTGTGTTTAAACAACATTCCTGGAAGGCTAATGTTTCCTGGAGTGGGTGGATGAGGTGAGAGGAAGCCAGGAAGACCCTGAAGGCACAGACTAGGTACCCCTACCCATTTCTAGCCTGCCACCACATGTTCTTGAGCTGCAAACTCAGCAGCTCTCCTGGTGGAGGCAAAGGACTACAGGTTTGGTGCATGAGCAGAATGCCATCCCATCACTGGGAGAAAGGCAGCCAAAGTCTCAGTACCTAGCAGCCTGCTCATCTGGAGAGAAATGCAGCTATATTCTTCAAATGCTTCAGAGCTGCAAGCGGGTCCCTTGTGGCTGGCTGTGGTAAAGGATACAGCTACCTGAAAGGACCTTGTGGAGAGGTTGCTGCTGGTCTCTTCTCACAGGTAATTAGGGATAGAACAAGAGGGAATGGCCTCAAGCTGGGACCAGATAGGTTTAGACTGGACATGAGGAAACGTTTTTTCAGGGCAAGAGTGGTCAGGCATTGGAATGAGCTGCCCAGGGAGGTGGTGGAGTCACCACCCCGGGATATGTTGTTTGCTGTGGTGCTTGGGGATTTGGTTTAGGGTGAACCTTGTAGAGTAGGGACTTGGTGATCCTGAAGGTCCTTTCCAGCCAGAATGTTTCTGTGATTCTGTGATGTGTGTCTGGAAGCCTGACCCAGAGTGCTCCGCAACCTCCATAGCTCTCAGCAAAGCCTGAAACAGTAGTGCTGCACACGGGACTGTCATGCAGAGCAGAAGGACATTAAACTCCTCATTCAACAGGGTGAGTGAGCATTCCTGTGTGCAGTCTCTACCTCCCTGAAGATGTTTACTTTACTCCTTGTGCTTCCTCTCTATTTCCTTCCTCTCTGTTTCATGCCATAATATGTTACACATAAACTAGCAATGAAACCCAAGAAATGAAAATGCAGTCTCAGCAGCAGCTCTAAAACTGTGCTAGAAAGAGAAGAGCAAGGTAAAATGGGTGTTTGAGGGAAAGGAGGAGTGCATTTTTCTGGTTTGTGGGTCCCCACAGGGATGCCCAAGTGCAATGGGCTCTTCCTTCCTTATGTCCCACTCAGGTCTGTAGGAATACCTCACAGACACAGTGCATCAGGACCACAGAGATTTAACCTTAACCCAATCAACTGCCACTAAAATGTAGTGTGGCCAAGGAGTAAGACAAGGAAGTGCAGTGAGTGGCATGCTGGTTGTCAGGTGTAAGTCCACTTCTCAGGCTGGGAGGTCTCATCTCACACAATTTCACAGAATCACAGAATGTTAAGGGCTGGAAGGGACCTTGAAAGCTCATCCAGTCCAACTTCCCTGCCAGAGCAGGATCACCTAGGGCAGATCACACAGGAACACATCCAGGCAGGTTTTGAATATCCCCAGAAAGGGAGACTCCACAGCCCCCCTGAGCAGCCTGTTCCAGTGTTCCATCACCCTCACAGGGAAAACATTTTCCCTTGTGTTTCCAAGGAACTTCCTATGCCTCAACTTCCAACTATTGCCCGTTGTCTGAGCAGAGCCTGACTCCATCCTCTTGGCACTCACCCTTTACATATGTATAAACATTAATGAGGTCACCCCTCAGTCTCCTCCTCCCCAGGCTAAAGAGCCCCAGCTCCCTCAGGCTCTCCTCATAAGGAAGATGTTCCATTTTCATTGCACTTGAAGTTGGTTACACAGTGTAAAATTTCTTACTCTTTGTTCACCAGCATCACTGTGTCTTTTGGGCAGAGCCTGAAGGCCTTTTCCCAGTGTTGAACATGTTAAGTGTCATGAAAGGGGTGGAAAAGGCTGAATCAAAGTACAGTTGGCTGCCAGAGAGACTGGTGGTTGCCACGTTGGCATTTTTTCCTTTCAACAGTCATTTTTAGGTAAGCCAGGATGTTCCTTTCTCTCAAATCTTGATCTGAAAGTACAGATGTTTAATATTCTGGGTGCTGAAGGAATTTCAGGTGCCTGCAGTGGGATACATACCTACAGAAACTCTTGGTAGCATTTGAGACTCTCTAATATTTGGAACAGATTCTCATTTTCTCTATCATTTTACAACAGCAAGGTGAAAAAACCAGAAAGCTTCACATTCTATATCTAATGATGTGGGATTCTTTTTTTTTTGGGGGGGGTGGGGAGGAATTATTTCAGGCTGATCTTTCTCCACTGTTTTCTATTTAACTCTATATTCCACAGTTCAAATCTACTCAAATGAAAAATAGAACTGATGAAGTGGCCCTTGTTTGAGGAGCAGCGCTTCGAAGAGACAATCAGCCCCTGGAAGACTGCAGGTGCTGGTGGCCTTGTTTTACAGGATGGTGACTGATATTCACCAGTGTCTTGAAACACAGAGTCTGTTCACACAAAGAATAAATCTGCTGTGAAATATGAGCTTTCATGGCTCATCTAGTAATGTGAACCCTTTTTTGTATCGTATTGCACACTAGGAAATAAAAAGTAAACTGCCCTGACAAGATGCATTGACAGTGCCCTTTCTACTGCAGATTTTTATGTGTTTTCCAGAGGGCTTTAATTCTCTGACTTCAGAGTCCCTCTCACTGTGGATTTATGACATGTTTCCTGCTTCCCTCCTCCTCTTCTGTTCCCCCCTCTCTCTTGAACTGCTTTAAAGTGACATGTTGCCACTTATCCATGCGATGTAAGTGAGCACATAGCTCCAGATTCAACAGAGGGCACTTCTCTGCAGCTCAGTGCAGTGGAGGGGGTAATTAATTAATGCCAGGTGATATTTTTCCAAAATTAATATTCAGGATTCTCCCCACACACACCCTGACTACTAGTTTTAATAATAATGGGTTCTTCTGCAATGGCCATGGAAACATTACACAAAGGAGTTAACTAGCTCCAGAAATAGCGAGCAAAAATATGTAACCATTAATTGAACTGGAAGAGAAGGTTCCTGCAGTCAATGCACTGCCTGCAGTCAATACACCCCTTGCCCACTAGATGGGCACAGGAGACTTCTATCTGCTTATGCAGAAGGCTATGGTGGATTACAAGAGGCTTTAAGTATTTACTCACAAAAATTATCTCCCAACTCACAGGGCTAGCTACAGCTCCAAACAGCACCCAAATGCGTTCAGGGAAGTCTGACAGTCTTGTCAGCCACTGAGGCTTCTGATTCTTCCCAGGCTTCACAGAGTGCTGGGTGTGCTAGTTTGAAGCTAGCTAGAATGTTTTGGTGAGGAGAACTAGATCACAGGCTGTGAAAGGAGAACAGTGGTGGTGTCTACTCCCCTCAGAGTCTTGCTGAAGAAGAAACTAAAACATTAGATAACACTCTTGCCATTTTTCACTCACTCTGCCTTGCATTTCTGACTGAGCTGCATCTCCCTAACCTCATCTTCCACTCACCTTTGCTTCTTAACCTCTTGGCTGAACCTCCATTCTTCCTTAGGACTGGAGTAAGGTTGAGAGGGGCAGGGGGAAGATGCAGGGGTGGTTGAGAGCCCCTCCTGGGGACTCAAGTTTCTGGGAGGGCTGTTGTGTTTCTGTATTACCTTTTATCTCGTCTATTTTTGTATATTTCTGTATATACTGTAACTATCTGCTTGTATATTGTGCTGCTGTAAATAAATAGCTTCATTTATATTCCCAGAGCTGTCTGAGTCTAGTCTGGGTAAATTCTAAAGTGTGGGGGGGCAGGGAACACCCAAACCATCACACTGGGGAAAGGAGGCAGGCAACCTCTGACCTGGTCCTGACTTCTCCAGATGATCTGTGTATCTCCAGGACTTTCCATCCTGGCAGGAGCCTTTCAGGTGCAGGCAGGATGTCTTGTGATGTGCAATCTTAGCACAATGTCACGCTGGCTATGCAGGCCGACTGCATGGAGGTGTTTAATGCCTGTGTCTGGTAAAGTCGAGGCAGTAGAGTTTCCAGGGTACAATAAGGCAGTGAGGCGGAACGCTGCCAGAGGCAGAGAGCAGTAGCAGCAGGCAACAGCAGGCATGAATACAATGGCAGAGCCTGTTGTGTTACCTGCTCATCTCTTTATCAAGGCAGCCTGAGATTAATGGGCCTTTGGACACAAAATATCCAATCAGAATGGCAGTTATCCAAGCTTGTCCATATTAGGTGAAACCATAGGCTTGCTTTACCCAACTTTGAGAAGAACACAGGCAGGCACAAGCTAATTGTGTGCACGTTGTTTATCACAGGATGCAAAGCAACTCTGGGCAAGCCAGAGTCCCTGGATTCAGTGGCTCCAGGTTGTCCTCTTTCCTGTGGTCACTTGTCCCCATAGCAGAAGGAAGGAGGGCAAAAAAAAAACATGTCTGGGCAAGCCAGGACATGTATAAGCCTGCTTAAGCCTACCACGATACTCAGTGACCCCAGACCAGCCAACACCTGAATGCAAAAGCAGCAGATAAGTGGAGGGACACCTCTGTGCTGGAGAAAGGCCACAAACCAGGAAGCAGAAAGGCTTGATACATGTGGATGGATCAGTCTCTGCTAGAGACAGTCCAATGGAGAGCCACAAGGATGATTGGAGGACTCGAGCATACCCCTTATGGAGAGACTGAGACACCTAGGGCTGTTTAGTCTTGAGAAGGAGAGAGGAGAGGAAGGCTGAGAGGAGATATGATCAAAAGATCTGATCATTCCAAAGGAAGTCTTAAGCAGCAGTGATCACTCATCCCACAGAAACAGCAGCACTTGGCAACTTGCTACATTTGCCTTCTACTGGGCAGAGACTTTCAGAGAATTTTCAGTTTAAAGGGGATGTGCTCATATTCCCTTGAACTCCTGTGTCTGCTTCCTGCATCTTTAAAGAGGCTACATCACCAGGAGCAGAGGCTGAGGGAGCTGGGGTTGCTTAGCCTGGAGGAGACTCAGGGGGGACCTTATCACACTCTACAACTACCTGAAGTGAAGGTGTAGTAAGATGGGGGTCAGGTTCTTCTCTCAGGCAACTTGTGACAAGATGAAAGGGCATGGCCTGAAGCTGTGTCAGGGGAGGTTTAGGTTGGATGTTAGGAAGCACTAATTCCCCTGATGGAAAGGAGAATTAGACACTGGAATGGCCTGCCCAGGGAGGTGGTGGAATTGCCACCCCTGAAAGTGTTTAAGGCAAGATTGGATATGGCATTTAGTGACATGTTCTGGTTGATGTGGTGGTGTTAGGTCATAGGTTGGACCTGATGATCTCAGAGGTCTATTCTAATTCTGTGATTTCTTGTTCCTGGTCAGTACAGCCATAAGTTAAATTTCAGGTGTTCTCTGTGTAAATGTGGAGCTGCACCCAGAAAAGCTTTATGGTGCCAGAGTCTGGAGTTTCTCTGTCCTGTAATCACCACCACCAGTGCTATGCAATGTTACAGCTATTAAGGCCTTTTTCCCTACTCCTAGGGGAGGGGGATTTAAAAAACAAAAAAGAAACTGTCCACTGTAATGCTTTTCAAATATTTATGTGAAAATATACAGCTCTCATTGTTGATCTGCTTGTAAAAGTCCCTGCAAAAAGATGTCTCTAAGGATACTAACACCTTTCACTTTTTCCCCAGCGTCAGCATGTCTTAGAGCTCACAACTTTTTGACATCAGTGAGGGGACAGTTTAAAAGAGGGACTGAGAAAACCATTATGAAAAATACAGAGCTGTGGGCTCATGCCCTGCCACACCTCTGCAAAGCATTGCACATTTCATTAGTCCAGGTGTCTCCACCTGGGATAAAAATATTCATTGACAAAAAAAAACAGTTCAAAGCAAGGCTTGTACAGAGCTCACCAGCACTTGCCCTGAGCCAACAGTGCTCAGTGCCTTGCAAAATTACATCCCTCTCCTGGGGTGAAAGACAAAGAACAAGACAACCACGTTCTCATCCTGGCTCCTGGCAAACATACAGAATATTGAGGGTCTAGCATGGTCAGAGCTCCTGCAGGCTAAGTGGGGATGAGCTTGCACATGTGCAGCTACACACACACACGGGCGAATCGCACATGTTCACGTGTAACAAATAGCTGCCCAAGGCTGCCTCACTCGGTGTCCCAGAATCAATCAGGTTGGAAAACACCTGCAAGAGCATCAGGTCCAACCTGTTACCCAACATTATCTAATCAACTAAACCATGGCATCAAGTGCCACATCCAGTCTTGCTTTAACCACTTCCAGGAACGGTGACTCCACTACCTCCCTGGGCAGCCCATTCCAATACCAATCACTCTTTCTGGCAAGAATTTCCTAACATCCAGCCTAAACCTCCCCTGGTGTAGCTTGAGACTGTGTCCCACTGTTTTGTCACTGGTTGCCTGGGAGAAGAGAGTCCTCTCTCCCATCAAGGCCAGTGATGGCCTCTTAAGAAATATCTGTAAGAAAGCTATTATTCTGCTTCTACTACAGACTAACAACTTCCAGTAATAAATGGATTAGGATACCCCCAAGCTCATGTTTGTGCCTATATCACTGGTCTTAAATAGTTCATACCTGTTTTTCCATAATTTTGCCTAATTCTTTGGGATCCTGCGTGCTTGTGCATCCCATAACATCCTGTGACACTGAGTCCCACAGAGTAACTCCATGATCTACAGAAAGATTCTGTCTCCTGCTTCCACTGAACTTTCTGCCTGGAAATTTCCCTGTGTCCATTCTAGTTCTTGTACCCTAAGGATGAGTGGGTCTCTGCCCTATCCAGCTTCATTATCAGTAACCTGGTCATCTGCCATGACATTTTGGAGACAGACAAAGAAGCAAGATTTGAGATGGAAGCAGTTAAAATCTTGATGTTGACAGCTGCATAAG
Organism: Pogoniulus pusillus; assembly: GCF_015220805.1. NCBI lineage: Eukaryota > Metazoa > Chordata > Aves > Piciformes > Lybiidae > Pogoniulus > Pogoniulus pusillus. The sequence continues at coordinate 3,279,298 of NC_087267.1, forward strand.
CAGCAATCATAGAATTACAGAAGTTTAGGAGCTGGAAGGGACCTCAAAAGATCGTCCAGTCCAACTTAGAGCAGGATCACCTAGAGCAGATCACACAGGAACACATCCAAGTGGGTCTTTGCAGAGAGCAAGAGGCCACTGCCCCCCAGGCAGCCTGCTCCAGTGTTCTGTCACCCTCTCAGTGAAAAAAAATTTCCTTATGGAACTTCCTATGCTTCAACTTCCATCCACTGCCCCTTGTACTATTGCTGAGCATCACTGAGCAGAGCCTGAGTCCATTCTCTTGGCATGCTCATTTGGAACTGTGAGAACAAAGCCCATTGCACATGGAGAAGTAGGTATTTGTGTTGTCTCCTCCAGGGGTAATATTTGCCAGTACTGCACCAGGTCTAGAGGGCTTTGGAGTAGGTTTTTGGGAAGTTTCCTTCACAAAAGCAATTTAAACCATTGATTTAGACACCATCAGTTCATTTCAGTGCTATAGCATTGCTCTCAGCTCAGATCTGCCTGACTTGTGCTTGGGAGCTTATCATGTAAGAAAACCAAAGAAAAGGGAGTGGGACAACCTTTAATGCTGAGGAAGCATCACTGAAGTCCTGCCACTGTCTAAAGGCAGGCACCTTCTGGCCCTCACCTCCAAGTTCATATGCATGTTGTGCATCAAGCCTCTCCTCTCCCATGGACACAGTTGTGAGTACTCTGCTGCTGAGCTTATCACAGAATCATAGAATCCCAGGTTGCAAGGGACCTCTGAAAGTCATCTAACCCAACCCCTGTGCAGTGATCAGAGACATCCTCAACTGGATCTGGAGTGTGTGTGTCTTTCTCCAGCTCATGGAAGAGACACTCAGCTTTGCTGTCACTGTCAGCTTTTCACTCACTGGAGGCTTTTAAGACAGCTTTCAAAATTGCCATAGCAATTTGTCACTCCCATTAGGAATTGACTTGTGGTCCTCACCACCTCTTCCTCCAGTTCTCCTAGGCAGCCCCTGCTTCTCCTTCCCTCTGCATCTGACTACCAGACTCAAGTGCTCATCTCACCCTGCTGTAAGTCAGTTCACTTCACCACTCCAAATTACCTACTTGTTTGTTGGGTTTGTTTTTTTGTTTGTTTGTTTGTTTGTTTGTTGTTTTTTGTTCTTTTTTTTGCCAAGCTCATCTTCTGTGGCTTCAGAAAGCTAAAACAATGCCAACCACAAAAGCTACCAAAACAAGGGAACAGCAGGAATGAAGGGACAGGGGCAGAAGGAGGGGTACAGGACTAGTGTCACCCTGCATCTGGCAGCAAGTGATGGGCCAGAGCGACACTCTTGTTTCATCCACCACCATTCCTGCTCTTCTCTCCTCTCCTTTCCTTCCTTCTTGCTGTCACCTTGTTCATCACCCACCTTGTTCCCCAGGACAGCAAGGAGGACAAAACACAGAGTCACAGACCACACAGCATTGTGAAGGAGACAGGATTGTGGCAAAGAGGGCCAATGGCATCCTGGGGTGTAGCAAGAAAAGTGTGTCCAGCAGGGCTAGGGAGGTTCTTTTCCCTCTCTACTCTGCCATGGTGAAACCACACCTGGAATACTGTGTCCAGTTTTGGGCTCCCCAGTTCAAGAGAGACAGAGACCTGCTGGAGAGAGTCGAGTGGAGAGCCATGAGGATGACTGGGGGACTTCAGCATCTACCCTATGGACACAGATTGAGAGTCCTGGGGCTGTTTAGTCTGGAGGAGAGAAGACTGAGAGGGGATCTGATCAGTGTCTATAAATATCTGAGGGGTGGGTGTCAAGTGGAGGTGGCCAAGCTCTTCAGTGGTGCATGGTAATAAGACAAGAAACAATGGATACAAACTGGAACAGAGAAGGTTTGCCTCAAAAGGGAGAGCAACTTCTTTACAGTGAGGGTGACAGAACACTGGAACAGGCTGCCCAGAGAGGTTGTGGAGCCTCCTTTTCCGAAGACTTTCAAAACCAACCTGGATCTATTCCTGTATGGACTACCCTAGGGGATCCTGCTCGGGCAGGGGGGCTGGACTCGATAATCTCTGGAGGTCTCTTCCAACCTCCAACATTCTTTGATTCTGCTTGCAGGATAAGGCCATCAGGAATGAGAAGAGATCTTTTTGCCACAGGCAGCAGAGCAGTCTCAAACAGATGTGCTCTGCAACATTGCTCACACAAAGGGCACAGGACACAGAGGAACCATTCCTGCAATACACTGCCAGTCAGTGAAAAACTCTTGCAGGAAGGAAAGTGCACAGCAGCTGCCAGCTGCCCTGGGCTACAGGCACCAAACCTACAGGCAGCCTTGCTGACACTGTATAATTGTCTGTGAGTAGAGTAGCCTGAACGGCACCCTTTGAATCACAGAGCTTTAAGCCTCTGACAAATGGAAAAGCAGACATGGATAGATGATGGATATAGTGAGAACTGCATTCTAATTGGAAATAAGAGGCGTATTACCTTGTACTGGATCAAATAACACCAAGGATTAAAATGGCTCTGCTGAATAATTGAGATCCCAGTTGTGTAATTTTTCCTATCATTTTAAAGTTATGCCACGAAACCAGTAATATTCCACTAATAATGAAAAGGGGAAAAGGTTGCTCATACAAAGCAGAAATATCAAAGAGTCATCAGAGAACAGGGACGTTTGAGAGAGAAGCAGAGTTCTCTGACCCCTCACCCTTTTGTGTGGTCAAGTACAACTTCACAGGCTTTGAAAATAGAACAGAATAGAATAGACCAGGTTGGAAGAGACCTCCAAGATCATCCAGTCCAACCTAGCATCCAGCCCTAGCCAGTCAACCAGACCTTGGCACTAAGTGCCTCATCCAGGCTTTTCTTGAACACCTCCAGGGACGGTGCCTCCACCACCTCCCTGGGCAGCCCATTCCAATGCCAATCACTCTCTCTGGGAAGAACTTCCTCCTAACATCCAGCCTATACTTTCCCTGGCACAACTTGAGACTATGTCCCCTTGTTCTGTTGCTGGTTGCCTGGGAGAAGAGATCAACCCCACCTGGCTACAACCTCCCTTCAGGGAGTTGTAGCCAGCAATGAGCTCTGCCCTGAGCCTCCTCTTCTCCAGGCTGCACACCCCCAGCTCCCTCAGCCTCTCCTCATAGGGTTTGTGTTCCAGGCCCCTCACCAGCTTTGTTGCCCTTCTCTGGACATGTTCCAGCACCTCAACATCTCTCTTGAATTGAGGAGCCCAGAACTGGACACAGCACTCAAGGTGTGGCCTGAGCAGTGCTGAGCACAGGGGAAGAATAACCTCCCTCGTCCTGCTGGCCACACTGTTCCTGATGCAGGCCAGGATGCCATTGGCTCTCTTGGCCACCTGGGCACACTGCTGGCTCATCTTCAGCTTTGATTCTTTTATAAAGTTATAAACATAAAGAAATTCATGATGAGCAGCCAGTGTACTCATATGAGTACTGTTGTATGATGATGCCCAAAGTCTTTACTTTTCCACTCCTGTCGTGCTGCCTGCACTTGAGGTGCTCTGCAATGAGAAAGAATTGGTAAAAGTTGACTGACTAAACAAGGTAACAGCTACACCAAGTTGTAAACTGGGGGCCCAAAGCAGAAATATTTCACAGAATCACAGAATGTTAGAGGTTGGAAGGGACCTCCAGAGACCATTCAGTCCAACCTCCCTACCAAAGCAGGCTCACCTAGGGTAGTCTGCACAGGAATGCATCCGGGTGGGAGTCTCCAGAGAAGGAGACTCCACAACCTCTCTGAGCAGCCTGTTCCAGTGCTCTGTCATCCTCACTGTAAAGAAGTTTCTCCTCCTGTTGAGGCAAAACCTTCTCTGTTTCAGTTTTTATCCATTGCTCCTTGTCTTATTGCTGCTCGGCACCGGAAAGAGATTGGCCCCCTCCACTTGACACCCACCCCTCAGATATTCACAGACAGGGATCAGATCCTCTCTCAGTCTTCTCCACACTAAACAGCCCCAGGGCTCTCAGTCTCTCTCATGTTTCCTAGTCATCCTCATGGCTCTCTGCTGGACTCTCTCCAGCAGGTCCATGTCCCAAAACCGGACAGAGTATTCCATGTGTGGTCTCACGAGGGCGGAGTAGAGAAGGATTAAGCCATTTATGGGATTTAAGCCAACTCCATCTGAAGGGATCACTTTCTAAATCTAAGTGTGAGGAAGCAGATTCCTTCTTCCAGGGGCTGTTTGTCCCCCTCTATTACACCGAGGAAGGAGCTGTAACCACAGGCACAAAGTCTCTGCGTCACATCACTAGTAGCTCGAAATTCAGCCTGCAGTGTCTTTCAAGAGACAGCAATTTCCCCAGAAACGTTTAAGTTTAGAGTTGTTACTGTTATTTCTTCTCAGGGGTGTAAAACTCCAGCTGGAAGAACTTTCTTTCCCTCTGCACTGAGGTTGAGAATTCCTGGAAAGCCGTGACAATACTCAGCATTCAGGACTGCGCAGCCAGCCGTATTTCATGGACATTACACAGGCTTTTAATACAGGATTATGAATGAGCTCTAATGTTGAAATTCTATCAGGTTGAATTTCAGACCTTACTTAACGTATTCCCATGCAGTGACCTTGGGATATCTTTCCAATAACAGTGATTATTGCAGGCAGGCTGTTTCTTAGGGAAACATTTGTTCAGGGTGGACAAGGCTTCCTGAGAAATGTTGTACATCTTGGCGACTGACGTTCTATTTGTTTTGAATTAACTTTGGGCTTGTTTTATTCCCCTCACAGCCAGAATGAAATGTTTTGCCATGCAGTTCTTCGTGCATGCCTTCAAACAAACCTGGAGACCTTGCCGCTCGCTTTCGGAACTGTAATAGAGCCTGGGGCATGGAAATGCTTTGGGAGCTGGAGGTGTGCGTTGTACAGGATCACTGAGGCTGGAATAGACCTCTGAAAGCATGAGCTCCAGCCTGTGGCCTAACACCACCTCATCGACCAGACCACGTCACTAAGTGCCACAGCCAATCTTGCCTTTGACACCTCCAGGGACAGCAAACCACCACCTCCCTGAGCAGTCCATGCCAGTGTCTATTTCTCCTTTCCATCAGGAAGTGCTTCCTAACATCCAGCCTAAACCTCCCCTGACACACCTTCAGGCCATGCCCTCTCATCTTGTCACAGGTTGCCTGGGAGGAAAGCCTGACCCCCACCTTACTTTCAGGTAGCTGTAGAGTGTGGTAAGGTCCCCCCTGAGCCTCCTCTTCTCCAGGCTAACCAGCCCCAGCTTCCTCATCCTCTCCTCATCAGACTTACCCTCTTGTGAGGACAGGCTATGAGAGTGGGGCTCTTCAGCCTGGAGAAGAGAAGGCTACTAATACCTTGTAGTAGCCTTCCAGTATCTGAAGGGGACCTACAGGACTGCTGAGGACAGACTATTGACAAGGTCTTGTAATGACAGGACAGGGGGTAATGGGTTTAGTCTGGCAGAGGGGAGATTGAAACTAGATGTTAGGAAGAAGTTCTTTCCAGTGAGGGTGGTGAGACACCGGCGCTCAATGAGGTTGTGGATGCTCCCTCCCTGGAGGTGTTCAAGGCCAAGTTGGATGAGGCCTTGAGAGACCTGATCTAGTGGAATATGTCTGTGCCTATGGCAGGGGGTTGGAGCTGGATGAGCTTTGAGGTCCCTTTCAACCTAAACCATTCTATGATTCTATGCAAATCAGAAGAGAAAGAAAGCTACATCTAAAAGTGCCTCCATATGCACCAACAGCAGGAACTCCTCACACTTCTTTATTTCCTTACACTCTGTATCAACTTCTCAAAGATTCAGTCCTGGTTTCCCATGAATGAAGGAAACCTGGCTTCCATAGAAATCTCCATATCCTGAATATGTGAAAGACAAACTATAACACCCCAAAGGGAAGAGGAAAACCTGCTATCCCACCCGGCATCTGAGTGTAGGAAAAGTGCTGCTCCACTAGGACCAAAATGCTTTTAGATGCAGCCCACTACTGGGCACTACCTCAGCCTTTCAAGAATTCCTTTCCCACTCTAAACACTGACCCCACTTAATGCAAAATAGTTAATGCTCTCATCTGAGGATCTCCCACATGCTTGGAGGTATTGGAGTTCACAAATGAGACTACCAAACACCATTCCTGGTGCATGCACATCAGTCATTTGTTGGACACTCTCCATCTACGTCATGGTGTCAGTAGGAAAGAGTGAAGCTGCCTTTTGGCCAGACTGCTGTTTGATTTAAATGGCTAGATTTGGGTGTTGCTAAAAACCACCTCCCACCACTGCTGTCCCCTTTTCCAAGGGTCCTAGGTCCTGAACAGGCCCAAGTGTCTGACCTTGAAAAACAAGATATTTCCTTTGAAAAGAAAAATCTGCAGTCTAAATGATTTGGGGCACTGCTTTCCCTCCTCAGAGGGTTCTGGACTGCCCAGGTTTTGGTAGGAGCATGCCACAAGCATACATGGGAACATTTTTGCCCACTGATGATATATTAGGCAAGGGTTTTGAGTTGGCAGGTTACTAAAAGCCCTAGCCAAACAAAGACAAAATTGCAGTCTGTCAACAGAGAACACTGAGTTCTTGGCCACTGGTGAAGTGCTGGGACTGCTGGTAGCACACAAAGGTGACACTGACAACAAGGAGACAACAAGTTCTAGGGATTGCTTAGAATGTTCTCATGTTTGGAAACAAACAAAAAGATTGGGGGTTGGGGGTGGTGGTGGTTTTTTGTTGGGTTTTTGTTAGTTTGCTTGGTTTTTTGGGGGTTTTGTTTGTTTGTTTGTTTATTTCCTAAGCATTGTTCAAACTAGGAACAAGAAATGATCAACTTTCTAAAACCATAGAATCACAGAATCACAGAGCATTAGAGGCTGGAAGAGATCTCCAGAGATCGAGTCCAACCTCCCTGCCAAAGCAGGATCCCCTTAGGGTAGTCCACACAGGAATTCAGGTTTTGAAAAACAGGTGGGGTTTGAAAATCTCCAGAGAAGGAGACTCTATAACCTCTCTGGGCAGCATGTTCCAGTGCTCTGTCGCCCTCACTCTGAAGTCCCTCCTCACGTTGAGGTGAATCCTTCTGTGTTCCAGTTTGTATCCACTGTTCCTTGTCTTGTTACCATGCACCACTGAAGAGCTTGGCCCCCTCCACTTGACACCCACCCCTCAGATATTTATAGACATTGACCAGATCCCTTCTCAGTCTTCTCTTCTCCAGACGAAACAGCCCCAAGGCTCTCAGTCTCTCTTCGCAGGGGAGATGCTCAAGCCCCCTAATCATCCTCATGGCTCTCTACTGGACTCTCTCCAGCAGGTCTCTCATCTTTCTTGAATTGGGGGAACCCAAAACTGGACGCAGTATTCCAGGTGTGGCCTCACCAGGGCAGAATAGAGGGGGAATTCTTGCATAAGAGGAATTGCTGAAGCAGCAAAGATCTACAAACACATTGTGATTGCAATTATCTTCTGCAGTGCTTAAGGCAAGGTGTGAAATGGGTAAGGATGCGTGCAGAGCAGCTGCTGAGGGACTGTGTCACTGGGGGATCAGCAGTTCTGTGCTGCAGCTGGTACAGACCTTCCTTCTGAGAACTTTTAGGATTCCTAGTCTCTGTACTAGCTGTTTGGAGAAGCAGGATTTTTCCACAGGCATTCTATTCCCACAGAAAGTTTTGAATGAGTATTTTAAATATTTTATGTTGGGTATGTTGAGGAATCCTTCTCAGTAGACCTTAATTCCTTTTTCCATCCCCTCTGATTTCACCAAGGTCAGACAGATGCCAGGACGAAGAATTAGGATTAGGATCTATTTTCACAGGTTTTCAGAAGCTTGTGTTATTTCAGTTGTCCTGAGCTGTGTTCTCACGGTGCCACGGTGGGATTCCACCTAATTTAAGATGACCAAAAGGGACAAACAGCAAGGGGCAAACTGCAAATCCCCCTCCCCCTTTCTCCACCCTCCACGTACCCTTCCATCTCCTGAGTGCTCTGCACAGAAACCGACTGCTCCTACAGCAAGGAATTCAACCTCCTCGCCAGCTGCAGCATCACAGAGGCTCTTGGGGACAGCACCACAGTGACTTCTGTGAACCAGCACAGCAACAACTGATTTCACAAAGGAACAGTGAACAGCTAAGAAATCACATGGAATGCTGCCTGCTACAGACCCAGGCCAAATGTGAAGTGGTATTCTAGAGGTGACAGCATCTCTACACCATTACAGACCTTCTAAGTTTCCCAGTCCCAGGGGCGCAGTTTCACGGGAAGAAAAACCTGTTTCAGATCATGCCAGATATTTTGTGCACTGCCCAGCAGTTGTTATACCTGAGGATGTTCTCCAGATGTTCGTGTTTGCATGAAACATACAATAATAAAGTTGTAAACTGGAGGAAACAATGCCCGGACTGCGAGAAGGGCTTTTGGGCGGTCTGGAAAACACATGAAGACGAACTAGCCCACATGCAAAATCAACTTGTCCACAATAAAGGACAATAAAGGCTTCTTTTATTTGCTCTTCTAAAGAACTGCTACTTCTCCCAGCAAGTGGGCACGCATGATTTGTCACGGCTCTTACACTGCCAGTAGGTGATTGCTTGTATTTTGGGAAGCAGACACTCCTTCCACTCAGGCAGGCAGTGAGTGAGAAGTACAGGGTCTAGGGCAAGATGAAGCTACACTACAGATAGCTTTATGGCTACGGTATGAATGAAATAAGAATGCATTGTTCAGACATTGTCTAGAATGCTGTGCTAGTTAGAAGCAAGCTGGAATGTTTTGGTAACAGAACTAGATAACAGGCAGTGAAATGAAAACAATTGATGTCAACTTCGCTCACAGTCTCGCTGAGAGCTCTGGGAAGAAGAAGTAAACTTTCTCCATTTTGTCTTTCACTTCTGCCTTTGCCTTCAGACCTGGTCACATCTCATTAACCTTGCTCCTACTAACCTTGCTCCCTAACCTCTTGGCTTCACCTCTCTTCTTCCTGAGAACTGGGGTAAGGTTGAGAGGGCCAGGGGGAGGTGTTGGGGTGGTTTGAGAGCCCCTCCTGGGGACTCAGGTTTCTGGGAGGGGAGTTGTGCTTTTGTATTGTTTATCCTTTGTATATTTCTGTATATAATTGTATAGAACTGTATATATTGTAAATAGCTGCTTGTAAATTCTGCTAGCTGTAAATAAATTGCTTCATCTATATTCCCAGGGTCCGTCTGAGTTAGCTGGGTACCTACAAAGTGTGGGGGGGCGGGGTAACCCCCAAACCATCACAAATGCCAGCTGCTGAAAAACAAAAGAAAATCCTTGCAGTAACTGAAAATGGAGGAGATAGGAAGAGACTTGTAGCATCAGGGCAGTAAAATTTCCTGGTGGAAAAGAAGTTAGGTCACAGGTACCATCTGCACTGAAACTATAAAGAGCACCAAATGAGAATGTGCTGGCTAAGACATCTGCAGAGTGAAATGCCTTCAGTGTTTGCAAGCTGTTTAACAAGAGGTGAGTGAAACAGGAGTTCAAAAATGGAAGCAGTCTCTTCTTTCTTTTCTGGAACTGCTTCTCTTTGTCTGCTGGCCTAGGCTGCCCAGGCAAAAGAATCATAGAATCAACCAGGTTGGAAGAGACCTCCAAGATCAGCCAGGCCAACCTAGCACCCAGCCCTAGCCAGTCAACCAGACCATGGCACTAAGTGCCTCAGCCAGGCTTTGCTTGAACACCTCCAGGGATGGTGATTCCACCACCTCCCTGGGCAGCCCATTCCAATGCCAATCACTCTCTCTGGGAAGAACTTCCTCCTAACATCCAGCCTGTACTTCCCCCAGCACAACTTCAGACTGTGTCCCCTTGTTCTGTTGCTGGTTGTTTGGGAGAAGAGGCCACCCCCCACCTGGCTACAATGTCCCTTCAGGTAGTTGTAGACAGCAATGAGGTCACCCCTGAGCTTCCTCTTCTCCAGGCTGCACACCCCCAGCTCCCTCAGCCTCTTCTCACAGGGCTGTGTTCCAAGCCCCTCACCAGCTTTGTTGCCCTTCTCTGGACACCTTCCAGCACCTCAACATCTGTCTTGAATTGAGGGGCCCAGAACTGGACACAGTACTCAAGTGATGGCCAGGTTATTCACGAGGCAGTTAGAAATGGTTGTGAAACACTGGCCTGAGCCCACCATTGATAAGAGGACAGGTGTGCCTCATAGGAACTGAGGGCTTCACCCCTCAGTGGTGAGTGGGGGAGGTGAAGCATAGAGATCTGTGAGCTCACCAATCAATTGTAAAATCGTACAGGGTTTGGGAGGTGAATTTGGTTTGTGCTTAGCTTGACTTCAAGCTGAAACAACCAAAGGCACTTACAGGCTCATTCAAAGTAATTAAGCCAACTCTGATAAGAGCTTCACCTGGGGAGGCGCAGGGAGCCTCTTTTTGGGTGGGGGGATATGGAATTAATGTATTCTGTTCTGCTTTGTTAAGTGATGCAGCACTTCCTGATTGTGTGAAGTTACACACCACATTTAGAGAATCTAGAGCACAAATGAACATTTTACAGTTTTCATGGGACAGTCTCTGCTTAAGCATGTTCTGAGTTGTGCACAAGCATCTCTGAGTTCAGTTACATAACGGAATATTATGGTAAGACTTGTTTTGTATGTGTATCTGGTTTTGTGACTTAAGGTTTCTTTTCCTTTTCTGAATACCAGGGTATTTTCAAGGAGCTCCATGAATGTATGAGGGAGCTGGGATTGGTTAGCCTGGAGAAGAGGAGGCTCAGGGGAGACCTTATTGCTGTCTACAACTACCTGAAGGGGGGTTGTGGCCAGGAGGAGGTTGCTCTCTTCTCTCAGGTGGCCAGCACCAGAACAAGAGGACACAGCCTCAAGCTGTGCCAGGGGAAATTTAGGCTGGAGGTGAGGAGAAAGTTCTTCACTGAGAGAGTCATTGGACACTGGAATGGGCTGCCTGGAGAGGTGGTGGAGTCGCTGTCCCTGGGGCTGTTCAAGGCAGGACTGGACGTGGCACTTGGTGCCATGGTCTGGCCTTGAGCTCTGTGGTAAAGGGTTGGACTTGATGATCTGTGAGGTCTCTTCCAACCCTGATGATACTGTGATCATCTTCTTAGATTTTCTTTGCTTTTTTCCTCAGTAATGATTTACTTGTTTAGACTTTTTAAGTTGATGACATAGTTAAGGTTAAGAGTTTATAATAGAATATCACAAAATATTTTTTCTTAAGTCTTTTCTGTATATTAATATAGCATTAGGATTACATAAAAATAAATTAAAATATAATAAAAAAGAGGGGGTATAAGGACAGCCACCCTGAAAGAGGGACTGCAAAAAGAAAACCTTCTAAATTTTCAATTTTTAAACTGCTTTCTTATGGATAGCAACCCCTGATTATCAGAAATTTTAATGCCAAGGATTCTTTTGAGTGAAAAAAGAGAGAAGAAAAAAAATGGATAAGTCTTTTGTTACATCACACAGAGAGATTCACCCTAGGGATTCTTTTTCTGGTTTTATGCAATTGTTCAGGCAGGTTTTCAGGCTTCTGATGGATAAACTGTGGCAAGAACTTGAATGGGAAGATAATGATTGTGTTTGCACAGGTATAAGTTTTGACCATGCTTAATCTAGGTATTTTCATGAGTTTCCAACAACTCCTACTCATAGGTAAAGATGGGAAATAACAGTTTTATTGGTAGTGTTTAAAGTGCTGTACTTGTTATGTGTTTGTAAAAGGCACCTTGCAGAAAGGTAAGAAGCACTGCCTTTATTTTTAATAAAACAGAAAAAGGAAAGGAAAAAAAAAAAGTATGTTCCCCATCATTGAAAAAGATCAGTTCATGCTTTTCAACAAGATTGTAAGGATAATGTAGAATTCTGGAAGGAAGGAGAGAGGATTGCTGCTTCCTTCTTTACACCACAAATTGCATCAGCCCAAGCTTCAGCAACATGAAATAAATTAGGAAAATGCTACCAGCATGGCACTTTCAGGTCTCCTATTAGATATAGATAGTATTAGAGATGCTACCTTGCAAAATAGGGCTGCAATTGATTTTTCACTTTTAGCTCAGGGACATGGTTGTGAAGATTTTGAAGGACTTAGTGTTTTGTTAGGTTATGATTATTATTGCTTATATTGGTACCATGTTTTTTGCAATGTATTCAAAGAATGCTTGAACGTGCCACATTCAGGGTCTTTTTTTGTGCAACAGAAAGGGGGGAAAGTGGGATCACAGGCCATTAATGCAACAATGGCCAATCATGGATCAGTGTCAGCACTGTACTGGTCCCTGACTCCATTCGCCACGTCAGGAGTCCAGCTGTCCTGGAGACAACCTGTCCCACTAGTGAAGACTGAAGCAAAGAAGGTGTTAAGCACCTCTACCTTTTTCTCACCTGTTGTCACTCTATTCCCCTCTCTATCTAATAAGGACTGGAGGTTGTCCTTGGCCCTTCTCTTGCCATTCATACATTTAAAGAAACACTTTTTATTTTCCTTGACAGCCGTGGCCAGCCTGAGCTCCAAATGGGCTTTTGCCTCTCTAATTTTTCCTCTACAAGACCTAGCAACTTCCTTGAACTTATCCTGGGACACCTCCCCTCTTTTCCAGAGGTGATACACTCTCTTTTTAATTCCTTCAGCAGCTCCCTGCCCATCCAGCCTGGCTGCCTCCCTCGTCGGCTCGTCTGCCGGCTCAGTGGCACTGCCTGCTCCTGTGCCTGCAGGAGTTCTTTCTTGATGTAGGTCCTGCCTTCCTGCACTCCTTTGTTTTCAAAGGCTTTTTCCCAAGGAACTTTCTTAGTTCCTTAAAAAGGCTGAAGTCTGCCCTTATTGTCCTGCCCTGCCCTCCGCTTTTCCCTGGGCAGCTCCTGCCGTCCTGCTGCTGCTCTCTGCCTTTCCCCGGGGCAGCTCCTGCCGTCCTGCTGCTGCTCTCTGCCTTCCCCGGGGCAGCTCCTGCCGTCCTGCTGCTGCTCTCTGCCTTCCCCGGGGCAGCTCCTGCCGCCCTGCTGCTGCTCTCTGCCTTCCCCGGGGCAGCTCCTGCCGTCCTGCTGCTGCTCTCTGCCTTCCCCGGGGCAGCTCCTGCCGTCCTGCTGCTGCTCTCTGCCTTCCCCGGGGCAGCTCCTGCCGCCCTGCTGCTGCTCTCTGCCTTCCCCGGGCAGCCTTTGCTACCTTTCTCCTCTCTACGTTACCAGCTCTTGCTCCATTACCAGCTGCTGCTCCGCTCCGTTACCAGCTCCACCTCCTGCTCAGTTTCCAGCTCCATTCCCAGCTCCTGCTCGTGGTCCATTTCCAGCTCTTGCTCCTGGTCTCTTTCCAGCTCCTGGTCCATGTTCGCATCCATCGCAGAACCTAGAGCAAAACCTCCGAGGATCCGAGCTCCTAGAGAAAACAGCCTCAATAACAGCACAGACTTAGCACCCGTGAGCTAAATTAAAGGCAGATGTTGCAGTTGGTCAGTAGTTTAGCCCTAACATGGCCCTAGCTAGCCGGGGGGCCAGCGAGGCCCCCCGGCCTTTGAAATCCTCCACCACGCACCCGGTGCTCACCCGTGGGCACTCACCTGGGATGCCAGGCAGAGGATCCCTTGGCCCGCAATGGGCCCAGCTTGGGGCTGGGCTCCTCCTGCGCTGCTTATAAAGGGCAGTGAGCAGGGAGTGCAAAGTGGCCACAGCTGGGGTGGGAGGAGACTTACAATCAGTGGGAGTTCTGCTTCAGGTGGGGTAGATTGAATCCTATTAAGCATATAATACACATTCTTCCTATGCTTCTGCTTAAAGCCGACTGAAAAAGAAACAACAGCCCCCTGGCTATTGATTTACAATCAGTACCCAATGTGCCACCCCAAAAGAAACACTGACTCACGAGGTAGTCTTATTTGAATGAGCCTTTTCTGCGGGGGGGTAAGGAAGAAGAGGAAATAAAATGGAGCTTAGCTAGTGCCACAGAAAGCTCCACTTTTGTCACCTGTTGAGAGGATCTGCTAAAGACAGTCCAATGGAGAGTCATCAGGATGAGTGGGAGACTTGAACATTTCCCCTATGGACACAGACTGAGAGACCTGGGGCTGCCATGTCTGGAGAAGAGAAGACTGAGAAGGGATCTGATCAATGTCTATAAATATCTGAGGGGTGGGTGTCAAGTGGAGGGGGCCAATCTCTTCACTGGTGCATGGTAATAAGACAAGGAATAGTGGCTACAAACTGGAACACAGAAGGATTCACCTCAACAGGAGGAGAAACTTTACAGTGAAGGTGACAGAGCCCTGGAATAGGCTGCCCAGAGAGATTGTAGAGTCTCCTTCTCTGGAGACTTTCAAAACTCAACCTGCATGCACTCCTGTGTGGGCTACCCTGGATTATCCTGCTTTTGGCAGGAGGTTTGGACTCGATGATCTGTGGAGGTCCTTGCCAACCTCTAACATGTGATTCTGTAACAGTGTTTCATGTCTCATGCTAGTAAATTGGGCAGATCCTACCCCACAGGTCATTATTTGCACTATCTTGCATTGGGCCACTGGGGGAAAGTTGTGTGCTTGTTTTATCTTCCCTTTTATTCTGAGAGATGTCAGAGCCTCCAGAGATCGCTCACCTGCAAGCACAAGTAAGAGGCAAATGCATTACTTATCAAGTTCTCTTCTTTCTTGGACCATCAGCTATCCTGTATAAACCCAGATGTCAGCCTACCATCACCCACACGTGGAGTACATGCCATAGCCACTGTGCTAAGGCCTCAGTTGTAAACAGCTCATAGAGCATCTTGAAAACAATTTACAATTAAGGTACCTTTTATATGTGGAAGCCTCATAGCTACAATGAGGAGAATCAGAGACTGGTTTGTTAATTGGTTTCATGCTGCTGATCATGCCACCACTGCTTCTCCCACCCTGCAACCAGGGGAGCAGTAGCAACAACTGAGAGAATGTCCCTTACTAGGAGTTTCCCTGGGTCTGAAGTGGTGGGGTGTGTGCCTGTGTCTTAAGCACCATGACATGCCATGCACTGCAATACAAAGCCTGCCTTGAGTTGGACTGAAGAGCAGAGACATCCCCCAAGCCTGCTGCCAGGCCAGCAGCAGTAAGAGGTCCACACACCTCCAAAGAGCTGTCTCAGCACAGCATCCCTCAGTGCTGATGGATTGGCTGGGTGGTGCTAGGCAAAGCCACCACAGGGCATCTGGCTGCATCTCATTCAGTTGGTGTCTCATTTCAGAAATACCAAACTAGTACAGTTCTGATAGGGAACCATGGTGGATGAGTGGAAGGCAGAGGGCTCCAAGGGATTAATTTTCTGACTAACAGGGATTATACTAAGCTTGTAAACCAAACCTGTAGTGTTCCATCTATCCTAGGGCACTCTGCAGCGTTGAAGAGCAATTAGCAAGTGAAATGGTCTTGATGTAACCCTCCAGTTTCCATGAATAAAAACATGCAAGCTGGTTTGGAAACAACCTGAAAATTCTTCCCCTTCCTTGCACCTATTTCCTAAAACCCCACTGCTGAGTTGATCTCCTGTTGATCTATGGCACTACCTTGCTGTCCACAGGGTGTTCCAAACCTGCATCCTGGGAGGTGAAATTTTGACAGAAACCAACTTCCCAGCCAAATTCCTTCAGGCTGAGTGTGGGCACCATAGGGTTCTTATGGCACACCTTCAACTCACCACTGCAGCTTTCAGAAGCAGACAAAACTTAGGCTAAGTAAAAGCTGTACCTTTCTCTGAATGTTTCCTCTCTCTACTGGGTCTGGGTGATTGCAATATGTACTCTGCAGCACTGTGCCCCTGCCAGAAACCTGCTGGAGATGAAGTGCTGGTTATATAATATTCACAGCCAGTTAAGGGAATGCAAATCAAAGCAAAATCAGTTCCCCAGGGCATTCCGTAGCTAGAGACACAAAACCTGACATAAAGCTAGACCAATAAGGAAGGAAAACAAAACTATTTATAAAGAAGGTTTATTTTGTATCTGTGTACAACAAATATATGAAAACAAATTTTATTTGAAAAAAAGGTCTATTTGGTTTTTTTAAAAGTATTGAATCCTCTTAAGGAAAGGTTGTAGTCTGTAAAACAGTACTGAAGGCTAAAATTATACTTTGATAATATAGGTTTCTGTGTACATATATATATAAAAACCATGTGCAATTTATATATATATATATATATAGTATATATAAATAGCAGGTGTGACTTACATGGTATTTTAAGGTATGTTATTTAAACATCTGAGTAGCAATAGTGACAATACAAAATATAGTTTGCTATTTCTGCACAGTTTGCATTCAGGTTTTTGCTAAGCATCTAGACAGTGTAAAATTTAAACATACAGAAATAGTCCCCTGTGATTGTATACCTTGTGCTCAGCTCCCAAGCTTCCTCTGTCCTGATCTTAATCACACCAAACTCACTTCAGAGGGTTCAATATTAGTCCTTAGTAGCATCTTCTCAGAGCAATGCAAGGAAATCTGCCTTGCCTTGCTCTGTGCTGCAGCATTGTGTGCACACAAGAGAGAACAATGCATTTCTTATGTTAAAGGGTCTCACTCCCAGAGATCACATACACCTCACCACATTGACTCATTTCATTGCACTCCATATCCTGCAAAAATAAATCTCCTGTAGGACAGCATATGCTGCTGCAGACTGAAGTTTAAGTAATGTATTTCTTTAACATAAGGGCAGGGATATACTGAAATTTTATAACACTTAAATTCAGCAGCAATCTGTAATTAAACCATGTTTCTGTACCACACTTTCATGCTGGGTTGTTTGGGGTTTTCTCTATGTTTGTGGTCGAGAAAACCTACTTTTCTTTAAATAAAAGCAAGGAGTAAAAGCAGTCCTTCTAGAGGAAACTGCTAACAGCCCATGAGAGCAGGGGTTGGACTAACTGACCTCTGGAGGTCCCTTCCAACCCATACCACTCTATGATTCTATACTCAACCAACTGGAAACACCAGAGGCCAGTCTGCAGATCCTTTCCTGTAGCCAGTGAGCAACTACTTAGATGACTTCCGAGGGAAGACTCATGTGAGTAGGTGCTTGCTACAGCAGAGCCTGAGAGTTTTAGCTCTCAACACTGATTGCCTTTATTTTGCATCTATTTGACATTAAGATATTGTATCTTTTTTTCCCCAGGTCTTTCTTTTGTGGCTAAAAAAAAAGAGGGCATTTCTGACTAGTCCACATGTTTTGACAGTAGCTGTAATTTAACTGAAGGATGTTTGCAATTTAGATAGAGAATCACAGAATCAGAGAACTGTCAGGGTTGGAAGGGACCTCAGAGTTCATCCAGTTCCTACTTCCCTGCCATGGGCAGGGACACCTCACACTAGGTCAGGCTGCCCACAGCCCCATCCAGCCTGGCCTTAAAAACATCCAGGGATGGGGCTTCCACCACCTCCCTGGGCAACCTGGTTTATGTTTATTATGACTGACTTAAACCCCTCAATCCTGCCTCCACAGAAATCAGTGGTTGCTTTGCTCCTGCTGGAAATAAAATTGGATCCAAAGCAATTCAGTCACAAAGTTTGCTAACAAAAGTAAACACTGTATTCATTAAGTCCCTCAATGCTTAAAGGCAAAGTGGTGTTAGCAAATACTGCACAGCACAGCTTAAAGAACAGTACTATGTACCATCCTAGAGAAACTGTTACTCAGCAAAACCTGAAGCCAGGTGTGAAAAAATCAACTTATGGGACAGCAAATTTTGCTATGTGAGAATTTGCAGAGCTCTGACAGGCCTTTTTCACATTAGTTTCTTAAATCAACCCACTCACTCATGTTCTGCACCACAACTGCACAAATGAAAGGCTGTGGCCTTGCAGGCAGTAGGCTACCAGAGCAGCTAATCTCTAAAACTAGATTCTCCAGGATGGTCTCACTCATCCTGCTGCATTCACTCCTAAGCTCTCTTTTAGCAGAAACTGCCACACTTCTGAATCCAGGACAAAGCCTGAGACAAATGCCATCCGTCAGCTACTTCAGTCCTCAAGTTTATCTTTGTACTTGTCCATAGAATGGGCCCAGCAGATTTCAACTTTAATTCAGATTTCAGTCATTGAACCAGCCTCAGAAAAAGACCACACCTTGTTAGTAGTCTTACTAGTTTAAAATCTTGATTTAAATACCAAACAAAGGAGGGGAAAATAGATGCTGAGACAATGTTTACATCCTTTCAACCACACCCTTGAAATTTCGGCAGCAAATCAGCCAAAGAAAGGGTTTTGCCTCTCATGCATCTCTCTCAATTGGGAAGGAGCAGCCGTAACTACGAGTTTGTGCAGGGCGCGGCTGATGCTAGGAGATGGCTGAATACCTATGACCAAAGGCTGCATGCCTCGCAAGTCAGGACAAAGCAGAGATGCGCTAGGAATTCAGGATTTTCTTATGCCCAGCAGCTCCCTATAGACTGGAGGTAAAACACAAGTCTTATCTCCCACACAAGAAAAAGGAATAGTGTTCAAACCTAGAGTAACACAGCATCAAGAGGCAACTAATAAATAATGATGCCAAAGCCTCTCTGTTTAAGGATCCCCCAAAGCAATCTCAAAGCAAAGAAAGGAAAAGAAAACCTGTGGCATCAGTCAACACATTTCTCAATCCAATGATATAGTAAATGTACCAGCAGGTAAGGCCTCAGTTCTGGAAAGGTGAGGAAGAAGAAGGATGGTGCAAAATGCTTTTGTACATTTAAACATTCTTAGGCTAGAAGAGAGCAGGCAACTTAGAAAACATTCCTTGTAAGCCGTGTGGGATCAGTGCAGTTCTCTGCAATCTTTGCTCCATGCTACAGCTCAGCTTTGCCTGTTTGGGCAGGACTGGCACTGCTGCTGCCTTCCCCGGTGTTACTCTTGTCTGCTGGCTTGAAAGACAACGAAGCAGAGTTTGTGCAGTACCGTTTGCCAGTTGGGCGAGGTCCATCGTCAAAAATATGCCCCAGGTGAGCACCACACTGAAACAAAACACAACAGAGCATCACTGCATCTCTCTGTGCAGTTTGATGGCATTATTGAGGCCGTAGGCAATGACCAGCAGGCACTTCCAAGGAAGCCCACTGATGCCTACTTGGCTCTTCCAAGTGGGATTTACAACCGACATTTACCTGTAAGAGTGACCGGAGATGAACTTCTGAGAATACCATGGGCACCTAAGACTTCAAGGCCAAGTTTCCTCTTTGCTGTCTATTGTGCCACTATATGTATGTTTGGTTGGGTTCTGTTTCTCAGGAGCTGCTTGTCCCTGTAATGACCTCGTGGCAGGAGCTCTGTCAAAAGCACAGCGATGAGGGAGCACTTCCCACATTTTACTTAGTGCTGTAAGGATAGTGGTGTAAGAAGGGGGCAGCTCTGGGGTCTCCTCAGCCCGCAGCCATCTGCTGCACCTCACAATAAGAAAACACATTGTGCCAGGGTAGGTATAGGCTGGATGTTAGGAAGAAGTTCTTCACAGAGAGAGTGATTTCCCATTGGAATGGGCTGCCCAGGGAGGTGGTGGAGGCACCGTCCCTGGGGGTCTTCAAGAAAAGCCTGGATGAGGCACTTAGTGCCATGGTCTAGTTGACTGGTTAGGGCTGGGTGATAGGTTGGACTGGATGGTCTTGGAGGTCTCTTCCAACCTGGTTGATTCTATGACATTCTATGACATTCTATGACATTCTATGACTGAACTTCATGATGATCCTGGCAAGGTCCTAAAGTGGGAAAGACATTCTTTGGATTACACCCACATACTATTTTTCTTTAAACTCTACACAGCCTCTTCTGAGCATCAGGTTCCTTCTGGATGCAGTTTGTCCACTACTCACTTCCTACTACTTTCCGTAGTATATTTAGGATAGGGACAAGTGACTAAAACAGACCTGTAGTGAAGATATGCAAAATATTTCTGGATCAATAATCTTTACCTGGGATTAATTACAAATAAGAATGATGCTGAATTTACTTTCTGTAGGAAGTATGAAACTACAGATGGTCTGTGGACATTTTTGTTCTGTACAAGGCAGCCTCAAGACACTTGCAGAGGGGTGAAGCACCTCTCCTATGGAGACAGACTGAGAGTTGGGGGCTGTTCTGTCTGGAGAGGAGAAGGCTCTGAGGAGACCTTATTGTGGCCTTCCAGTATCTGAAGGAAGCCTACAGAAAAGCTGAGGAGGGACTTTTTAGGGTGTCAGGTAGTGATAGGGCTATGGGGAACAGAGCAAAACTAGAAGTGGGTAGATTCAGATTGGATGTTGAGAAGAAGTTCTTCACCATGAAGGTAGTGAGACATTGGAAGAGGCTGCCCATGAGTTGGTGGAAGCCTCATCCCTGGATGTTTTTAAGGCCAGGATGGATGTGGCTCTGAGCAACGTGACCTAGTGTGAGATGTCCCTGCCCACAGCAGGGGGGTTGGAACTGGATGATCTCTGAGGTCCCTTCCAACACTGACAATTCTGTGATTCTGTAGTCAAGGTGAACACTGCTGCTTCTCTCTGTAAGAAAGGCACAGTCCCTTGCTTTACAGAACATCACAATATTTTTGAGAAGCTGACCCAGTTGATCTTCATTAAAAAAAAATTAGGATTGATATTGCTGTACATTATGTCTGACAACTTCTCTGGATAGTAAGAACTTCTTGTAATTAGTCACTTAAAATCCACAAGTTCATTTTTACAGCCTGCCATGCAAAATAGAAAAATAAAACCTTGCACTGGAGAAATATTTATCTTGAACAGGAAAGTCATGCTGCTCTACCCAAGAGCCTTGGCCTTTGAAGTCAATAGCTGATCTCAGTAAGACCCAAAATGCTGTAACTGAGATCACAGAGCTGCTCGTGGGCTCACAGTCAGACAGCAAAAATTAAAGACTGTAAATTATTCCTAACATTGAACTAATTCATAGCATCCCAAATACAAAGAGGCAACAGTGACTACTCTAAACTGTGAGTGAGTTAGGGATGGCGAATGTGATGTGTTGCCACTGCTCTCCTGCTGTTCTGGTCTTTAGTTCACCAAGGCAGTAGGAAGGCTATCTGCAGAAGCTTTGCATTCAGGTTAAACTCTTTCAATAGACTGAAAGGCTGGGGGAGGCTCTCGTGCCAGCTGGGAGGGACAAAAATTATCCTTGTTTAATGACAGCTGAGTCAATAATCCTCACTGCCCCTGGAAGCAGGGCAGGTAGGCTTGGGAAACCTCAGTGCTCCCAATCGTCAGTCCCACCTATGCAGCTACATCTCAGAACAGGCTCCCTGCTCCCAGAGAGTGGTGCTGAAACAGCCATGGCAATCCAGCAAGGATCTCAACAACGAATAAGGGCATTTCCAGCCTGTGCTATTGTGCTAGTTAGAAGCAAGCTGGAATGTTTTGGTAACAGAACTAGATAACAGGCAGTGAAATGAAAACAATTGATGTCAACTTCTCTCACAGTCTCGCTGAGAGCTCTGGGAAGAAGAAAGACTTTTTCTCCATTTTGTTTTCTTCTTCTGCCTTTGCCTTCAGACCTGGTCACATCTCATTAACCTTGCTCCTACTAACCTTGCTCCCTAACCTCTTGGCTGCACCTCTCTTCTTCCTGAGAACTGGGGTAAGGTTGAGAGGGCCAGGGGGAGGTGTTGGGGTGGTTTGAGAGCCCCTCCTGGGGACTCAGGTTTCTGGGAGGGGAGTTGTGCTTTTGTATTGTTTATCCTTTGTATATTTCTGTATATAATTGTATAGAACTGTATATATTGTAAATAGCTGCTTGTAAATTCTGCTAGCTGTAAATAAATTGCTTCATCTATATTCCCAGAGGCCGTCTGAGTTAGCTGGGGCAAATACAAAGTGGGGGGGGGGCGGGGTAAGAGCCCAAACCATCACAGCTATGGGCAGGACAAGCTCCCAGAGGCAGCAGGAAAAGGCAGGGATGACTTCAGGTTAAGCAGCAGCTCAGCTTTTTAAAGAAAGGGAGACAAACAATCACAAATAAGATAAGAGCAAAGGAAAAATGCAAGGGAAATAGAGAAGACAAAGCTTCAGGTCTTGTTCCTGAAAGACTGCTATCTTGCCACTCTTTGCTTCTTTCACCGCTGCTTATTTTATTTCATTGTGGTACAGACTGAAGTTCTTTTTCAGGCAGTTTGGGCAGAAAATCTCTGCTGTTTCTCAGAGTGGGGTCTCTCACAACGAGGCATTCCACCTGATTATAAAGCTTTTCCATACCTTGGGAAAAAAAATACCTAAAAAAACTTAAATGTCCCAGAGAGAGTATTTTCCTCAGTGCTCAGCATCCTAATTAAATCATCTCATCTCAACTAAGAATGCTTCAAAACCTCCTGGCTAGAAGTGTTAAACAGATCTTTTCCAGATTAACATTTAACCAAAGATAAATCATTCCCTCTCCACTGGATGGAAACAGAACAAGAAAAACTGTAGGGAGAAATGGTCTGCAGGAGTAATAGACGCACATACAGACTACAAAGACAATCTATCAAAAAGCTTTTCCTCAGAAAACCTGAGAAGCTGAGCAAGAGTCTGAGGTAGTCTCACGACACCTTCTTGTGATGGCAGAATCACATCAGGATTGGATTACTGCAAAATTTGTTACCTTTTGAAATTACCCCTCACCAAAGATTTATGTGGCAATTCTCTCTGTAGAGGGCTCTATAATTCATCCGCCCTAAAAATAAATGTAATCCAATCCTTTCTATCACCGTTGAAGAAACTTGGCCCTCAGCTGAGAGTACAAAGGGTGAATTGATTTTACTGTCCTCCCTACACAGAAGAGGTGCTGACCATTTTCCTAGGCTTGTATATACATCTGCAAAGCTTCCCCAAAAGAGAAAAAATCATCTCTTGCAGCCTTGCACATAAATATGCTGTGCAGAATGTCCCCGGGATGGTGGAGCAGGATAAGGCCACCTGTAGTGCACGTTTGGAAGCAGGAAACAGGGAGGTCACTGCTAACTGTCAGCATGCTTGGATCTCCCAAGCCTCCTGGTTCTGATATGCTGCTGGGAGGCACAGAAAGCAGATTACAGTCAGCTGCTGTAGCAAGCTCTGAGCTATCTGCTGGAAAGAGTCCAGTGGAGAGCCACAAGGATGACTGGAGGGACTTGAGCATTTCCCCTACAAAGAGAGACTGAGAAACCTGGGGCTGTGCAGTCTGAGAGGGGATCTGGTCAATGTGTACAAATATCTGAGGAGTGGGTGTCAAGTGGAGGAGGCCAATCTCTTTTCAGTGGTAAGCAGCAATAAGACAAAGAGCGATGGATACAAACTGGAACGTAAAAGGTTTCACCTCAATATGAAGAGAAACTTCTTTACAGTGAGGGTGACAGAGCACTGCAACAGGCTGCCCAGAGAGGTTGTGGAGGCTCCTTCTCTGGAGACTTTCAAAACCCCTCTGGATGCATTTCTGTGTGGACTACCCTAGGGGATCCTGCTTTTGGCAGGGGGGTTGGACTCGATGATCTGCAGAGATCCCTTCCAACCTCTAAGGTTCTGTGATTCTGTGATGTGCAAACTACTGTGAGTACTTCATACTACAGGTGTGATTAATAGCTTGGGAGACCTGAGGTGAAGGGGCTCTCATGTAGGAAAGAGAGAGAAAAAGAGATGCAACCATCTTGACAGTATTCTGCAGATGTGGATGCCCCCTCTCTGGAGATGTTCAAGGCCAGGTTGGACAGGGCCTTGAGCTACCTGTTATAGTGTGTCCTGGAAGGCTAACAGGCCTGTTAGATGTCCTGGTTTGCCCCACCCTTCTGCTGATGAGGGAAGCAAGGGCAGAAGGAAAAACAAAGGCTTGGGCCATCATGTCTCCTCCTAAAGTGACACACAGGTACCCACAGGGTACTTGTTGGTGTCTTGCCCAAATAAGGGTCAGTAAACCCTGCTTTCACTTAATACGGTCAGCTTGGCAAATGCCATTCTGACTGGTGAATCTCTGTGGCCAAAGAGCCATTACACTTGGGCATGTAATACAAATTGAGCTAAGTTGCAACTGCTCTGCCTCAGTGTGTGCTGCTTCTGCCTTGTTGCCTCTGCCTCGTGGAACTGCCTCTGCCCCACTGCTCTTGGACAACGTGTTCTGCTCTGCCTCATTCGTGCTTCAGACCAGCTTAGCCCTGATGTTTTGGGCTTGAACTACCTGGAAACTTAAGTGCCTCAAGTTTCACAGGAGAAGGCATTAAGTGCCTCACAATGTGGCAAGAAGTGCCACCGATGTGGTGCTCTCTGCACATCTGCAAGAGGTCTTGCTTGCACCTCTGCAAGAGGTTCTTCTTCCAAGAGAAATCAGGATCAGGTCAGAGATCCTCTGCCTCAATTTAAGAAGGACATTGAGATGCTTGAGCGTGTCCAGAGAAGGGCGACGAGGCTGGTGAGAGGCCTTGAGCACAGCCCTACGAGGAGAGGCTGAGGGAGCTGGGATTGGTTAGCCTGGAGAAGAGGAGGCTCAGGGCAGACCTCATTGCTGTCTACAACTACCTGAGGGGAGGTTGTGGCCAGGAAGAGGTTGCTCTCTTCTCTCAGGTGGCCAGCACCAGAACAAGAGGACACAGCCTCAGGCTGTGCCAGGGGAAATTTAGGCTGGAGGTGAGGAGAAAGTTCTTCCCTGAGAGAGTCATTGGACACTGGAATGGGCTGCCCGGGGAGGTGGTGGAGTCGCCGTCCCTGGAGCTGTTCAAGGCAGGACTGGACGTGGCACTTGGTGCCATGGTCTGGCCTTGAGCTCTGTGGTAAAGGGTTGGACTTGATGATCTATGAGGAGTCTTCCAACCTTGGTGATACTGTGATACTGTGCCTCTTTCCCAGCACCCTGGGAAGATCTGGAAGCCTCTCAATGGCCAAGCAGTTCCAACACTGCCACAAAGGAGCCATAGACTCTTGAAATTTCTACTCCACCACAGTGAGTAGCACAGACTCTCCCTAGGGCTCCAGGCTGCCTATTTGTAAGTGGAGCAAAGCCATTTTGTGGATACTCTTTTCCAATTTTCCTAAATTACTATATTGCCCATAAGCATCCTCATGAAGATTTTCCCAAATGAATTAGCACCCTAAAATTAACTAATTAATATAGAGTTGTGGGCAGGGCTTTCCAGAAATAAAAATAACTACTTATTTTATAATTCCTGCCTCATTAATTCTCATAATGGAAGGTGTCCCTGTCCATGGCAGGGGAGTTGGAACTAGATGATCTTTAAGGTTCCTTCCAATTTGACCCATTCTATGATTCTATTTGTAATTAACTCCTACCTGTCATTGATCATTGACCTTTTAAATACACCCAGTGTGATAGTTTCCAAAGCACTGCAGAAGTTATTGTAGGACAATCTCATGGATGTCTTTTATTTATATTACTGCAATCTTCCCCTTGCTTTGCTTTCTATAATGGAGAACATTAAAGGAGAGGAGGGTTTATTCTCTCAGGTGAAAGGACTTCTAAAGGAAAAAGTCAACTAATTTTTCATCTGCAAAAGATTAATAAGGTCTTGGGTGTGGGAGAGGGTATTTTCTTCCAGTTCCACCAAGGCCTGCCATATCAATCCCACTTCTTTCCAGACTGCAGTAAAACTGCATTTTTTTGCAGCTGCACGTGTGATTCACATTCCTAGGGCTCCAAGGAGGGGAGGAAATGGTCTTGTTATGGATAAACAATGTGGTGGTATTAACTGTGCTGAGCAGTGGCTGCAAAGATGCTCACCACTCCTCAAGCTATTCTCTGGAGGGACTTCATCATCTATCAAGTTATTATTGCCCCAGGAAGTGGAAGTAGCTGGTAGGAAGCTGCCATCTGATTATATAGCAACCTTGGTTGCATTTTTTCTTCTTAATGCTTGACATTCAGGGTTTGGTTTTGCTTTAATTTTATGGTGTCTGCATGTGACTGCTGCTAATACTGTCAGACTCAGGTCTGCTAACGCTATTTGGTTTGGCAACAGGTAAATGACATTCCCAGATTCCTTGGCCTGACCATAGGCTTTCTTGGGCTTCTCACAGGTGAAAGCAGGAGCTCTGGCCACCTCTTTATGGGTGTCAGCAGATATAGGCTCAGCAGGTTAGCAGTATGCTGATTTTAGCACTATTCAGGCCTACAAAGAGCTGAGGAGAGTGGGTTGCTGATCTGCTTTCCATTGTATTTGAAAATCATGGAAATCTGGTGAAGTTCTCACTGATTGGAAAAGAGGAAACATAACCCACATTCTCAAAAAGGGAGGAAAGGAAAGACCTGGAGAACTATAGGTCTGACTAGAGGCCAGTCTGTCTCACATCCTACCCTGAGCAGATCCTCCTGGAAAGTCTGCTAAGGCACGTGAAAAATGAGAAGGTGACTGGTGGCAGCCAATGTGTTTTTGACAAGGGCATACTGTGCCTGAGAAATCAGTGGCCTTCTATTATGGGGTGACAGCACTGACGGACTGGGGCAAAGCATTTTACACTGTGTCCCGCAACATCCTGGTCTCTGAATTGCAAAGACATGGATTTGGTGGGTGGACCACTCGGTGGGTAAGGAATTGGCTTGATGATCACAATCAAAGAGTGATGGTCAATGGCTAAGTGGAGACAAGTGACTGATGGTGCTCCTCAGAGGTCAATACTGGGACTGGTGCAGTTTAACATCTTTGTGGTGACACAGACAGCAGGATCAAGTGCATCCACAACAAGTTTGCTGATGACACCATGCTATGTGGTGTGGTCAACATGCTGGAGGGAAGTTATGCCATCCAGAGAGACCGTGACAGGCTTGAGAAGTGGGACAATGTGAAACGCAAAGAGTTCAAGAAAGCCAAGTGCAAGGTCTTGTACCTGGGTCAGGGCAATCCCAAGCACAAATACAGGCTAGGCAGAAAATGGATAGAGAGCAATCCTGAGGGGAATGACTTGGGTGTGCTGGTTGATGAGAAGTTCAACATGAGCCAGCAATGTGTGCTTGCAGCCCAGAAAATCAACCTTGTCTTGGGCTGCACCAAAAGCAGCACAGCTGAAAGACTGAAGGAGGCAATTCCCCACCTCTACTCTGCAGAGACCTCACCTGGAGTGCTGCGTCCAAGTTCTGGAGCATCCAACACAATAAGGCCATGAAACTGTTAAAGGGGGTCCAGAGGAGGGCCACAAAGATGATCAGGGGGCTGGAGCACTTCCTCTATGAAAACAGGCTGAGAAACTTGGGTTGTTCAGCCTGAAGAAAAGAAGGCCCTGGGAAGACCTTAGAGCACCAATCCAGTATTTGAAAGAGGCCTAGATGATAGCTGGAGAGAGACCTTTTACAAAGGCATGCAGTGGTAAGATGAGGGGTTACAGCTTCAAACTGGAAGATGCTAGATTGAGATTAGACACTGGGAAGAAATTCTTCATCACAAGGGTGGTGAGGCACTAGGACAGGTTGCTTAGAGGAGCTGTAGAGGCTTCAACCCTGGAAGCGTTCAGAGCCAGGCTGTATGGGGCCTTCAGTAGCATAGCCTAGTAGAAGATGTCCCTGACCATGGCAGGGGGATTGGAACTAGATGATCTTTAAGGTCCCTTCCAATCCAAATCATTCTACAACTATGACTCCAGGATTTTTGATTATGCAAGTAATCACTGGTGAAGCATGAGATTCCTAGTCTGCAGTTCCATTGCTGCTTTGCTAGGGAATTTAGGGAACTGGATGCTCCCAAAGAGTGTTAATTGGATCTTCTAAAGCATATCAGTGATGTACAAACTACAGAATTGTGCAGTATATGTTGCATACTATCAGACATTCTGATTTGGCCATTAACACCTCTACCCAGGCTGAAGCAAACAGATTCCCCACAAACACAATTTTGCCTCTTTTTCAGACTCTTGATTCACTCTGAGCATTTCTATCTAAAGATTGACTAGCAAGGATGTTGATGATCATGGACAAAATCAGTTATCCCTCCACTACTGTCTGGAAAGAGAACAGCAAATTATGGCTGCCCAAATGAAGCTGTTGCTTCTCTCAGGAGGAGTTGGAGTACGTGGAGCTAGAGGGCTGCAAGTTGCTGTGTACATGTGCTGAACACCAATGGATCAGCCTCTCCCTTTGCTAAGTGACAATTATGCCACTCCCTTCACCAGGAGGAGAGGAGCACAAAAGATGAGAGAAAACAAAACAACCCAGGTAATGGAAAATTTGGGCACGTTATGAACCAAGATGACTTCATCAGCACCTTATCAGCAGATGAGATTGTTTGGGGCAGCCACTAGGCCTGTGCTGGGAATGAGTGTTGGGCATGAGTTAGCACGGCTGCACAGTAATGCACACTGATGGAATCAGCACACAGGCACTTGCTCCACTGCCTTTGACTAACCTCACAACTGCTCATGTGTGGAATCAGTTGGCTAGGCTCAGGCTCAGGAGCTCCTTTGAAGAGACTCTCCTCAGGAAGGGCTTTGTAGACTCAGCACTGAATCCAACCATTTACATCTGCTCTGTTAAATCTCACAGAGACAGCGACGTGCATTCCAACGAGTCCTTTGTGCCTTCAGCTCCTTCCACCCAGCTGTTATACCTACGACCCATTGTGCTCTCTCACAATGATTACTATTTAATGGAACCAAAAGGTTTACAAATCTTAGGGAAAGTACAGCACGCTGTAATGATTTTTGCAGCCTTTGTCATTGGAATGGTCTCTGTGTGCTATAAACTAACCTGACTGCAGGATATTTCGATCCGATGCATCCCATAGGAGAAATCATCATTGAAGGTAACTACATCGGGACTGATCACATCATAGAAGGAAGGCCAACCTGAAAAGGGAGAATGAGATAAGTAAGGAAAGAAGGCATCTTTGGGGCAGATGGCATTGTAAAAAGCAAGACACTCTGAAAAATGTCAATCTCACTCCAGAGCCTGAAAAGAACCGAAATGGAGAATTTGGATCATAACTCTCTTAGATACTTAGGAAAATTTCCCTCCATAAACACAAAGTTGTTTGCAGGCAAGGACTAAACTGCCACTATCTGCACATCTTCTATCTCAACAGAGCTTCCTGCACTCTGCCACAAGCAGCAGTAGCACTTTAGCTCAGGCATTGAAGGTGGTTGCCCAGTTAAGCTAGACTCAGTCTCATCATCATTTTAAAGAAACACCAATTCCACCCTGGACACAAGCAATGAGATCTCAAGGAACACAAATGGTTTTGCTTTTTCAGTGTAAAAGGATGTGATGGTTAGGGTGTTACTCACCCCCCCACACACACACCTAAGAAAAACCTCTAAGCCACCTCTCAAAAACCTGTCATCATATGACACTGGATTCCCACATAAGAACCTGATAAGAACTATGTAAGGCTTAAAGGTCTTGTCAACATCTACCAATGCCCACCTGAAATCCCACCTTCTCCTCTGCTCTCTCATTCAATCTCTCATCAAATATAACATGCACAGGCTGCTCTTGTCATCTGTATATTGCACATATGCCCACATATACACTACCTCCTTGATTATTCTTCCTCTATCTGTTAAGCATTTGCTATTGAGGACTTGCAATAACCTATTAAGAGGAACCTTGGAGTGCTGGTTCGCAACTGGCTGGACATGAGCCAGCAGTGTGCCCAGGTGACACAGAAGGCCAATGGCATCTTGGCCTGTATCAGGAATAGTGTGGCCAGCAGCACTAGGGATGTAATCCTGCCCCTGTACTGGTACTGGTGAGGCCTCACCTCCAGCACTGTGTGCAGCTCTGGGCCACTAACTGCAAGAGAGATACTGACCTGCTGGAGCAGGTCCAGAGGAGAGTGACAAGACTGGGGATGGGATGGAGCAGAGTAAGGGATGGACGGAGAGGCTGATGAGGAGAGGCTGAGGGAGCTGGGGTTGCTTGGCCTGGAGGAGACTCAGGAAGGATCTTATCACATTCCACAACTACCTGATGGGAAGGTGTAGTAAGGTGAGAGTAAGGCTCTTCTCCCAGGCAACTTGTGGCAAGATGAGAGGACATGGCCTGAAGCTGTGCCAGGGGAGGTTTAGGTTGGATGTTAGGAAGCACTTCCTGATGGAAAGGAGAATTAGACACTGGAATGGACTGCCCAGGGAAGTGGTGGATTTGCTGTCCCTAGAAGTGTTTAAGGCAAGCTTGGATGTGGCACTTAGTGACATGGTCTGGTCAATGTGGTAGTCTTAGGTCATAGGCTGGACTTGATGATCTCAGAGGTCTATTCCAGCCTTACTAATTCTGTGGTTCTGTGATTAAGAAATGCTGCAGCAACTGTGAATCACTGCACACAGATGCACAAAGGATGTATACAACTTCCCATATTTCCCATAAGCAAAGTGAGTAAAATTTCCTGTACACTCAAATGAGGCATGGAGCTCCTCCAGTTTTCTGAAAATGAGTAAAGGAAGTGTACAAACTGGAGAAAAAAATATATGTCTTAAGCTCTATCTTGAACTATTAAATAGAGAAGAGCTCCTATAAGGAGACAAGCATAACAGGAATAGATTGGGTAAGAAAGAAATGCTCAGAAATGCATTAATCTTTCTTTTGGCAACAACCATATGGTAGCATACCAAAGCTTACAACCTGAAGGCATTGCAAGTCCCAAGTCCTATACTCCCAAGGTACCCACAAATGTTTCCACCCCAGAACTTAACGCAGAAGCAGAGTAATTTTGTTCCCCAAAACACTGCAAAAGGAAGAGTTACAGCCAGCACACAAACTGAGGAGTAAGAGCTCTGAAAAGGCAGCAACCCCAAACAGTGCAATGACAACTGTAAAAAAGGGCATTTTATAAACTGTTCCCCACATGTACAATATCCCTGCCAAGCAACTACCTTTACAAACACAAAAGGAATAAACAAATGACAAGTTTTACAAAAGAGGTTACTCTGTTGACAGAAATATTTATGGCTCCTGATCAGTGGCTCCTTTCCAACACCATTTGTCATCTTAGCTTGGCCTCTGCCTTACAAACATTGTAGCCTTACAGAGAGGTGGTCTGAATATTTTTAATGAAGCCTTTTTTAGATTTTATTAATTCAGTAATTTTGCAAACCAGACCTATCAGTTTGTCCTTGTGTGATGGCAGAGAAGTTCCAAAGAGGAAGGTGTCTGGAGCAACCAATCATCTGATAGCCTTTGGAGGATGAACACTTCAGTGCTGCAGAAGCTCTCAAAGGCAACTCTGCCTCCTCCATGACAACAATACAGGGGAAGCTACACAGAGTTTGAAGAAATCTTTGCCTTGCTGAGGAAATTATCTTGTGAGAAACATTTGGAGGAGATGTGTTTATGTCAGCTTTGACATTAGAGAATCATAGAATCAATCAGGGTTGGAAGGGACCACAAGGATTATCTAGTTGCAACCCCCCTGCCATGGGCAGGGACATCCTACCCTAGATCAGGCTGCCCAGAGCTTCATCCAGCCTGACCTTAAACACCTCCAGGGATGAGGCCTCAACCACCTCCCTGGGCAATCCATTCCAGGCTCTCACCACTCTCATGGTGAAGAACTTTCTCCTCACATCCAGCCCGAACCTACCCATCTCCAGCTTTGCTCCATTCCCCCTAGTCCTGTCACTACCTGATATCCTGAAAAGTCCTTCCATTAAAGAAAGACTGACCAACCATCCCTCTCTCCATCCATCCATCCATCCATCCATCCATCCATCCATCCATCCATCCATCCTTTCTGCAGACTTTTCCTTTTGGTCTACCCATTCACCACAAAAACTATTGCTTTGGGTGAACTCCATGGACTTGTTAAAAATCACAGAATCACAGATTGTCAGGAGCTGGAAGGGACCTTGAAAGATCATCCAGTCCAACCTTCCTGACAGAGCTGGATCACCCAGAGCAGATCACATTGGAACACACCCAGGTGGGTCCGGAATATCTCTAGAGAGGGAGACTCCACAACCCCTGTAAGCAGCCTGTAATCTGAACCCTCTATCAACAGGCAAGCTTCCCCTAAAGTAGTCTTGGTACCCAACTGGAGTGACTTCAGTTTAGGCTGTCAATCCGAGCTCTACATGACAAAGGCAACAAAGGCTCCACCGTTGCCACATTGTCCCAAGACTTGGACTGAGAAATAGACTGCGCCTCTACAGCGTGGACTTCAAACTCTCTCTCATCCAAACTATCTTCTCTTGAGTGACATGGCAGGCCTGGCACCAGTATTACTGTGACAAACTAGTAACTTGATGAGGGTTGACTGGACTGAACAAACCCTGCAACAGAACAGGGCACACTGTCACTCTGTTGACCTTGAGAGGAAGACAAGTGAACTGCTTATTGAGTTGATGAGTTAAATTCACCAAGAAAACCCATGTCCCTCTTCTGTCTCATTTCCTCTCTCCTCAGATGAAGTAGAAACCTATTTGCCAGCTTGCTAAGCCTTCTGTGGCCACTTTCTATACTTCAAAATCTGCCAGAAATAAGCTGTAGAAGTAGTCTGCTTGCCTGCACATTGGCCAACTCGCAGTGAAAGGGAAAGCCAACCAGACCCCTGTGTCCTCTTCACATGTTCTTTCTGCCTTCATAAGTGGTAAATGACCCAGCAATGGCCTTCACTTCACAAGCCCCAGGCTATTTTTGATGCCGTTTCACCGGATGCTGATGCTGCTCCTCCACTCCTGTCCTACTGAGCATCCGCCTCCTTCCTGCTGTAAGGCTGAATAATGGTTGAGATGCTCTACATTTTAGACTGCTGTTAGCTGTGCATTAAAGCTTCAGCCTGCCTTTGAAGGCTATCCTGTACTTGCAAAGGGCACACTTCTGCAAAAACTGGAGGGAGATGATAATTTTCTATCTCTTTGCTGAACTGAGAGATAGAAACAGGAACCTTTAGTAATGCTGAGACTGAGCACTGGAGGACTCTAGTTCTGAGACTCAATCCTCCCTGGGTGATGGCTTTTTGTCAGGCCACATCCGATGGGCAGCAGGAGTGGAGCTGCTGTCTTTTGAAGGATGGTAAAGCATAACAGCTAGGCAGAAATAGCTGCTGGAGGAAAGGGGCAAAGGGTAATTGCAGGAGACAATATGGGGGTGGGGGGAGTCTCCCAGCTGAGTGAACAACTTCAAATGTCATTTACACTTGTGTGCAGCTAGGATTTGTGAATACATTTGTCCTTGTGTGTAAAATTTAGTTTGAGGGAGAGTATGACACATTAACAATCAGCGATTTTTATCATGTCACAGACACTCAAAGTGGGCTCATTCTTATCTTCACAATCATTCTGCATCACACTGGTAAACTAAACAGGCTTTAGAATAAGAGGCTGTTGTGCTCATGCTCACTCTGATGACTTTTTTACATGGCAGTCAGCCTACTACCTCCTAAGTGGCATAGTTTCTGGTACCTTAATAAGGCAGCCATGGAGATTAATAGTTTTTCATATATATAGCAAGTATCCTTTCCTGGATCTAAAAATACACTAAATAAAGCCATGAAA
Source organism: Pogoniulus pusillus (assembly GCF_015220805.1). Lineage (NCBI taxonomy): Eukaryota > Metazoa > Chordata > Aves > Piciformes > Lybiidae > Pogoniulus > Pogoniulus pusillus. Next base: position 3,312,582 of record NC_087267.1, read on the forward strand.
CTTTCTTCTTGCAAGTACGTAAGGGGAAACCATGTGTAAACCGAACACTATTAACAGATCTTTCCCACTCCATCCTGCATGAGCAATAGAAAGGCTCTTAAGCTGCTGGGCATCACTCATACTGACTCATGTCCTATCCTTCCTCATCCTTGGACATCCCCCAAATATCCTGTTAAGGCTGCATGGCATTTCTAAAATTCACCCCACATTCCCTCACCAAAACTGAACCTTTTGTTCTTCATAATGGTCTCTATTATGGCAAAGAGGAGACAAATAATGCTTTCTTCAGAGCAGAGACAACCTGGTACTGCCCTGGGCAGCAATGCTGAAGAACACAGGGGAAGAGAAATGCTGGTTTTGATACCCCGTGCTGGGCACTGCTTTTGCAGCCCTGAACACAGGGCTTCAAATAACTGAAAAGAGGCATCTTCTTTCTCACTTTCAGACCTCCTGTTCTAGGTACACGATTGAACCAGTATTACTAAACAATCACCTAAGGAGAGCACAAGGTAGGTATCACAACAATACAGGCAGCCAGTACAGAGCAGACCCAAACCACTGGCAAACTGAAGACTTAGTGTCCTTAAACTGAGACGTCGAAGTCGGTGCCATGCCTGAATAAGGCAGCAACAGCAAACCATGTGCCTACAGTCCAGTGTCCTTTGTGCATTGCTGGTAGAGATACAAAATGCCAGCAGGAGCTGATTGTTTTGTTCACATGAACCCAGGAAATTCTAAAGCGCCTTGTCTCATGGGCTACTCTAGGATTCTTTCCTAGGGCAATGCTGACCTTATGCAAAAAAACCAAACTGAAACAAAGAAAGAGAGACATTTTGTTCCCATAAACTTTTGGAAAGCAGTCCAGCTGTTGACTGATTGATCAGGTTTAGAAGCATATCAAGCCTCCTTCCAGTTTTGCAAGTTTGCACACATTTTGTACTGGTTAGGTCTCCAACTTCCTAATAAACGGATGCAAGCACTTAGACATCTAACCGTTAAAATATGAGCCTGTAATTATTTGCAGAAGCAAAACGGCAGGCTGCTTTTGAAAGTCAGCCCTGCTGGGATGTGCTCTCCCCTCTCCTGAACTAATACTCCTTCGGACTTCTTTCTTTTTGAATAGCACAACTGCAGTCCCAGAGCACCTAATGCTCCCAGCATTATTCCCGTTTCATCCACCTGCTGACGAGAGACCTCCACAGTTTTTCAATAACAGCGACGTCTGTGGTTATGGCTTTCATTTTAGATCCCAAAGAGATTAAGCTGAACCTGCATTTTATCATTCTTTGCTGTAAATATTCCAAGCATTTACCCCAGTGAGTTATTTACAGATGGAGAAGCAGGGGGAGATGGAAGATGTTAGAAGTACCAAACGGCACCAGATGGAGAAGAGGACCTTGACCTGAGAAATGCCTTGTTTCTCTGATGTGCTGTATTTTTAGAACTCTGATTCTCTTTTAACCTAATACGGATTAATGAAAACCCAAAGGCTTTTTAAGGTAGAGTCTCATCATTTATCTTCACTAAGAAGCTATGTCTGTGTAAAAACATGCAGTGTATAGGATTTAAACAAAACAAAAAAAAAAAAAAAAGGCAATAAAGCTTCTGCTTTGAAACTGCTGTAAAGCTGAAGGGCCTTCACTTCTTCCTTTCTCACAGGTTTATTGAAACAGAACCTGAAAAACACAGGCATCCACAGCTGCAACTTCTCACATGCAAGTTTAATGTTGAACTACAAAATGACATATTGCCATTATGAAGAATGCCTGTGCAGATATAGGGCTTTTTGGGGCCAGCATGCTGCTTTCTTTTTCATAATACCCCCACGATGATGAATGCACAATGAATATTCTGACTTATAAATATTTTACCATTCCTGCTTTCAGAAGAAGGTTCATCTAACTTATCCAAATGTAGCTAGAAAAACAGTCAGTCATAGTAAAATTCTTGTTCCCTAGCAAGTCACAGAATCACAGAATAGACCTCTGACATCATTAGGTCCAGCCTATGACATAACACCACCACATCAACCAGACTATGTCACTAAGTGCCACATCCAACCTTGCTTTAAACACCTCCAGAGACAGCAAATCCACCACTCCCCTGGGCAGTCCATGCCAGTGTCTAATTCTCCTTTCCATCAGGAAGTGCTTCCTAACATCCAACCTAAACCTCCCCTGGCACAGCTTCAGGCCATGTCCTCTCATCTTGTCACAAGTTGCCTGTGAGAAGAGCCTGACCCCCACCTTACTACACCTTCCCATCAGGTAGCTGTAGAATGTGCTGGGGTCCCCCCTGAGTCTTCTCTTCCCCAGGCTAACCAAGCCCAGCTCCCTCAGCCTCTCCTCATCAGACCTTCCCTCTAGTCCCTTCACCAACCTTGTCACTGATGTATTCCACTGGAAAGAAAAGAGTTGGTCCTTTCCAGCACCATCCTGACATAAGAAGGGTGACACAGTACTGGTTATCAGCAGAAGATGCAGCGCATCAGAGTGGCTGCTAGAATGGGGGAGCAAAGACACACTGAAGCTTCATCTTGGAAGGAAGAGTGAAGTGGAGGCTTATCTCTAACACACTACCTGTTCCTAAGAATGAAGCTGGGCTATCACAGCACATAGATACACTCTGATAGAACACTGTGGGAAGGAGTTCAACAAAACAGTTGGCCTTCCAATAGCAGCTTTTAGGAGACAATCCTCACCTATTTGTTTTGTTGGGTTTTTTTAATGGTTCTCACTTGGGAAATAAAGCAGTGAAAGCCATAAACAAAGATGGCATTTGTTTTATTCCACCACAGCACTCTGATTATCCAAACAACTTCCTATGAAACAGCATATGTAATCCAGACTTATTTCTTTGTTAGCAGGAGGAGGCTAAATTTTAAGTGATTGCTAAGGGAGATCTGAAACTCCACATCTACAATGTCGTTCAGTGTCTGAATTTTCAGGACAAGTGTGCTTCTGATGTTTCTCAAGAAATAAAAGCATGAAGTCTGCTCTCCTTAGTAATGACTAACTGTATCACAACATTGCTATCGCTGTAGCTGCTTCCTTAGTCTTCTCACTGTGCTCTGAAATACTGCTAATTACAAGCCAGTTGTTTTAGAGCCTTCTACTACAACACTCCTGATATCTCCCATGTCTGGGCTGCTGCTAAAATCAACAGGTGGGCAGGAGTTAGGATCTTCCTCAAGTCTTCTTACAAAGATTGAGTTACTAATGGTTTCTTTCTTGGTTCAGGTTCAACAAAACTACTGAACCTAACTCGATTCCTCCCAAAGGATGGGTTTCTCCCTTCATCTGAACAGTGTCTCTTGTTACTTTAAATCACAGCTAATGCTTTTTTAAAACACATCTCACACATAAATCAGCTGTAGATCTTGGGCATCAAAGGAACCAAACAGAATTGTGTGAAGCAGTGTAACCCTCAGCTGTATTTTTTAAATGCCATCAAGAAACGTCTCAAGTAATCTTCAGAATTTACTGTTGACCTCATAACCTCAGCCCAAAGCACTCAACTTTGAAGAAATGTTTTTGTTTTCCTTCCAAAATTTACAGATTGCAAAACATCTTGCAATTGGTAAACCTGTGAATTACCTGTGCCATCCACTGAAAGCTTTCATATAGGATGAGTAAAACAAGTGAGCTGGAAGCCTTACAATGGAAGTGATTTGACCAAGCACCGTCCCTTGAGGTATCACAGTACCACAGTATCATCAGGGTTGGAAGAGACCTCACAGATCATCAAGTCCAACCCTTTACCACAGAGCTCAAGGCTAGACCATGGCACCAAGTGCCACGTCCAATCCTGCCTTGAACAGCCCCAGGGACGGCGACTCCACCACCTCCCCGGGCAGCCCATTCCAGTGTCCAATGACTCTCTCAGGGAAGAACTTTCTCCTCACCTCCAGCCTAAATTTCCCCTGGAGCAGCCTGAGGCTGTGTCCTCTCGTTCTGGTGCTGGTCACCTGAGAGAAGAGAGCAACCTCCTTCTGGCCACAACCACCCCTCAGGTAGTTGAAGACAACCAAGTTGATTCTATGATTCTATGATTTTATGATTCAGGATGCATGTGCACACAGCCTTCCACACACTCACTTTCCTCTTCTGGAGACTATGGAAATGTTAGTTTGCATTTCAAACCATGCTCACCGTCTGGTTTGCTTTCTGATACAGTTTCTAAAGCAAAGCACACCCTCTCTCCAAATGCTCTATTTCCTTCCAAGAAGGATTTCAAAGGAAGACTTTTCACAGCCATGCTATGTAGCTGGTCACATAGTCCGAGGAAAAAAAGAAGCAAGCTACTTAAAAACAACGTCGTGAGGAGCAGTCCTCCTTTAATGCTCTGCTGAGGAGAGCCCAGCTTGCCTCTGGAGACTCTCAAAGACTAAGCAAGTGCTAACATGGTTGCTCTGCAAATCAGCTCAGCACAAGTCCCTTTATCATTCTGGTGCCTGTGGGGTTCCTTACGTGACCACATAGAATCACAGAATCAACCAGGTTGGAAGAGACCTCCAAGATCATCCAGGCCAACCTAGCACCCAGCCCTAGCCAGTCAACTAGACCATGGCACTAAGTGCCTCATCCAGGCTTTGCTTCAACACTTCCAGGGACGGTGACTCCACCACCTCCCTGGGCAGCCCATTCCAATGCCAATCACTCTCTCTGTGAAGAACTTCCTCCTAACATCCAGCCTAGACCTCCCCCGGCACAACTTGAGACTGTGTCCCCTTGTTCTATTGCTTTGATTTCTTCCTTTTCTTCTGGATTATCCTTCTGTAATTATTTTTCTTCACTTGAAAAAAATAAATAAACAAAGCAAATGTACAAACTTCTCATGACATGTCATTATTTTTCAATCTAAGCTAAAAGCATTTGTAATTGGGTACAGTACAAATGGTCACAGTGGAAGGCAATTATTACATGTTTTTGCAGACACACTCATTTCAGGGTCTTGTTTTCTTTTATACTATTTTAGGTAAAGAAACATGTGAAAAGAAGTAATTGTCTTGGAGAAGAAACGTGATGTAATAAGCAGGAGGAGAAACATCGTGCTGGAACGTGTCCAGAGAAAGGCTGATCAGAGGGCTGGAGCACCTCTACTATGGAGACAGACTGAGAGAGTTGGGATTGTCCAGTCTAGAGAAGAGAAGGCTCTGAGGAGACCTTATTGTGACCTTCCAATATCTGAAAGGGGCCTAGAAGAAAGCTGGTGAGGGACTTTTTTAGGGTGTCAGGTAGTAATAGGACTAGGCGGAATGGATCCAAGCTAGAGGATGGAAGACTTTGATCAGATGCTAGGAAGAAGTTCTTCAGGATAAGGGTTGTGAGACACTGAAACAGGCTGCCCAGAGAGGTGGTGGAAGCCCCAGCTGTTGGAATTTTAAAGGCCAGGCTGGATATGGTTCTGGGCAACCTTATCTAGTGTGAGGGGTCCCTGTCCATGGCAAGGGGGTTGGAACTAGATAATCCTTGAGATCCCTTCCAACCCTGACAATTCCATGACTCTGTGATTTAGAGAGAATCAGCAAAAGGAAGTGAGTCAATGTGCAGGAGAAAACTGGAGACAGACAAGAGACTAGGACTGGCTATGCTGTCCTCTAATAGATGCATTCAAGTATCTCAAGGGAAAAATCTCTGCACCCACGGGGATCAGCCTCCATCACAGCAGCAGGTCAGCTGCAGCTGCAATTCACATTGTCACCTACGGACACTTCGGATATTCTCTTCTGTAACACTGACCGCTGCTTCATGTTTGCATCTCCCCGCGCCACCTCCTTCGGGCCATTCCCGTGTCGCACTGACCAGAAGGCACAGACCTCCAGGCTCAAGTGCTTGGGGCGCAGCCTGTGCTCAGGGTGGCCTGTACAGCTTGCAGCACAGGGACAGCTGCCTCGGCGCGGCAAGCCCGACGTGCGCGCTGCCGCCGGGCGTGCGGGCTGCCGTCGGACACGCCGGTTGCTCCGACCGAGCCTCGGAACATCGGCTGCGGGCATCTCCCTGATGAAAACCCTACGGGAACGAGGGAGAGGAAGCGGCGGAAGAAAGCCCCTGCAAGCCACAGCGTCTGAGGGAGGAGAGGATGCCTAACGACCCTGCCGTTCCCCCCTCCCGCTGCCTCCTCAAGGGCTGTTTGTGCAGAGGGTCACGAAAGGGGGACGGAGCTCCTCCCGGCCCGCAGGGCAGCCCCGGGTGTTCGTGAGCGGCAGCGGCTGCCCGCGGCTAGGGGCAGCCCGGAGAGCCCGGCGGCTCGGGCGGCAGCGCATTGCCGGGGGCTTGTCTCCACCTGCTGATTTCAGAAGCAAATGTACCTCGGGAAAGCAACCTCACCCATTAATACCCGCGCCCGGCGTTTGAAAGCTGCGCTTCGGAGCACCCCTCTAGGAACCCCCAGCCAGAGTCAAACACCGTAGCCTGCGAGAGGGCAAAAGCCACTAAAACCAGAACGGGGTTTTTTCTGCCTTTTTCACCCAGACTTTGGGAAAACAACCAGGGTGCCATCCTGTCGTCTGCTTCTTCCTCTTCAAAGGCACTCAAAGGTACCACCAAACTGTGATGCCCAAGGGCAGCTAAGCGCCGTCGTTTCCCAGTGAAGGCAGTGGAAGCTCTTGTGTAAGCAGGCAAGTTGGTGCACTACAATCACTCGATACATTTCTGGAGCTCGCATGTCAAACAGCATCACCTTCAACTCACTGAACCCTTCCAAGAAGCACGCACCAGGGCTCCAGCCTAACCTGGCACTAACCCTCCTCAGAAAGGACTCCAAAAAGGCAGGGAAGGGATATACAAAGGCATTTCTCATCAGCTGCTAAATGGTCCAATATACTCGTAACCTTAGCTTCTCTGCTTTATAGCAACTGATTGATGAAAACCTGATGGGAGAGGCCTGCAGGCTGCACTCTGAGCCACCAGGGTGCATTTTGAGAACTGGACCAAGATACTCTGAAGTGGATACCTGGAAAAGGCATGGGCAGCAAGGAAATAACTGTAGAGAAGGGAGGAGTTGAAAAAAGATTAGATTTTTTTTCTGATTTACATTTTAAGAGGTGAAGTGTTGGCATTGATTGGTTTTCCTGAAAAGCAGGAAGCAGGCTCTGATCTGGCTCCTCAGATGCTATTTGCAGACCTCAAAAGCAGAGTCATTTAGAAAGCAACTTCAAGAAGTCCAGCTAAAACTACAAAGACATAAAATTCCAGTCAGACACAGGAAATTCTCAGGGGAATGCAAGAATTCTATGAGTCAGAAGATAAAAATCCCTCTGAATACCTAACTGAACTAATCTAATGAAGTAGTCACCAGGAAAGGAGTGTGATGAATCCACATGTCAGGAAGGAAAAATTTAAACAAACAGGAAATGGAACAACCTGAAGCTGTTTTCATTTTTACTCCCCGTGTCCTGCTCCTTTTTTCTTTAAAGATGCAAACCAAATTGGCAGCTGCTGAAGCTGCCATGTGGGTCTGAGGGGACTATTTCATTTCAGATGAAGTCTCACTTTAAAAGAAATTAATTGCCTGTCTTCCTTTTAAAAGGCTGGGAAGTCTTTTGTTTATGATTCATTATTTGCACTATTATAGACCCCGCAGGGCACAATGCAATGAAGCCCCTAAATGCTGCAAAGGAGTGCAGGGAATCACTGGTGTAAAGCTTGTAACAGCAAGTTTAGCTTCCTCCCTGGCAAGCAGAAGTGAGGCTAAATGCCTGTTAGATATTTTACCCATGCTAGTAGCTGGAGGATTCAAACCTAAATGATAGCTGGCCCTGCCCAGATTCACATTAAGGTGCGTGCTCAGTTTCTGACATAAAAGAAGCTGTCAGAGAGGTTTGCAGAGAAATCCTCACCCCAAAGGGCCTTGACTTCTGAGGTAGAGGATTTCAAGACCACCTGTGTGAAACAGCATTACACAGAATGTTGCCTCCTCTCCACTATGGAGCCACGCATTGCCCAGCCTCCAAAAACGAGGGGGTTAAGTATGTATATTCATCCTGGATACCTTTTGTAAGGAGTTAGGAGCTGTTTCTGTTTATAATATTTTAATTGAATTTCTCCCATCTCAGAAATAAATTTTAGCAAGCTACATTTTGCAGAGATGATGTTATTATTCCTGAAGCTACAAAGATTACTTCTACTCTCACAGTGTGGCCTCTAGATGAAAATTGTTTGCATCCAACCCTTCTGTTACTTCATCTTGAAGTAAATCATTAGGGAAGTCAGATTTTGTTTGTTTATTTGTTTCAATGAGTTTTGTGATTTCAAATGTCTTCATTCCAGAAAGTAAAAAAGGGGGAAAAAATAAAAGAGAAAGGAAAATTCTCTTTAAACAATCTTCCCTCCAAGACTGGTCTTGGGAAAGTTAAAATGTTGGTAGGAAGAGCCAACACTGAAGGATTAAAAAGTGATGTTGCTATGAATGCTTGGATGCCTCAAGTCATCCCTGTGGCAAATTTTCTGACATCTCCTCCTTAAAACCCCAAAAGCCCAGCAGTGTGCCCAGGTGGCACAGAAGGCCAATGGCATCTTGGTCTGAGCAGGAATAGTGTGGCCAGCAGCACTAGGGCTGTCATTCTGCCCCTGTACTGGCACTGGTGAGCATTGTGTGCAGCTCTGGGCCACTCGCTGCAAGGGAGATATTGAGGTGCTGGAGCGGGTCCAGAGGAGAGCAAAGAGACTGGGGAAGGGACTGGAGGGTAAGTCTGATGAGGAGAGAATGAGGAAGCTGGGGATGGTTAGCCTGGAGGAGACTCAGGGGGACCTTATTACACTCTACAGCTACCTGAAAGTAAGGTGTAGTAAGGTGGGGGTCAGGCTCTCCTCCCAGGCAACCTGTGACAAGATGAGAGGACATGGCCTGAAGGTGTGTCAGGGCAGGTTTAGGCTGGATGTTAGGAAGCATTTGCTGGTGGAAAGGAGAATTAGCCCCTGGAATGGACTGCCCAGGGAGGTGGTGGAGTTGCCATCCCTGGAGGTGTTTAAGGCAAGCTTGGCTGTGGCACTTAGTGACATGGTCTGGTCGATGAGGTGGTGTTAGGTCTTAGGCTGGACCTGATGATCTCAGAGGTCTATTCCCACCTCAGTGATTCTGTGATGTTTCGTTATACACCAAAATAATTATATGAAACCCAAAATACTGTAGCCTGATTTCTTTTTTCTCCACTTTGTTGCACAATTTTAGGTAAAAAGTTGTGCTGAAATAATTTTCTGATGAAAAATGAACGTTCATCCCCAAAAGGCAAGCCCCTGTTCTCCCAGTTTCCACAGCCTAATGTGCTGTGTTAGGCAGCATGTTAGGCATAGGCTGAACTGAGTGCAAACTACTTTTACCTAAATTTAGGACACTGCTTAGTTTCCTATCTGAATTGCCTGTCTGGATCCTCCTATTTGGGGTTGATTCTGGACTCCACTTAAAATACTAATTGTTTACATTAAACAGACAAGGGAATGTGTGATGTATTTTTACTGTCAAAAGTGTTGTGAACAGCAGCAGCTGGAATAGGAATGTTTAATTCACTTCGTTACCCTCATGCCTTTTGGGATTGTGTATCAGCAGCTAAATCTTACTCTTGAAGGCAAGAAAAGCTGTGTGTGAAGGGGTAACACTGCAAAGCTTTTCTACAGAGAAAAAAAAATAAAGGAATGGGTATTCAGAAGCTGTAGCACTATCATATTTGGTCAAACAGAGTGTTATTAAATCAACAGCAGTGCTGATGCATCTGTGAAAGCTGTGCACCTTCTTGTGTGGCTGCTTTCATGTAGAATCATAGAATCATAGAATCAGCCAGGTTGGAAGAGACCTCCAAGATCATCCAGTCCAACCTATCCCCCAGCCCTAGCCAGTCAACCAGACCATGGCACTAAGTGCCTCATCCAGGCTTTTCTTCAGCACCTCCAGGGATGGTGACTCCACCACCTCCCTGGGCAGCCCATTTCAGGGGCTGATAGCCTTGAGCTCTGTGGTAAAGGGTTGGACTTGATGGTCTGTGAGGTCTCTTCCAACCCTGATGATACTGTGATACTGTGATGTAGCTGATGTTCACTTAGCTGACAACAGAGATGTGATACAGGTAGCAATGGGAGATATCACTTGAATCATTTACAATATGATATCCCTAAAAAAAGGAATCTTGATACTACCAATTATTGTAATACTCTTAAATCTGCTGGAGAAGGAGTCGGTGGCTAGTGTGGAGCTGTGAGTAAGGGTAAGTTTCCTCCCCTACATGGTTTATTCTCACAGGGCATGTCAGACACATGATTGGGTAGTTCCATAACTGTTGCAGTGTAAGCTTGTGGAGAGGTCAGGAGGACCCAAAACAATCCTAAGAGTTGTTGCTTAGTAAAGGTCCTGCTAAGTAACAGGATCAACTTGTTGCCAACGTTTATAAAAGCTTCACATTTTCTAAAGCAGGAAAAAAAAACCCAACAACTACAATTAATGCTAGTTTGTGTATTTCCTTGAGTAAACCTGCAAATTAGCTGCACTCAGACAAATGACCTGTTTGATGTCCAGGGAAAGGAGGATCTGGAACATTCCATGTAAACGTGAGAAAAATATTTTTTCCATTGTGAGGGTGACAGAACACTGGAACAGGCTGCCCAGGGGGGTTGTGGAGTCTCCTTCTCTGGAGATACTCAAAACCCACCTGGATGAGTTCCTGTGTGATCTGCTTCAGGTCATCCTGCTCTGGCAGGGGGCTGGACTGGATGATCTTTTGAGAGCCCTTCCAAACCCCAACATTCTGTGATGCTGTGATTAAATACAAAAGGCTGTAGTGCAGGTTTTCCTTGGAAGGCTCAACTTATACCATGTAGTTTTGGAGATATTCTGTTGCTTTAATGTCACATTTACAGAATGGATTTGGCATGCTTATGAAAGCAACAATGCTTCATCTCATCAGTCTTTCACTTGCCCATTTGCCTCTGCTGTATTAGTAGGAAAAATGGACCTAGGGAGGTGTAAAATAATGCTCTGCCTTCAAAGATGGTGCTGTACCTCATTTCACTTTAATGTTTACTTCAGAAGTAAACTCTGCCAAAATTTTGCATAAATAGTGCCAAGGAAGTTTGTGAGGGATTCTGAACTTCGTGAAGCAAAGTCAATCCACATCTCAAACACACAATTGCTTATTGGGTTCCATACTGCCAAAACTTGTACCAAGAGAGCCCTGAGATGAAGCAAGTGGGAAGATACAGTGCTGGAGTGTGTCCAGAGAAGGACCATGAGGAGCACCTCTCCTATGGAGGCAGCCTGAGAGAGTTGAGGCTGTTCAGGCTGGAGAGGACAAGGCACCAAGGAGACCTTATTGTGACCTTCCAGTATTGGAATGGGGCCTACAAGAAATCTGGTGACCTTTTAGGGTGTCAGGTAGTGATAGTACTGAGGGGGGAACTGAGCAAAACTAGAAGTGAGTAGATTCAGATTGGATGTTAGGAATAAGTTTTTGACCATGAGGGTGGTGAGACACTGGAACAGGTTGCCCAGGGAGGTGGGGGAAGCCTCATCCTTTGAGGTCTTTAAGATCAGGCTGGATGTGGCTCTGGGCAACCTGATCCAGTGTGAAGTGTACTTGCCCCTGGCAGGGGGGTTGGAGCTGAATGATCTTTGCAGTCGCTTGCAGCCCTAGCAATTGCACAATTCTATTCTATGATTCTACAGGTAGGTCAGACTTGACTGAAAGAAGGATTGTTAACAACACTGAAACAAGCAGAAACATAGAATGAACCAGCTTGGAAGAGACCTCCAAGATCATCTAGTCCAACCTAGCACCCAGCCCTAGACAGTCAACTGGACCATGGCACCGAGTGCCTTATCCAGTCTCCAACTGACAGCAAGCAAGAACAGCTAAGTTCAAATATAGCTGCAGGTAGAGATTTCAATTTTCTTCAATGAATTTTACCCCCTGTGTGTCCACCTTCTCATTTTCAGCCTTTCCACTTTCTTCTTTTCGTTAGCTTACTTTTTATTCACCCAAAAAGGCAGAGAACTGAGTGTCTGAGCATCTTCTTTGATGGAGTGTGAAGTCAAGAAACTGTAGCTTTGGTTAGATTTTGGGAGGAGACGTACAGAGGTTTTGTTTAGGTCTGAGGCAAGTTCAGGGTTTGTTCTGAAAGGGAACTGTTACAGACACTTCCACCAGAGAAGGCAAAATACAAAATATTGACAAGGGCTCCGCAGGAAGTCTTCCATAAAAGCAGGGTTGTAAACAAAAGAAATGTGAAATGCTTACTTGCTGGGATGTGTCTGTTTCACCAAAGACTGGCTCAACCCAGAAGAGCCAGTGATCTGCTGCTGGGAGATCCTATGGTTGCATGGGAGGCTTCTGTTCTAGCCACCTTGAAATATATAAGAACTTTAGTATGGCAGACCTGGGGAAGGTGCCATAAGATGACATCAGCTTCCTGCCCTCTCTTGGTCCTGCTCTCACTTGTCTAGGTTCTTCTGCTTCCTCACTACTCACTAGCTTTGGTGCTCATACATTTGTAGGGGAGAATTTCAATTCACTAAATCATCAGAAAATCCTTTGGCTTTTTTATTCCTAGGTTAGCAAGCTGAATCAGTTAACTGAGAGGTGAAACAACCAGTGGAGACCACACAAGGCAGAAGGTGAGAACACAGGCCAAAGGGTGTAAGGATATCCTTACACTCCTTCTGTGTGTATCAGGATATTCTGATATCCTTGACAGATAGAAACTCTACTGTTAGAATAAAGTAAACCTCTGAACTTGGCACTGACACTGCATCTTCACACTAATATCACAGAAACATGATTATAAGCTGAGCACACAAACAATAGATTTGACTAGAGGCTGCTTGAGGTCACTGCCTTTATAATTCAAATAAGCCTGCAATCCCGCTGCTCCAAAGATCTCCTCTGCCTCACAATTACAAAAGGCAAAGTATGTGAATTTAAAGCTTAAAATAAACGACCTGGGGTTATTAGCTGGGCTAAAGCTTTTCTCAGAGACCAGGGAGCAGGGCACTTTCCAGGAAAGAAACTGAAACACACTGCACTTTTCATTCTCTAAGCATGCCAAGGGCATTTTAAACCCAGATCACTCCAGAAAATCATCAGTATGTCAGGTTCCAACCTTAGCTTGGATATAACAAAATCTAACCTTTGACACAAAGCCATGCCGGTACTGATACAACTCTATTCACAAACTCAAACCTTCTTTTAAGTGCTGCATAACTACCCAGGAGTACAATGTCTGTTTACTTAAGTTCTGATCGGGCAAAGCGGATTTAACGGCATCATGACAATGGCAAATGCAAGGATGGGGAAGGACTGGGATGCCTGAGGTTGCTGGGGTGTTTTTTTCCTTCCCTTCAGATGTTCATCAGATTGCAACCAAAATAACACATTCTGGCTGCAGAGTGCTCTTAGCCTTTGCATAAAAGGTCTGCTTACAGTTGTCTAGAAGGGACCTGTTGGAGAGAGCCCAACAGAAAGCCATGAGGATGATTAGGGGACTTCAGCATCTCCCCTATGGACACAGGCTGAGAGACCTGGAGCTGTTTAGTCTGGAGAAGACTGAGAGGGGATCTGACCAATATAAATATCTGAGGGGTGGGTGTCAAGTGGAGGGGGCCAATCTCTTTTTGATGGTGAGCAGTAACAAAACAAGGAACAGTGGATACAAACTAGACCATAGAAGGTTTCACCTCAACATGAGGAGAAGCTTCTTTACAGTGAGGGTGACAGAGCACCGGAACAGGCTGCCCAGAGAGGTTGTGGAGTCTCCTTCTCTGGAGACTTTCAAAACCCACCTGAGTGCCTTCCTGTGTGGACTACCCTAGGGGACCCTGCTTTGGCAGGGGGGCTGGATTTGATGATCTCTGGAGGTCTCTTCCAACCTCTAACATTCTGTGATTCTATGAGTCGGTGTCGTCTTTGTTCCCAATGTCTCCATAATTCACTACATATTGATTGGCTTATTTTCATCCTACTCTTTAACTTAGCTAGGGGCAAACTCCCTCTGTGCTTCGGATGTCCCATCACACATTTCCCTGAACGTGTTCCTCTGCAACTTGACCTAGGCAAACTTGCTCTAGCAGGGAGGTTGGACTAGACGATCTCTGGAGGTTCCCTCCAAACCCTACCATTCTGTGATTCAGTGATTGTAGCTGTGGCCGTCCTAGCCTCTGAGACTAACATTAGCCTTCTCTAATTGAACATTTTATCTCCTTCTCTTACATCCAGTGAGAATGTACAGCAAAGGTTAGACACCCATCCAAATATGTAAAATGGGTGAACGGGGCAAGCAGTGATTTCATTTGCAGCTTTGAGGTAGCATATCTTTTTGCTGTCTCTGTGTTAAACAATCCACTTTCCTATCCCATAAGACTGTTTTTTCTCTTCACTGATCTCCATTTTCATGGCCTTGAGTTTGTATCAGTCCATTTCCTGAGAGTGCAGCATTCTTCACTCCTGCTTTGAATGTTTTTTAAACACCTGCTATCGCTGCTGTGCTTCTCTAATCCTCCATCACTCATCAATTTTAAACCAGTCTTGCACAAATAAACTGTAACAACGAACTAATGAGATATGGGTGGGAAGTTTCTGTAAATACAGCCTGAATTCAAGGTAGAATGTCTGTGTAACTCTGATAATCTTGTTCTTTACCCTGCAGATGACACTGAATGGCCTTCCTTTATTAATCTTTGGGAATCTGAAGAATGCTCTGCCTTATTCTTTCAGATTCTTTTGCAGACCACCTTTGTGTTTTTAAATACAAAGTCATATGCTCCCATCCAAGTACATTGAGATGCTTGAGTGTGTCCAGAGAAGGGCGACGAGGCTGGGGAGAGGCCTTGAGCACAGCCCTACGAGGAGAGGCTGAGGGAGCTGGGGTTGGTTAGCCTGGAGAAGAGGAGGCTCAGGGGAGACCTTATTGCTGTCTACAACTACCTGAGGGGAGGTTGTGGCCAGGAGGAGGTTGCTCTCTTCTCTCAGGTGGCCAGCACCAGAACAAGAGGACACAGCCTCAGGCTGCACCAGGGGAAATTTAGGCTGGAGGTGAGGAGGAAGTTCTTCACTGAGAGAGTCATTGGACACTGGAATGGGCTGCCCGGGGAGGTGGTGGAGTCGCCGTCCCTGGAGCTGTTCAAGGCAGGATTGGACGTGGCACTTGGTGCCATGGTCTGGCCTTGAGCTCTGTGGTAACAGGTTGCAACTTGCAACCCTCCTTGTGTGAAAAAGCCAAGGGGAACATGAAATTACTTTTACAGAGACTAGAGCAAGGGAGTCGAGGCCACGATCCTGCTATGTTCATTTCTCCGGGTTTTAGGAGTGCAACTCACTTTTTATGTGGTCTGTACTGTGACACCTGGAACTAAGGGAGTGAAGGCAGCTACCAGTATAGATTCTGTTCTTCAGCACTAAAATGCAGGCCTGTTTAATTTGTGCTGCCACAGGTCCAGATACACACAAGATATGTCATTGTCATGGGGCAAAGGAAGAGTCTCAGGCATGCAGATGGTCAAGAGAATAGCACAGTTTTAACAGACAGGTCCTATAATTAAAGCCAGTTAACTAGGTAAGTGATGGCCAACACGCTTCATTTTGCCACAGGTTAACATGAACTCATGACCTGAGGTCCAGCTCTGACAATACTCTTTCAATCAGGGATTTCTTACTATCCTTGAAAGCAGGGAGATCTTCCTCTGTTGCCTTTAAAACTTGTTTCCATAGTCCTAATGTACTCAACACAGTATTTCATGCAGCAGGTTTTATATTTGCAAGCATATTTTTTTTTTCTGCCATTCTTCAACCTAAATATATCTCAATAGGTTTCCAGAGATCCTACTGGTGTTAAGAATTGACATTTCAAATCTGACTCTTCTGCAAATCCATATTCCTAGGGCTTCATTTCAATCCCTTAAATACAGAGTGCATGGCAGGGTAAAAAACATCACTGACTCACGGTGACATAATAGTATGGAACTGAGGGTATGAGCACTTTCAAAGCCCATAAATTCTATGGATAAGTAGGGGTTTTAATGAGAATATAAACAGGGAGACTCTGTTCTCATGACTACCTTCTTAAAAAGCAAAAGGCAGAAACAGTGCTTCTAAGTTGTAATGTTTTAAAACTGCAGCTTTCAGTTTTCACATGTGCATTTATTGTGTTAGGTGTCCTTAACACAGGGTTAACACAGAATAAAAGGATATGTGCAGAGTCCTGCACCTGGGAAGGGATAATAAACTCCACCAGTACATGTTAGGAGAGAGCAGCCCTGTGGAGAAGGACCTGGGAGTCCTGGTGGACAACAAGTTCTGCATGGCACAGCAATGTGCCCTTGTGGCCAAGAAGGCCAATGGGATCCTAGGGTGCATTAAGAAGGCCAGCAGATCGAGGGAGGATCTCCTGTCCCTCTATTCTGCCCTGGTGAGGTCCCACCTGGTATACTGCATCCAGTTTTGGGCTCCCCAGAGGGGAGGGATCTGCTGGAGAGAATCCAATGGAGGGCTACAAAGATGATTAAAGGACTGGAGCAGTGCACTATGAGGAAAGTCTGAGACCTGAGGCTGTTTAATCTGGAGAGGAGAAGACTGGGAGGGGATTTAATAAACTGATATAAACAGATGAGGTCTGGGTGTCAGGAAGGAAGGGACAGCCTCTGCTCACTGGACTAGGACCAGAGGCAATGGGTGGAAACTGCAGCACAGAAAGCTCCACCTCAACATGAGGAACTTCTTTACTGTAAGGGTGACAGAGCACTGGAGCAGGCTGCCCAGAGAGGTTGTGAAGTCTCCTTCTCTGGAAACTTTCAAGACCCCTCTGGATGTGTCCCTGTGTGACCTGCATTTCTGTATTAGTTCCAAATAATTGTATCTAGTTGTAAATACATGTAAATGTATTTTACATATATACTTGTAAATTTAGCTTGCTGTTAAACACAGCTTTATCTTACTTCCAAGCTGTCTGAGCTGGTCTGGTTAATTTTATCTGGGGGGGGGCTAATTTCTCAAGCCCACCACATACGTAGTGGATTGCAACAAGTGGATTTGGGCCTTTTTCTATAGCCACTGTCATGCACTCTGCTGCAGAGTTCAATTAGGTGAGAGATTCTGGACCTGAGAGGACCATTTGCATGAATTGTATTTCTTCTGCAGAGAACTGAGATACCCTTGACAAAAACTGACACAATCACTGTGTGGGCAGGGTAAAAAACTGCAAATCAGCTGAATGCATTTACCATGCTATCTTATATACTGCTTTCCAGAGACTCTTCCTAATAGAAGTTAATTTCTTCAGTCTAAAAGAAGACACTTGGTAGAGGCCACCCATGATTTGATTTATGGTGGACCTAAGAGGTGGTCTCAACTGATAAAGTGTTTCTACTGCACTAGGTCTTGGACTTAGCAGCAAGAGACAACAGTGCTTTCCCTGAAAAGCCTCACAACATAAACAAACCAGACAGACAATGGGCAGGAGGAAGGAGGCGTAGGGGAAAAGTACATTGCCCAAGGTCACAGAGCTGTCAGACGTGCTGGGACAGGGAACAGAAGAAGCAGATGCCCAAACAACATTAAAAATATGAAGCAGCTATCCAAATTATGTCCAAACTTGCACATCTCAGCTATGTATATACACTCAGATGGATGACTGTATCTTCTGCACCAGAAGACAGTAGAGATGTGATAGTAGAGATGTATCCTACAGACCTCGTTTCCTGGCACCACACAGGGAGCTAAACACTACCCTGTGTTGCCATTCTTCAAAACCTCTGCAGAAGTCTGTGCCATTATGCACAACTTCATAACATTCCATTTACAAATGAATGATAGCTCAGCTTCCAGGTTACAAAGCAGACAGGCAATTTCCCCCCTCCATTTCAAGGCTCAGATTAATAGAGTACTAATAAAGCTATGAAAAAAATACACCTGACCTGAGCCATAGATGGTGTAGGGAAGTTGCATTTAAGCTATAAAATAATCTCAAAGAGGTATGGCTGTGACCAGAAAGCTCCCTGCTTGTCCCTTATTGTGGCTTCTTTTGCACATACTCTGTTTTTGGCTAATTAAATGAATCATAGAATCACAGAATTGTCAGGGCTGCAGGGGACCTCAAGCATCATCTAGCTCCAACCCCCTGCCAAGGGCAGAGACACCTCACATTAGATCAGACTGCCCAGAGCTACATCCAGCCTGGCCTTAAAAACATCCAGGGATGGAGCATCCACGACCTCACTGGGGAACCTGTTCCAAAGTCTTACTGCCCTCGTGGTGAAGAACTTCTTCCTAACATCCAATCTGAATCTACTCACTTCTAATTTTGATCCATTCCCCTCAGTCCTATCATCACCTGACACCCTAAAAAGTCTCTCACCAGCATTCCTGTAGGCTCCTTTCAGATCCTGGAAGGCCACAATAAGGTCTCCTCAGAGTCTTCTCCAGACTGAATATTCCCAACTCTCTCAGCCTGTTAATGAGACTATGGCAAAGTTATTTAACACAACTAGTCTATAATAGGGTTAATATGACTAAATTAATCTTCATTTCAAAGGAGCAGGAAAACTCATTATGTTTGTAAGTGTAGGACAAGAGTGTCACCAAAAATCTCCTGCTTTGTCTATTGAACAAGACTGCAATACAAGCAGCACTTGAAAGGCAATTAGGTAGCCTTGCTCAGTCAGAAACTGCACAATGATTAACAGGTCCAAGCAAGAATCACAACATCTCTGCAGCTGTTGTCAGTCCCATTAAAGCTGTTGGCCTTCATTGGTAGAGTCACAGAATGACAGAATCACAGAATGTTCAGGGTTGGAAGGGACATCAGGGATCAACCTCTGTGCCATGGGCAGGGACACTTTCCAGTAGATCAGGCTGCCCTGAGCCACATCCATCCTGGCCTTAAAAACTTCCAGGGATGGGGCTTCCACCACCTCCCTGGGCAACCTGTTCCAGTGCCTCACCACCCTCATGGTGAAGAACTTCTTCCTAACGTCTAATCAAAATCTACTTGGGTCCATTCCCTCCAGTCCTATCACTACCCAACACCCTAAAAAGTCAGCTTTCTTATAGGCCCCCTTCAGATCCTGCAAGGCCACAATAAGGTCCCCTTCGAGCCTTCTCTTCTCCAAACTGAACAACCCCAACTCTCAGCCTGTCCTCACAGGACAGGAATTCTAGCCCTCTGATCATCCTTGTGGATTCATGGATATAGCTTATGGAATTGAACAGGCTTTCTATTAAAATACTTTCACAACTGAAAAGAATCATATCATATCAAAGACAGCAAGGCACAGTTCAGCTCAGATGCAAGAAAAATGAACAGAGAAAGTTGGAGGAAAAGTCACCTGCAACTGCAAAGACAGCAGCAGAATTCGTCAAGTTATACATTTGGAGTCCTCTGGCAGCTGACTGCCTTCTTTAAAAATCTGAGAGAAGTAAGCTTGCCTGCATGGTTATCACAGTATCACCAAGGTTGGAAGAGACCTCACAGATCATCAAGTCCAACCCTTTAGCACAGAGCTCAAGGCCAGACCATGGCACCAAGTGCCACGTCCAATCCTGCCTTGAACAGCTCCAGGGACGGCGACTCCACCACCTCCCCGGGCAGCCCATTCCAGTGTCCAATGACTCTCTCAGGGAAGAACTTTCTCCTCACCTCCAGCCTAAATTTCCCCTGGCACAGCTTGAGGCTGTGTCCTCTCGTTCTGGTGCTGGCCACCTGAGAGAAGAGAGCAACCTCCTCCTGGCCACAACCACCCCTCAGGTAGTTGTAGACAGCAATGAGGTCACCCCTGAGCCTCCTCTTCTCCAGGCTAACCAATCCCAGCTCCCTCAGCCTCTCCTCGTAGGGCTGTGCTCAAGGCCTCTCCCCAGCCTCATCGCCCTTCTCTGGACACGCTCAAGCATCTCAATGTCCTTCCTAAAGTGGGGGGCCCAGAACTGAACACAGGACTCAAGGTGTGCTCTAACCAGTGCAGAGTACAGGGGCAGAATGACCTCCCTGCTCCTGCTGACCACACCATTCCTGATGCAGGCCAGGATGCCACTGGCTCTCTTGGCCACCTGGGCACACTGCTGGCTCATGTTCAGGCAGGTATCAATCAGCACCCCCAACAACAACATTTACAACATTTGTAATCAGCCCTCCACAAATTAAAACCAGTATTCTATGTGTTGAAATCATCTGAGCAGCTTTTGCCATCCTTTACAAAAGATGTAAGAGCAGAGCAATGACAATGACTACAGAAGGGTGCTTTGGAAACACGTAGCTCACTGGGACGTACCCCTGAGATGTGCCAGCCACTTACAGTACAAGTCATATTGTTGTACAGCCCTGAGAACATTCAACAGATGGTTCAGCTTGCATCTGAATCTAAATGCTCATCCTGCTGCTGAACAAACCATGCTTTCCAGCCATTGCACAATCTGCTTGTAGAGATGTCAGTGCCAAAACCAAAATAGCACTGACAAGTAACAAGAAGTAAAATATCCTCATCTGCTGCTCTGCTTATGCAGTTGCTGTCTCCCACCATCTCTCTATGCCAGCTCACACTGGTGATGGGCAGAGAGAAGGAAGTAGTTCCTCACAGTTGAAAGAGACTCTGGAGAGGTCATTTGCCTCATCCAAAAAGCTGTGGAGCATCCCTGTTCTTCAGTATCTCAGTTTGTGTTGCAACTTTTCCTTGCTACAGACTCTGCAAGTTATCTTTCATGGCTTTATTCAGATGTTCTGGTTGTGGGGTGATTGATGAACTCATCAGTATGAATTTGCTATGAACACCAACTGTCACTTCTCCCTATTCCTGAAACTACTCGACCTCACCAAGAAGAATTAAGAACCACACTGGCACAACCTGGGTGAAGAAGCTGACATCACTAAAATTTAGGAACTGATTTGTTAATCTGCATTCAGATCCATGACCCAATCTATCAGTGGGTGGTATTGCTACGTACCCTGCTGCTTCAGGGAACTAAAGTTTCAGGCAAGTGAAGTTTCCTTTGGGTTTCTCTAGTAGCAAGGGGCAGTGAGAGATGCTCACTTCCAAGGTGCCTTTTGGTTTTCATTTCTCACTTACTTGGCTGAAGAGTTCCTTATGCTCTTAATAGTTGTTCTGATTACTTTCATACAACGGGACTGATGACAGGCTAGGGGAAACCAGGGCTGATAGCGAGAGTTTGGAAAGTCTATTGCAGAACATCTGGAAGTGCAGCCAAGTGGAATTTATGGGAGGAAAACATCTGACCACCCCCTACCTTATAATTTTCTTCACTGCTCTCTAGCACCTGTGCTGAATCATGTAGCCTAGCAAGTTAGTACCTTGCAGGAGCCACAGTACAGGAACGATACCAGTAAATACAAGAGGTGAGAAAGGAACTTTGATGGGGACAGAGGGGTGACAGCATTATGCAGTGCTGAAGACATGGAGCTACACTCATTCTGGTGCAAAAGGTGATGTGTGGAGAGGAGAAATGAGCTGCAGAGTCACTGGCTGACACTGTGAGTCCAGACACAGCAGGCAAAGGAAATTCCACGAAATGCTGGGGACTCTTTGGCTTGCTCTGTGTTTGACTGCTGGGGCAGCAGGGATCCAACAAAAGCTTGTGTGTAGCTGTCCCTCGGGACAGCCTCTAGCTGCATGGGCAGCTATTATAGCTTAATTCCCAATACTAACTGGAATGTTTCCAAAGTATTGGCACAAACAGGGATATACAATGACATTAGTACACTCGAATTCAATTCCAATTGCTCTGTGTGGAAGCAGGGAGACAGAATGTGTTTGGAAAACTGGTGGGGTTTTTTTTGAGAGAAGCAGGAAGCTGGCACAGCAAATGCTGAAGAACACAGCTGAAGGCACTGTCAGCCCTTGGGCACTCCTGTCTTTGTTGCCCATGCATAGATGCATTGCTACATGTAAAGGGTTAACCCTCCCGGGGGTGGTCTGAATCTGACCCCAGGTTCTCCTGACTCCTCCCTGGGGGTGGTCAGAACCTGACCCCAGGTGTGGTGGTTAGCACATTCCCACTTCCTCTCCAGACCCCCTATAAAAACAGAGGAACTTCCTGTTTCTCTTGCTCTTTGACCTGCCTGCAGCACTACCCTTGTTCCTGCTGCTCCTCCTTTTGCTATGTTGCCACCCTACTGCATGGTGGGACAACCACTTCCTGAATCTACCTCCATCCATTGCCACCAATCTGCTTCTATATAGATTTTGTATCTTGTTTCCCTTTTCTATACCTTTTTGTAACTCCCCTTACCTTGAACACCTTTTATTTATTGTTAAAGTTTTACTTTGAAATTCCAAATGAAGCAAGACTACTCTCTGGGTGTTTTACCCCTTCTCACTCTCTACATCTACTTCCTTTCTTTACAAAACCAGGAGAGGGGAAGGCATCCTATTAATGTATTGTTCTGGTAGGCTTTTTGGGCTCTGGGAAGCTTAAACTAGAACCAGTACACTACAGCACTGTGCTTCCTCAGCTGTCACTTAGGAGGAAGTCGTTGGCAGAGAGAGTGATTGGCATTGGAATGGGCTGCCCAGGGAGGTGGTGGAGTCACCGTCCCTGGAGGTGCTCAAGAAAAGCCTGGATGAGGCACTTAGTGCCATGGTCTGGTTGACTGGCTAGGGCTGGGGGATAGGTTGGACTGGATGATCTTGCAGGTCTCTTCCAACCTGGTTGATTCTATGATTCTATGATTCTGTGTCTTCCCCTTCATGACTTCACTGCCACCATTATCACTTGAATATCACATGGCTAACTTCCATAGTGACATGCAGGACACACCCAATATTACATGAGATGCCCCAAGAAAACTTCATCCCTCCTGGCAGTCGGTAGGAATCTCACCATATTCATTCCCTGGTGACCAGGGGGCATGCTGAGAATGTTGTCTGCATTTTCTATGCTTATTTTTCTATTAGTAATGTGGGGTTAACTGTGTTCAGCAACAGCTTTTGAGATTTACAAATCCTTGCTATTATGGAACAGCATCCTGAAGTCCTGTTTTTTACTCTTAATTAAAAAAAAACACCTCTCATTAGCTTATTATTCCAATATAATTCTTGGTCTTAAATCCTAAAATTGGCTAACCAAGCACACAGCACAATAAGCGTTTAAGACACTACCAAAATCATGTAATCATAGAATTGTTAGGGCTCAAAGGGACCTCAAGAATCACCCATTTCAAGTCCCCCTGACATGGGCAAGGGCACCTCACAGTAGATCAGATTGATCAGAGCCACATCCAGCCTGACCTTAAAGACCTTCAGGAATGAGGCTTTCACCACCTCCCGGGGCAACCTGTTCACCCTCGTGGTGAAGAACTTTTTCCTAACATGCAATCTGAATCTATCCACTTCTAGTTTTGCTTCATTCCCCCTAGTCTTATCACCACCCAGCACTCTAAAAAGTCCCTCACCATCTTTCTTGTAGCCCCCCTTCAAATGCTGGAAGGCCACAATTAGCTCTCAGAGCCTTCTCATCTCCAGACTAATAATTAGAACAGAACTCTTTCAGCTGTGGGTTTTGTAGTTTGCTTTGGTCTCTAGCAGAATTCGGGGGGCTGGGGGGAGGGAATTGTCCTGCAACCTTTTTTGCCTTCAAGTACCTTTTTAGAAGAAAAAAAAAAAATCTATTTTCAGTACCACTGAAATCCATCATATTATTACAGGAAAGCAAAATTGTTTCATTTCATAAGATCTTCTAACAGCATGAAGCTAACCCCATGGTCTCTGAGACAGAAAGTTTGCCAGCTGTAGACTTACAAAGAATGAGCAGAGAAAAAGAAGTTTCTCAGATGGAACTGTTAGTCATGATGTGAAGAATGTGTGTCCCCTACAGATGTTATAGCTATTTATATGATAAATCCCAATCATCACTAGGGAAATTTTACAGCCTTCTTTTTAAGTCAATGTTCAAGTTCCAATTAATCTTCTTTTGACAATGTTTGCCTACTATTTCAGTGTTGAACAATGCTTCCAGGGTTACATTCACAGTGAGTCTACTGAGCACTCTTAAAGTTGCATTCCACACTTTGTACTTGTTTCAGAAAGATTTAATTCTTCAATTCTTCACATGTGGTTCTAGAAAAAACAAGCACTGGTAAATGCTTAACAAGGGCACATCTAGACTTGTAAGGTACCTGGAATTAACCTTAGAGCTAATTTAGAGCACATGACAGGCTGTAGAACAGCTCCCTGGAAGAAAATATTCCTTCTAGACTAAAATTACCTCATTCTCACATTCAACACTTCAGCTGCTTTGAGTAACATGAGATAAATCAGAACAAAGCATGTTTGTTCCAGTCTGCAGGATCTTTGGTTTATTCAAGAATCACAGTCTGGGGAATTCAAAACAGAATGAGAGATGTGGAAATACCTTCAGGTGTCTCCAAGGAACTCGAGGGCATAAATAGTCATAGCTGTCACATGGCAGCAGTCCCTTTAAAAGGATGTTAAAATCAACATTATCTTTACATAGTTCAAAGGTGTGTGTGATGCAGAACATGGTGCTGCATAGGGCACTGCATGCCCTCATATGCCTCTCCATCATCAGTGACACATCCTTCCTCTCCTTGCCTACATCCTCTTGCTCACTCAGAGCCAGTGAGTCTGGTTTTGGAAAGGGACATCAAATGCTTTGTGGGGGATCATAGAATCAGAGAATTGTCAGGGTTGGAAGGGACCTCAAGGATCATCTGACTCCAAGCCCCCAGCCATGGGCAGGGACACCTCACAGTAGATCAGGTTGCTCAGAGCCACATCCAGCCTGGCCTTAAAAACATCTGGGGATGGGGCCCCCAGCACCTCCTCGGGAGAAACTGTTCCAGTGTCTCACCAACCTCATGCTGAAGAACGTCTTCCTAACATCCAGTCTGAATCTACCCACTTCTAGTTTTTTTCCATTCCCTCCAGTCCTATCACTACCTGACATCCTAAAAAGTCCCTCTCCAGCTTTCTTGTAGGCCCCCTGGAAGGCCAGTCTCCTCGGAGCCTTGTGGATCAAAACCAGTGACTGTTTATTTGGGTGACACAGGCTGACTTGATCACAGGATCTCCACTTCTGCTCTCACATCACAGGAACAAGAGACAAACAGTGCTTCCACTGTCCCCTTATCAACAAAAGCTCCTTGGTGGAAGAAAGAAGCAATGTCCCTATAAAGGGAAGGCTCTTGCAGTTTTCACAAAGATAAGGGCTGTTTTCAGCCTTGGTGTTGCTGGTGAGGTTATGGATTTTCTGTGATCTCTCTTCTTCTTCAAATGCCACTTTGATTGGGTGCTTAATCTGTTTCTTCTACTATCTCTTCACATCTACCCTTGGCTGAAACCTGAAACTTGTGCTGATGAGACCAAGGGATTAAACCTCTGCAATTCTCAGTTCCAAGTACAGCATCTGGGGCAAAGGATAAAATGAGAGCAGGAGTCCAGGCTGCCCTGACCAGCTGCACACATTGGCAGCCCATCACTGATCACCAGGTGAGGAGCACTAAACACCTCAGGGTGTCATCACAAGAAAGCCTGAAACTATTTTAACCAAAGACTTTTCCAGGGATTGAGGGGAAAGGAATCACAAGCAGAAGATGAAAGGGAGATTGTGTAGAAAGAGAAGGAATAAATCTAAGAAATCCCTCAGTCCCAGACCTTCCCATAGTGTATCCCTCATGGTATACAAAGCACTTTCATGCTCATGGCAGCTGCTGATGTTTACACTCAGCAAACTAATGTTCATCACCTGCTGCAGAGAATTCTGGTGTGCACCCTGAGAATATTCAGGTGCAGAAAACAAAAGCTGGAGACAGAGAAGTTCTTGGGTCTTTCACTGCTCATTTACATTTATGGCTTTTTTCATGTAGTCTCCTTTAAATGGTCTTTAATTCCAAATGTTTTCACAACCTCTGTGTGCTCTGTGCTTTGGGGAGATAAAACTGCATCGTGTGTTCATAAGGCCAGAGCTCTGGCCTTGTAAGAACAGTGCCTAAGGAGCGCCTTCGAACGAGCAGGGCAGGGAGAGCAACTCTAGTCCTCTTGTCTGTGGACAAATGGACTTTCCAACACCCCTGTGTAAGAAATAAGAGGTAAACTGTGCCCAGAGCATGGACCCAAGCTCAAGGAAAGCAAGCCTTTGGAGACTGCACAGATGAAGAGGGCATGGAGTCAGTCATCAGCAAGTTTGCAGATGACACCAAGCTGGGGGCAGATGTGGCTGGGTTGGAAGGCAGAAGGGCTCTGCAGCGGGACCTTGACCGCCTGGACAGATGGGCAGAGTCCAATGGGATGGTGTTCAATAGCTCCAAGTGCTGGTGCTGCACTTTGGCCACAACAACCCCATACAGAGATACAGGCTGGGGTCAGAGTGGCTGGAGAGCAGCCAGACAGAGAGGGATCTGGGGGTGCTGATTGATACCTGCCTGAACATGAGCCAGCAGTGTGCCCAGGTGGCCAAGAGAGCCAGTGGCATCCTGGCCTGCATCAGGAATGGTGTGGCCAGCAGGAGCAGGGAGGTCATTCTGCCCCTGTACTCTGCACTGCTTAGACCACACCTTGAGTATTGTGTTCAGTTCAGGGCCCCCCGTTTAGGAGGGGCATTGAGATGTGTTCCCTAGAGAGTACTGTGTCCCTGCCTTCACTGCCAAGAAAAGCAGCATGCAGACTTGTGTACCTAACAGCTACACTGCTTCCAAACAGAAAGTTAGAAAACTGTAGCTTAACCCACCAATAAAATGGAAGTTCAGCAGAAAAAGTGAGGCCTTTGACATTCTGCTCCACACTCTGGTTTGATGACTTTACTAAAACAAAGAGGGTAATGGCAGACAAAGTGTGAAGCTATCCCCCAAGTCACACGGGTTTGTGCAGATCCAAGAAGCAATCTTAGCACCAAGTTAATTCAAGCAGGATTTAAAGCAAGTAACCTCAAACTCACAGACTGAAATCATAAGAGAAGCAAGATGACTCAAGTTCACAAGAATTGATTGCCTATATAAATGCTTCCTGCTGTAGATTTCACTCCCATATAGTGCCAAAGATAAAATCTGTTGTGCAAAGAAAAGGCAAAGTAATACCCCATATTTCCAACCCAAATCATGTTGTGACAGGGATAAAAGGAAAAGATGCCATCTCATAAATGCTCTGGTAATCTATACTGTAAAATTCCTATCGCTATAATCAGTTAGAATCACTGAATTAAGCAAATTACATGGAAGGTAACACTGGCCCAAATATAAAACTGCCATCATCATATCTTTTCTCTTTACTTTTCCTCCTTTCAGACAGCCCTTTTCATCTGAAATTTGTATTATGAATGAACTTTACATTTCAGCTAGTTTTAGGACAGCAGCCTATTCTTGTTTTACTACTATCTAATTTTAAGGCACACCCAGTGTTAACTGAACAAGTAACAGTCTGGTGTTAGGATGTCTGCTCTCTCCTCAGCTGTTGCTGTTTGCTGTCCTGCACTTTTTGTCTTGCTAGATAGACATTAACCTGTCAGACTGACCTTCACTTCCCTCCCAATCCCTACAACACATTAAAATTCTTCAAAAAGACAACTTGAGAGAGAATGCCTTTTGGTGAAGCTCCTAAAGCAAGCTCTACAGCCTGGTCTGGCATGCGTTGTGTACGTGCATCTGTCACAAAAACGTGATGACAAATCACTGGCTTCCCGACAGATAGGCTGCACTGACTTCAGATCCCCACCAAATGTCTTTGTCCACCAGGGAGAAAAGCATTCTCCTTTAAAGCAGTGATCCATCCTCAGACTTCACTTTGGTCCTCCATTTACTTTAGAGTGTATTATCATTTATTTGTGCTATAATTTTTCTAGGTCAATTAAAAGCCTGCTGTAAGAGACATCTCCCTGATCATCTTTTGGGAGAATGTAGAGACAAGCAGTAATGAAGGGAAAGAATGCAAAGGTTTCACAGTAATAATGATGTTTGCAATGGGTAAGTAATGAAGATCCTTTTTGAGACTGACCTACCCCAGTTTGTTTAAAATCAAACTGATGAACTACTCTTTTGAGACTAAACCTGGATGGAGTACATTCAGCAAACCACTGTAAACTCAAACGTACCTGAATTAGAGTCAAACTTTGTTTCTGACCTGCAAAAGAAAAGAAAAAGATGGTAAGTTACAAGAACTGCTTTATGCCATAAAAGCCATTTGCCAGACTGATGTGCCCCAGCAAATGCTGTCTTTAACCACCTGCCTTTGCATGTTAATATTTCATGCATTCAAGGGCATTGGAACCCACATAACAACTATCACCTTTCTTACTTTGAGGGTTGTTTTTTTTTCATACAGCACAGAGTTACAAAGAAGGTATTTTAAAAGACAAATCCCAAAATGAAGGCAGAAAGCAGAAGATAAATTCAAACCAGGATTAAATGATAGGCTGTGAACTGTGGCAGACAGTTGTTTCTATGAAATAAGTATTGGGTTTGTTTATTTTTGTTTTTGAAGAGTCATTAAGAGGATCTCATTTATTCGTGGATGTTTCCAATCTCTTTTTGAAGCAGATACCGTTTCATTAATGACATATGCACTGCATCCAATGATCTGTACTTAATTGTACAACATCCTAGGAGGTTTTTGTTTGTGTGTGTCTTCAATTTACTCACTCTGCACATAGGAGTAAGTGGTTTGATTTTCTAGAAAGTGGAAAGCGGGGGATGGGAGAGAGGGATAAAAGAAGGGAGCCAGACCTACATTTTAACTTGTTTTAAAGTCTTTGCAAACAAGACAATGCTGTGTGCATTATGCACCATTAGCTTTGGTCGTGCACTGCAGATTTTCCTCTCTAACAAGTAGTGTTTTCTTCTAAGGGCTTAGCACTTAGCAAATGAACCCTATAACCTGTATATTTAATAAAAGGAAGAAAAAAAATTAGCCCTTGTGGGAACGTCATGTTTCAGATATAGGTTAATAATACTTGTAAATGTGGAAGCCTTTGAAGATCTTAATTCAGCTGTGGGAAAACTTAAGTTGGGTAATTACTCTCAAGATGCTGCCGATGTGCTGTCAAGCAGAATTAACCCTAAGACTGGGCCTATCTACACAATCTGCTATAAGACAGCATTGTCTATATCGAGCTCTCAAACCAATTAAGGAGCATGTTCCAATCGGGTTTATATTGCCCACTAACAATCGGTTGTGCACATGGTCATGGCTGTCACAGCAGGACACAAGGTCTGACCAGCAGGAGACCTGTTAAAAGATGTTACGTTGGCAGCCACATGCACTTCTCCAGAAATCCTGCAGAGGAAGTACACTGCTGGATCCCTGAACATTCCATCCAGCGTGGGGATGTGCTTTGGGAAGCTGCAGTTTGTGGGGTTTTCTTAAATAAACGACTGAAGCTCAAGAACTAATTGCAGATTTGTTTCTTTTCTTTTCTAATATTCTACATGCAGGTATATGCAGATGTATTTTGCATGTGCTCTACCTATTTTATATCATTGGCATTGCAATCCTGTACCAAACATCAACAAGCATCAAATCAATCATCATGATCTACAAACTTAAGAGCTTCACCCTCTCAAGTTACAGTTAAACTCGTCAGAAAGGAAACAACTTCCTTCTCAACTTTCCTGCTCATTCTTCACCTTCTTCCAGTACTTGTCATCTTTTTTTTGTCTTAAATGTAACTCTCAGCTGACAAGATGAAAGGGGGGAAAAACCCCAGAAGTTACCTTCCTAGCTGGTACTTCTACAGTACCACCAAAATAAATTAATAAGGAAATTATGTTGCTTACATGTCTTCGTAAGCACCACCACCTGTAACAGCCTAGAGCACCAGCCCAAGCTCCTGTTTGTCACTGCATTTTACCCAGCAGATGGTATTTACACCCAGCAGGATAAAGTCCTCGGCTTGCAAAAAGCACATGTTGCTCGTGGGGAGGAGTTTCACTGAGTTCCAAGTAAAATCACTCAGTATTTCACTCACAGTGTTCTCTTCCAGCTGCAGTATATCTGTGCAGACTGCTCTACGGCTCATCTCACTGCCTACACTGATGGAGACAAGGTCTGAATCTTGCCCTCAGCATCTGTGCATCTGCACACGCAACTCCTTGCTTCCTGAGTTCTGGGTATTTGTTATCGGTTGGTCAAACAAAGCCCTGGATCTCAGCCTGAATAGCCTGGCACAGACACACACACTGCAAACTCCAGCATCAACAAACTGTTCCAGGGGCCAAGGTGGCAGAGTGTACGTGGGAAGGAGGGTCACAAGGGTCACTGGGCACTTTAATGAGCACCAAAGCTCCAAACAGTCATAAATTACTGGACAACAAATCAGAAAACTGCTACAGGGTGACAAATGAGTAGAACTTTGTCTGGCAGCAGCAGAATAGCTACGAAATGAAACACAACATGGGAGGTAGCACTAAGAGGAGGAGGGTCACCTACCACCATGTCACCTTGGGAAAACAATGCCAAATTCAGGACACAGTATTATGCTGTCACATCATGGTCAGAGATATTAGAAAAGCACAGGAAGAAAGAGAGAGAAAAACAATGAAGCATCTTTGAGACTGTGAGTAAGTAACAAGTGGTAGATGTGGAAGAAGCACTCTGAAGGAACACAAAAGTCAGATTGACTACTTGAAAGAACGACAAAGCTTGCAGCAATTCCAAGGAAACCAGCACTTTCCCCCTAGCTTTGTCTTGACAGTACATCAGACAAAGGTATAAGAAGCTAGTTGCACACAGGTGATACAAACATGCAATTGAAAATGGCCAATAAATAAGATAAATGCCAAAAGTACTTTCTGAAGAGATGTGCTGCTGCACATAAAAATGTTTGCTGTCTCCTTTATCCTTTAAAAACTGTATTAACTAGAAGGAAAAAACTTCCCTACGCATTGTTATCATTGTACTGACTCACATGTCCACTTATGCATCCCACTGGACAAGATGCACCATACAGAGCCAGGCACTGGCTTTACAAACTGTCTTTTGTCAGTGATCACACCAAGAGACAAAAAGAACCCCACAAAAGCCAGAAGAGCTTTCTGTATGTTCTCTCTACTTTTGCCCTGTAGCGTATTCTGAAGTTCTGAAATGTTCTTACTCAGGAGCCCAAGCTCTAAATAGCAAGGCCAACTTCCAGAAAGAAAAATGCAGCAGTATTCCAATGTAAAAATTAATATCTGATGTGACTAGCTAGGAATTTATGAGACCTGCACCATGACAATCCCCTGAGTGTTAAGAACCAAGATGTTCTTCAGGCAGCAGAAGAAGCAAAGCTGTACTTGTTGCTGCTATATCGTGGCCAGGAGATAGCTTCCATAATGTCTTAGGTGGCAAATCCACTCACAGGTACTTCCCAGAGCTGGACATTCATAATGTCTCTTTCTCTCTCTTCCACCCTCATATGGAGTCTCTGTTATAATACAATTATATATGAATAATACAACTGTTATTATTAAAACATATATACTGGATGGGGCACTTAGTGCCATGGTCTAGTTGTCTGGACAGGGCTGGGTGCTAGGTTGGACTGGATGATCTTGGAGGTCTCTTCCAGCCTGGTTGATTTGATGATTCTATGGATTAGCTTCAATAATATTATCTAGCAAAATCTAATAATAAATAGTTCAGGTATCCCCTCTGAGAGGGCTTGAATATGAACTCTAAATTTCATGTAAGTTTTAAGAATTTAGTATTTTTGACATTTAGTAGCTGCTCCCTTGTAACATTCCAGTTCTGGGCCCCTCAATTCAAGAGAGATGTTGAGGTGCTGGAAGGTGTCCAGAGAAGGGCAACAAAGCTGGTGAGGGGCCTGGAGCACAAACCCTATGAGGAGAGGCTGAGGGAGCTGGGGGTGTGCAGCCTAGAGAAGAGGAGGCTCAGGGGGGACCTCATTGCTGTCTACAACTACCTGAAGGGACATTGTAGCCAGGTGGGGGTTGGTCTATTCTCCCAGGCAAGCAGCAACAGAACAAGGGGACACAGTCTCAAGTTGTGCCGGGGGAAGTCTAGGCTGGATGTTAGGAGGAAGTTCTTCCCAGAGAGAGTGATTGGCATTGGAATGGGCTGCCCAGGGAGGTGGTGGAGTCACCGTCCCTGGAAGTGTTCAAGCAAAGACTGGATGAGGCACTTAGTGCCGTGGTCTGGTTGACTGGCTAGGGCTGGGTGCTAGGTTGGACTGGATGATCTTGGGGGTCTCTTCCAACCTGGTTGATTCTATGATTCTATGAAGACTGTTAATATTCCTGCTGAAGCTCCAGTCTCTTACCCAGTTAAACTGACAGCTCCACAGTCCAAATATATATATATATATATTTACAAATTACAACAACACAAAGGAAAAAGAATAACAGAGACTCAACGAGAAACAAATGGAAATGCAAGCTTCAGATGACTAGCTGGATATTAAAAGGAAAAATATAACAACAAAAAACCCAAAAAGCACCACCACAAAAACAACTTTCATTTTAAATAGGGCAAGGGACTTTCTTTCTGTGACCTTACTCCTAAAAACCTACTTTGGTGATTTACACTGTGGGGAAAATTTAGTGAACAGCATACACCTGTGCTGCCTTCTCACTTCTTCAGCTATCTGGACCAAGATAATACAGGAACCTACCTTCCCAAGGTGAGGAAGACAGCATGTAGAATTTAAACAACTGAATATGAGCAAGCAGTGTGCCCAGGTGGCCAAGAAAGCCATTGGCATCCTGGCTGGGATTAGAAATGCTGTGTCCAGCAGGTGTATGGAGGTGACTGTGCCCTTGGACTCAGCTGTGGTGAAGCCACACCTTGAGTACTGTGTGCACTTTTGGACTTGGCTCTGGTGAGGCCACAACTCAAGTACTGTGGTCAGTTCTGGGCACCTCGATTACAAGAGAGATGTGGAGGTGCTGCAGTGAGTGCAGAGAAGGGTCTGGAGAATAAATCTTATGATGAGTGACTGAGGGAGCTGAGGCCGTTTGGTTTGAAAAGGAGGAGGCTGAGGGGAGACCTCATTGCTCTCTACAGCTACCTGAAAGGACCTTGTGGAGAGGTTGATGCTGGTCTCTTCTCACAGGTAATTAGGAACTGAACAAGAGGGAATGGCCTTGAGCTGCGACTGGGTAGGTTTAGATATTACAAAACATTTCTTCAGGGCAAGAGTGGTCAGGCATTGGAATGGGCTGCCCAGGGAGGTGGTGAAGTCACTGACCCTGGATGGGTTTAAAGGTCATCTGGATGTGGTGCTTGGGGATATGGTTTAGGGTGTGCCTTGTAGAGTAGGGTTCTGGGTTGGACTTGGTGATCCCAAGGGTCTTTTCCAACCTGAACATTTCTGTGATTCTGTGATACTGATATTTTGGAGTCACTAAACAATAGAAGATGGACTCCTATTGGCCTCTCCATTTGTTCCCACCCTTGACAGCCACTTCAGAAAAAGTAGATGAATTTGATGTAGACCAGGGGCAGTAAGAGCTCACAAAGCAAAACAAAGACTCTGGGGGGACTGGGCAAAGGCCAGTCCAGCCTTGGGACACAATCAGCAAGGTGGTTTTTTTTCAGGTACCCAGCAGTCTGGGACTTGTTAAAAATAAAACCCAACTTCCCTCTTTCCCTCTCCCTCCTCCCATAAAATCCATGGGAAGTCTCAAAGAGAATCTGAAAACAGGGACATTTCCATATAGCTTATTTCACACAGAGAAATCCAACTCATTAAGCTGAAAAAGTCAAGACTATGCCAAAGCATACTGTGCACTTTAGGTAATCACAGGTAGGTCTCATATTGCATTTTTCTCCCACATTAAATTAATTGTGAAAGCAACTGGAAACTAGTTCACATTCATATATGGGAAGTTCACAGTCATTTAGGTGAACTACTGCTGTCCAAATCTCACTCCACAAAAAACTCTACTCTTTCTCCAGCAGACAATACCTGAAGGTAGAAGGTGAAATCCTGGCTCCACTGAATTAATTTGCCAAATCTGAACTTACTTCAACTGAGACAGGATATTCCTCATAAAGATTTAGCCACAGTAAGCCAAGCAATGTCTAAATGGCAAAGTAGAAAACCAGGTTATGGGGACTTTAGATCCACACTTTGTAGCTCCAAGCCAAGAACCACAAGTAACATGTGACACAAGAATATTGCCTTGGCTGAGTTTGCAACGATCAATTTTCCATCTCAAAAGACTCAAGTTATTACTGAAGTTTCTGCAGGAAATCCTCTTAACAGAGGAATCAAACATAACAAATATTAAGTGCTTCTTTCCACCTTTACAGACAGCCTCTTGAGAACAACTATCACTGCCACATCCATGATTCTGGAGCTACATCAATTTTAATCTTCTTTGTAATCTATTACTGGCCCTGTGTTCTCTATTGTTAGCACTAACCTGCCCATCTTACTTCATGCTGCTGTATGTGAGAGGCCCTGAGTCAGTGTGAACTGAGTGAAAAAAACCAACA
Organism: Pogoniulus pusillus; assembly: GCF_015220805.1. Taxonomy (NCBI): domain Eukaryota; kingdom Metazoa; phylum Chordata; class Aves; order Piciformes; family Lybiidae; genus Pogoniulus; species Pogoniulus pusillus. Next base: position 3,346,947 of record NC_087267.1, read on the forward strand.
AGCAAAAAAAATAGAATTCCTTTTAACAATGAACACAGGAAGTCAGAAATAAGAAAAAACACATCACAACTGGATCCATGCAGAACAATGCAGTGATTGAGAGAATCCAACGAGCGCTGCTTCCAGCACCAAATTTAGGGCCACACTTCCTAGAGTATTTCTAGAGAGCATTTTTCATGCAAGACACAAAATTGGTTTTTTAAATTATTTTCTTAATCACAGAACGTTAAAGAATCACAGAACACAGAATGTTAGAGGTTGAAAGGGACCTCCAGAGATCATCAAGTCCAACCTCCCTGCCAAAGCAGGGTAGCCTGCACAGGAATGCCTCTGGGTGGGTTGTGAAAGTCTCCAGAGAAGGAAACTCCACAACCCCTCTGGGCAGCCTGTTCCAGTGCTCTGTCACCCTCACTCTAAAGAAGTTTGTCCTCATGTTGAGGTGAAACCTTCTATGCTCCCCTTCATATCCATTGCTCCTTCTCTTATTATGGCTCACCACCAAAAAGAGCATGGCCCCCTCCACTTGACACCCACCCCTCAGATATTTATAGACATTGATCAGATCCCCTCTCAGTCTTCTCTTCTCCAGACATGACAGCCCCAGGTCTCTCAGTCTCTCTCCATAGGGGAGATGCTCAAGTCCCCCACTCGTCCCCCCAGTCATTGCTTCAGTTCCTAAAGCAACTCTCCCTGCATGCTAATTGAGGTGGATCAAAATTGAAGAAGCAATGCAGTTTTCCTGAGTTTTGCTTTCTTAACTGCTTTAATTCCACAAAAAAACCTAGCTACTTTCATTCTCCATTATTAGCACAGGTACAGCATCATCACCCAGGATGCAGCTCTTAAAGCTAGCTGTAAAGCTAACAGCCAAAACTTAGTATCTATCGGTGCAATGAAGGACCATGCTGTAATTGCTTAGCAGAGTTGTATATGAAAACAAAAACAAAGACTTCTTTTTCTGTTAAAATAACTCTTTGACATGAATGTTATTATCTTATTTACAATTTTTTTTTAATCCTTACTACAAGACTAACTTTACCACAGTGTTATCATTTACATTGCTCCTCTTGTATCCCTTTTCAGTTTGAATGACTTAAATGGCCACAACAACCCCATGCAGAGATACAGGCTGGGGTCGGAGTGGCTGGAGAGCAGCCAGACAGAAAGGGATAGAATCATAGAATCATAGAATCAACCAGGTTGGAAGAGACCTCCAAGATCATCCAGTCCAACCTAGCACCCAGCCCTAACCAATCAACTAGACTATGTGCTGATTGATACCCACCTGAACATGCGCCAGCAGTGTGCCCAGGTGGCCAAGAGAGCCAGTGGCATCCTGTCCTGCATCAGGAATGGTGTGGCCAGCAGGAGCAGGGAGGTCATTCTGCCCCTGTACTCTGCACTGCTTAGACCACACCTTGAGTACTGTGTTCAGTTCTGGGCCCCCCAGTTTAGGGGGGACATTGAGATGCTTGAGCGTGTCCAGAGAAGGGCGACGAGGCTGGGGAGAGGCCTTGAGCACAGCCCTACGAGGAGAGGCTGAGGGAGCTGGGATTGGTTAGCCTGGAGAAGAGGAGGCTCAGGGCAGACCTTATTGCTGTCTACAGCTACCTGAGGGGTGGTTGTGGCCAGGAGGAGGTTGCTCTCTTCTCTCAGGTGGCCAGCACCAGAACAAGAGGACACAGCCTCAAGCTACACCAGGGGAGATTTAGGCTGGAGGTGAGGAGAAAGTTCTTCCCTGAGAGAGTCATTGGACACTGGAATGGGCTGCCCGGGGAGGTGGTGGAGTCGCCGTCCCTGGAGCTGTTCAAGGCAGGATTGGACGTGGCACTTGGTGCCATGGTCTGGCCTTGAGCTCTGTGCTAAAGGGTTGGACTTGATGATCTGTGAGGTCTCTTCCAACCTTGGCGATACTGAGATACTGTGATAATTACTTAGCAGAGTGGCATATGAAAACACAAATAAAGACTTCTTTTTCTGTTAAAATACCTCTTTTACTTGAATGCTATTATCTTATTTACAATTTTTTTTAATCCTTACTACAAGACTAACTTTACCACAGTGTTATCATTTATATTGCTTCTCTTGTATCCCTTTTCAGTTTGAATGACTTAAATGATCTCACAGAATTCTGTTAAGTACACAAGCTTACACAGGACCACAGCTCATAAACTAAGAGATAGAAAGCTCAAAACTATATTTAGCATACTCACTTGAATAAAGGAGTCCCACAAACAACACATTTGTATATTCCTTGAGCTTTATGGTGTGTGTACTCCCCCTCAAAGGCACTGGGAAAACAACAACACTGCATTTTAAAAATAAAGGAATTTTGAGCTGTTTTTATTATTATTGTTGTTATTATTATTATTATTACTATTATTATTATTATTATTATTGTTAAATTAGCTAGAAATAATATTACAGGGAAATACTGCATTTTAGAAGCTGGCAGTTAAGGCAGCAAATAAAGCAGGCAAGGGGAAAGGTGAACATCCTCATTGAATGGACCTCAAGTGCTATGCATCATGCAAAGGGAAACGACATGTCCCACGGTTCAAAGGAGAGCACAACAAGGAAGCAAATAGAATCTTCCATTATTGGACAAGTGAAACTTTAGGGTTTTTTGGTAAACACAGGTTGTTTGACATGTAGCTCAAAGTGATGCACTTCCCTAGGTTGCCTTTAGGAGAGTGTGGGTGGTGGGCTCAGCTGTCAAGGCAGAGGTGTGAAGCGCCTGGGTGCCTGCCACCTGGGCAGCTGTGGTGCTGGGCCAGGCTGTGATGGGCTGCTGAGGCCACAGAGGCATTGTAGCTGAAAATGAAATAATTGCTCCACGATTTCAAGCTGTGTGTGCCTTATATTTTTAGTCCAAAAAAGCAATATTACAGCTTTAAGGGAATATTTTTCTAAGTTAACAATCTAAAAGGCTAGGAGGTCATTCACCTAATACGAATCAGCTGCGCTAGCCCAACAAAAAGCCTATGTGCTCAGCAGCTTGTTTTTATTATCCTTTCACCCTTTTTATGAGGTCCTTTTTTTTTCATTTTTTTTTTTCTAAACAGGATTTTTAAGAATGACCTAATCTATGATTGTTTGTGTGCATTAAATCACCGTGTTGGTGCCGTACACAAGAGCGAGCAGAGCCGGGGCAAGACAGACCTCCTGGCAGAGGCCAGCATGCCCCTGCCCTGCTGGGGCTGCAAGGGAAGGCAGGAGGCTGGGGCAAGGAGGGGGAGAAGCATCCTTGCCACCACCACCCCCCCCCCAGTAATTTCTGCCCCCAGCATGTGCTGTCAGAAGGGTGCTGCCGATTAACTGGAGCCCCATGTGCGGTAGAGAGCCCTTTCAGGTCATGAGTGAAAACAAGCAGTTACATCATTAGTACACTTCAAGCAGTGGTAGAGCCAGGGCCTCGTGCCAAGCTCAGTGGTATAAATTAGACAACAAAAAATGGCTAGGCCTTGGCAAGTTACCTTCATGCTGGAATCAGCTGAGAGAGAGACTTTATTCACTATAAACAGTCTTGGAAGTGAGTCCTCTTTATATTCCTCTAGAACTTGGGGCTGGCTTCCAGTGACTAAAGCCATGTGAGGGCAGTTATTGAAAATTTTTGAGATTCCAACCACAAATGAGCCAATAAATACCTTCTCCACATGTGCTTCAAAAAGAAATTGGAGTGGGGTGGAAAAAGAACTAAATTATGCTACCTTCTTTCTGCAGCCAAAACGTCTATGCTTACAATGGCCACCTTCAGAACTCCAGCCTCCTGGCACAGGGCCACTTCCCTCATGGTTCTGCTCACTGCAATGTCTTCCCCCCAGAAAAAGTGTACCTGAACTGCTATTACTTCCACACATTTTGTAGTAAACTGAAAACAGACTCTAAACACGAGCTTGGTGACTTTATAAGACATGCAGCATTGATTAAAAGTCACACAAGACCCCTGGCCTCAGCCCCTGTGCTACAGATGCTTGTCTCTGCAGTGGTGTTAATTCATAGGGGTTAGTCAACAAGTGCAGAAATCCTGGGGAAAGAAAAACCCACAGACTTGGTGGGGAAGGTGAGGAAGCACCAGAGAGCAGGGGAATAACATAAAGATGCTTGTGTTTCGAGGACTGTGTTTCCTTGGTCCTGCCTTACCTTTCAGTCCCCTTCTCCTGAGTGACATGGTATTGCAAGGGTGTCAGCCGCTTCCTCAGCTCCTCCTGGGAAAAGACCACCTTATAGTCCTTTTTATCCCTACATGACCCTGCAAAGGGAGAGGATATGGGAGAAGGAGCCTTTTTAGCTTAAATCCTGAATAATTGCTTTGGCAGACGGCCACAGCATAGCTTCTGCTTTCGCTTGTCAATGACCAGACCGGTCCCTAATGCACAAAGAGCAGCTCAGCTGAACTGCAGCTGATTACTTCTTCAAACCCAAGTTTAAGAAAGAATTTAGCTTGAGAGCCAGGTGATTCCACTGGAGCAGTGACAGTGTGCTACAGCCAAAGCCCTTCGGTGTGTTACGCACTAAACCCTTGTGCACAAAGTCATTCACAGAAATGAATGCTTTTCTCACCACGAAAAAATGGAAAATCTGTTAAAAAAAAAAAACAACAAACAAACAAACATGAAACAAACCCAAACAAATAAAACCCACCCACAAAAACATCTACAACTGCCACACCTTTTACAAGACATCTATATTGGAGACTTATGGTAATGGGCATATGATGTTCAGCCACAACAGCGAACAATTTAATTGCTCTTTAAAGTAGCTGAAAACCAGATCTAAATCTTTAGACTTCCAGTAAGGTTGATTTAACTTCAAGTCACATCCTCATCATTTTATTTCCTAACATTAACCACTGCATTTTTTTTCACTGCTGAAGCACTGGAGATGGATGCCTGAGGAGCAAAGGGATTTCTTTTATGCACAATTTCTTTATGCACAAAGCTATATGAACTGGTAAAAATCACAGGTTTAAATTACCCTCCTTTGAAAATCTCATCTTTCCTTTTCACACAGAAAATCAGGATTACTGTTCACACAGTACATAAGGATGACTGTTGAAAAAAAAAACACGTTTGTGAAATGCAAAAATTCACATTATAGTGGGGAAGAAGAAGTAACAACGAGTTTTCTTTTGAGAAGCAAAACTAACAGAAGTTGCCAAACAGTCGAGTAACTTCCATAACTACTTGCAAAAATGATCTGACAAAACGTGGAAGGGAAAAAAAAAGCCCACTCTGATTAGGACAGCAATTAAAACATGGTACAATTACAAATAAACAGTCTGAAGGAAAATATCTTTTGCTGGTAACATATATACACTTATAAAGAGGCCAATTGTGTTCCCAAAGTTGAGGGAACAGAGCTACCCATCTGTATGTCATTTAGTACAGGAGAGGCAATGGCAGGTTTAAATTACATGGTATTGGATTGCAATTTCCTAACATTGGATGCTTTTCTGCTTTTTTACCTTGAGTCATTACTAAGGAGTGTTCATAAAAAGTAGCTTAAAGCACAGATGCTTGCAAATCATTTAAGAAAAGATGTTTCTTTCTTCCTCCTCCCCGTCCCCCCCCCCCCCCCCTTCTCATTTTTCTAATGTGTGGGGGTGAGTGAATAGGGGAGAGAGGGGAAAAAATAATGCTATTGGTCAGTACTGACTAACCCTAGGTCGTATTTTCAGGAAGGGAAAAAAGGAAAATTGAAAACATCTGATTGAGGTAAATAGTGCAAACATAAAAAGCTTGACTAGTGAAAGAAAGGTATTGAAAAGTGACTTTATTTCATAGATTAGAAATTACTTTTGATCTAAACATTCCTAAAAACAGCTTGTTTTCCACTCTGAGCCATCTCATTAGCTGTGCTGCACAGCCTTCATTTTAATGGCAAGCTTTGAAAGAGCACTGCTGTATGCCTTTGTTAGCTTCAATCTTATTTGGGAGAGGGATAAAGATTTCATTCCGGGTCTCTTTGTTTGTCTTTCAAGAACCTCTAAAGCAGTATTCACACAAATTTTGCAGGAATGTGCCCTGTGCCATAGCTTACAAATTATTTGGTTTTGGTGCACTTAAAGGTCACCTTCCAAATTAGCAAAATTTTCCTACATCCTGGCTTTTCAACCTTCAATGTAAATATTGTTTCCTAACTGTAAGTGAGGTTTGTTCTTTATAACATTTGGTTGCTTATTTAAAGATGTCAAACGCTGGAGGTTTTTATTCTCCAAACGTGCAGGGGTTCCAGGACTAATAAGTCTTTCAAAAGTAGAGCTATCAGGGAGAGGAAGCATATGCATTATATAAATAGCTATTGTTATGTTGCATTACACAGATCAGAAAGAAAACTCTTTGAGGGATGGTATTTCATCTACAATCTCAGTCTTCAAAAGCAGTCTAGAGAGCAGCAAAGAATCTTACAAACAAACACCTCTTCAATTGAAAAAATAAAACATTCTATTTGCTCTTCAGATATTGCCAAAAAAACCCAAACAAAATTCAAATTAAACACAACTTCACTTTGGAAAAACTCAGAGAATATCCTGAATCTATTAAAGAATGCTGTCCTTGACTAGTTTTTCCTCTGTTTTAGAAGTGTAGTGTTCTCCAATCAATGGCTTCACTACATGCACAAGAAACTTTCTGTATGCCACTTGCTCCATGGCATAGTCTAGAAGTAGAAAGCAAGTGACAAAAGATTCCCTCCCTGCCTGCATTGCTGTTAATAAGTAACTGTGTGGCTTATAATACAGACAGGTATTTATGTTTGCAGGACAATTTTGCCACACTGCACTGGGGTAAACTGCAACCCACCCCAGCAAAGGACTCTCCAGGTTTGTAATTTAATGGAGTAAAATTACATTAGCAAAAAGCTGTAGTTGCACTACAAATGATAAAAGGAAATCTCTTGGTCCAGCCCTCAGCATTCAAGGCCAGCTCTATGCAATTAATTCACTTATTACTTAACTGCTAGCAACAACAACAAGAAAAATAGCTCAGTAAATTGACTTCACTATTTTCATAGCTGTCAATGAGACTGGATGATAAGTCTTGTCACAGCAAGAATGGTCAGGCACTGGAATGGGCTGCCCAGGGAGGTGGTGGAATGGAAGTAACCAGGTTGGAAAAGACCTTTGAGACATTCGAGTCCAACCTATCATGTAACACACCCTAATTAACTAATCCATGGCACTAAGTGCCTCATCCAGTCTCCTTTCAAACACCTCCAGGGACGGTGACTCCACCACCTCCCTGGGCAGCCCATTCCAATGGCCAATCACTCTCTCTGTGAAGAACTCCCTCCTAACATCCAGCCTCAACCTGCTCTGGCGCAGTTTGAGACTCCTCTTGTTCTGTCACTGGTTGCCTGGCAGAAGAGACCAACCCTGGATGTGTTTAAAAGTCATGTGGATGTGGTGCTTGGGTATACGGTTTAGGGTTGGACTTGGTGATCCTGAGGGTCTTTTCCAAGCTGAATGTTTCTGTGAGCCAGAGGTAAAGCAAGATCCACTTTCAACTGTACAGGACACAAGGACATGTTATCTGAGGCCTACAAGCCTCAATCACATGCAATACATCTTAAAAACTAATGGGTGAGATTCTAGGAATGCAGTCCTTCAGGTTGAAGAGCCCCTACTCTTGTAGCCTGTCCTCATAGCAGAGCTGCTGCAGCCCTCTGAGCATTTTTGTGGCCCTCCTCTGGACTCACTCCAACAGTTCCATGTCCTTCTTGTGCCAGGGGCTCCAGAACTGCACACAGGACTCCAGGTGGGGTCTCAGGAAAGCAGAGCAAAGGGGCAGAATCCTCTCCCTTGCACTGCTGGCTGCACTGCTCTTGCTGCAGCCCAGGACACAGTTGGCTGGCTGGAGAATACTGTGAGAATAAGAGTCTGGATTCACTGGATCTCGATTAGGACTCCAGGTTGAATCTGACTTGTTCTGACTCAGAAGTGTCTGGGACAGCCACATTCCTAACTCAAGCCAGATTCTGCTTTTAGGAGAGATGAATGCTGTCCTACAAGGGCAGACAAAACTCCCTTTCCATTCTCTGTGTGATCAGAGGCAGACTAAATCTCTAGCCAGTGCACCTTGGTGCCTTGGTTGAGCACAGTTCTCTTTAGAAGAACACAGGCAACTGTTCCAAAACTGGCACCACCATTTCCACTTGAGGCCACCTGCCTTTAGCCTTTTGCCAACAGTTACTTACAGCAGTGCTAAAAACTGTTAAGATCTTGGAGCAAGAGGGAAGGTTTTGTGAAGAAAACACCAGGATCACAAATCTTAATACATAAATGCAAAAAAACCCAAACAAATAACAACCAAACAAAAAAACCCCACCATAGCAAAATCGCTTTTGCAGGCTTCACAGCACTCCTGTGCTGTTTGCCATTCACCTGCAGACTATGGGCATGTCAGAGCTCAGCTCTGGAGTCCTCCTGTGTACAGATGAAATGGACAGAAAATATTTTCAGGGTGTTGACCTGGTAATGAAGATGTTGAGCATCTCACCTTGCACACAAATGCCAGTTTCAATTGACATTGCATATCTGTGGCTCATAGCACGACTGTGTGCTGCTTCCATCCACACAAGCGGTCACAAGGAATCATAGAATCATAGAATCATAGAATCAACCAGGTTGGAAGAGACCTCCAAGCTACCAGTGAGATCCGTCCAGACAGACGGACGCAAGCTACCAGATCTTTACTCCTCACCACTCAGCCCTGCTCCTGCATGGGCAGCAATTACTGCCTGGTGTGCCCTGAAATACAGTGGCACTCTGCCTGATGGCTTGCTTTCTTCAAAGTCTTTTGAACTTCCTAACTCTTTTCACTTATCACAGTATCACAGTATCATCAGGGTTGGAAGAGACCTCACAGATCATCAAGTCCAACCCTTTACCACAGAGCTCAAGGCTAGACCATGGCACCAAGTGCCACGTCCAACCTTGCCTTGAACAGCATGATTTGCTCCTTCCTATCACTGAAATCAACATTTCAGCTAGGTGGAAGACACAGCACACATTTTCCTCCTCCTACCTATGCTTATGTTCCACCAGCCATTGCAGTTGTGCACTGAGCACATACCATTAAGACTTCCTGAATTAAACACAGCAAGATCAAATGTTCCAGCAGAGCACAGTCATAAAATAAATCAGGCTTCTAGTTTTCACTGCTACTTCTTTTAATATACCTAAGCAGGTTTTTCTAGGGGCCTTCCAGCACATTTTATTATTTATATACCACCCCATCCTCAAACCTGCAATGTGACCTATGAGGACACATCCTCAGGAATGTGCAAGCTCCAACAACATAAAGGTCTGTTAATGTACATCAGATTACAGAATATGGCTCTAAGTATGTATCTCTCTGCTTCACAAAGCTTGTTGCCTCATGAGTGAATCTGGGGGTACTGAGAGATAGTAGGCTGAAGATGAGCCAGCAGTGTGCCCAGGTGGCCAAGAGAGCCAGTGGCATCCTGGCCTGCATCAGGAACAGTGTGGCCAGTAGGACAAGGGAATTTATTGTGCCCCTGTACTCAGCACTGCTCAGGCCACACCTTGAGTCCTGCATCCAGTTCTGGGCCTCTCAATCCAAGAGAGATGTTGAGGTGCTGGAAGGTGTCCAGAGAAGGGCAACGAAGCTGGTGAGGGGCCTGGAACACAAACCCTATGAGGAGAGGCTGAGGGAGCTGGGGGTGTGCAGACTGGAGAAGAGGAGGCTCAGGGGGGACCTCACTGCTGCCTACAACTACCTGAAGGGACATTGTAGCCAGGTGGGGGTTGGTCTCTTCTCCTAGGTAACCACCAACAGAACAAGGGGACACAGTCTCAAGTTGTGCTGGGGAAAGTATAGGCTGGATGTTAGGAGGAAGTTGTTGGCAGAGAGAGTGATTGGCATTGGAATGGGCTGCCCAGGGAGGTGGTGGAGTCACCATCCCTGGAGGTGTTCAAGAAAAGCCTGGATGAGGCACTTAGTGCCATGGTCTGGTTGACTGGCTAGGGCTGGGTGCTAGGTTGGACTGGAGGTCTCTTCCAACCTGGTTGGTTCTATGATCCCTATGATCATACCTTATTCATCAGTGTGACATTAAGAGGAATACAAAGTTTAAACATACCTGCATACATTTCTTTAAGTACCCTTATGTGGAATCTCTGATTATTTTAAACGTAATTCTCACAGTTTATGCCTCTTGTTTACAGTGTTACCTCTTTCTCTGCTTGGGAAGAAGCAAATGCCTGTTCTCTGCAGCCTCTAGTCTGCAGCTCTGGGAGAACAGCACAGTGTCCTCCCACTGCAAACAAGGCAGGAACTGCTGATTCAGTTTAAGAAAGAACGCCTCTTGAAAATGCAAATCAAATGCAATGTAAACAGCTCCACTGGATTGTAAGATGGAAAACACTGTTTTACAACACCTGTATCTGACATGACACATCCTTTTACAACCCCATCACAAGCCATTTTAAATTAACAAAACACTCTGCTGCTGAGGGAGGATGCTGCAAAAGAACTCTGGAATGTCAGGAGGTCATGAAAGTAAAACCCAAACTTCGTCACTAAAAAAATCCCTGAAAACGTTTTACACACTGAAACACAGACCTGTGTTTTCTCTTGGAGGGATGGTTGCTCAGCTTTTTTGCTGTAGGCAGCTAACTCCCACTTGCTGCTGAAATGCCATTTGCATTTTCATGCAAGCATTAGGGGTAATGGGGCGAAGACCATTTCCCTTATATTAGGCGTTGAAAATCCAAAAGCTGGGTACCGGGACAACAGTCACCACTTTGGGTCAAACACCAGGTTCTATCTTAAAAGACCACCACCCCAAAATCAACTGTCTTTAAACAAAATATTTGTGTAGCACCCAGCAGGGTTGCACAGCCACAAGGGGAGGGCAAGCCCTCTCTTTGCAAATCTGCAAGCTTCCCATGCAATCCAGGAATGGAGCTGTCAGATTTATTTTTCCCACCTGGGCACGGGAATGGCTTATGTTTTACCCAAATGGATGGACATGTGGTCACCAACAGAGGTCTCCCACGTAAGACAGCAGATTGCTCAAGTGCTAAAACAAAACAAAAAAAGCCCCCAACTCCCAACTAACGAATTTCCTCTGTGCATTCAGTCTCTTTCCAAAGAAAAAGCGGTGCTGGAACCCCAAAGACAGGGGTGCTGGGACCCCCAGCTGTCACAGCACATGCAACATCTATGGGAACAGAAAGCGTCTTTTTGTGCCTGCAGGTCTGCACAGGACTTTCTGGCAGGTTATATGGTCAAGGTAGCCACACCAGCAAAAAAAGATATGTCCTGGAAAAGATATCTGAAGCTGCCTCACCTCCCTATGAATGTAAAAGGTGCTGGGATTGTTTAGCCTGGAGAGGAGGAGGCTCAGGGGAGACCTTATTGCTGTCTACAACTACCTGAGGGGTGGTTGTAGCCAGGAGGAGGTTGCTCTCTTCTCTCAGGTGGCCAGCACCAGAACGAGAGGACACAGCCTCAAGCTATGCCAGGGGAGATTTAGGCTGGAGGTGAGGAGAAAGTTCTTCCCTGAGAGAGTCATTGGACACTGGAATGGGCTGCCCGGGGAGGTGGTGGAGTCGCCGTCCCTGGGGCTGTTCAAGGCAGGATTGGACGTGGCACTTGGTGCCATGGTCTAGCCTTGAGCTCTGTGGTAAAGGGTTGGACTTGATGATCTGTGAGGTCTCTTCCAACCTTGGTGATACTGTGATACTGTGTACTGTGTAAAACCCAGTGAACAATAGAAGCATTTTGTATAGTGGAGAAGGGGGAAAGAAATGCAGTTCTACTTGTCCTCTGCTGGGATGTCTACTTTACTTTATCTCACAGCAGTGAAATAAATGGCACTACCAGCCACCATCTTGTTCTTACCTTTACAAATTATAACCCCTGAAGACTCCATACCACCCTGTGCTGGCCAGTTAAGGCACCGTCCCCTAGGGCTTTCTGAGCTGCTATCCTCACCACAGCAATGGCAGCATGTGGCTGCTTAGTAGAAGTTAGCGAATAGAAGCACTTTCAATTGAGTAGAGCAAAAGCTCGTTATGTTACATTAACTGCCAGTTTTGTTACAACTTTTTTCTGCTGGGCTGGCCAAAGACTGAGTGCATGAGGCAGCTGATCTATTTGCCTTACTCTCGGATGCAAACCAGGCAAGACAAGATCAAGATCTACTAGTACAGCAGCATAAAGGGGAGCATTTATATATAATGATGGATTTCCCTTCCTCTCTCTCCCCTAACAGATAAAGAGACTTTTGTTTTGCTGATATGATCTTAGCATCTTTCACAGGCACTATATTTGTTAGAATTAAAAATAAGAAAGGCAGACACACTAAGCTCTCTGTATCTGGTCAGTAGATTTCTGTCAGTCAATAAAAAGGGTGCAAAAGGCATGGAAAGGCATTTTGTTAACAGCAGAACTAGGCTCTATTCACTAAAAGTACTCTGTGCTACCTTTTGCCTTTAAAATATTTCAGTAAGCCACCAAGATCAGTTTATTCACGTGGCTTTATTAACAACAGTTTAACCCTGCAGCAGAAACAATTAAGAAGTCACATTTGCCAACAGTTTCAGTGGTGTGTAGCATACTGTGGCATCCAAGCTGCTGCTAACTCCTCCTGTTGCTTCCTCCACTACAGTGATGTGTGGCCTGTGAGATGAGCACCTCATTTCAAGAACCAAGGTGCCACAATCTATACATGAGATGGGGTGAAGATAAGGAGCAGTGAGGGGAAGGTCTCTCTTCTCCTCCCTATTCCCAACAACAGCCTGGATCTAACTCCCTGCAAATCTTGGTCTGTCTCCAACTGTGCAGGAACTCTTTTAGCAAAGACTCAAGCAGGTACAGCCTGCTCCACAGCCTTTCATCCCATTTCTCCAAGCACTGAGGGATATATGCAGCATGAGGGCAGGAACAGCTGGAGGATACTGTGCTCCAGATGCTGCTTTGCTATGGCCACCAGGGAAAACACTGTAGTTGCCTTCCCTCTCTACGTGCTTCAGTGCTGAAGGTAGAGAAACAGTCAAAAAGATCAGTAACTGCCAACTTCTTTCCCCAGTGGGCCTTCTGGACTTCCCTATGTTTCTGTAAAATTCAGCTATGTTTTATAGGTCAGGAAGATGGGGTGAAGCCATAGAAAAGGCTTCAGTCATATTCAGTCAAGCCCTTCTGCACTCCTTGAGCTCGCTCAGAGCATCTGCAGCACACAAAGCTGCCAGTGCTGGACCTGGGCTGCCAGCAGCTATGGTCTCACAAGAGTGTCTCCTCTGGCTGGAGAAGGGGGCACCTTTGCACCCCAGCCACGTACCCTTTCCCAACACAAGATCAGAGACACATTTTCTACTTAAGCATCTCTGGGACACGATTCCTCTCTACTAATTTCCCCCTAAATCACTATCTGTGCTGAAGCAGCCTGTGGTTAATCTAACAGCTAAGTGTTATGGATGTTTCTGTCTCTGGTTCCTGATTCCCAGTCCACACCCAAGACCCATTCAATGTACCATCAAATTCCAAGCTCACACATCCCCTAAGTGAGCCTCTGGAGCATCTCTTCCATCACTTCCCGACATACTCTTACTGACTTGTGGGTTCACACTCCCACCTTGCACCTTTTCTTCCTTGCCCTCCCTCAGCTTAACAATATAGAAAAACTCCTTCCTTTTTGTGTGCTATCATCTCTCCACCACATTCTTTCCTGCAACCTCCATCATATACTCCTCTGAGAAAGGGCAAAGCCAGGGACTGCATTTAATTGAAGGGGAAAAAAGTGAAGGCAGTCTTTAAAGGACTTCACAGACCTCCTGTTATAAACAGTCCAATAACTAAAGTAGCTTTTCATGGGAAACTTTAAAACACAGAAACACCACCAGTGCTGAAACTTCATCTTTTCCATAACCAACTAAGCAGAAAACACAGTAAGCCTGAGCTGCAGAGGGCACAGGAATGGAACACAGGAAATTTATGAGTTCCCAGAATTAAAACATTCCTGCAAGAAGGGTAGAAATGCCTTGTGGTGGGTCTTTTATGAGAGCAGGAAGGGAATGTAAATGACCTTAAGATATCTGTCAGGGAACACATTAAGGAATTGGCTCTACGCATGGTCTGGGAGCACAAGAAACATCTCATCATCCCTGTGTTGCTCAATGCCAGAGTCACTGAGGACCATTTCCTCAGCCCACGCAGGGACAAGCACCTTCTGTGTGTTCAGAAGATGAGGGACAGTGCAAAAGTGAAACAGAACAAAGAGTTAAGAAGGAGAGAAAAAACAAGGTACAAACCCCAGGGCACTAACAAAAAGGGCACATTAACAAAGCATATCTGGTCTTTATGATCCCAAGTTTTGCAAGCATCGGGCACAATAAAAGTATTATTCCCAGTGAGATATCTATAAATAAATTTCATGCTGAACTGTATTAAATAAGACATTCCAGACTGAATGCTACTGTAAAAAAAGAAACATTCATAAATACAGAATAACACTGAATATAATCCCATTAAGGCAGCAATACATAAGGTAATCTTAAAAAACAGTTTTTAAGCCATTAAAAAAAAATAGCAATGTTATGCTCTATTATGAGAATACAGCATTCTACTGTCATATGATTAGGAAGCAGACATGCACACAGACATCCATATAATAATGACACAAGAACAGCATCACATTCTTCTTAATATTGTGATCACACAGTGCTTATTTTCAAGACTCTTGAAGCATTTGCCCCATTCTTTTTAGCTGCTGGGAGGTAGTCAACTACACAATTTGTAAGACTCTATTTCACATTCCAAAATCTGGTTTTGTTCCAAACTGATATTGGCTTTTTAAAATATTAAGCTTGACAGAATTGAGTTTCAATGTTTGCCTCCCTCCTGGTTCTAAGGACCAAGTAGAGGAAGCTGAGACCTTGTATGACATATTTAAACCTCGAGCAAATTTTTACATTCAGGATATAAACCCCAGAAAATAGGGATTTATAATAAAAACATCAACAGGCATTGAACCATAGCCATTCTGGTGGGTTTTGCTATACAACTAAAAATCCTACTTCTTATTTTCTTTCAGACTATATAAACAGACATCTGCAATAGTACATCTTTGGTGATACACATTACAGAAAGCTAGGGAAAAACTGTAACAAACATCAT
The DNA here is from genome assembly GCF_015220805.1 of Pogoniulus pusillus. Classification (NCBI taxonomy): domain Eukaryota; kingdom Metazoa; phylum Chordata; class Aves; order Piciformes; family Lybiidae; genus Pogoniulus; species Pogoniulus pusillus. The sequence continues at coordinate 3,362,090 of NC_087267.1, forward strand.
GGAGATTACATCTCTGAACATAGAAACGTACAATATGAAATATATAGACATACTTGAGTCACACAAAGTATTTTGGACACACAAGGCTAAGGTATTTTCTAGCCTTTTTTCACTGTTAAAGCCAGAGCTGGCAAATGCTACACAGACAGATGATTTCTCTGGCATGAGCAGTGTCGGAGTGCAGTGGGACAAACGGATGGGAATAAGTTGTGCATGCAACTGTTTGCAAGATCTGCTCCTAAAAGCAAAATTTCATGTTAACAGATGACTATTAAAAATCCAGTTTTGAGACCTGTAATTTTCTATTCACTAACTATTCATTGCCATTTTATGAAAAGATATTATACTGAAACTTGGAATTAACAAAAAAAAAAAAAAATGAATAAAACAAATTAGGAGAAACTGGACCATAGATAGTTGTATAAGACTTAACACCATATGCCCAGCACCATCTTCATACAGATGTATTGTAATCTAATCCTAGAAAAGTCTGCTTTCCTGCTAGTAATTTTAGTAATTAAACACTTCACAACCATTTTATATTATCTAGGTCTTTATTATTTCATACAGGAGAAAAAAAAAAACGAAGAAACAAACCCAAAATCTAAGTCTACCCCTGTAATTTCTTCATCATCACTTTTACTTAATTTTACAAGCACCATAGTTCCCTTTCATCTACAAGAGAGGAAAAGCCAAATTATCTCATGCAAAAAACGTGATGTAAGCAGCACAAAGTGTTAAAGAAACAAAGGAGGTTTTTTTTTTCAGAACTGAAAGCCCATAATAATTAGAATACACAGCAAAGCAAAATAAGCTACCTTTTTACTTTACAGCTTGGTGTTCTGCTACAGAAAACATATGTACCATGGAATCTGCATAGTCATTATTTGTACCGGTTACTTGTTGATATGCATTAAAGCAGCTGAACTAGTTTTTACATTAAACGTTTTGGGAGATTTTGTTGGGGTTTTTGGTAAAAGATGTAATTTCTGTGAACTAAATCCTGGCAGGTGCTGAGTGCATCCTACATTTCCAAAGAAATGTAAAGCATTCAACTGTAATAATGCAGGCTCCAGGGCCAACGCTTCTACATCACACCTCAGGCGCAACAGAGCTGGAATCGTTACTGGCAACGAAGAAATCTCGAACCAATGTGAAAGCAGCTTGAGTACAAGCGCAGACTGATTTTTCCCAACGCTTACGCTTCTGTTAAAATACTTGTAAATGTTCCTAAGGGCTCAGGATCTACCTCATGTATGAAGGACTCCTAAAGGGAAAGCTTCGCACAGCGCTGGGCGTGCAGAACCGCAGGTGCACAGCGCCATCTACTGGACGTGTCTGCTCCATACTCCACTGTGCCTGCCACGAAGAAAAGGTTCCGGGCAAACCGTGCACCAGGCTTGCACATAATGAAACGTTTAGTTTAACTTCAGACCCTCAAAAAAAGTATTTTTAAAACACAAATTGGAAGAGCAGATTCGCACTCTAGGTGCTAGGACACAAACAGAGAAAGTAAGAACACTTCACTGGCACAACTGACCCAGCGTACCTCGCACATTGCTTACAAATAGCGTTTCAAAGAAGGGACAGAAGGTCATCCCTGTTCTAAGATACTTCCTAACGATGTTTCTTTGTTTAACTTTTTCTGGGAGGGGAGTCACTTATTCTGCTTTACAACTATAACGTTATATTCTATGAAGTAAATATTGCAGTCTATTACTTCCTTACAGGAAGGACGAAGGTAGCACTCCAAGCAGAGAATTTGAAATGATACTTTCATTCAAGTCCTTGTCTTGCAAATACTTAGATGTGTGGAGTTTAAAACTGTCTGAAAGCTGAATTTACAGCTCTGTTGGCGCTTTGTTGCTTTATACTGAGCAAGCAGGGGCTCTAGGTTAGAATGTTTCCTTCCATAAGCAATTTGCCACTGAATTAGAAGACCAAACTACAGATTTGGTGGGCACATAGCACCCTGGTCTGCTGCAGGGCTACAATTCTCACAGAAGTGGAAGGTGGGGAAAGCACTAACTCAAAGTGCTACACTATTTAGAAACCCCTGAGAACAGAGGGTGTTTTCTGTATATTCAAAAGTAAAGTCAGAGCACACTGCAGCATTTAAGCAGCTGTTGGCTGTAGCTCTCGTTCCCATGTTTCATTTGATATAAGCTATACCACTTAATTGCAGCCTCCTCAATACACCACACACAAGAAAAGCAAATCAATGGCAAAATAAGCCTATGCTACTTTATAAGCACCCAGGGAATTCAGATTACTCTTAAAATATGTGAGGTATGTGATTGTATATTATTCCACTGTCAGCAGATGAATTTGAGGTTATAATACATGACTATATCTATCTATCTATGTACCTATAAAGCAGCCAGTCAGTGGAACTCTATTAATGTTTGCACAGTTATGGATCAAAGGGACAGGAATCAACAGTAAAGAGTTTTTTACTCCAAAATTTGCCTTCTGGATTACACCAGAAAACTGATTTACCAACCAGCTAATGCTTTGCAAGCAGGTACACAACAGCAGAGCTTCCCACAGGGCTGCGCTTCTAGCTGACTAACTGTTCCTTTTCAGAGCAGGAACAAAGTGCCTCTCACTTTAAAACAGACACCAGCAATACAAGTGCACATCAAAAGGTGGATGGATAATCAGGGCTAAGGAAATTTGCTTACCCTATAGTTTTAGGATTTTAAATTTGGCTCAGCAGCAATTATAACAGGAAACCAAGGTCAGGCTGACACAATCGCTCTCTTCCTCAATATGTTTGCAGCTCCTATCTAGGTTAATGGGAGTTTTGTGCACATGTGGGGGGGGAAACAGAACACAAGTGCTGCAAAGATTGGTCTCAGATTTACTTCAAATAAAGTGTAATCAGTTTTAGAACAATCCATCATCTTGAAAACTGATGTCTTATCACTGAAAAAAATCTTTAAGACATCATTGCCATGTGCTTGTTAAATCCAGCCTTGGGGAAAAAAAATGCTCACAGCATTTTGCACCCTTATGAACCAGTCAAAAGTGTAGTACAAATGCCCCAGCTGGCTCCTTTTTGATATTTCTAATGCTGATCAGCCAAGATTATACCTTATTTACTGGGATATTAAGAAAAATCCTAGAAATGTGCAAAAGAAATTAGCTCAGTGTCACCTTTCTTTTCTCCCACATAACCACGTACATTGAGGTTATTATGCAGACATGACAGACACTGTTGATGTTGAAGTGCAACACAAAACACATAGGCTCAAGGTTTTTGTGATACAACCAATTAATGGAGATAGGCTGTAACAGCATCCTTCACAGACCTCATAATCATGCCTGGACTCTGCAGGAAGAGTGCAGCTGCATCTAGGCATTAAATTACGTGTATGTTTATTTAGACATGCATCACAAAACTGAAGAATATGCTGTCAGAGGAAGGGAAGAACTAAGTTTTAAACTCTGAATGCTTTTCAGTGGAAGATACTTGATTTATAACAACATAAGAAAAGGGACACATGGAGTGTAGCTATAATATACTGCTTAGGCTATTGGAAAATATTATGGAGTCCTATGATTTAATACCAATCAATACATTAAATTCTTTTATGCTTTAAAAAAAAATTGTGAACAGCATAAAATGCATTATTTTTGCTTTGATTCACTTTTTCTTTAACAAGAATGAGGACAATAGTATAAAATTTAAGAGAGAAAACATTGGACTAGGAAATGAAGACAGCATTTCCAAGCATCCTAAATAAAACCCTTGCTCAAATCAGTGACTTTTACAACAACAAAAAAAGCTAACAGATTTTTTGTTCAAAAGACCACTTAAACAAAGCAGAGCAATCCATAGCACATAGTTTCCTGCAGCAGAGACACTCATTCCTAAAAGGGCCTTCATTAACGCATGACACAACAAGCAGCACCCATTCAACCTGAGGGAAGCCCACAGGCTCGCAGGGCCACTGGCTGGCTCTTTGTCACCAAATGCAGCAGGTTGAATGCAGACATCACTGTGATATCCTCACCAACAAAACCAGAGGCAAAGAACAGGGGCAAGAGCTGAGTAGGGAAGAAAAAAAAAAAAAAAAAAAAAAGGAAAAAAAAAAAAAGAGAACGAATTAAAACATCAAAAATGTTAAGATACATTCACTGAAAAAAAAACAATGCTTACGATTTTATGAGACCACCACACAAGAGCACAATTCTAAATGGACTTTTCTTAGTTTAGCACATTTCTGATACCACACACCCCCCCCCACCCCCCCCCCTCACCCCCCCAGCATTTTGGCATACAGAACTCAGTGAAACTTGCTGTGTTACCAAGAATGAGAGAGACATTGGACACTGGAATGGGCTGCCCGGGGAGGTGGTGGAGTCGCCATCCCTGGGGCTGTTCAAGGCAAGGTTGGACGTGGCACTTGGTGCCATGGTCTGGCCTTGAGCTCTGTGGTAAAGGGTTGGACTTGATGATCTGTGAGGTCTCTTCCAACCCTGATGATACTGTGATACTGTGATAGAGGGGGCATTTCGACGGGGCTGCTTTAGATACCCATCTGAGAGCAACTCAGGGTAGCAAGTGCATGACTGCAGGAACCCTGCTTTAAACAGACCCAGGAGCCCACGGCAGATCAAACACGCAGGCTTTTTCTATTTATTAAACCCAAAATAAAACCGCACTCTGACGTATTTCTGAATGGGGAAGGCTGGGAAGCAGTCATTGTTAGAATCGGTTCTTTTGATGGCTTGTTTGAGGGACGGGACATTGTAACAAACTTGCCAGATAGCTTAAAACCATGACTTTTTTTTTTTCCTCGAAAGGCAGGAAATAATTGACATTGTAAACCATCCCTCAGATGTATTTAAACAATCTTCTGGCAAGTTCAAATATAGCAAACAGAGAGATGGCAGTGGTGAGATTTTATTTTAGAGGAATTTAATGCATAAATACTAATTGTCTCGTTTACCCTGCAATGGGAAAGAGGAAACGCAGCTGCCTTATAACCCGACCATTTATAGCTGCAGCTAACTTCAGAAGATTATGTGACACGGGGAACCGCAGCCAACCCCCATCGAAGTCAATAACGAAGCTCTCATGGACTCTGGTGGCAGACGGATTAGCCCCCACGTGGGTAATGAGCCGCAGGGCAGGACCCGCAGTCTCCTCCCAGATGCCCTCCGCTTTGCCTGCGGCAGCACAAGCGCCGCGGAATGGGTCCAGCCGTTGCCTTAGCGCAGGGCTGTGTCCTGAGCACTTGCCAGCGCAGCAGCTGAGCGGGACTCATCCTGCCCTACCCAACAGTACCTATTAATGGGCTGTTTCCTAATGGAAAAGTCGCTTGAATTAACATGCCTGGAATCCGAGTTATCTCAGCTAAAGTCGCTGAAACCCGAGCACCTCTGTGCGGCGGCAGAGGCGGAGAAAGGCAGGGGCAGCACGGCGGACAGCCCGAGAGGGACACTGCATAGGAATAAGCATGTCATTGTCGCCAGTGACTGCAGAGCTACTTACAAGAAAGGACAAAACCTTCCCCACCCTGACTACCGGGTACTAAAGGACCAAAGGTCACTACGCAGCTACACCTCCAGCACGGTTCCCCGGGCGCGAAGTAGCGGTGTCAGCGGCACGGCCGCGGGCAGCACCGCCGCTCCTCCCTGTCGGCCGGCGACGAACGCCGAGCTCTGCTGGCAGCGAGTGCCCCCGGCCGGCGGGCGGACCGCACTGCCCCCTGCGCTCCGCCCGCCCTGGCAGGACGGCGCCGCCTGGCGGCCTCGGCCCGGCACCGCTCGGGCCTCGCGCTTGCGGCGCCGTCCGGCGGCGGCTGACCCTCGGGTGCGCAGCTTCCATCACAGCCGGCGCTACAGCAGCCTAGCCGTGGCTTCCGCAGGAACAACGCCGCCCGCGGGGCTTCGTGAGCGCCTGGCTTCGCCAGAGCTCTCAGCAGCGCGGCTTTCCGGAGCCGCTGTTTCAGACGCGGAGCGCTGATAGCCATTGTAAAGTTCTTGCACGCCGAAGGGCAGAGGGACAAATGGGTCCCTAAGAGGCGAGGTCTGCATTGACCCTGCCTATGTGATGACCTCTTACACATCTTTATGAAGCCCCCCACTGCAGACACACACAAGCACCTGACAAGCTGAGTGCAGAGGTAAAGTGACACACCACGGGACCTTCCTCTTGTGCAGTCACTGAATCACAGAATCACAGAATGTTAGAGGTTGGAAGGGACCTCCAGAGACCAAGTCCAACCTCTCTGCCAAAGCAGGATCCCTTAGGGTAGTCCACACGGGAATGCATCTAAGCAGGTTTTGAATGTCTCCAGAGGAGACTCCACAACCTCTCTGGGCAGCCTGTTCCAGTGCTCTGTCACCATTACTCTAAAGAAGTTTCTCCTCATTATTTAGGTGAAACCTTCTATGATCAAATTTGTAACCACTGTTCCTTGTCTTAGTACTGTGCACCACCAAAGAGAGATTGGCCCCCTCCACTTGACACCCACCCCTCAGGTATTTGTACACACTGATGTGAGATTTCCTCTCCATCTTCTCTTCTCCAGACTAAATAGCCCCAGGTCTTAGCCTCTCTCCGTAGGGGAGATGCTCAAGTCCCACAGTCATCCTTGTGGGTCTCCACTGGACTGTCTCCAGGATGTCCCTGTCTCTCTCGAACTGGGGTGCCCAAAATTCGATGCAGTATTCCAGGTGAGGTCTCACTCAGGCAGAGCAGAGTGGGAGAAGAACCTCCCTAGAGACTCAACAGCCATGCTTCTCAGTGGTCCTAGACCAGCCTCCCCACACCAGCACCACTTCCCTGCTAGCTGGTATCAGGACTATAACTCACTCAAGTGTAAACAGTTTAAAGGAAATTATTTTCAATGCCTGAGGATTATCAAATAGATCCTGACCACTTGAAAAAAAGTCAACTATTTCGGTGTTCATCAGAACTGTTATTTAGTTTTAAGTATTCATAAAAGCTCAAGAGGATATACAAGTCCTGAAAGGCTAATAAAATACAACTGCATATTCATGAAAGTACTCTATTGCAGTTAACATATTTTATTGCTGACGTTCTGATCTCTGTTTTTATTTGTTCTCCATGTTGCAGCAATTCCCTGGAGTTTCAAGTAGGAAGGGACCTCCCCGTGCTAGGCACTGCACACAAACCCCCTGCTGCAGGTCACTTAACTGACCACGGTAAGGACTGCTTGTAAAGAATCACCACACAGACAGAAGTTCAGCTCATTATAGTAGCACACTTCCTTTGGAGGTGCTTCACCTGTGTCTGCCAATGCAGACAACAGACCGAGGGAGAATGGTGCTAAAGTTGCTGGTTTAGATCTTTCCTCTGTTCTTTCTGCAGCAGATTCATGCTTGGCCATAGCCTTCAACAGGGTCAGGTACTCTCTCTGTGCCTCAGATTTATTAAACAGGAACTCGCAGAGCAGGACACAAACATGGGAAGAAAAACTGCATCTGGGCATGTCATTGAGGCTGGTTTCAACTCCTGTGCTGTGCACAGCTGGATCTTTCCTGGCTAAGCAAAGCCCTCATGCTGGTGCTGGAGGCAGCTGCCCCAGCCCTGACGGAAGCCCACCATGTCAGCTCAGCATCTCACTTCACCAGTGCCAGGGCCCAGAAGCCTGGCTAAAGCACTGTGCTAACACAGCCGTTGTGTCCTTCAGGCACGGCAAGTCTGCAGCCTGGCACTTGCACCACACAGATGTGCCACCCCCCTGCATTCTAATTACAGCACTGCAACATGCCACTGCCTGGATGACCTCTGCGAAGAGGTCAGAGGAAAGCTCACAACAGAGGGAACTAGATGGTGCTCTTACTCATCACTCTGTGCTTTTGTTGTTGAGTTAGTTGTTTTTTCCCCATTTTTTTCCTTTTAAATACATGCTGCTTGCTGCACTGCCCACAACACACGGAATACCAGAGTGCCACCAGAACTCTTGGAGCCCCTCCACCATGCTTCACGCTGTAACCTAGCACAACTTGTGGCAGCATGGACCTCTCATCTGTCTGGCACCCAAAAGATAGACAGCATGCTCAGAAATAGCTTGTAAGTCTTATGAATACCCATCACACCAATAGGGTAGTAGCCATTAGAGGGCTGGAGCACCTCTCCTATGAGGACAGGCTGAGAGGGTTGAGGTTGTTCAGTTTGGAGAAGAGAAGGCTCCCAGGAGAGCTTAGTGTGGCTTTCCAGTATCTGAAGGGGACCTACAAGAAAGCTGGGGAGACTGGGGGGAATGGATACAAGCTAGAGGAGAGGAACCATAGAATCAACCAGGTTGGAAGAGACCTCCAAGATCATCCAGTCCAACCTATCCCCCAGCCCTGGCCAGTCAACCAGACCATAGCACTAAGTGCCCCAGCCAGGCTTTGCTTGAACACCTTCAGGGACGGTGACTCCACCACCTCCCTGGGCAGCCCATTCCAATGCCAATCACTCTCTCTGCCAACAACTTCCTCCTAACATCCAGCCTATACTTCCCCCAGCACAACTTGAGACTGTGTCCCCTTGTTCTGTTGGTGGTTGCCTGGGAGAAGAGGCCACCTGCCACCTGGCTACAGCCTCCCTTCAGGTCGTTGTAGACAGCAATGAGGTCTGCCCTGAGCCTCCTCTTCTCTAGGCTGCACACCCCCAGCTCCCTCAGCCTCTCCTCATAGGGTTTGTGCTCCAGGCCCCTCTCCAGCTTTGTTGCCATTCTCTGGACACGTTCCAGCACCTCAACATCTCTCTTGAATTGAGGGGCCCAGAACTGGACACAGCACTCAAGGTGTAGAAGTTCTTCACCATAAGGGTAGTGAGACGCTGGAACAGGTTGCCCAGGGAGGTGGTGGAGGCCCCATCCCTGGATGTTTTTAGGCCAGGCTGAATGTGACTCTCGGCAACTTGATCTAGTGGAAAGTGTCCCTGCCGTTGGCAGGGGGTTTGGAACTAGATGATCTCTGAGGTCCCTTCCAACCCTGACAATTCTGTGATCTTACTAGGTGAGCTTTAGGAACCTTTTGCTAGGATGGTACCCATTGTAACTGTAGGAAAACCTTCCTGGTAGGATGCTGATATCCCAATGTTGGGATATAGTCAGGTACTGCCAGCTTTGAAAAGCTTCTATATTGTCAGCTGCAAACCTGTACAGTGTTTGGTCCCCAAAGAAACATTTGTTTAGGAATCTGTGAAATTTATCCTTCAGAAATTAATAACTTGGTATATATTTGGGTTATGTTTTCTCAATTTTTAACCACAACTAGAGAAATTTCTCTGGCAGAGGGACAACTTCAGAGATTAAATTCTGATACAGAGAGAGTGATTTCCCATTGGAATGGGCTGCCCAGGGAGGTGGTGGAGGCACCGTCCCTGGGGGTCTTCAAGAAAAGCCTGGATGAGGCACTTAGTGCCATGGTCTAGTTGATTGGTTAGGGCTGGGTGCTAGGTTGGACTGGATGATCTTGGAGGTCTCTTCCAACCTGGTTGATTCTATGATTCTATGATTCTACCACATCTTGCTTTTAACAGCTGTAATGGAAGCATTGGGGGTCTCAGGAGCTGATAGCATTACTGGTTCAAGGTTTTCCATTTTCAGTGTTTTTCCTGACAACTTAGGTCCAGAATTTCCAAAATAGCATGAGAATTCTGTCTCTCACAAGAAAATTGTGAAGTTTTAGCCCTTTACAAGCAAAACTGAAAGCCAACAAAAATTCTTAAGGGAATGATCATTTCTTTTCTTGCCACAGCAATAAGCCCTTAATAGTTTGAAGCTTCTACTGTTCTTTTTTTCCCCAGTTTCCCTGCCCCCACCCCAAAATCTCTGGCCCCATTTGGAGGGCAGGAAACAATTAGAGATAGGTATATACTAGCTAGAGAGTCAGGCTCTTATGTCAAGAATTACTATGTCACTGGAAAAAGTAAAGAGCAAAAATATTGCCACACTGGAGAAATGCAAACAGCCAGAAGTTAGAAGACAGTAAAAGCCTGTGAGCCTGCTACACTCAAGACTTACATTAACAGTTTAATTTTAATCAATATTTGTTTTGTTAAGTTTCTCCAGTCCAGCAATATGTTCTAACAGTTGCTCTGCAAAGGTTTTATTTATTTACACTGACATAAATCAAACCATAACCAAATGTTTCACTGGTGAAGCTTTGTGGACTGTTTAATATGTGTATTTATTCCAGCCCTTAGCAACTTTTTGTTGGGTTTGTTTTGGTTTTTCATTTGGTCTTTGCTCACCGAAAGCTGCTGCCAGCCAGACTCAGCAGACAAAACAGAGCAACTACCAAGCCCTGCAGGAACAGAAAGTGCAGCTTAGAGAGAAACACATGAGCAAGTATTTCAGTACATCATGGATTTCTGTGTCTACACAGCTATTTACTCCCTCATCATTTTCCTTTAACAATTTTTCTAACGCTGCAATTCTTGGCCTCTCCTGCTCCCTGCTTTGCACTTTGTAGTCTTTATGGACTTAGTGTTTGCAGCAAGTATCTTAGGTTTGTCATGGTGTGCCCTAATGTGAGGGTAAAGGCAATGTTTAATAGCTTGTAGGGCAATGTTTCATGGGGTCTGATCTAACCATCACAACCTACCAGCTGTGGCAGGAGGCTGGAGCACAAGAAAACTTTTCAGCAGGGAGATGAGGACTGCTGCTTATTAACTGCAGAAAGGAGAATGAAAAAGTTTCAGTTTCCCCTTCCAATCTGAGCTCTCTGATCCAGAAGCTAGCACTCTTTTCAGTGCACAAATTATTCTACTCATACAAACCAGCAGATGAGGCGATAGAAAGCAGCTCTGTGGAAAAGGACTTGGGGGAGCTGATGGACAAGAAGCTGGATGTGAGCAGTGTGAGCTTGCAGCACAGAAGGCAAATCCCATCCAGGGCTGCATCAAAAGATGAATTGCCAGCAGATCCAGAGAGGTGATTCTGCCACTTCGCTCTGGTAAGACCTCACATGGTGTACTGCATCCAGTTCTGGAGCCTTCAGTATAGGAAGGACATTGCCCTGATGGAGTGGGTCCAATGAAAGGCCATGAAAATGATCAGGGAGTTGGAGCACCTCTGCTACAAAGACAGGCTAAGGGAGCTGGGATTGCTCAGCCTGGACAGGAGAAAGCTTCAGGGAGACCTAATAGCAGCCTTCCAGTACTTGAAAGGAGCTACAAGAAGGATGAAGAGAGACTGTTTACAAAGGTCTGCAGTGACAGGATGAGGGACTATGGCTTCAAACTAGAGAAGAGCAGATTTAGACCAGATATTAGGAACAGGTTCTCTACTATGAAGGTGGTGGACACTGTAACAGCTTGCTCAAGGGAGGTGGTTGGGGGCCCATCCCTGGAGATATTCAAAGTGAGGCTCAATAGGACTGGGAAGCCTGACCTAGTTGAGAAAAGGGAGAGAAGAACCTTCCTAGCCCTGCTAGACACACTTGATGCATCCCAGGATGCCACTGGCTCTCTTGGCCACAAGGGCACATTGCTGTCCCATGCAGAACTTGCTGTGCACCAGCACTCCCAAGGTCCTTCTCCATGGAGCTGCTTTCCAGCAGGGCAGCCCCCAACCTGTACTGGTGCCTGCTGTTATTCATCCCCAGACGTAGGACCCTGCACTTGTCCTTATTGCACTTCATATGGTTAGTCTTTGTCCAGCTCTCCAGCCTGTCCAGATCTTGTTGGATGACAGCACAGTCTGACAGGCTGTCAGTCACACCACCCCCCCTCTATTTTGCATCACCAGTGAACTTGGTGAGGGTACACTCAATGCCCTCGCCCAGGTCATTGATAAAGATATTGAACAAAACTGGACCCAGTACTGATGCCAGGGGAACAGCACCGGCTACAGGCCTCCCGCATGACTGTGTGCCGCTGATGATGACCCTACAGACTCTGTTGTTGAGCCATTTTTCAATCCACCTCACGGACCAACTGCCTATGCCACCATCTCCTGAGCCTATTAATGATGATGTTAAGGGAGACAGTACCAAAAGCCTTGCTAAAGTCAAGGTATATGACATCCACAGCTCTTCCTTCACCTACCCATTCAGTCGCGGTATCACAGAAGGCTATTAGATTAGTCAAGCAAGATCTCTCCTTGGCAAATCCATGTTGGCTACTCCTGATAACCCTCTTTCCCTCCACGTAGTTAGAGATGGCCTCCAGAATGAAGATTATCAGGAGGCTGTAGTACCATCTTATCTACTGGAGAGAGTCCAATGGAGAGCTACGAGGATGATGAAGGGACTGCAGCACTGCCTTACGAGGAAAGGCTGAGAGACCTGGAGCTTTTTAGTCTGGAGAGGAAAAAAAAGTCTATAAATAGATGAGGGCTTGGGTGTTGAGAAGGAAGCGACAGCCTCTGCTCACTTGTGCCCTATAATAGGGCAAGGGGAAATGAATGCAAACTACAGCATAGGAAGTTCCACCTCAACATGAGGAAGAACTTCTTTACGGTAAGGGTCACAGAGCACTGGAACAGGCTGCCCAGAGAGGTCGTGGAGTCTCCTCTGGCGCCTTTCAAGACCCATCTGGATGTGTTCCTGTGAGACCTGTGGTGGATTCTATGGTCCTGCTCTGTCAGGGGGGTTGGACCTGAAGATGTCCAGAGGTCCCTTCCAATCCCTTAACATCCTGTGACAATGCAGACTATAGTGGCTCTCCCTACACTGGCAGAGCAAGTAGGGCTGGGGGTGAGTGTATGCCACACACCAAGTATGGCATGTGCTGCAGCTGCCTAAGCTCACCAGGCACAGGAGGGTCTTCCCAATCCACAGGCCAGCTCTCTTTATCCTCTGAAAGGGGGTAACACAGCTCAAGCATTTCATGTATCAATGTGGTTTTCATATTGTAGCCAAGAAGCTTCAGTAGCAGCCTCTTCTACACTCATCATGTTAACAGCTGAAGTAATGCAGGAAGAAGAAAAGTCTAAAGGTGAAGATAAAGCAAAGAAGTAGAATAAAGCAGGAAAAGAAGATGAAAAACAGTCAAACAGCATGGGAGCAATGCTCTCCCCATAGCGAGAATGCCTACTCATACCTGCTCATGCTAAGTCCCATTCTGTGTTACAGTGACAAGCCAAGCCTTAGGGACTAACCACACTCCATACTCTATCCTTGGGCTATGTATAAGTTTCCCAGGGAGGTGAATCAAAGATCTTATAGGACTGCAGCCTTTAGTCCAAGTCCTTTATTACCCAGACTTTGCCCCTTCTTCTCAGAGAGACAAGATTTCCACCATACATTTTAGGTTACTGTGCAGGCTATAACGATCAAAATAACTAAGTAACCATTAAAACCTTGGAAAATAAACCAGATTCTGAAACAGCTGCACACAATTCAGGCCAATTTCATTGACTTCAACTGTTGAGAAAACAAATATGCTCAGTCAGGAGGAAGGGCTCTACATATCTGTGCATCTGCATTTCCATTCAGAATGGTTATCTCAAGCTTAGTAGAACACTAAACCTGAGCTGAGAACAAAGAACTACATTTCATTTTCATTTAATCAGCAAATTGAGATAATCCCTCTAGCATCAGCTGCCAAAGATGGGAATACCTCTTTTCCAATAGTGAACTGGCCATTGTATTGCCCCCCATCCAGCTAGTGGAAAACCAGTTTGGCAACAAAGAGGTTGTTCGTAGTGGTGTAACTAAAGCCCAGAGGTGCGCTCAGGGACCAAATTAAAAAGGCCTGAGACGTGAGAGAATTATCAGAACAAAGAGTTTTTTGAAGGCTGTACACCCTTGAAAAGCGAGAAGGGGGAAAGGGCATTAATACCTCCCTGTTCTGCAACTGCTCCCACAGAGGAGAGAACTACGAGCCTGAATTCTCCTCATTTTACCACTTAACATTTGCACACAGCAGGGCAGTGATACTGCTCCCCTGTGAGCAGCCAAAGGACGTGGCCTCGTACAGTGAGGATGAAGAGGGCATCCATGCTACACTGAATACAAAGGAAGTTGGGAGTTAATTAATTGTCCTTTAAGTAATATCAAAGTTAAGAGGGTCCTTGGCTCAAGGGACTCTGGCTTGAGGTGTAAATTGGAGCGAGACTTCATTAGAGCAGAGACAAGACATTGCAAGCCTTGCAGGTAACGGATTACATGAGCAGAGAAAAGTGAAACTGCAACGAGACAAGGAAAAGTGAAGAGATCCCAAGGAGAGGAAGAGACTACACACGTAAGGAGTCCTCAAGCGTGGGACAAAAGAGGACCCTTGGCTAAGGGCAGAAACCAGCAAGTCTCTGAGCCTTGCAAAGCGCTCACACATCTGTCATTTGCAGATTGCTTCCTAATAGTTACAACATGCAAATGTTTCCCAAAGGACAGTAAATACAGGTCACTCGGGATTTTCCCCCCATCTATGCCTGCTCCTCCCAGATCTGATGCACTAAAATAGAGCTGTGCCACACTTTCCTTTTCCCTGGCTTGGCAGGCTGCCAACATACAGCACATTCCTTTTAGGGCAGTGAGTTTATAACTACAACAGTCATAAACTATTCTTAAATGGGTCTTTTCTGAGAATCATGATCCTTTCAACATCTTGAAAAAACATCTAATCTTTTCCATTCCAGGCAAGCCTCTCCAGCACAGTAGTAAAGATTTAATTGCTTCTGGTGCTCAGATGATGAGATACAAGTGTTCTGGAAGTAACCTTTTCATCTAACAATTCCTACTGGCAAGCCCAAAAGCCTTTTGCACTGCTCACCAGCAAAGAATTCATTTTCAATACTAGAAAGAAAAAAAAAACCAAAACCAAACCTAGTTTCTAAACTTTTAGGTTACTGCTGTTGGTAGGACTATACAAGAGGCTCACTGAAGTTATGTTACCTGTTTTTACTATCAGGCCCCTTTAAATAGGCAAGCTTTTCCCCTCCACCAATATTTGCTTTGTCAAGCTTACCAACGCAGAAGAGCCACCAAGTTTTCTCGTTATTTTTAGTTCAAGACAAATCCCATGCATCATTTACCAGAAGGTAAAACATAACTTTCGTTTTTGGCAGTGAAGAGAAGTCCTTCAACAGGGCTGAAGTCTGCACTACTTCTTACTTCTCACAGAACAGAAAAGAAACAAACAAAAAAAGATACAACAAAAAAAAACCCAGACTGATTTTGAAGATTAAACAAATGCATCACTTGGAATTGGAGTTCTTTTAAATTGTGTTACACAATGCTCTGTAACTCAGTGGACTTCTTCCTTGGCTCACAAGGCTTATTTTCCTGGGTAATGATACACAGCAGATACATGATCCTAGCCATTTCTCTCAGTAGAGTGTCTCATAAAAATGAAGCAGAGAGAATGCCACCAACTGACAACTGGTGTGACTTAAGAGGACTTCCAACCTTAAAGCACAGCCTTTTGAAAAGAGCATTGCCTCACTCGTTCCTAAAATGACATGAGTGGAAACTGGCCTTGCAGTAGTTTGCTGAGCATGCACTCCTGTTCTACAGAGCACAAATGAGCTGTGCTGCAGGAGGTATTAAGGAGGCTACCATTTCTGCTGCACAAAGAAGCTGAATGCTGAAAGATCACAGAGGAGTTAATTTGATGACCCTGTTTTACCAGGCACTGTAAAGAAATGTAGGAATGACACCAGTCCACTGAAGGAGACAATGTCCTGGAAAGCATCAGAGCTAAAAAGAGCTGTGATTTCAGACATGGGTTTGGTCTCCAATTTAATGAGCTCGCAGAGTAAAACCTGTATCAAGGAGCAGAAAGCTCCAAAGAAACAACGCTGTCTGCCGCAGCAGCAAACTAAAGCATCCTCGGTAAGCGATGAGATGCCGTGGGATCGTTGCACAGCACATACAGCAAACTACCAAAACATACTCAGTACAGCTATAGCCAGCAGATTTTGAAGACATTTTGAACTTTTTCAATTGAAAAAGTGGTTGGTGCTAATACCTGTCTCCTCGTACATGCCCATATTGTGCCTTTAAATGCCACAAACCCTGCTACTTTTTAATCTTTTAGTGCAGAAACCACACACAGACTCACATCCTACCCAAACATCAGCTTGTGCAATTTCATAAAGCATTCAATTCCTCATCACAAACCATTTGGAAGTTGAATTATCTCCCTGTATGTTTTATAATTTACTACACAAGAAAATGTAACTTTTACACTGGACTGTTAACCAGATCCGAGTATCCCCCACCACTAAGGGTGCTGATGAACGAGAAGCTGGACGTGAGAACTGTGCACTTGGCAGCCCAGAAGGCAAATCACATCCTGGGCTGCATCAAAAGATGCACTGCCAGCAGATCCAGAGAGGTGATTCTGCCACTTAACTCTGCTCTGCTGAGACCTCACATGGAGTGCAGTGTCCCTCTCTGGAGCCTTCAATAGAGGAAGGACATGGACATGATGGGGCAGGTCCAGAGGAGGGCCACAAAAATGATCAGGGGGTTGAAGCACCTCTGCTATGAAGACAGGCTGAGGGAGCTGAGGTTGTTCAGCCTGGAAAAGAGAAGGCTCCAGGGAGACCTAATAGCAGCCTTCCAGTACCTGAAGGGGGCCTACAAGAAGGATGCAGAGAGACTGTTTACAAAGTCCTGTGGTGACAGGATGAGGGACAATGAATGGCTTCAAACTGGAGAAGACCAGATTTAGATTGGACATTAGGAACAGGGTCTTTACTGTGAGAGTGGTGGAACCCTTGAACAGGTTGCCCAGGGAGGTAACTGGGGGCCCATCCCTGGAGATATTCAAAGTGAGGCTGGACAGGGCTCTGGACAGCCTGATCTAGTTGAGGATGTCCCTGCTGACTAGATGGCCTTGGGAGGTCCCTTTCAACCTAGATCATTCTGTGACTCCTGATCATCTCCTATCTCGTAAAAAAAAGCTTTTTAATAAAGCATGAAGTTTACCAAATTCAGTTACAAGCTCTCTACTGGCCAGCATTTCAGACCAACGCAGGATGTTTGCTTCATTTTTTACATCATTCCAGCTACTAGAAAAGCATTTAGAGCTGAAGACATCAGAGCTGCCAATCTCTCCTTACATGGACATTTTCTATGTGGCTTCCTCTAAAGCCCAATACCACTCATCACCAGCGAGAGGAGCCAGCGCCCTTCCAGAACTGAGAGACCACACAGCCTCGGTTACCCTTCAAGCGACATCCTTCAAACAACATCCTCAGCACACAGAAGTCTGTAGATATGTCAGCAGAATAAAAGCACTCTTTTAAAAGGTCCCTTTGATCACACAGAGTGTGTCAGGGCAGTACAAAGAACAGCCTTATGAATATACAAGAAACCCTCAGCCTTTTAGCTAAAAACAGTCTGAGAAGTATTCCAGCATGAAGAAATTGGGATACAAAACAACGTTAAAGAATGGCTCTCACACTGCAACAGTGACATTAACCAAATACCTCCGATGCAGTTGAACAAAAGATAAACTAAAATAACATCTAATCCATAGCAAAACTCCATCATGTAAAAAAAGAGGAACTTGTAAGCCTTCCCTTGTCAGAGATGTACTTTTATTTTCATGAATAGTGGTGGGAAGACACAAAGATGATGGAGTAGGACATCTCCCTCGTGAAGAAGGGCTGAGCTGGGTCTCTTTAGCCTGGAGGAGACTGAGAGGTGACCTCATTCATGTTTATGAATATGTGAAGGGTGAGTGTCAGGAGGATAGAATCATAGAATCAACCAGGTTGGAAGAGACCTCCAAGATCATCCAGTCCAACCTAGCACCCAGCCCTAGCCAGTCAACTAGACCATGGCACTAAGTGCCTCATCCAGGCTTTTCCTGAATACCTCCAGGGACGGTGACTCCACCACCTCCCTGGGCAGCCCATTCCAATGCCAATCACTCTCTCTGCCAACAACTTCTTCCTAACATCCAGCCTAGACTTCCCCTGTCACACTTCAGACTGTGTCCCCTTGTTCTATTGCTGGTTGTCTGGCAGAAGAGGTCAACCCCCACCTGGCTACAATGTCCCTTCAAGTAGTTGTAGACAGCAATGAGATCACCCCTGAGCCTCCTCTTCTCCAGGCTAAACAACCCCAGCTCCCTCAGCCTCTCCTCATAGGCTTTGTGTTCCAGACCTTTCACCAACTTTGCCTGGACGGAGCCAGGCTCTTCTTGTTGCTGCCCAATGACAGCACAAGGGGCAATGGGTGCAAGCTGGAGCACAGGAGGTTCCGTGTAAGTACAAGGGAAAACTTTTTCACTCCGAGGATTACAGAGCACTGGAACAGGCTACCCAAAGAGGCTGTGGAGTCTCCTTCCCTGGAGACACTCAAAATTCACCTGAACATGTTCCTGTGTGACCTGCTCTAGGTGATCCTGCTCTGGCAGGGCAGTCCCTTCCAACTGCTAATGTTCTGTGATTCTGTGACACTACAGTAAATAAGCCAAGAGTGCTTATACTTAAAATGGAGAAGAGAAGCCTCCCAAGAGACCTTATTGTGGCCTTCCAGTATCTGAAGGGGGCCTAATGAAAAGCTGGTGAGGGACTTTTTATAGTGTCAGATGGTGATAGGCCTGGGGGGAATGGAGCAAAACTAGAAGTGGATCGGATGTTAGGAAGAAGTTCTTCACCATGAGAGTGTTGGGACATTAGCACAGGACGCCCAGGATGGTGGTGGAAGCCCCATCCCTGGATGCTTTTAAGGCCAGGCTGGATGGGGCTCTGAGCAACCTGATCTAGCAGAGGGGTTGGAATTTGATGATCCTTGAGGTCCCTTCCAACTCTGACAATTCTATGATTAACTTCTAAACACATTTTTATTCTTTCCCTTCTCTTTAATTCTCCCCCAGCTGTCCAGAATGAGTTGTCTCTTCTACACCTTTTAACTGACTGTGAATATTTATTAAAGCTTGAGGTTTTTCATTCCAAATTTCCCATCTTTAAATGCATTCAAAAGACAAAAATACTCATCCTATATCCCCCAGTTGGACTTGCAGCCAACAGTAACCAGGCAAAACCTTTCTGCACAGCAAAAAAAGTCTTTACCTCTGGGCAAAAATCATAAATATTTTTTCCCCAGTCTGTTACTGTGAGGATAGAGCTAATACTGGAGTTATCCCCACAGTCAGCTCCCATGGCCTCAGCTGTGAGCCACCTGCAGGCAGGGGTGATGCTGCCTGCCTGCTGATGCCAAGCCTGGCAACAGCCCCAAGTCCTGTGTGGAGCTCTCCCAGACACACATGGCAAGCATGGCAACAGCCCCCCAGTCCTGAGTAAAACCCCACCAGCTGCACACACCAGGCATGCTCATGCCCATGCAGATGGCTCATGGGTCAAGCCCACAGCCCAGTTCAGTTCCTCTCATTTGTAGGGTCATCAGGGGGAACAATACAGCCATCAGCTTTGTTCTCTGCTTCCCTCAGCCTTTTACTAGTTTTAAGGCTTTGTAGTTTATTCTCCCATCTGGATCAATATTCTATGAGAAACGTTGATGCTTTATTTGCATAGTCTGTTCTTTAAAGTGACATTTGTTCCACTTTCAGAGGCAGCAGCATGGCACTCAAAGGTAGCCCCCTCCTGCTGAAGCCTGCTGTCAGGAGCTTCATTAAGCCTTGCCCCCAAATGCAGTTTGTTTCTGTCCTACTTGGACTTACGCTCCAGAAAAGGAAATGCTACACTTAAAACATTGAGAGTCTCTCTTTCCCCCCTTGGTCCTGACATTTCACACCACTCTCACTGACATGTTAAGAAATTCCTCAGTGACTTAGCCACACTCCAGTAGCACCCTCAGTCCCCAGCACTGGACCTCTCTTGTCCCACTGTTTCACAGAATCATAGAATCAACCAGGTTGGAAAAGACCTCCAAGCTCATCCAGTCCAACCTATCCCCCAGCCCTATCCAGTCAACTAGACCATGGCACTGCAGTCTTTTCTTGAGCACACACAAGCCTTCAGCACCCCCTATCAAAACCAGAGAAGAAAGGATGCACAGCTCTATGTCCACATTAAGGTTTGTTTTTTAAGACAATAATTATGGGTCAGAATTCTGATTCATTTCTTGCTCCTTACGTTATTTTTATAGCATTGGTGCATATGCAGAGAAAGATTCTCACTCTCTTATGTATGTGTACTTCAATAGATACTCACAGATAGAACTTACCTAGATGTTTGAAAGCTCTAAGTAGTTGCCAGGCAAGACAAATAAGAAAATTAATAATCCAAAGGCTGTGACCAGTTAGCTTCATCTCCAAATTTCACTATGTGTAGCCCAATACAAAGCAAGCAACACACAGAACAAATTATCAGTCTGGCAATAGGCTGAGTGCCCAGGTGACCTTCCATGGCAGGACACTTACCCTTTTTTGAAGAAACAGAGGTAGATATTTGAAATATTTGCACTGACTAATTTCAAACCATTGACATCTGTTGCACAGACCCTGTTCTGCACACAGATTGTCAGTGGAGCCTGACAGTCGCTTGGATCTGTAACGAACTGTCTTGTCCATTACAGAATCACTAAATTGTCAGGGCTGGAAAGGACCTCGAGGATCATCTAATTCCAGCTTCCCTGTCATGGGCAGGCATATCTTCCACTAGAACAAGTTGCCCAGAGCCACATCCATCCTGGCCGTAAAAACTTCCAGGGATGGAGCTTCCACCACCTTCCTGGGCAACCTGTTCCAGTGTCTCACCACCCTCATGGTGAAGAACTTCTTCCTAATGTTTAATCTGAATCTCCCCTCCTCTAGCTTGGAGCCCTTCCTCCTAGTCCTATCACTATCTGACACCCAGAGAAGTCCCTCACCTGCTTTCTTGTGGGCCCTCTTCAGATACTGGAAGGCTGAAGCTGCTGAAGATACACAGAGAGACCTCCATCAAGATTTATTAAGCTTTCCTTGTTATTCTTAGGAGCTCTCTGCAGGTCCTTTAGCTGGACAAACACGAGACATGATCAGAAGTAAGGCACACTAATGCTGAACCTCTGTGTTCTCAGATGACAGAGCTAACTTGTGTGCCTGCAACCTTTGTCTCAAGTTGGTCTTTCTCTTCTGACAGATTAGGAAATTTACTCTACAGCCTTTGGGAAACAAACTGGGGCAATCGTTCAGAAAAGAGCAAATGCCTTGGAGAATTTTTGAGAGGCTTTTTTCTTTCCAAAAGCTCTGGACTGAGCTGACAATGTCCATTTTTCAGAAGAGAGCAAAGCACTATTGGTGAACTACATGGCCACGAACCCACCTTCAACACCCAGAAAGACACTGAAACAAATCACTAAACAATCTGTAAACAGGCAGTGGAAAACTGTTAGCTGCCAAGATGCACTTGTCCAAATTTAACCCCAACAATCGACTCATCTTCCTTATTTCCCTCTCTTCTGCAAGCAGGAGGAAAACAGTAAATCAAACAGCTCTCAACTACAAAATACTTTTTGACAGAGCAACATAGAAAAGCACCTTCCTTCTGGATCTAGTTCCTATGGCACAGGAGCAGAGTGATTTGGAAACCCACATTATTTGTTCAACACTTCTCATACTGACTGGAGTGAAAATCCAGCAAGGAGGCTCACTGAAATGGCAGAGGCACCAACCTGTACAGAGTGCAAGGCACCCTAAACAGCTGAGCAGAACTGAGGATGGTCTCACAATGAAGACATGGTCAAAAAAGCAGTAAGATGAAATTCAATACAGCTAAGTATTTGTGGTCTTTAAAAGAAATCCTCAAGTGCAAAACAAAATCAAAACAAACAAGTAACCCAAACCCCACCACAACAAAATGGAAACTTCACACTACAAACCAAACCAAACCCCCAAATGCAATAAACAAACAAACAGAAAAACAGAAGGAATGTGATGGTTTGGGTGTTACCCCCACACACACTTTAGAAATCACCCAGGCTAGACTCAGCCAGCTCTGGAAATTGAATGAAGCTTATATTTACAGCTAGCACAATAGACAAGCAGATATTTACAGCATATCCAGTTATAGACAGAAATAGACAAGGTGAAAGGTAATACAGAAACACAACAGCCCTCCCAGAAACCTGAGTCCCCAGGAGGGGCTCCCAGCTCCCCTTCCATCTTCTCCCACCCCTCTCTACATTACCCCAGATGTTGCCTTGTGCCCAAGGAAGAATGGAGGGTGGGCCAGGGGGTTTAATAAGCAGGTGGATTAATCAGGTTAGGTTAGAGAGAGAGAAAAGTGCAGCTCAAAGCCCAGACAGTGACCGAAAGTCTTATCTATGTTTGGATTCTTGCTCTTTTACATCTGAGCAAGCCTGTGAGTGAAGTAGACATCACCATTGTTTCTCTTCCATAGCCTGTAAGCTAGTTCTTCTCACCAAAACATTCTAGCTTCAGACTAGCACAAGGAAGAATACCTGACCAGCAGCAGTACTGCAAGAAAGAAAAAGAAGAGAAGAGAAGAGAAGAGAAGAGAAGAGAAGAGAAGAGAAGAGAAGAGAAGAGAAGAGAAGAGAAGAGAAGAGAAAGGAAAAGAAAAGAAGAGAAGAGAAAGGAAAAGAAAAGAAGAGAAAGGAAAAGAAAGGAAAAGAAAAGAAAAGAAAAGAAAAGAAAAGAAAAGAAAAGAAAAGAAAAGAAAAGAAAAGAAAAGAAAAGAAAAGAAAAGAAAAGAAAAGAAAAGAAAAGAAAAGAAAAGAAAAGAAAAGAAAAGAAAAGAAAAGAAAAGAAAAGAAAAGAAAAGAAAAGAAAAGAAAAGAAAAGAAAAGAAAAGAAAAGAGAAAAGAAAGGAAAAGAGAAAAGAGAAAAGAGAAAAGAGAAAAGAGAAAAGAGAAAAGAGAAAAGAGAAAAGAGAAAAGAGAAAAGAGAAAAGAGAAAAGAGAAAAGAGAAAAGAGAAAAGAAAAGAAGAGGATGCTAAGGTTTCAGAGGCAGTAACTTGAGCCAAGAGTCTAAAGCTATTAAAGGAAAACAAAAAGAAGGCAATCTGGAGTTTATTAAAATGAGAAACATAATGCACAAAAGCATGGGCTGGGGAGGAGATCTGCTCACCTCAGCAGCAGTGAGGGATCAGCTGGAATGCCCTACTGTTTTGGGGTGTAGGACAAAAACAATTGAGGAAAAGAGGAGGCATTTTAAAAATAAGTATTTTTTTAAATGTTCAGAAAACCAAATCCCTGCAAAATGTTAAGAACTTGGTTTGTTTAGTCTGTAAGAATGACTGTGGAGATGGAATAATGCTCTGAAAACCTGCATCTCGTCTTAAATAGCATTACATCCCTCAGCTATTACAGTATTAGTCATAGCTATTTCCTCAGCTGTTGTTAGCTAAAAATGTGCTGCTCTGTAATTCATATGTAACAGAGCAACGAAAACCAGCTTCATTTCCCCCAGACAGCTACTGTATTTCAGTACTTCATGGGCACAGTCTCAGGGTTTTGCAAAGTATCTGTTGTAATCCTTCCCAGCATGGTTCAAACACTGCTAAAATAGTTTGGTACGATACAGCACCTCTCGCAAGTTCAGAGACAAGTAGCAAAGCTACTTTGTGGTTTTGGATGGGCAACACAAGGTTCTGTAGAAGATCAGAAACCAGAAGTGTCTGGAGGGTTCCTCTGTAAGCGTACCACTAGTTTGCTGCATAAGATGGTGCAAATGTTGTCCCTTAGTGTGCTTGCTTTTAAGCAAACACAGCACAAGTAGCACACAGACAGCTTGGATTCTCTCATGAAAAGAGTTGTTGAAAGGTGCGCTGTCAGCACCCCTGTATATGCAAAAGAACTAATACAATGCTGATTTTAATCTCTAATAAAATTAGGAACAAGAAGGATGCAGTCTAAAAGCACAGCTCCCACAGCAAGCAGCTAAACAAAGACTTTCACCAACAGGGCTGATATTCTTTTAACACAGCCATTTGGAAGCAGAGACAATAAAAATATGGAAAACCTAAACCACTTTCTTTGTGGAGTTTCTGCATTTATATCTCAGGGTTTTAATTTTACACCTTTGGTTGATTCATCTCAACTTTCCTGCCTGTCCCCGAGCTGGCAGCATATGCATCCACCTCTTTCTTACTCCCTTCTATCCCTCAAACTCATGCTGTCGCTACTGCCAGTGCCATCGGTGCGAGGGAGAAGCCTAATCAGCCTGGTCTGTGAGCCTTGCTTTCTGCATCATGAAGAGTGGATCTCTGCTGGTCCACTCACAAGCTCAAACTCAAACTGGGTGTAAGCCATGACTACTTGTCATCAAGGCACATAAGGAGGGACACTCGCTGGTTTTTTGTTTAATCTCAAGCTTCCTCCCAGCAGTAGGGTGGGGACAGTCTGACTCAGGTGACAAAGCGAGCTTGTACAAAGTGGACCGTCCCTGGGGGTCTTCAAGAAAAGCCTGGATGAGGCACTTAGTGCCATGGTCTGGTTGATTGGCTAGGGCTGGGTGATAGGTTGGACTGGATGATCTTGGAGGTCTCTTCCAACCTGGTTGATTCTATGATTCTATTTTTCTTAGCCAATTTGATTAAGTACAGTAACTTTGGATCAAATCAACGGTTACTCTTGAACCAGCCACAGGAAACCCAAGACCAGACTTCATGCTGTCAAATACCTGCTGCACGAACTGAAAGGGACATCCATGTGGGCTCCCACCCCAGGCAACCCACCACACAGGTCCTGCAAGCGGTTGAAATCACCTACACTTCCCCATGCATGTGTGCAGCCGGAGGCACAGCCTCACCCACGCACTTCCCCAAGCACCACACACGGGGCAACAGAGAGGAAGAAGAACAGGGCAATCCCTCAGCCAGACCAAACACTTGGTGGGCTGTTTTCTTTCAGCAAGGACTGGCACAGATCACTTCCCTAGGAAGCTCATAAGGTTCTTGGTGTTGACTTTTTTGCTTTGTTTTGTTCCATTTCCATTGTGAGAGCAATCACATTTGGCAGCTACTTTCCATCAGCGCAGTTGTTACTACCTGATAGTGGGGATTTGTTTTCCATCAGGGGAAACTCAGTGGCATTGGGCCTGTTCAGGAGAACAGAGAGTTGAAGGGACCCTGAGGGAAAAACTTCCAAATGCCATGCATGACGTCCCTCTTAAGAGTTCTTGGATGTGGTAGCACTTCCCAGCAAAACAATGCATCGGCACACTATGTATGTTTTGCTAAGCTGCTGCCCACGCTTCAAACAAACCATTCTAAATCCCAATACTCGGATGCATAGAAGAGACCTGGGGAGCTCCTCAGAAGTCCAGCCCTTAGACTTTGTTTGTGAAACACTCAAAAGGTGAATCATATTTAAACCCAAAACTTACTGGAGTGATCACGTCCCCTGCTCAGGCTAAATACAGAACTACTTAATGCTATTAATCATATTACAAAACCCCACTAAATTCTAACTTGTTTGCAAAGAGGGTACAGCTGTGTTACCACATTGTAAGTTTAAGCACCAGTTTTGCCTCCTCTGAGCTAGCATCATTCAATTACTCTGGTTTTAAAATCCTGGCTAAGAAAAGCCTCTTTATTCACAGTTCCAGTTGCTAGATTATGTGATTTTCAGATAATGTCACTGGAATTGAGGTTGCTAAATGAGAACCAGAAAGCTGGAGCTAAGCAGATAAATTATGTAATTTCCAAATGCTTCACCATAAATGAGGGTCCCAAAAAATTCTTCTCCCTTATTTTCAGCCAAAACATAAGGACCACCATCCTCACAGGTCAAGGACAAAAAAAATCCCTGTTAAACCCCAGACTGACACTCTTCATTTTTGGTAGAGGTTAATGATTCTACCTTCCTTTTCTTTAAGTGGTTGGTTGGAAATTACTTTTAAAGCATTGCTAGTTGGTTACACATTCACAAATTTCCACAGAGGAGAACTTGAAACTTCAGCTTTGTGGTTTGGTTTGGGGGCTTGTTTGTTTGTTTGTTTGTTTTTTTAGTTAGCACATTATTAATAGTTTACTGATAACCTAAGAACCTTCTGAGACAAATGAGGTAAGTGAAAATGTAATACAAACCTACAGAAGCAATAAGAGTGGCAGAATGGGAGGTTTACCTGTAGCCACTTCTTACTCTATGAGAGACTTATACAAAAATAAAGCTTAAAAAAGAAATGTCAGGGTTTGTTGTGACATTTACAGACCTCTAGCTTGCATAAAGGAGCCTTTAAATAACTCCATGCATGGACATGGTAATTCCAGAGCAAGAAACACCCTATTTCCATCTGGCCTAGGACTCTGTTCCAAAGTAAGCACACAAGAGTTACTCAGGGAAAAATAAATCCACACCTGACTTTATTCTACAGTAATTCCTAAACACACTGTCATAAATACACCAGGAATTTGAGGGTACATGTTTCTGAGCATTTTTTGGCTAAAGAGACTCTTAAATCAGGGCCAGACCAAGCTGTAACTCATAGAATCAGAATGTTAGGGATTGGAAGGGACGTCAAAAGACCATCCAGTCCATACCCCTGCTAGAGCAAGATGACTTAGAACAGATCACAGAAGAACGCATCCAAGGAGGTTTTGATTATCTCCAGAGAGGGAGACTCCACAGTCCCCCTGGGCATCCTGTTCCAGGGTTCTGTCACCCTCACAGTGAAAACATTTTTCTTCATGTTTCCATGGAACTTCCTATGCCTCAGCTTCCATCCAATGCCCCTTGTCCTGGCACTGGGCATCACTGAGCAGAGCCTGACTCCATCCTCTTGGCACTCACCCTTTACATATGTATAAACATTCATGAGGTCATCTCTCAGTCTCCTCCTCTCCAAGCTAAAGAGCCCCAGCTCCCTCAGGATCTCCTCATAAGGAAGATCCCTTCAGGTCCTTGAACTGAGGGGCACAGAACTGGGCACAATATTCCAGATGCAGCCTCACCAGGGCAGAGTAGAACTTCTCTTGACCTACTAACCACAGCCCTTCTAATACACTCCAGGATGTCACTGGCCTTCTTGGCCACCAGAGCACATTGCTGTCTCACGTTCGACCTTCTACCCACTAGGACCTGGGGGTCCTTTTCCACTTCACTGCTCTCCAACAGGTCAGTCCCCCCCCAGCCTAATTAGGCTGATAGCTTATGCCACTTTCCCAGTAGCTAAAGCCTCCACAGCTTAAGTACATATGATGCCTATGTGCTGCCAAAACCACAGCTTTTAATGTCAAAAGAAAAACAACATAAAGGGGCCAATGGTCATATTTGGTATTTTTTTACTAATATAATGTTGCATGTAGCTTATGAGCTGCTCTGTAGTGAGGACATCTCACTTGAATCATGCTGTCTGAACGTTGGATGGGTTTACTGCATGGTTGGCTTGTAGCAATGCCAGTCAGATGCAGACAGACAGACTTCTTAACCTTCCGGCTGAGAAGATTAAATCCTTAACAGAGGGAACTCTCCCCCTTCTCCCTCCTGTTCCCTCATCTTTTATACTAAGTGACAAAGGAACCTTGAGCAATCCACCTGAAAGAGAAACTTCTTTTTTTCCCTAGCATTTCTAATGTAATAGAGGCTGAACCTCCAATGAAACAGAAACAAGTATCACATTACAAAGCTGACAAAATGCAAGTAGGTAAACAAGATCCTTCCAATAAATATCAGGGCAAAGGCCCAAATGTATTCCTGGTGTGCACGTTTCCTTTATCAGACAGCTGTGAGGAATTCTTACAGTATGAACAAACATAAAAATCTGCAATAAGCAAACCCCTGTGACAGTGTATAAAGCACTGTCACTTAGAAAAACATAAGCAAGGTCATTCAGTCAAAAGATTTTGTCTAGGATCAACTGCTTTATATGGCTTTGCTACCAAATATAGAAACATTATCCCATGTATAAAGGCACCGTTTGCAAAGACTGTGCTTTTGGGGAAGGATCGCAGAATGTCAGGGGTTGGAAGGGACTTTGACAGATCACAGAATTACAGAATCAGTCAGGGCTGGAAGGGACCACAAGGATCAGCCAGTCCCAACCCCCCTTCACCCTACCCTAGATCAGGCTGGCCACAGCCTCATCCAGCCTGGCCTTAAACACCTCCAGGGACGGGGCCTCAACCACCTCCCTGGGCAACCCATTCCAGCCTCTCACCACTCTATCTGGTGGATCATCTGGTCCAGCCCCTCTGCCAGAGCAAGATCACCGGCAGAAACAGAAACCCTTTTTTCCTCTTAAAAGCTCTTTTTTGTATGTGTGTTATAAAGATCCAAGGAATGTTAGACAGGAAAAGGACCGAGCAACCACATTACAGGCTGAACTATATATGGCTTCACTCCACTAACTTTAGTGGTTTGGTGAAATCAGCGCAGAACTTTACTTCCTTCACCTCAGAATTCCAAGATTATTTAGGAATCCCGGTTAAGCTGCTTACCATATTTAAATCCCTCCATAAATCTTCAAAGACAATAAAGACACACTCTTCTAAAATAAGCCTCATCTACGGCAAGCCAGGCGATTCTTTTAGAAACTATGAGCAGACATCTGATTAAGATGACAAGCCACATGGAAACTGCTTCCAGAATCAGACTTAAAGGGCACTGTTACC
Source organism: Pogoniulus pusillus (assembly GCF_015220805.1). Taxonomy (NCBI): domain Eukaryota; kingdom Metazoa; phylum Chordata; class Aves; order Piciformes; family Lybiidae; genus Pogoniulus; species Pogoniulus pusillus. The sequence goes on from NC_087267.1 coordinate 3,390,485, forward strand.
AACCAAATTTGGCAGACGAGGAATCATGACAAACGGCAAAGGCACGCAGCAGTGCGTTAAAAACTTGGGAATCATCAGCAAATAAGACAGCGAGCACTTGTGTCGATTCGGTAAGGGCAGGAACGTAAGTGGGACAAACCTTAAGCGTTAAATGCTGGCAGTGTCAACTGTGCCATGGTGGGAGCCGCGTTGCCCCTTTCCATTTACTGTTTGCTATAAACAAGCCATACCGGTAAGACAAAGTATCTGCTTACTGCAGACGTCTCTGGTATCTTTCAGAACCGTTTTAATAGTAACAAGGGGAAGCTTGAAAGAACTAAAAGTGCAGCACACACAGTGTAAGGCTTGCTACTTTCCTAAAAGCTGGGTTTAAGGTCAGAACTCTGAGATTCAAAGTTTTTCTCTAGGTAACAGCGTGCATCTATCCTTAAGCATAGAAATCTATCATTAGATTTGGTGCTTTTAACACATGGCTACCCCGACCGAAGTTCGCTGCACCTTCAGACAGCCTTTATATTAAGGGGACGATGGCTGGGATTTCAGTTCAGGCAGAAAAGCTAGCGTTTATAGCAAATGTGTCAAATACGGCAGGAAGCTGAGCGGCGTTCCCGCTCCCAGAAATACTAAGATGCAGCGAGTAACAGCTACAGTAGCTTGGAAAGGTGACACTAGGTAATAAAAGTATACGTGGTTCTTCTCATCGACTCTCTTTGTCAACACAACACCAAACCAGCAAGCGAGCACAGCGAGCTCCCTTAGACAAAACCGAGCGAACTGGGAAAGTCTGTGCGAAGTTTGAACTCTGTGTTTTAACCAACGAAGCACAATTTACCGAGCAGTCAGGAGCTGAACTAATTACGCACTCGGTCAAGCGCTACCTCACCAAGCCAACTATTCTGCTGAGCATCCCAGAAACTATTTACCCCGTTTCTGAGCCAGAAGCGGCGGCTACAGCAAAGGACGCCCGGAGCAAGGGGTCTCAGCGCCCTGTCCGCCCGTGGGATCAGGCGGTGCGGCGGCCACGGGGACGCCGCAGCTGTACGGCCAGGATGGAGGGAGGACAAACCGTGCCGGGCGCTCGCTCCGTCAGCCAGGGTGAACCAAGGGAACAACCCGAGCGCCGATCCCAGCCCCACCCCCGCTCCCAGCCGCCCGCAGGGCCCGAGGGGTCGCTCTCAGCGGAGATCCGTTCCTCCCCGTTGCCTCCCCGCCGCCCCCCGCCACAGTCCCAGCAGGTGCGACCCGGCCCCCCGCGGGGCGGCAGCAGGGGGCCGGCGTGCAGGCGGAGGGCCAGCTGCCGGCTGCGGTGGCGCGGCTCCTACCTGGGGCTCCTGCGGCGGCCGCCAGCGGCAGGCAAAGCAGAATGAGGAGCGGCGGCGGCGGCGCAGCGCGCACGAGGGGAGGCCCGAGGGAGCGAGCGAGCGGCCCCGGCCCCTCCCGCCCCCCGGGATCGCAGCGACGGGCCCGCCGCCCGGGGAGCATGACGGGAAATTCCTGGGCACCGGCAGCCAACGCCAAATATGAACATGGAGCCGGGGAGAGACCCGCCGCCGGCCCGGCACAGCCCAGCAAAGCGGGGAAGCGGCCCCTGCACCCCGACAGCCGGCGGGTAGGACCGGGCCGAGCCCCAGCTTTGTCCCGCCACGCCTGGAGCCAGCTGTCCCTTCGTTTAAAGGGCGAGCTTCGGGAAGGCCAACAGAGCTGCTTTTGGCTATCTCCCTGCTGTTCCAGCGGGGCCGGGAAGCGCGGGGCGCACGGCTCCTCTTTCGCAGAGCGGCAGCCCCGCCTCGGCCGTGACCTACCTGCGCCGCGCCGGCCGTGGGCGAGCGGGAGGGCAGGCCGGCAGCTGCCGCGGCGGCGCTGCGGGATGCGATGGCTCCGGCCCAGCGCTCCCACTTGCGGCCAGCGGCCAAGCGACTGCGCTAACTTCAACGCAGGCAGCCAAGTTAGAACTGCTCCAGCTGCTCACCTTGCCTGTCAACAAAAGGGAAAGAAGTGGGGAAAAAGAAAAGCGGGGAAGGGGCGGTGTAATAATTACAGCGAAATTCTCCCTCCTCCCACTCTCCTTCCAGAAAGAAGAGCTAAAAGTCAACTGGGCCAACGCACGTAAATAGACTGGCACACCCTTCTTTGGTCCTCCTGCTCCACCATCCTCCAGTGCAGATTCTCACTAAAACAGTCTTTACAAACAGCATGACATAAACGTAATGTGACGGAAAAAAAGGTGCAGGTGCCTGTGTTTTCTGTCCGTCTCATAAAAAGTCGTCAATGACATTCTGTCTCAAAAGATATGAAATAAACTAAAGGCTATAACTCTCCGCCTCTGCCATTTAAACAGCTCAGATGCGACCTCCACCAGATTTAGACACGAAGATAATGCCCCTGCACTCCAGGTAATAATTCAGGTGAAGCTCAGCTCACAGCAGCATCGATCCAGCTTCAAAACCTAACGTTTAATGTTAGGTGGATGTGACGAATTAATCTTCTCCCCTTAACCACCCCCCCCCCCCACCCGATGAAAGAAGTACTTGAGTCAGAGAGACATCCAAATATCTAGATGAGACGCATATAAAAATCCCTAATAAACCTTTAATTAATGTTTGTTTGGGTTTGTTTTTACAGGACAGGGTGACAAATTACAACAAACATCTGATTTTTTCTCAAATGTTCAGGTATTATACACATTCCCATCTGTCTTGCAGGAAGGGATATTGGTCAGCTTGACAGTTTTAAGGTAAAGCTGCATAATAGTACATATTACAATAATCAAATGTACAGTGTTTACAAGAAATATATTTTAGAAGCGAGATAGACGCATTGGCATCGAGGCGACCTTTCAAAATGCGACGACTATTTTTACATTCACTCTTGCAACAGGTCACAAGATGGGGTTCACTAAGGTTAGGTTAACAGATTCACTATGATGCACATCAAATACAACAAAATTAAGTTTGTTTATATACATATATAATACATATACATGTATATTATACATATATGTATATAGGAAAACTCATCAAAATCTACCAGACCTGGCACAATCTACTTACCCATCAAAAATATGTACTTGTCCTTGGTAAGTAGAATTCTGCATGGCTGATTATATATTATATATACTCATTCATTAGCATCTGAGACATAAAACTGAGGATTTTTTTTTTTGTCACCTTAACAAACTCCCCAATAATAAACATGGTGCCCACAAAAGCACAAAGGTAAGGCACAATAGGATTTTTCTGTTGCAGAATAGTGTGCATCATGTTTACTTAACCATAAAGGAAAAACGTGCATTATTTGTGCAAGTTCATGCTGCAAACCCATCGTATCTACAAAGTGAGTTTCAGTAAAACCTGCGAGACTGGTGTGCTTCCAAGCCTCGCCTCTTACAGGATTATTGAGCTGGATAGTTAGATAAAATTGTTTTAAGAGTGGGGGTTAGTAAAGCCAATAATCTTAGCTTTGCAACTAAGCTTCTCAGCAACAATTTTGTACTTCTAGATAAGTGTTAGTAAATATACAAGCTTGGAATTGCAAGATTGCTTGTCAGCTGTCCTCCTAGTTTGCATCAGCCAAAATTGTTGCAAGGAAGTATGTACCTTTCAGAACTTTAACAGGTAACTAGTTCATTAAAACAATTTATAATGTATTGGGAAATTCACTTAATCCCAGTGGTATTTTGTCACAGCCCTGGCAATTGGAATAATAAATACAGCTTTTCACAATATATTTTTTCCAGTATCTGCCAATTGCTTCTTTATTGCTCACAAATTTTAAGTCATTACAACTGGTATCAGACCTTTCACACAAAATCAGTCAGGTACTTTAATATAAAAACCTATAAAAGATATTTAACCTGTATCTAACACGTCAAGGTATTTGGCCTCTTGTCATGGGACAGCCAAAACCATATAAAACATTAGGTTTTGAATAAAATAGGAAGCTTATTCACTGCTTCAATGCAGACACCCTCACAGAACACAGCCATTTTTGCCACCACCAGCATTTACATTTATATACAAAACCTAGTACACATCTGCATTCAGTTCATTTTCCCTCACACTTATATGCAACCACTAATGCCAGATTAACTTTTCCCATACTCTAGCTGCAGAAAAAAGATTTTTATACAGCAACCCAAAAAAAAAACAAAACAAAAAAAACAACTGACTGAAAAAAAAAAGGTTTTTTTTTAAACTTATTCACCATCAGGAACTGTAGGTTGGTTGTTACAACATACCCACAAGATTATTTCACAGGAAGCTATGGAAATATATGAAGTCTTCTTTTCTCCATGCTTTTGTATTATCAAAAACACTTCTTGGTGAAGGAAAAAAAAAATAAAATACAGTCACCACATCTGCAAATATATAATGGATTTGGTATTCCTCATGCAAAACTTAAATACATTGGTTTACTATAGCCCCGGAAAACTTCCTGAAGCAATTCCTTTTTCCTTTTTTATTTGTGGTGTTGTTGTTGTCAGCTCAGTATTACTGCCTCATTGCTAAGTCCCTTTGGAAACAAGATTTCTGGAACGTTCAAACTTTTATTTAATTCATTAAAGTCTTACATACAAAAAGCACTAAAAAAGGAAGACGGCAGCCAAACAGGAAAATTCCTGTTGCAAGTAACAGTCCTAGCAGTTGTAGAAAGTCTCCTCAGGAACTTCCCTGAGCGTTAGTTGTGCCTGTCCGAAGACGCAGATGTGACATAGAGTTCATGTGTGTGTTTGATGGCTTCAGTGGAGTGTTACAAGTAAGAGCCTGGGGGAAACGATGATGATATCGATCTAGTCGCAGGTATTTTACTGTTACCAGCTTTCCTAGGAGGCAAAGAGAGAGAAAGAGTAACCTTTTATTCTGTATTATTGCATTTTGTGTCGGGACATAACACAAGAGTCATCACACTAGGATTATTTTACTAGCTGATGACTACTAAGAAGAGCCCACACTTTTGTTACTTCAGATATAAAACATTTCACCACTTAGAAAGAACTCCAACTGCCCCCTCCTCTGTCATTTCTATCCAGGTCTTCTTATAAATCCCCATTCCTTACCATCAAACCAAGAGCCATGTAATGCCTTGAAAGCCTTTCCAGCATACTCTGGAGAGAGACACTTGACATAGACACAACCCTGCATTAAGAAAGAGAGGGTTTTGGGTTGGTCGGTTTTTCTTTGGTTTAAGTCTGGACAAGGACACACAAATAATTAAGATGCTACTGGGAAAAAAAACTCACCTCACGTGAATTTTTGTCAACAGCAATGTGAACAATTCCATCATTATCACTGCATTTCTCCAAGATTGCTTCTTGAATTGCTAGGTGCCAGTGATCACCTATCTCCCTATGTAAAGAGTGAAAGATTTAATTAAGTGCAATTTTCCAAGTGTTCTGAATTACCTCATCCTTCCCTCGTGCATCTGGGTTTTCTGGAACGTGACATCATTTTATGCTAAAACACCTTGGGGACAGATTTAGTACTTCAGCTACTGAATATTCAGCAAATTTGGTCCAACAGTCCCAACCCTAACAATAATCTGTACTTTGCGGGGAGAGGGAAAGGAGTGTCCCTCCCCATCCAGCAGCCCTGCCATCATCTTCCTGTCTGGAACTGCAAGTAGTCAAACATTCATCTTCCTACATCAGACAGGAGAAAGCCATTGTTCCAAGAAGGCTATTCCCAGGCTGTTCCTGCTGCAGTGGAAGACGACAGCAGAAAGGCCTCTGCCCCTTTATTACATCACCTCTACCAGTAGTCAGTGAAGCAACATTGCATGTCAGGCTTCAGCAGGCTGAATGAGCTTGTTAGCTACTCAGAACACTGTTCATCACTCAAATAGCTATTCACTGTCCCAAACAAAGAATTGAACTGCATTCATCCCACAGGGCACTGACAGAACATGCCAGTCTAGATCCAGAAAAAGAAGTTACTAAAATCAGGTTCAATCTGGGGGCTTTTAATAGAAATATTTTGTTGTCAAGACTACTCAGTGCATCATCAGAAAAGACACAAGTCTATGTATTTTTCTTAAGGTGTTGCAAGAACCATCTAGCCCTAATAAAATAAATCTAGGCAGAAAGTAAACTATTTTAACAGTCTTAATGCACCTTTAAGCCTGCCTGAATGGTCTTTACACAAAAAAACAATGGACTTACTCTTTCAATAATACTGCTTTGGGTAGTTTTAAAGTTTTCTTTACATACAGCCAACATTCTTGAAATGTTTAATCTGCCTTCCTCCTTATTTATTAAAAAGTAAAATAAAATAAGAAAAAGAATGTGGCAGGGGATGGAATGTACGTAGGGAATTTAACAGGTCAAGCGATGGCAGGGCTCTAAACACAAGACTTGAGGGACTCTGGCAACATGGAATGTCAGATTTGTTTCTGTCATTTGCCCTGTATGATTAGAGGATCAAACTTCCCAGATGACAGCATTTGCTCAGGCAAATCTTATGTAAACAAACAGAAGCAGGATGTGGACATAAGTGTGCAAAAAAGATGCAAATAAAGGTCCTGCTGGCAGAGAGATACTCCCTACTGGAACACACCTACAATCTCACACCCTGCAAAGCTAGAAAATGCACCCTACTCAGATTAGAGGTGGGTTTTGTGACTGGATAGCTCAGAATGATGGGAATATACAAGTGTCCTTCCCCTCCTCTCAAAGCACAAACAGCAGCATTTTCTGAACAGCATGCTGTGCTCAGGATGTTAGGGAAATAGAGTCATTCCAAATTGCAAAAGCCAGCACTTCGGAAAGATCCGCTCCAACCCAAACGTCTCTGCTACGGAATCTTGACTTCAGCGCATCCACTCTGAGCCCAGGCCTCGTGTCCAGATCTTCTTGAGAATCATGCTGTCCTCAGCAGAAAGCCAGCTAAGAAGAGATCATACTGCTACAAGTACACAACCTTTGCTGCTGTGTATTCTTCCCAAATACTGAACTCACTGCATTACTACTCCCAAGTGATCATTTCCTGTTTGCAAACCGAGCAGGAGCGTGTTCTCGGTCCAGTCTGCTTTTTGTGTTTTGCAGACCTGGGACATGAAACACATGACAGCCTGAGTTTCTCCATAGTGAAATTGGCTTCTCACAGGAATGACTTGTCCTTCCCTGATCCTTCACATATATGCCCGTTAGCTGTCTTGCAGGAATTCTGCTCCTGCTTTATAAACAGAATTCTTTTTGCTGACTTAGTGGTAGATGCAGAAACACTGAACCAGGCTTATGTAAACAATGCTTACACTGATTTATTTTTTTAAAAAGCTTGTGTTTGACATAATAAATGCCTAGAACATACACCTAAGTTTAATTTATTTCATCTTCCTACAAAAGGATCAATTTCCCTCAAGAATAATTCAGGAACAAAATGTTTCAGTTTTGCTCACCCTACTGAAGTTTGAAAGTTACAAACAGCTGTGCCCATGACAGTCAATGAATCTTAAAGAGTACTCCTCTATGCTAGGGTCATAGAATCAGCCAGGTTGGAAGAGACTTCCAAGATCATCCAGTCCAACCTAGCACCCAGCCCTAGCCAGTCAACTAGACCATGGCACTAAGTGCCTCATCCAGGCTTTGCTTGAACACCTCCAGGGATGGTGACTCCACCACCTCCCTGGGCAGCCCATTCCAATGCCAATCACTCTCTCTGGGAAGAACTTCTTCCTAACATCCAGCCTGTACTTCCCCCAGCACAACTTCAGACTGTGTCCCCTTGTTCTATTGCTGGTTGCCTGGGAGAAGAGGCCACCCCCCACCTGGCTACAATGTCCCTTCAGGCAGTTGTAGACAGCAATGAGGTCACCCCTGAGCCTCCTCTTCTCTAGGCTAAACAACCCCAGCTCCCTCAGCCTCCCCTCATAGGGTTTGTGTTCCAGGCCCCTCACCAGCTTTGTTGCCCTTTTCTGGACACGTTCCAGCACCTCAACATCTCTCTTGAATTGAGGGGCCCAGAACTGGACACAGTACTCAAGGTGTGGCCTGACCAGTGTCCTCAGATAAATTAGTTAGCAGCTTTCCAATTAATAAGGCAAAGAACTCACTAAGTGTGGCTAGAAACAGAGATGAAGAAATATATCCAAACTTTGTAACCACTTGTGCCCATGGTTCTAATGTCCCTTCCTATTTCCTCTTATTCTGTATTCCAGTCTAATAGCTTTTATTTATTTTTAACTTCTCGTATTCTTCAGTTCCAATTAGCATCTTCATTTTTCCCTTGTATAATCACATTAGGGAGCAAATTACTTCAGAGGAGTTACTGGAATCTCTCTATCTCTCTGGAACACAAATCAGGATTCAAAGATTAGAAAGAATTAAATGACATAACCTATGTATTAGTCTCCAACTCCTAACATGTTCTAGTCCACATCCAATGGGAATGCAACAGGATAGTGCAGTGGATGAAGCTTAAAAAACTACCAAAAAAATCATTATTCTTCCTTGATTCTTGGCACATGTGTTGTGGTGGGCCTGACAGGCCCAAAATAGGCTTATACATGTCCTGCCTTGCCTAGGCATGCTTTCCTGCTCCACCAGAGAGGCAAGCGTGGGAAATGGGACACAAAAGAACCTGGAGCCACTGAGTCTGGCCTGCCCAGGGTCCTGTGGTGTAAGGTACACACACTTAGCTTGTGCCTGCCCAGTGCAAGGCCTGTGTTTTTCCCAAATCAGGGAAAAGCAAGCCTAAGGCTTTGCCTAATATGGTATGGTTTGGCTAACTGCCATCCTGATTGGCTATTCTGTGTCCAAAGGGCAATTAATCTTGGCCCACACTGATAAAAGAAGATATGCAGCTGAACAACCTGCTTTGCTTCCCTGCTCTTTGCTGTGCTCTCTCTGCTGTGCCCAGCCCTGCTGCTCTTGCACACTGCTTTCTTGCTTGCCTGCTAAACTCCACTGCCGCCAGTGACCAGCAGCAGACCCTGGATGCCTGCACGCCATCAGCCTGTGTGGCCAGCCTGACACCGTGCTGAGACTGCACCACATCTGCCTCTGCACCTGAAGGTGCTGCTTAGAATTCCTGGACATATATACAGACCATCCAAAGGAAGCCAGGAGACAAGGTCAGAGATTGTGTCCTTTCCCCAGAAGCTGGGAAGATTCAAGTCTCAACGTCCAACAAGACAGAGGCCCCTGAAGGCATCTGGTCACTGCCTGGACTGTGGCTAGCCCCCATGAGGGTAATAATAATAATTTGTGAGTAAATGCTCAATGCCTCTTTGCAATCTCTATTGCCTTCTGCCATAGAGCAGAAAGAGCTTGAGCCCAGCTACTGGGCAAGCAGCATATTGACCACAAGCGGCATTTGACCACGGGAACCTACTCTTCCAGTTCAATTAATGTTTCTATATTTTGCTGGTTGTGACTAGATCTAGAGATTATCCATAGAATGTTTCCATGACCGTGTGAGAACTGAAATATTATTAAAATTAATGGTCAGGGGTGGCAGAGTTCTGAGTTCCAAAATTAATAAACAATATTAATTTTGGAAAATATCATCTTGCATCAATGAATTTCCCCTTTGCAACAACACGAAACAAGGCTTATTTATTTGTACATAGTACTTACTCTAGAATTATAGCTGAGTATTAGAACCAAGTACTCTGCACTAATTTGCTCAAAATTAGGCAGTCACACTGCATTAAGCAATACATGATTTAAATTCTGTCTGTTAAATACAAACTGAGCAAGTTCTGTAACAGTCCAAACATTCCAGAACACTTTACAGTACTTCAGAAACTCAAGTCTGTTGTTAGGCCATGAGTCTCCCCTATCAGCTGCTAAAACTGAACATTAACAAAATTAACTGAGAAATGACAGTTGTTATTCCAAGGAGTTTGACTAAATGCCACATTCCAGAACATGACACAGGTGCACAAAGCAAGACAAACAAGGGCAGAAGACAGACGGTAGGATTATTTATGTCTTTGCATAAATTTTAAGCTCCCCAGTTCAAGGGGGACAGGGATCTACTTGAGAGAGTCCAATGGAGGGCTACAAGGAAGATGAGGGAATTGGAGCACTGCCTTACGAGGAAGGGCTGAGAGACCTTTAGTCTGAAGGGAAGACTGAGAGGGGATCTAATAAGTGGATATAAACAGATGAGGGCTGGGTGTCAGGAAGGAAGGGACAGTCTCTGCTCACTTGTGGCCTGGGATAGGACAGGAGGCAATGGATGGAAACTACAGCACAGGAAGTTCCACCTCAGCATAAGGAAGAACTTCTTTACTGTAAGGGTGACAGGGGAACAGGCTCCCCAGAGACGTTGTGGAGTCTCCTTCTCTGGAGACTTTCAAGCCCTGTCTGGACGTGTTTCGGCACAACCTGTGCTAGATTCTATGGTCCTGCTCTGGCAGGGGGATTTGGACTGTTGGACTCAAAGGTCTCCAGAGGTCCCTTCCAAACCCTAACATCCTGTGATCCTGGTAAGAAGAAGATTAATTTTGTGCAACTCATATGTTTCTTTAAGGTATTAATTTTCACTAATTTCTTGCAAAGCCTAGAGGAAAGAAAAGGAGCTGGGAACAGAGACAGGTAATGGTTTTACTTACATAACTGGATCAAACATATTGCGAATCTTTAGGCATGGTGTCAAGCTGTTTGGTGGTGAATTTCTTCTGTCTAGATGAAATGCTACAAAGAAAAACAAATTTGATAGCATTTATTGAGAGGCATAATACTATCTAGATAACAAGTGTCAACTTTATGCATGAACCTTCCTCTGGTTTTACCCAGAAGAATACTTTCCTTCCTATATGAGAAAGGCTACAAGCAAATTAAGTTTCCCACACTTTTCTGTGGGGAACTTCTTTCTTGCACTGAAAAAAATACACCATACTTAACTGGTTTTTTTTCCAGATTTATAATTTTGTACCTAAGAGGATAATGTACTTTCTTTTATCCAACCCACAGTACTTGAAAGAAATTCAGGATATTCACAAAAATACCATATAGTTGAAAAGAAAGTATTTGAATTGCATCTCCATGAAAAGACAAGAAATTCCTATATCCAGAACAAGTGTTTGGAGCTGCAAGTCAACCCCTGAGTTTTAATTGCCTGATGGATTTGCATTTCTTCCACTTTTGGGGCAATCCACTGCATATCCAAGAAACAAGGAGACGCTTAGGTGGCTGTTGTATTGCAGTAACAAGTCAGGGAGCGCCCCACAAGAATGCAGCTTCTGCAACCCTAAATGTTCCCCATACAATCAGCAGCCTGCAAAAATGTGAAATGAAACACAGCAGAGGATAAGAAGAAAAGCAGAAAGTAAAAATAACTAATTCTTTCAAAGCTGAACAACCTGAAATTCTAAAATAAACTTCTCTGAAGTTCACAAGTTCTGCCTGTGGAAGTTGCAAGAGAAGACTGTAGCACCACAAGAAAAAGAGTAAAGGAGCCCTTCAGATTCAAATGAGTTCCACGCCTCATGAAGGGCCAGCAAGAGAAATGGAAGGGGGTAACCTGGTAAAACAAATTTCAAGACTTGAAGGAAGTTTTACTTTGAAAACTTGAGGCTAATAGCTTCAAGAATTTAAACACAAGATTAAAAATACTAACAAGGCAAAAGGATGTTCCAAGGTGATGCTTTGCAATCCCTATTTTGGAAAAGGCTGAAAGACTCAAGACGCTGTCTTCCAAGTTTTAGAAGACTCAGGTTTGGGCAGATGACACTACAGATCTATGCTTCTTACTGGGGATCCTTTCAAAAAACCACCTTGCCAATAATCCAAACTGTACAAACACTGCTGCTCTCCTGTATGCCACCAGAACAAAAACTGTGTCATGCAGAAGAAATTCACTCATGTGGAAGGCATTGCATGTGAAAGACCAGCACTAATCAAGAAAATATTCACTGCCTGCAGATCTGGCATACACTAACATGCTCTTTATGCAAACCTCTGCAGGGAAAACAAAACAAAAGCAAACCACACACAGAGGAAAAAAAAAAACAACAACTAGAAATTAGAAAAGGTGGTCTCCAAAGCTAATATGAAACCTACCACAAATTCCCCAAATAACTAGAAGTATTACAATGTAGAAGCACACAGATTCCAAGTCACCAATATCTGTAACATCTGCCTGTTTTTTCTTGGCAACAGATTGCTAAATATGCTGGTGACACTGCATCCATCTGAGCTGCTTGTAGTTTAAGGACAAGTCCTTTTTCAATAGCACATGGTTTTGTAAAGTTTTTTGCCCTTGATTAAAAAGTACACATAGGTATACAATAAAAACTTTACAGAACTAAGCAACATTGAAAAATAAATGGACTTACCTTATTCATGTAGGTTCACTCCAGTGGATCAAGAGGGAGTGAAATGTCACCAGCATATTGTACACTGGGGCACCACACCATACTCGAGAAGGTGATCTAGGGTGGCTTAGTCATGGACCTGGAAAGGTGTGGGGTTGAGGAAATTATGTGCTGATTGTTAATAGCTAGGTTTATTCAGCACATGGTTTTATCCAAGGATGAAGTATGGTGAGGCTTTCTGCAGAGATCCTAGGCCCTAAAGACGCATCTTTCTGCAAGCTCTTTATGAACTCCACAACCTGAACATACTGTTGCTCAAGGCTGCAGCTACACCACTGACCTATGCAGAAGTAACTAAATGGGGAATTCACATTTTAGTATAGATACCTACAAAAAAAACAACATTGCCTGCCCCAGTCTCTAATAATCTTGATGTCCTTCTTGATTGGTACATCTCAGGTACTTGCAGAGATGACTTCAGCCATTTGAAGTCTACCACCAGCAAAAAACTTAATCTGTTACTTAATGTAACATCATACTGCTAGAGCAAGTATGCCCAAGGCAGTGCAACATTAGAAAATAAAGATGAATTCTGCTTTTTTTTCAAAAATTATCTAGGTCATGGTAGATTAAAATTTAAGTTTTATAAATCAGAGCTTTTTAAGTATTGGGGGAAAGAGGGGGCAAAGAATAGCAAAAAAAAAAAAGTCAGTGCTAGCACTAAAATGAATACCAGAAATGGGACTGAAAGGGGAGGCTAGGGAAGACACAGGCAAGGCAAAATAATGTTGTAACTACACAGAAAAACTCAAAATCGTGTAGTTAATGGATCTTTCTAGCTTTGTTAGACATCTGTAACAATTATTTCTCCCCCTTCCCCACAACAGACCAAATTTAAGTGACAAACGTATTGAGATTACAGTGCAGAATATCTGAAAATTGACACTGGTGTGGAGCATACGAAATATGCAGAGTGAGGCTTGGCAGGGCTCTGGGCAACCTGATCTAGTTGAGGATGCCCCTGCTTGCTACAGAGGGGGTTGGACTAGATGACCCTCAGAGGTCTCTCCTAACCCAGACCATTCTATGATCCTCCTGACAGGAAGGGCATGAGCAGACATTCTTGTGGGACAGCATTCTAAGCTGCACCATCATTAACTAAGCACCTCACATGACATTACTTTTCCTACATGGTCTCAACAGTAACATGAGGGTAAAAAGGTGAGGATAAAATACAAAAGCAGAAGCACAATTTTATGCAGGAATTCGCTGACAAGAGAATGTTTAGGATTGTTTTAAATTCCCCTCGGGGACTGGACCAGTAAGCATCTTCAGGAAAAGGAAACCACTTTATTTGACTAATAAAGTACTTTGGTTTATTACCTTAAACTGAACATGACTGTATAATTCCACATAGCTGCTCTAAGTGTGTGCTTTCAGCAGCCTCTTTCCTCTCTTAACACAGTGACTGGAATATATCTATGATTGAAGAAGTGACACTGGGACACTTCAAAATGAACACCAAGGAAACCATAGTACAGCTTTCTATACCTCTTGAATTCTACTGTATTCCTGATAAAGGGATTCTCCAGTAGCACCATTGTGGGTTGTAAGACAGCCACACAGATTTTTAGATACGAATCTGATGTACCTGTTAGGGTTAATACTTACATCAAATATAGGTCACCGTTTCTGACAAACAGATTCATTCATGTTAAGCCACAGATCACTGTCATTATTAAGTACTAACACTTCCCACCGAAGGCAAAAGGATTTAGTTGAAAATGTTGAAGAAATAAATAGAAAAAGTACTGAAATGAAAATACTACTGAAATGTTATTCAGATGAGAATGCAGTTGACTTGCAGCTTAATACAGTTAAGTTCAGCTACAGAAGATCAGCATGGGATGGCCACAGCATTTCACAACAAGCATAGAATTTAGAGTTGTCTTGAAAGACTCTTGTGGCTGCTTTTGGTTTGGAGTTTAGTTGTTGTTTTGGTTTGCCTCTTCTTCTGTGGTTTGTGTTGTTTTAACCACATGGAGAAAGGATTATATTCTCACAAGCCAAGAGAGGTGGGGTGTCATTGAGACAAGGTAACAGGTTACCTTGTATGCTGCAGGATGAAATATCACCCTAAATGTGGTACTTTGGAGAACCTCTTTATTTCATCTCCAGAGTTGTCAAGGAACTTCAGCTACTGTTTTTAGCTTAGCTACACTGGAGCTCTGCCTATCTTTTTTTTACCCCAGAGTTCAAATTATCAAAGGCATGCTAGGACAGTAGTGTCTGTTCTTTCAAAACCAAACTGAACACACTAGGAATGTATTTTCCCATTGCTTTAATCAAATTATTTGGCATGATCAAGATTGTTTTCCAATTGACAGTTCTCTTTGTCAACTGTTTCCAAAACATTGCTCATATTTGTCTCATCCTAAAATAAACTTAGCTACACATTTTTATTTCTCTCTCTGAGAGATACATCTACTGTATCCAGTAGATAGTATTTAAGAGGAAGCATACTAGACTTTATTCTGACTCAGTAAAATATCCCAAATTGTCAGTCAAAAACCAGGCTGCATCTTAAAGGACTGGACAAAATGCCACACTGATGCTTGAACTCTTAATGCTAACAGTAGAGTCTAGGCATTGTGCTCTACCACAGAGTGCTACCAGATTTCAGAAGATTAAAATAACAGCTGTGACCTTGAAATGTATTCACAAGATTCCAAACTAAGAATTCATTCTAATTTTATACATACTGAGTTTCTTCAGGACCTAGCAGTCTTGAAAGGTACCTAGATATGAGTTTCTACATTCAAATGTCAAACTTAAATCCAGCTGTACTTCCAAAAATGAAGAAAGCAAGACATACATATAGAATTCCTAACATCAGGAAAGAGGCAGTTGTGCAAGAAGGATAGGACTCAGGCAATGGAACTATTCACATCACTCATGTGAAAAACAAGAAGCACAAAATAGAAAGAGCCTTTGTATATGAAAATAGATTTTGACTGCCAATTACCAAGATACACAGGTGTATGTCATTTCAACCACCCATATCTCCTGTCCTTCTGTTAGAGCCAAAGTGTATCATTTCAATTCTTAAAAGGTTACCTGCTGAACCACAAACATAACAAGAAAACTAGGAAATCTGTCACTAAAAGACTTGAAACAGGGCAGATCTTAATATATCCTATTCAACAGAAGCATAGGAGTCTTAATTATGTTCTACAGGCAACATACAGCTTGAAGTCAGCTAAATAGTACATTATTCTGTCCACATTGACAGTATGCTAAGGTAAGTATCAGATCCTCAAGTTCAGATGGTACAGAACACCATCACCACAGTAGCTGTCTTTCTAGGAAGTTCTGGAAACTACTCCTCTGTTGAATGTGTCCTGAATGTAGTAAATGTACTAAAAAGCAGCAATCAAGCTATTGTGCACCAAGAAGTCTTCCAGACAAAGGAAAATCCAATCTGGTTTCTAACACAGGACAGAATGTTATAAAGTGGTTTATATTGCAATAAAATGCAGCAAGCAAAACTGAGTAGTAAAAGAGATTCCAGAAATGATGTGTCATGCTTCCTAGCCTTTACTTAACAATAAACTATGTAGAATATTCAGCTTTGTAACGTGTATAGCTTGCAGAAGCTACATTCAATTTAAGCCTTTTAAAAAACAGTCAACGATGGTATTAGAGACATCTGTTGACAAAACACACCATTTCTGCACTGGACCTAAAGCATTCCCACATCCCTAACAGTTGACATCCTAGAAAGCAAAGGCTCTGCAACGCTCAGTTACCAGTCACATCTTACAAAGTAAAATTTTGAGGTGCTGAAATCGCACAGTACAGGTGTCACTGCATAATGTCATGTTACTACCAGTGCAAGACTAGAGTGAAAAGCCTCAAGCCTGTAGTAGTATTCACAAAGTACTTTTAAAAAAGCAGCCCTCATTTCCCATGAGTGATTAAAACTTACAGATGTAATGCTAAAAGTCAGCAACACAATTTTGAGAAGTATATAATGATATCTCAATATAACAGTTTGCATAGACAGGCAAGAAACAGGTCCCAAGCCTAGTAAAAATATCATCAGACAACACGGCAGGTATCTGTATCTCAAAATGTTTGGCTTTTCAGGATGAGAGAGAGAATTGTTCATTTTTGGTTTGTATTTACAGAACAGCAAAATTTAAGACCTGAGGGCTGAAAGCATACACAGAACTTGGGAAAACACAAGAGTAGCCTAAGACAAAACCAGAATGCTAGCAGTATTTTTACTGAGGCAATCGAGCTTACAACAGCATAAATGCTCTAGGCCACAAAGCAGCTCTTTCTATCTGTCTCTGGAAAGCAAATAATCATACTGGAAGAGCTACTTTAAACTGCACTCTCTTGTATAGGAAACTATAAAAACACTGTTTCTTACAAATTAAAATGTGTGCTAGAAACAAGCAAAAGAAGGAAGCATATTATTATTTTCATTAGTTAAACTAAAACCCAAATTAGCATACTCCAGATTACAGATGAGAATGCTGTTGCTTGCAGTGGAAATTTCTGTATTCTTTAAGTGGGACTCTCAAGGGCAGAAGAAATTTAGGTATTTTAACTAGTCTGTTTTCAGCATCTAGTTCAATACCACAGAAGTAATACATGATACAACCTCGATAACATTAGATTTACAAAGTTGAACTAAAAATCACCCCCTCCCATCAAAACAATCCTACGAGTTTATAAACCAGAATACTCCACAGTCTTTATTTCAGTCCCACTGAAGAGATAATACAGCACTGCAGAACATCAGGCAAGACAGACTAGTATAAGGAGCTGCATTTAAATATTTACCCTCAAATTCAGATGTTGACAGAAATAACAATTCTTTTACTGTAACTCAAAACTCAAGTCTTACAGCATCCATTTATCCATTAACCACAACACAAAACCACTCCAAAAACATGAAGCTTAACATGAAGAAAGGAGGAAAGAAAAAGAAGTAGGAAAAGATGATCTTTGCACACAGACAACTGCAAAACCACTGGCTTTTTGCCACTTGGTTCCGTGATACAGTTGAAAAGTGACAGACCACTGCAAAATCCATGTATGACAACAGCCTCCTGCAGTAAAGCAAACACTTTGCTGCACCACAGAGCTTGAAACACAAAAGTACAGCATAAAAACATTTATGACAGAAGTGAGGCACAAAATGGAGATGCTCAAAAAACACATTCTGCTGATTGAAGTGGTTTTGTCCCAGCAGTTTCCCTTCCAAAATAAACATCTCTTCCTCCAAACTCTCTTTAGGTACCTGATTTGTAACTTAACAGCAGGAAGCTCAAGTCTACAAGCTCCAATTTACCTGCTGTTAGAGGCAACCAAACCCATTACTTCCAGTAAGTATTAGGCATGAATTGATCAACTAAAAAGCTGTTTTGTTTTGTTTTTTAATTCATGAAAAGGAACAAGGAATTAATGTTGGCTATATGCCCTCTGCTATATTTCTGCAGTAACTTGGAAGTTTTACTTCAAATCAAGGCAGATACTGACTGCATAGAAAGAGTGTCCATTGAACAAGGTAACAGAGAAATTGAATTGCATTGTAGTTCATGCCTGAAGGGGAGAGGAAACAAGAATTTCACGTTCAAGTAACAAAAACTGTAATTTAGAAGTGAAATGCATAAAGCAATTACATTTGCAAAAACATAATAAGCTTCAATACCTTGGCCTTGCCACACTTTTGATGGTATTAGTAAGATTTTGTCACATGCTGCAGAAGGTTGCATCCATTTCCAAACCAGGAATTCACCAGTGCCTATTCTTCGTGTCTCTGTGCGAACTCTAGACTCATTTGCTGCAAGAAAGTCAACTGCTCTGTTCCAGACTTTTCCCATTTTCCTCCTTAAAAATCAAAGCAAGAATTACAAAGTTAGCATTATAACAACCTGCACAGCTGATATACAACACATAAGAGAAACACAACGTTTTCTCCTCCTGCTCCATGTGTCTATTAGAACCTCCAAAATACTACACTATGCAACCTCCTGAAATTAGTTGACTGATTTATTTATACTGCTTTTA
This sequence comes from Pogoniulus pusillus, assembly GCF_015220805.1. NCBI lineage: Eukaryota > Metazoa > Chordata > Aves > Piciformes > Lybiidae > Pogoniulus > Pogoniulus pusillus. The sequence continues at coordinate 3,408,827 of NC_087267.1, forward strand.
CTTACTTACAGATAAGGAAATGCATTACTTTTGGTGAGAACATACCTGTCCTGAGGTGGTATTAGAGAATCACGCACGTGTAAAATAGGCATATATGGCTGCAAGTCTTTATTTTCAGAGCATGCCTCGCTGTGACTTCTTAGTACATCTGAGGACACCATAAGAAAAGGTGGTAACTATGAAGTTCATAAAAACATTAAGAACAATATCGATTCTGGCAATGAATAGCCAACTCTGAAGACTTCCAAGTTTCAGTAGTTAAGGTGGTTTGGGCACTTTAAAGGCTTTTTCCTCCTAACCAAGAAAGCTAACCTCACACAGTGCCTACAAGTATAACTTTGGAGTAAAGAAGTTTTTGTGGTTCCTCTTGCTTGGTACTTTTAAATGCTAGCAAATATAGCCACCTTTGAAAATAAACCAGTTCCATCTCACAAGAAAGCTTAACTTGCAAAGAGGTAGGAAAATTGTAAAACCAGGAAAACAGTTCCAATTTGTCTACTGTCTCTGTATTTATTATCACAGAATGTTAGGGGTTGGAAAGGACCTTGAAAGATCACCCAAGTCCAACCTCCCTGCCAGAGCAGGATCACCTAAACTACATCACACTGGAATGTATCCAGGTGGGTTTTGGATATCTCCAGAGAGACTCCACAACCTTCCTGGGAAGCATGTTTCAGGGCTCTGTCCACCCTCACAGTGAAAAAAACATTTTTTTTCTTGTGTTTGCATGGAACTTCCTATGCCTCAACTTCCACCCAGTGCCCCTTGTCCTGGCACTGGGGATCACCAAGCAGAGCCTGACTCCATCCTCTTGGCATTCACCCTTTACATATGTATAAACATTCATGAGGTCACCCCTCAGTCTCCTCCTCTCCAAGCTAAAGAGCCCCAGCTCCCTCAGACTCTCCTCATAAGGAAGACATTCCACTCCCTTCAGCATTTTTGTGGCTCTGCACTGGACTCTTTCAAGCACCTATGACTGCCATAAGTGAAAGTAGTAAGACACTGCAGGTGAAAATGCAGCCCAAACCAGAGCCTAAAAGCTACAAACTATTGCAAACTCTGTTGCTTCCAGTAGAAAGGCAGAATTCCAGAACTTGGATATGCATTCTATTTCAGTAACCATTTCTGCATAAAGCAATGAATTAGAAAGCTGCTTTTTCTCTGAAAAGCCATTAAAGATAGAAATGAAAGATAACACATGTCAGGAGCAGGTATTTCTGCTAAAGACAGATGAAAAACCAGATACAGAAAGCAATGTGTCACCATACTCCCTAGTGAACAAGTATCACTTATATCTGTTTTCAGCAGTAAGATAAAATATCACTAAGCCTGTGAGAATTTATTATAGCCATGTTGATGTAGTTTGTGAATCACAGGCTCACAGAATTACTGAGGCTGGAATAGACCTCTGAGACCATCAAGTCCAGCCTATGACTAACACCACCACATCAACCAGACCAAGTTACTAAGTGTCACATCCAGTCTTGCTTTAAACACCTTCAGGGATGCCAACTCCACCACTTCCTTGGACAGTCGACTCCAGTGTCTAATTCCTCTTTCCCTCAGGAAGTGCTTCCTAACATCCAGCCTGAACCTGCCCTGGCATGGCTTCAGGCCATGCCCTCTCATCTTGTCACAAGTTGCCTGGGAGAAGTGCCTGACCCCCACCCATCTTTATACAAAAAGTTTTGATTGGGTTTAAAGAATGTTTAAAGAATGATTACAAAATTACAAAAAAAAAAAAGGCAAGAAGAAAGAAACCAAACACATTTGATCAAGAACTCAACCAGCATGACGACAACTAAACAGGCAGGAAACGGAACTGAATTTTTGCCAGCACTTTGAAAGCTTACACAGAACTGACACATATACATCAGACGTGACTCAAGCAACCATACCTATGATTTTCACTACCATATCATACATCTGTCTTGTCTCTTCTTCCTCTTTTGCCCAGCGGTATTTCATGTAGTGCAAGACTCCCCAGACAACTGCTATACCTGCATGAAGATGTACAATGCTCTTTGAACAGTATCAGAACATTTGTTATTTAACAAAACTTACAGCAGCTGGTTGAACCAGGTAACATTTTGAAGTACTTTATACTTCAGAGCTAGTAGAATATACTATGCTTGGCGTCTGTATTTCATATTTTACCAACACCACGACACAAACTCTTAAATTTTGAAGAGCAATTACCTTTAGAAAAACATTTAATTGTTTTAACAATAGCCTGGTATCCCATGATTGACATTTCAGGTTTTTACCCATTTGTGAAGCAAAAAGCCAAAACAGCAAACTGATTAGAATGGAAAAAAATTACAGTTGTATCAAAAGTTACATAAACTGACATGTTAAGATTTAAAAATGTAAAAATATTCACTAACTCATAGGTAAGTCACATATTTTTTAGATACATCAGTCAAAACTGATTAACATGGACTACTTCAGCTACAGATTTAATTGTTTTTCTGCTCTTGCTGCATTAAAGGTTATTCCCAAAACAGGCAATCTAGCTAGGAAGGCCATCAGCATAAGATGAAAAGAAAAATCTCATTCCTGCTCACAAGGCACACACAAGGAGAATGAGAGACACCATTTTAGACCAAATATGGGTGTTAAACAAATCTAACATTTATACAATGTTTTATTTTTGTAAAGGTGCTTCATGTAAACCTTAATTACAGATGAGAAAGTTGAGACATGAAGCAATTTGCTCAGCATGACTGATGAGATCAGTGGTTGTCCTGGATACTGAGTTTCATCTCCCCAACCCAATTCAACCCTTTACTATCTGATTATCTGAAACACAGCAATCTGGGACAGTTTGCCTTTAATTCTTTTGGTTCATCTAAAGGCTATTGAATCATAGAAGCAACCAGGTTGGAAGAGACCTGCAAGATCATCCAGTCCAACCTATCACCCAACCCCCATGTTCAATTAACTAGATCATGGCACTAAGTGCCTCATCCAGTCTTTCCTTGAACAAGGAGGCCTCAAGTCATTTACTCAGAAGCATAAGATTAAGATAGTGGGATAAACAATACTTAAGAAAATATTCAATGGGTGGATGAGAGAAGCTCTGCATCTTCAGTATCTCTATAACCAGCCACAGGGAAAGGCTAAGAATTAAATAAACTTGAAAGAACTTGCAGCTTAACTAAAGAACTGTCAAGGACTAAATGAGTTCGTCTTACTGAAGGATAGATACATTTTTACAATAGAGAGGTAAGAATTTTTGGTGACAATTATGATGGGTATCCAACTTTTCCTCAAACTAGGAAAATAATCTCATGTCATGTTTCCAAAGTTTCTGGAACAATATGAAACATTCTCAAAACTAAGGCTGTTGTATCTTCTTACTAAGCATTTTGCTTTTTTTGCATTGGTTCACCTTGGAATTTTAGCAAGCCATAAAGTATCGCTTTGAAAGGGAAAAACACAGAGCTCAGCTGACTATAGCAGCAGATGACAGCTGCTAATGTGAAACAGAAGTGCAAAGCAAACTGCATTGTAATCATGATACTGACAGGAACTCCAGGTTTTATGGCTGGATAAAAACTCTCCACTCTCTCTAAACACGCTCTTCACTTTTCCCCATCTGCTTACATAAAGGGAGGTTATAACCAAAAAAGCTGACTTGAACTTACCCAAAAGCAATATTGATAACCTGTGAGTGACATTTACAAATGCACGTCGGAAACGACACCTGAAAGACATCTTTGGACTAGTGGATTCCAAATACTTCACATCTGTCACATTAATGACATCCATCTCACTGGAGTCACTGCTGAGACACCTATTGAAAAATAGAGAGTACTTATGAAAAAGACACATTCTGTTACAAGAAATCAAGTTAAGAAATAAGACCACTTACTTTATGCCAACATCTTCCCCACTACTCAAGATCCATTGCAAGGATGTGTTAAGTACACTTTCATATTCTGGATCTAAATTCTGTCAAAACACAAATATAAATGAGTTGCTTTCTACATAACCAGAATGTTATCATGCTACAATAAAATTCAGATACTGCACAGACCAGTGGCTAAAAGTTAAGTTGGTTTACTCTTGATTGTTCAGATTCTGCCTAAGTGTTCACCCAGTTAATAAAGTGAATCTATGCATACTACAAGCAGCTCTCACCTACTGGCTATGGTAGTTTAAGGCTTATCAGAACATTCTAATAAGAGGAACTGGGACTTTCCTGAAAAGTTCAGTGCAGAATCTAAATAAACTACATCACTGGATGTAAAGGAGTAATAATGATACAGTCTGTATTATTAATTGGTTTGCTAGGAGGTATAAAAAGGTAGTGTATAAACAGTTTTCTTCTCTTGGCTTTTGGGCACTGGTTCTGTTTGTTGTTCCTTTGCTTCTCTCTACCTCCTCCACTAACCTTGACTGACCAGATACCACATGAGATCTTGCTGGTTTTCTGTCCGAGGAGAGAGAGGGTGGTGTTGGCCCCCTCTGGGCTTTCTTTGTCCGGGGCAGAAGTTACAGCTTTACCTTACTTCCAAGTCATCTGAGCTGGTCTAGTAGATTTTAATTTGGGGAGGGAAGTTTCCAAGCCACCACACTAGCATTCCTCAAATTAAGGACTATATGAAAAGTTAAGCCACATTCACTATTTTACTAGCAAGCCTAACCTATGGCAAGAAAAATAAATCAGCCACTAGGTGGTGCTCATTGAAAGAAAAAAATCTACTTCAAGATTAAAAATCAAATAGGTGAAAATGGGTCCTATAAATGTAGTTCAGATCCCGTTTCAAAACTATCTGAGAAGCATCGACTTTAACTGGCATTCTGCTAACAGTCCAGTGTTTGCAGATCAATAACTGATATTACTACATGGAAACTGAGTTTTTAAATTGGTTGCCATCAACTGTAACAGTAGAATGTTTGCTGCCATCTGAGCTAAGGCTATCTCCACAGCTGACCTTCTGTGTTCTTTCACAGAAAAAAAAATAAAGCAACAATGGAAGTTGCTACTGTATTTGAAATAATACTCTCCAAAACAATTGTCTTCATCTTTCCTCTAAACTTCAAAGTCACTGGCATACAATTTAAAGCACAAGCACTTAAGAACACACAGTAACTGTTTTATTTTCACTTTAAGAATTAAAATTTTAATCAGTGAACATGAAGATTCTGCAAAGTCATATTTACACTTCCCAAATAAGGAACTGCAGGGTTAAATGCAGTGACAAATTTTAACATGAAATTTGATCTTATCAGAGCTAAAACAGTTGTTATAACAACTACCCTCCTGAAAGAATGATAGTCAAAACCAGCAGTTAGTTACCTGGCATCAACTTAATTATTCTTCAACGTGTTCCCACCATGCACTGTTTTTTAACAGATACAGAATATCACTGCCAAACCACAAACCAGTGTTAGAAGCCTCTTCGGGATGCTCTTAGCACTTCTTTTTATCTACTATGTAAACTTTGCCCAAATGTAAGGGTTTTTTTTTAATACCAATACATTTGTACATTAAATGTCACATCAGTCCCCCTCTCATCCAATCAAAGAAATCTTACATATTTCCAGCCTTTTAAAAGCTTCAAGTAGTTTCCCACTGATGGATACACCAACGTAGGCTAAAATAAACCCTACAGCTGTCAAGATAAGGCAAGAGTCATCTTTTATTTGGAGAGTGAGGCAGGAGAATGACAGTTGAGAGTGGGATTTCGTAATGCTGCACACCTATCAAATTAACAAAAAGGCCTTTTTTGACCATTTCTATTTAAAGCACTGATGAATGGCATCTCCATACAGCTGCTGCCTGTTGAGCCCATTGTACAGATCCACATCAACCTCTCCTTCCAAAGAAAGGAAGGCAGTAGCCTTCTCTACAAAGTCTCAAAACACAGTATGCCAATTTCTGGATAAAATTCTAGAGATTTTCATACATTTCTTCTTTTTGTGTTGGTCAATTATCTCCATCAATTTGAGTTATGCCTTGGTGTTTTAACTAAAGGATAAAAACCCGCATGCTACTGCAGCACTACTATCTACACTTCTGTCAAAATCAACTCACTTTCATTCATCTTCCCTCTCCCCCAAAACCTTGCTGCCTCTCCAAATAAAAACTGAGTAGCATGCATTATAAAGAAAGCAATTCCAAGCATTTCCAAATAGCATTCATTACCAAGTCAAAATGTAGTCAATACACCAGATATGAAACCAGGCTTACAAACTCTAAGTTACACAAATCTTATGTACAATCAATGAAAAATACCTCGTTTGCTTACTTTTAAATACGCAGCTGCCTCCTGGATGGTAAGATTTCTTTGAACAGAGCTGCCACATTCATGTTCCCCTGGTAAAATTAAACTTTTGTTTATTTTGATCTACTTATTACTACATTATATAAAATAAAACCACCCAAACACAAGCTTTATGGTTAACAAAATCTACATCAGAAGCAGCCGCTCAATAATTCTTGTGAGTTCTTCTAAAGTCTCTGGAGAAATTTGTCCTTCAAAAAGTTTTTTAAAATGAAAGATTGTCACAGGTAATAACATGTACAAATCAATATGGCTTCACATACTGCTCAGAGAGTTTATTTAAATATTTACCCTGGAAGTGGAGTAAAAAGTAGAATAAAGAACTACCAAAAGTACATTACCATAAAACAGTTGCTGAACCCTGACAACTTCTAAGTAATTTTCATTTACTCCAAACCCCACATCTTTTATACTGACCAATTTAGTTGCAGCTGCAGCATATCCATAATAGTGTTTCAGGCACTATTAAGTCACTACAGTTTAGATTGATCCAAGCTATCACAATAGCTCATCATCTTCCTGAACATGCACAAAAATTTCCATATGGCCTAAAACTGGTTGTTTTACCCTTCGCTTAACTCTTGTGGTAAGTCTGCAGAAGCAGTAAAGAAGTAAGGTATTATATGCATAGCCAGTCCTCACAGCCACATGCCATCACCTTCCCCATTTCTTTTGCTAACCTAAAGACAGGCAATTCATGGGAAAAAACCACAAACCAATAACATTGCAACAGTAATACCGATACAACATAACATGGACAAGGAAGAACTCTAACATCCGTTTTATCTAGCACTAGGACATCATTTCTAAGGAACTGTCAGAGTGGTAAAAACCACTTTTTTCCTGATGTGTGAGGGGCAGATCTCCAGAAAAGGTTATTGGAGAGGGAATCCAATCCAATCCATAACATCTTTCTTAAAAAAAAAAAAAAACAAAACCAAAAAACTTAGCACCTATAACCATGATTTTACTGAGTCAAAACAATAAAATAGGAAACAACATACCCAGTCTTTTACTGGCTTAGGTTTGCCTGCCTTACCTTCCTGGATCTATACCAAGCTGTATTATTCCCAAAGCATACAGCAAGGCCAGGAAAATCTAGATACTCATGCATACACAAAACATAAACCTCTGCTTATACTCTTCTGAAGTGTTTGAATACACTTTACATGGAGCATCTTCAAGTGTTAATTCTCTACACAATCAAGAATGTTTGAGGTAACCTAAGCAAAACATTAGCAAGTTAGGGAGAAGCATCTTGGTTCATTCACAGCAAGGAAGAGTAAAGAAGCATTTCTAGGAAGCACTCTTCTCAGACTCCTAAAGCAAAGTTGTGTTCAATACATTTCAAGAGATATAAGTGAATTTGGCCTTGTAAGGATGTCAACATAACAGGGATGCTCTTCTCTTACTCTTGGGTTAAGGAAGTTTTTAAGTCCTCATATTCTGCTTGACTTAGAAGTTCTACTGGCACTGAGTCTGTGTGCATACAGGTATTTTCAACCAAGCACTCAGCAGAGAATAAACTACTCATGAAGTGAAACACCTTCTACACTTGCATGTGGCATCTTAGTGCCCAAGTGTATTGTAAGAGCAAAACTAGAGAGACCACTGGTGAAAACTGTCACCAGCTTTCCCAAAAACACACTCTGTAGAAGTCAGCACCAGAACTGAAGTTATGGGCTATTCTTGTATGTAATTTAGGTAGCATAAACTCTACAACCTGTAACCTGACATCTATCAGCAGTAACTTCATGTTTTGAGATTAGCAGACCTAAGATAACTATATCATACACATACAGTCTCTGGTGTAAACATTATAGGGGGAATGGAGCAAAACTAGAAGTGGGTAGATCCAGATTGGATGCTAGGAAGAAGTTCTTCACCATGAGAGTAGTGAGACACTGGAACAGGTTGCCCAAAGAGGTGGTGGAGGCCCCATCCCTGGAGGCTTTTAAGGGTGGTCTGGATGGGGATCTGAGCAACCTGATCTAGTGTGAGATGTCCTTGCCCATGGCAGGAGGGTTGGAACTTGATGATCCTTGAGGTCCCTTCCAGCCCTGACAATTCTATGATTCTATGAGTCTGTTTACTGATGGAATACACATGACAAAACCAAAATGTATTTCTGTAGAAGGTATATGTACAATCTCTGTCAGGTACTAAGCTGTATGACATGAGCAAGTCTGATAGTTTAAGCTCTTTTTTCTTGTTCAGCAAGACCTGAGGTTTTTCTAATACAGTAAAAGCTCATCAGTCAGTTTGCACAGACAAAACAGCTTGTGAGAGCATGGGGATAAGACCTTCTGCTCAAAAACGTTTGTTAGTTTGGGGTTTTTTTCATTGTGTAGATAAGGAGAAAATCCCATTTATGAAATAAGAAAGTGTGAGGCTACTATATAGAGAACACAAACAGAACACACCAACAGGATACCAGATTGTGAAAAATCAATCCTTACAAGCAGGTTTCAGGTCTCGTTTTGCCTCTTCAATCTTATGAGAAGACAGTACTTCCTCTTAGGATAGAACAAAAGCTCCCAGCAGACGGAGTACTACTGGATTACTTTAGTAGTTTGAAATCCTAATCTTGTCTTCTTCCAGGAATTACATTTATGCAGCACGCAGCCAACACACTGACTTCAGAGATTCTGTTCTCTTCTTCAAAAACCAGCAAACAGCTTCCTTGTATTTCTGCCTCTGAATTTTTTTTCAGACTGTATTTCCTCTAAACAAGTTTAACAGCTAAACTGCCTTTGCTGCCTGGGCTCTGACAACGTTTAAGGACCGTCAGTTCAAATTATCCTCATGCAATGCTGGGGATGGAAATTAAAAGTCACTTTCATCTTGCCTTCCACCCTAGAAATGAGTAAGCTCAGAGTTACGGAGTTTCAGTCCTGTACAAATAGCTGTTGGAGATGCAATTCTCATTCCAACCTATCTATTGCAATAATCATTTAAGAGCTTTCTTCTTTCATGAATTTGAAAGCCTGCAGAAGGTCAGACAATTCACAAATCAACCTTCTGTTTGACTGCAAACAGCATGATATTCCTATATACCATTTCAGTCACTGCTTCAGCTAATAGTTCTGCAAATGAAGGCTTACTTTGAATAACGTTGGTGCAATCATTAACCACTTGGCTTGGAAGCCCACTTTCCATAGTCTGAGCCAAAAATGTTTCCCAACTGTTCCACAGTTGAGGCCCTATATCCAGGAATAAAACCAAGGCAGAGGCAAATAAAACTTTCACACAGGTCTGCTTCAAAATACCTCTGAGCTCTTTGTAAAAATGCTCCTTCTGTCAAAATGCCTGTTAAAAGCTTACACAAAATATGAAACTTTGTGCTCAAACTCTTCTTGGGTGCAGATCAACTTAAAGTGCAGCCAGAACCATTCCACTTGCCCTTTTAGGGAGGTGAGAACACATCCCACAAAATTACTATTTAGATTGTGTTAGTGTACTTAGGCAAGCCACACAAGGAGCTGAGTTGCTCTAGAAATACTAACAAAAAGCAACTAATGCCTCAGCGCTGAAGAAACATTTAAGTCTGTTCTCACAATTGTTTTCAATACAGAAAATAAGTCAGCTGTGAATTTTTACATACAGGCTAGAATATTTGAAACTGACTTTCATTTTCAGCATTTAGCTTAATTTGTCAACTGTTACATATGCAATTAACAGAAATACTTGGAATTGTAAAATGCAGTAAAGTACCAGAACCAAAACCTAGTGGAAATTTAATACTTTCAGGAGCACATGAATTTAGTTTATAGCCTGATGTGGTACATCCACCCAATAAAAAAAAAAATGTTTAGCAAGTCACGTGCTCACATGTTATCTGCAGCAGGACTCTATAGTGGGTAGCTAGAAGAAAAGCAGGAGCAGAACAAGTGTTGCAAGACCAAGTAAGAATTCCTGATTTCCCAAAGGCAAATTCAATAGTTTAATAACTCTACAGAAAACCAGAACTTGCTAAATGGGCTTTAAGTCACTGGTTGGAAACAGCACAATATCACTTAGAATCACAGAATCAGTCAGGGTTGGAAGGGACTACAAGGATCAGGAACAACCCTAGAACTTGAACAATTAAAGATTAAGGAAAGTGACAGAAAGCCTATTACAGCAACCAGACAAAGCAGCTGATACTTGAAATTAATATTAAGCAAGATCTAGTGTTTTGCCATATTTTCTTCCAACAATAGGTTTACTGGTAAACCAAATTACATACAGAATTCTAATTCACCTCTGCATCTCAAAATCATAGAATCAACCAGGTTGGAAGAGACCTCCAAGATCATCCAGGCCAACCTATCCCCCAGCCCTATCCAGTCAACTAGATCATGGCACTAAGTGCCTCATCCAGGCTTTGCCTGAACACCTCCAGGGACAGTGACTCCACCACCTCCCTGGGCAGCCCATCCCAATGGCAAATCACTCTCTGTGAAGAACTTCCATTAGCTCAGAAGGAAACCACCTAAATCTGATAGATCATCACTGTGGAGAATGCCCAGCAAAAGAAATGTCTAATTAAACAAACATCTACAAGAAAGCAGGGTCATACCTGTGGGAAGCTGACTGCTCCTGTGTCTGATTGGATTTATTCATTTTGCAAGTGTGACTGAAAATGGATGTGATATATTGAAGCCTCTCCATCAAAGATCAAGACATGAAGTAATTAACGTAAGTCTAAAGGAAGTCTCATTTAAATAAAGCACATTCTTACAGACCCACAGAATTGTCAGAGTTGGAAGAGACCCCAAGGATCATAGAGTTTCAATCCCCCTGACATGGGCAGGGTCACTTTCCACTAGAGCTGGTTGCCCAGAGCCATATCAAGTCTGGCCTTAAAAACTTCCTAAAGTCTAATCTAAATATCCCGTCCTCTAGTTTGGATCCATTCCCTCTAGTCCTATCACTACCCAACATCCTAAAAAGTCCCTCACCAGCTTCCTTGAGGGCTTCTTCAGATAATGGAAGGCCACAATAAGGTGTCCTTGGACCTTTCCCTTCTCCAAACTCAACAACCCCAACTCTCTCAGCCTGTCCTCATAGGAGATGTGCTCCAACCCTCTGATCACCCTCGTAGCCCTTCTCCGGACACATGCCAGCATGTTAAGACATTTGTTGTAACAGGGACTCCAGAACTGGATAGAGTACTCCATGTGAGTGAGTGATGAGAAAATACTAGGTGCTGAAATATACAGTCAATAAGAAGCTGCTCTTTTGAAGAAAAGCTGCTCCATTAGACAAGAACATAGGAACACAAACTTCAATTAAGAACCACAAGCTACAACTCAGAAGTAAACACAGATACTGCTCCTCGCTGTAGTTTCTTGCGAGTTAGGCATTACTTGCCATAGGTCTGAAGACATTAGTAATGCCAAAGCAGTCTATTTCTATAGAAGATTATTAAATAATTTTATATCATATTAGAGCATCTGCAGTTGGAACATCTTATCAAGTAAAATTAAGTTACCCTGACTTTTTCTTCCTTCAAAAGACTTCGTGTGTTTTAGCTTTTATAATAAGTCAAATCATTTGCTCTCCAAGAAACTAGCTCAGTAAAAATATAAACATAATGAAACAAAGAGGGATACAAACCAAAATCTTGACTACCACCTTCATGGCAGTTAAGATGTTGAATAAACCTTAATAGCACAGACTACTGCAGGTTTCCAGTCTGTCTTTTTAACATTAATAGTTATAACATGAACAAATGATTCCTAGCCAAGTATGAAATGAGAGACATTTTTCCAAGAATGTGACAGAAAGACCTGAAAAGCACCAATTTCACTAAAACTGTATTTCTTCTCCCTCTTGCTTGCTGTCACAGAACAAATAGATGACAGAAAGAAGAGTAAGGCTTAAAGAAATAAAATGAAACACAAAAAACCAAATGAACAACTGCCTCCTAAATGGATTATGGATTAATTAAGCAAAGATGACAAATAAATGCCTTAATAGTTGTGATATAGATTCTGCTGCAACTCACACTCACCAGATGCCAATGTTACAAACACACTTAACTTTGCTTCTTCATGGCTGTGATGTGTAAATATCCAGTTTAAAGCGGTGTCAATTATGACTCGTGGCAAAAGGACTGCATTTTTAACTTTGAATTAACACTAATCCTAAACATCATCTCTGACATGTTACTATATATAGCAATTTTTATTACTATATAACTAGAGTGGTTAAGTTGGACTGTTTTGTCTAACAAGGCAATCCTGTTCAATCAGTACCATTCCTTATATTACTAAACATTTTCTGATGGCTGCAAAAGATCTGTTTTCAGGTATTTTTTTCATTATAGTGAAATAACTACTCTAAGAAGAAACACATATTCCTCTCCATATACAGCATATTTAAATTCTCAATGAAGTAAAATCCACAAAGCATTAAGACATTAGATCAAAACCAGACAGGATTACAAAATTAAACATCCTATTCCATTAACTGAAAAGCATTGCAACAGAAGGCACTTAAAAAAGCGAAAAGGGCAGCATAAGTGAACTAGAATTGGGATTTCTAGATTCCCAAAATGAAACTCTAAATGACTGTCAGGTCTGCTGTAGTTGCAAACCACTATCTGAGCATGTATTTCTTTATAGCTGTCACAGTATTTTTTGAAGTGTTACCTGCTATTTGTGCCAATTTATCATGAAGTGCATATAAGCTGTTCATCATGAGACTTATTTCGGCTTCCTAGAATTAGAAAAACACATGAATGTTAACACAGACAGGAGTAGAGATGAATTTTCTTCCATTTACCTCCAAAATCTTTATATATCATGAGAAAAAAATAAAATCAAAAAGTTTACACACATACAGGTGAAAAGCTGAAGCACTTCCAACATCAACAGTGATAGGCAGCTATAGATAACAATGGTGATCGATAGCAACAGATATTATATCAAAGGATTCATGAAACTGACTTCTCAGAGCTCAACTGAAACATAATACAATTGCAACCTGGACTGTGATGGACCTGCCAGTTAAAACTGAGACCTCAAAGGGTCAAATGACCCTAAAGAAGTCTGGTTGCTTTGTTGTGGTGGTTTTCAATAGCTCGTATGTAAAATAAAGAAACCAGAAAACAGTTTTAGTCTTAATAACCATGCAGTGGCACTTCATGTAAGCCACACTGACAGTATCATCTGGTCATATTACCATAGAAAATTCATTAAAAAGTAATATTTTTGCTGTCTACCTTCAAACTACAGGAAAATAATTAAAACCAAAACAAGAAAGAAAAAGATGACAATGCAAACAGGCAAACAACTCAGAAAGCTGTGGACTGTACCATCTTGTTTATACTTCTTGCACATACCACTAGTATAAAAAAGTCTAATTCCCAAAAATAAGCATGAATGCGAGCTGTCATGTAATTTTTACATGCAGGAGAGTTTAACTTACCAAGATATTGGGCAACTTCATTGAAATACATCCAGAAACATTTTGTATTAAAAGGAACTATTCAAACTATGAAGATGAGGAACATGCAATTACATACACTAAGTACTAAAGGCTGTTTCACAATGTTAGGAGGTTTTTTGAGGTTGGCTCTGACTCCTGAGGCAGAATCAAATGGTTGTGATAAGACTAGAGCCTTTATTGAGAAAATACTCAAGCAAAGTAATTTTCCACTTTGTGCATCTGCTGATTATACCCACGTTGAAAAAAAACCTAAACACTTTAATTCCCTGATACACCAGCACTATTTGACATAACTTGCAAACATGAGTGGTCATGGAGTTTTTCATTAAATAAAAACATGCTACCAAGTAATAGAATACTCCTTTCATTGGTCATACATCTGACAATTTAATTCCCATAAGGAGCATCAACAATTACCAGCTTCACCTCTCCCCCTTCTGGACCTATGAAACCATAATTGAGATTGAATTAATAAAGTTGGTACTCCCTAGGAAATTAAGCAACCTTATTAACTCATTTCCTGGCTGGAAAATACTGGGCATAGCAGAAGAGGAAAATCAGTCCACTACCACACATGCATCCATCAACAGCAGTACTCTAAGTTCCATTTATTTGCCAGTAGGCACACCCATGACTTCACTAACAGCTTCACTCAAACAGACATGTGAAGTCTTTCTATGACCAATTTATGGGTTTTGTTTGGGTATTTTTTGTAAATCAAAGAACCATAGACTGGTCTGGGTTGGAAGGGATCTCTGAAGGTCACCTGGTCCAACCCCCACTGCAGTCAGCAGAGAAAGCTTCAACTAGATCAGGCTGCCCAAAGCCCTGTTGAGCCTCACCTTGAGTATCTCCACAGATGGGGTCCCAACCACCTTCCTGGGCAACCTGTTCCAGTGTTTCACCAGCCTTATAGTAAACAATCTGCTCCTAACATCCAATCTAAATCTTCTCTTCTATAGTTTGAAGGCACTGCCTCTCATCCTATCACCAAAGATCTATGTAAACAGTTTGTCTCCATCCTTCTTGTAGGCCCTCCTTCAGGTACTGGAAGGCTGCTTTTAGGTCTCCCTGGAGCCTCTTCTTCTCCAGACTGAACAACTCCAGCTCCCTCAGCCTGTCTTCACAGCAGAGGTGCTCCAACTCCTTGATCACTTTTGTGGCAAAACCACCTCTCTGGATCTGCTGGCCATATATATTTGGCTGTAGCCCAGGACGCAATCTGCCTTCTGGGCTGCAAGCTCACACTGTCTGCTCATGTCCAGATTCTCGTCCATTGGCACCTTTTCCACAGAGCTGCTTTCTACTACCTCTTCCCCGTGTCAGTATTAATAGTGAGGATTGTTCCAACCCAAGTGTAGAACCCTGTGCTTGCTCTTGTTGAACCACATGAGGTTCAGACAGTGTACCAACAGCAGGAACTTCTTAGCAAAAAAGCAGACATGAAGCAGGACTACTATGGAACAGTACACAAGAAATGTACCAGAAAGTAGCACATAAATCAGGTTCTTAAGCTGTCAAGTCCAGCACACAAGATGCATTCTCTCTGCGCTACTAACTTTCAAAAACTCAGAACTTATCCCACAAAATTCAGTTTGTTAAAGAAACTGACCAACATTTTCTACTAGCCAAGACTACCTACTTAAGACATAAAACTGTTAACTTTTGAGGAGTTCAATCCTAAGGGAAAAAAAAAAAAAGCAACCCCCACATACAATAATCTTGCAATATTTGCTTATATATGCTTAACAAAAGCAGATCACTATGTTTACAGTCCAGGCAGAATAAAGGCCAGAAGAAAGAAGCATCATAACTCGCACTGCAGAACTGAAAACACAGACAACTTTTCATGGAGACATGTCAAAAAGAGTCAGAGAATAAGAACAAGCAAAAAAAATAGAAGTGAAAATGACTAACTTACTCATCCATTTAACTAAAGGATGGCAATACTTGCTCTGTGGCACAGAGCTGTAGTTTCAAGCTGGTTTCTTTTACCAGCTGCCCTTTCAACATTAAGAAGCCAAATGGTAAGAGCCAAACTGACTCTTACCATTTAGTCTCAAAACTCACCACACCACAATTTTTCCTCACAGCTCTAAAATGCAAATGATATAACATTTTCACAGCATATAAAAACAACCAGCATGCCACAGCCAAATCTTGCAATCCTAGTTGTCATGGGTTGATGGAGTTAACCTGCCGCTGTTATTCCTACCATGCTGCAGTCATACCAGCTTCAAAACATGAAAGGGCTAACCAGAGCGAAGTATTATGGGGCTCGAAGTTGAGATTGCACAGTGAAAGACTTCTGCTCCAGTTGCTGCTCCCGGGTCACGGCTTCTTGGGTGTAGTCTCTTTTCCACAGGGATGGTGGAGAGGCGTGGGGGAGGTGGGTAGCTGCTGGCTTTGGCTTTGTGTTTTATGCTGGCTTTTTTCCCCTGTGTATGTCACTGTGCTCCTTTTGCAAATAGGCTAAGCTAAGCATTGTATTATTAGATTAATTAGATTATGGCTAAGGTAATTATGCTTTGTGCTTGTATCTTCTGTTACATTAAACTCTTATCTCTACCTCAGCCCTGTGTTTTGCGTGTTACTCTTCCCCACACTTTTGTGTTGAGAGAACAGGCAGTTTAGCCCATTAGTCATATTGCCCGAGACAAAAAACAACAACCTCAAACAGAGTTGCAAGTATGTTCAGCTCATGCAAAATACTCTGAAACCACAGATTTGTTGGTATTATACAATCATTTGCCAGACTAAAATCTCATTATCAAGTAGGTTTACTTACTTCTATTTGTTGAAGTTCTTCACTGAGGGTACTCTTGACTGTCAAAATAAAAAAAAAATAAATTCATTCTAGAGTCCAAAAAGATTTTATAAAAGGTACAGCAACATTGTAGCTTTATGACAACACTTTAATATCTCCATAAGAACTAACAAGGCCATAATATTACAAATAAAAATTAGACAGCTATTAACTTTTAACTTAATTCTGTATTTGATGACGCACTATACTAGCATTTAGGTTGATCCAGAATCTTGTACATCTAGGAATTTCACAAGTAATTCCATGCAAACAAAACTCCCCTTGTCATTTGCTGAACTCTTGCTTCAATGACTCAATTGCATTGAAATCAGCATTTTGAAGGGTTTACATTTTTGGTGTCTTCTTTAAGCAACAAAAACTAATTTGTTTGCCAGGTGATAATCCATACAACACAAAGCTGTACAATCCTCAGCATCTTCTGTTTTGACAGAAGCTATCCTCTTTGACAAAAGGGGATAGCTCAGGTGAAAAGCACAGTGTGACTACATGACCATTAAGGGGGGCAAGGATCTACTTGAGAGAGTCCAACAGAGGGCTACAAAAACGGCTTATAAAATGGGAAAAATAACAGAAATTCATGACAAGATTTCTGCTTTAGGAGAAACGGTCCTCAGTTTCTCTTGTATCCTCCAACTTACACATCAGGATTCCACTAACCTTTGCCAAGTGTAATTACATCTGGAGAAGTAAAGGAAGGAAAAAAAAATGGAAAAAAGGATCTTACTTGCAAAAAATAAATTCTTTTTTTAATTCATAGATTAATTCATAGAACATCAGACTAGAAGGGACCTCAGGATCTAGTCCAAGCTTTCGAGATGGCCCAGCACCCTGTCAAGCTGGGCCTTGGAACTGTCTAATGTAAACTGTAGAATCTACCACCTCCCTTGGGGGTTTAGTCCAATGTCTAATAGTTCAAATAGTGAATCTTTTTTTTCTGGCATCCAGTCCAAATCTCCCCAGTAGCAACTTGTGTTCATTATCCCTTGTCTTTACAGCATGACTCTGTAAAAAGGGAGTCCCCCCCCTCATGATAGCTGCCCTTTCTATACTTGTACACAGTTATGAAGTCTTCCCTAAGCCTTTTCTTCTCAAGGTTGAACCAGCCCAGCTCTCAAACTTCCTTCATATGACAGGTCTTCCAGTCCTCTGAGCAGTCATGTCACCCTTCTCTAGACCCTGTCCAGGCTGTTTGCACCTTCTTGTATAGCAAGGACCAAAACTGTGCAAAGTACTCAAGGTGCAGCTTGACCAGTGCTGAGCAGAGTGGGAGAATGGCATTTCTATCCCTGCTTGTGATACCCTTATTAATGCAACTCAGAGTCCTGTTGGCTTTCTTTGCCACTTCAGCACACACTGTTCACTTATGTTGGGCCTTTTGTCCACCAAGACCCTCAGGTCCCTTTTCAAAGTGGTGCTCTCAAACCAGGTGGCTCCCAATCTGATCTGCATTCCTGGGTTATGTGTTTCCATGTTTCCAGGTGCAAGACCCTCCACTAACCTCACTAAACTTCATACAGTTCCTTCTTGCCCACTTGACCAGCCTGTCAAGATCTTCCCAGAGGATAGCTCTCCCTTCTGGAGTGTCAACTTCCCCACTTATTTTTGTATTGTCAGCAAACTTCATCAGAGTGCTCTTAATTCCAATATCTAAATCATTAATCATAGAATCATAGAATAGAATCACAGAATCAACGAGGTTGGAAGAGACCTCCAAGATCATCCAGTCCACCGGTGCCTCCACCACCTCCCTGGGCAGCCCATTCCAATGCCAATCACTCTCTCTGCCAACAACTTCCTCCTAACATCCAGCCTAGACCTCTCCCAGCACAACTTCAGACTGTGTCCCCTTGTTCTGTTGCTGGCTCCCTGGGAGAAGAGGCTACCCCCCCCCACCCCTGGCTACAATGTCCCTTCAGGTAGTTATAGACAGCAATGAGGTCACCCCTGAGCCTCCTCTTCTCTAGGCTAAACACCCCCAGCTCCCTCAGCCTCTCCTCATAGGGTTCACTGGGCCAAATACTGATCCCTGGGGAACCCCACTAGTGACAGGTTGCTAGTTTGAGAAAGAGCTATTTATTACCACCCTCTCAGTAGGACCTGTCAGCCCCACCCACTGCACAGACCACTTGCCCAGGTCGTAGTGTCAGTTTCTCAAGGAAGAGGCTGTGGGAGACAGAGTAGAAACCCTTGGAGAGATCCAGATAGATTTGTAAAACAATGCATTTTTAACCTGCCTGAAGTCCCATAGCACTGTTGGTAGCAGCCACAAGCTGATGCACACCACCTTATTTTTGAAGGGCAAGTTTGAAGTACGTATAAGTACCATTACACAGTTCCTCTATGTGTTCACTACCATTGTTACATTTCTACAGTTAAACCCAACAAATCACGCATAAAACAGTGCAGCAATGAAAATACTTGGAGTGAAGAAGAAAGCCTGACTCTGAAGCTTTGCAGTTAGTCCATGTGCCTAAGCTCAGAAGAAAATAAAGTGTGTGACTTACACAACAAGCATTTTGGCTTCCTAACAGTAAACGCTGTGGGGAAACACCACACCAAAAAACCAGCAGCACTCAAACACAGGGACTGGTTTGCAGGCACTCAAAACCTTGATTCAGACAGTTTAATTAAAACTGATAGAAGCAGATGTTCAAGCTTTCTCGTAAACCACACCTTATATCACTTCATGTTTTCATTCTAGAGCTGCAAATTTTAAGACATTGCCTACTAGATTACCAACTTTACAAAGCTTGGTTGTGTTTCATTCATTAACTCAGCAGAACCTTCCCAGGATACTAAACTTTTAATCTAAATAGTGTAGCATAGGACTAGAGAGACACAGCCAAGGCTCTAGATGACTGCCAACCTCCCAGTTTGAGCAGTAGTTTTCCAGACAGAATAATTATGTAATTATGGCCTCTTCCCAAGGGCAACCTTATTGAGCATATAGAAAATCCTGATTATAAGATTTTAGATTGGAAGGGGCAGGGAAGAGGGAATGGGACATGAGACAATATTGTACAGGTTTCAGTATACCTGGCAAACCATTTTAGCACTGATGAAAGCCATGGAGCAACCACAAATGCAATACTTTCCTGCCTCCAAAGATGCAAACTGAAAACTGTCAGCTACACTTCTACATAAGGTAGGCCAGTACAGCAACTGAAGTGAAGACAATGGTGGTGTCACCTCTCCTCAGCATCACGACTCCCGTGTCTGACATGTAAGCTACTTCATGAATTTGATCTTTTCATTTATCCAAATATGAAGCAATCCAGATGAGATGCCAACTCCCAAATATATCACAATTGAAGTGAAACAGAAAAAAAAAAGACTCTCCTCCAAAACTATCTAGCACAAAAACGTGATGATCCTTGTAACTCACACTATAGGACTTCCAGTAAATTCCTTTGAAGCTAGTGATTTTAAAGTTAACTGATATACTTTAAGATGTTAATACTGTTTAGGATGCCTAATGCCTGAAGAGGTAAGTATGCTAAATGTAACTGCAGCAATTCACCAGCTGCACATGCAATTAACAACTCTCAATCAACCTGCAATTATTTACCATAAAACCTTGTTAAATTTCAGTTGAGGCCACTCCTTAATGACGTTCTGAATCCACCCTTCTTTCTTTTGTCCAGGATCTAAGCTCTTACCAAATCCTCCCACTTGCTCCAGCTACAGATACTTTTCATCTACTCCAGTGCCTAAGCTGTTTCAATATATTACATCATTATTGTTTTGAAAGGTTTCTTGACAGTTCTTAAAGTAGTTCTAAAAGTAAAAAGTTCTTTTTCTACCAAGCAAAGTATTAATTTCAATACTAAAGGTGAGTTTGTCAACACATAATTCCAAGCTTCCTCCTCAAAAGGTGTTCAAGACCTCCAGTATACAGTAACAATCATCAGCCTACTAAGCTCACATTTTTCTGAGTTTCAAAGAATAAATTCACATCTACTTATACAACTAAGCTAAAAAAATATAGCACTAACGTCTTAAAACAGGAGCAGCTTCTTTCCAGGTTAGCCAACCCATCAACAGCCACAGCAAGGTGCCCTCAGAAAAGGGGGGGAAACAACAAACAAGTGGACATAGCAATCTCATTATCCATTAGAACTCCTCAGACAGCAGCGGATCTGCAAGAAGCATAGCACCTTTACCCAGCCACACGTCAATACCAGATGCAGGATTAAAAAATGGCCAGAGTATTTTTATGGCAGAAAAACTTCCAAAACTTAACAAATACAACCACACCAACTCCCCCAAACAATCTGCTTTGAAGTTTGATACATTGGTAGAAATGCTTTATTCCTGGCAAGGTGTAATGATAATGGCCTAAAATTCCTCTCTCTCCGTGGTTTGAATGGGAGAGGAAAGGAGCGAGAAACCTGTTTCCCAGCCCCGCTCTGCAGGCGTGAAAGGGGGGAACAAAAGGCCCTTCCTGCACAAGGGGTGCCCGTGCAGTGCCCGTGCTGGAATCGGGCTGGGATTGGCTGTGGTCTTCGCGCCTAGGCAGTGCTAACTCTGCTCTTTGTCCAGGAAGGGTATAAATATTGGGGTACTTCCTGCCTTGGGGTTCCTGCCTTAGAGTTTTCCCCCACCTGGATAGTTTCTGCAGAAAGAGTTCCCCTGACGCTCTGGACAAGCTCCTGGGGGACAGGACTGTCTTTGCTTTGGAAGGCTTTCCACCATAAGCACCCACTGTACAAGCTAAGGAGCCTCGGATGTCCTCTGAAAGAGAGCGAGCTGACACGCATCTAGACCGCCCTTTCTCTGAGACAGCCTAACTCACCTGCGAGTAACTTTGGCTCAGCCTGATTAATATTGGGAATGCTATGTTTACTAGATTAGCCTTTCCATCTCCTGACTTCTGAATCGGTCAAATTTATCTATGGTATCCGTGTAAGTTCTTCTCAAACTGAATCTGCTAATTAGGACTAAACGAATTTCTGTGTATAGTTTTGGGGGTAGGTTTCAGGAAAATAAAATAACTCGGCCACATTAATTCCCTGCCTCCACAACAAATGTGCAGACATGGTAAGAAAACAAGCTTAAGGACACTGAGGGATATTATCTTCATGTGAAATTTGATTCCAGAAGAGGAATCATAGAATCAGTCAGAGTTAGAAGGGACCACAAGGATCATCGAGTTGCAACCCCCCTGCCATGAGCAGGGACACTCTACCCTAGATCAGGAAGACATATGCCGTTTAAATTCCATTTTTAAAAGCTGATTGCATTTAAATGCTAGTTAACCAACAAGAAGACAGTAAGATTACTGAAGAGCCTGGGAAATAAATCAAAGCATTGTACAAATATTGTTCCAGATAACTGAAAAGTCTACTAATGACCCTTAGAAGTAACCAGTCTACATGCACTGCTGTTGGAACAAGCTATAAATGATGATTTACAGACTACTAGAATTCCTCAGAATAGTGGAACCAGTCAATCTCAAACAACAAAAGTCACCAATACAAAGCACAGCTCCAAAGCATTCCAACCAAAGCTGTCAACACAAACGCACATACCCAGCCGTCTCACACAGAAACTCAATTTCAGGAATACAAATGCAGTCAGTGCAAACATACAAGGTTAATTTTTGATACACTACCGGAGGTTTCATCTTTAAAGTAACAATAAAACCATGCACCACCACCCTATTTTCCTCCCTAATACACTGGTAGCTATTGTGGACAAACACAGTATTTCTGATGGTTTTGTTTCCTACTGTAAAACAAACAGGGAACACAAAGTGGGATTTCTCCTTTTTGTCGAAGCATGGTTAACAGAGAGGAAGTTTCAGCCTAATCACAGACATTCATGAATATACAAGTCAGCTTTTAGAGACTCTTAATGGTAACATTTCCAAAGACTGGCACAGATTCACAGGCAGTCATACTTAGGAAGAAGACACACTCAAGTAAAAACACCTTTGCTCAGGACATAACTTAGAACCGTATCACTAACGCAGTACCAAATGAAGGGATTCAGTTACCTTCCACTCACTAAAAAAGGGTGCCAAAAAGCAGCTAATCTACTACTATGTCCTAAATGCTGTGCTGCCTGCCCTGTATACTGTTACCATTCCTGAAGTCTGAGTATTCAAAAGATTTCAACAGATAAAATCTGAGCTGAATTAGGAAAGAACACACATAGTGGGCCAAGCATTCAGTTACCTCAGAATCCTGCCTCCATCAGCAGCAAAAGATTTTGCCCGTTCCAGAGATACCTGTCTCTAACTGAAGGGCAGAAATCAACAGAACAGTTGCAAAAATGAGTGCAAGAATACAAAGTATATGCTGATACATCAGCAGAATATTCTCTCCATCACAAAATGATTTGCACCTCAGAAGACTCCTGAAACAGAAGTGGCTGGCTACTTTTTCTTCTCCTAAATTATCATCCCTAATGTATTTTTCCACAACCAATTTGTCTAGTCCTGAATCAACACCAAGGAAGCTTTACAGTTCCACAATTTAAACACACCTGTGATAAACCAGTTTCTCTGCTTACCCTGAACTTGCCAC
Organism: Pogoniulus pusillus; assembly: GCF_015220805.1. Taxonomy (NCBI): domain Eukaryota; kingdom Metazoa; phylum Chordata; class Aves; order Piciformes; family Lybiidae; genus Pogoniulus; species Pogoniulus pusillus. Next base: position 3,431,920 of record NC_087267.1, read on the forward strand.
TCATTGAGAAACTCTTCTTTATATTTAGAGGAAATGGTGAGTAATCAAAGCCTACTCTCTCTCTCCCTAGTATTTGTGCCTTTGCTTCATTTCTCTGTCTGCATTCTCTCACTCTTTCACACTCAAGTCCTATTTCTCCTAGTTATGAAAGCCAGACTATGTTTCTGATCATATTCCTACTCTTAACCTTTTAGCAGTTCTGCTATGCCCTTTGTGAGGTTGAGGACCAGAGTTGGACGCTATTCAAAGTAAAGGAGAACCCTGGATTGTTAACTGCAACTCTCAAACAAATCTTCTTGAATACTCTTTGTTCTCTAAGTAATAAGAAAACCTACCATTGTGTTTCCTTCTTGGCTACTACTAAATATTAAGCTAACATTTTTAAGGTAATCATTGTAATGTAATAATCAATTACTGGATGTAGAGATTATTTGATTTTACAAAGAAAAAGCAACTTTCCAGTGTGACTAAGTAAAGCCATGGCTGCAGAAACAAGAATAATCCCAATGAGCCTGTAAGCACTTAGTATCTCTTCTGTGATGCCAAAAGTGCCAAATACTATCCACACAAGGATTCAGTGACTGTCCGCTGCAGCACATGCTTCCAACCTAGCAGCGTCTGCAAACAGAAAAGTACTTTCCTCCTCCTGACATACTATGTCACAAGCAGTCTAATTCCATAAAAAGCAGGACTTATTTTTTTCAAAAATATGTCCTGTAAAGGTGTGTTAAGTGGATAATCTAATGCTTCCCATTACAGGTTTGTATCAATAAAATTTGCACACACATTATATTGTATTTCAATGAAGAAACAGCTGTCTGTGTTCTCTTAGGAAAAATGACTCAGGAGAAATGCGTTTGCAATGCATTGTAAAGATTAGGTAATACTACATTCCTTGAACACACACAGTTTCCATTATGTGTGCTTATATGTAAGAAAAGCAAGAAAGAAAAAACCCAAACACACTGCTTTTATCAGCAGCTGTAAAATATTAACAGGAGAAATGTTAAACTTCAGGCACCTACCAGTATTTTATAATGGCAGTCAATACCTTTACTTTCAAGAGAATCAGAACAGGCTTCTGTAGTAGTTTTCATCCTTTCTGTGCTCCCTTATCACAAGCATTTTAGCTCTTTTATAAGGTCAAAAACCACTCAGGACTTCAATGAGCGAAGACAAATGAACAAAAAAAACCCAAACACCAAAGACATGCACAGGAAACTCCAATTTGAAAACATGGCAGCAGAAGCAGTTCCATGTTAAATTAGAAAGTGGTCTGCTTTCCTCAAATTCCAAAGTTCAGGATGAAACAGAAAGAAAGTCTTGTTAAAACCACAAAAACTTTTTTCTTTAATCAATGGTAATCTGCATTTAAGTCTACTGACACTCTAACAAGGGTTCTAGTGTGGACAGAAACATTCCTGTGACCTCATAAAATCAGAAAGGATTCCTGTCTTGAAGAGTTTTCACTGTAAATATATTGAGTCATAATCTAAGTGTATCAGAAATAATTCTTAAAACTGAAGAACAAATTTAGTCAAGACTTTTTACCAGGAAAGCACAAATAATTGTTTCAGAGTGTAAAATAGTTTGCCTTACCTGACAACTTTTAATCCTTTCTAAGGGACAATAAATTGTCTATTTACCTAGTAGCAGGTCTGTAGCTTAAAGCATAGATGTGAAAATTGCTTATTAGTATTTGAACCACAAATAATGCAACTTCAGAATTCCCAATTTTAAGCAGATATTAGTTTTTGATACTTTGTTCAGAAGATTTAGAACATATTTGGCATTCATACTGAAACGTGCTGCTGTTTGCAGACATGCACACAACTTTCCTTATGTTATGGCTTTATATATTCTTGCAATTACACTTTTTTCCAATGTTGCTATTACATAGACTATGCTTTTTTTGTGAAATCGGTCATGAGTAATTGAAACTAAGATTACTTGCCTGAGGAGCAGGGATGCAGAAAAGCTCTGTCAGGATCTGATTCACTAGGTCTCAAATGAAGTTTGCACTCCATAGTGCATGATAATTTTTCTGGAAAGAAAATCTGGCTTCTCATGAGAAAATTAAAGGTGATCTAGGATCTGAAGGTAGATCTAGTTGCAACTTTTGCATGTTTTAAAGCATTTTAGACTAGAAAGGAGTGGGAAAGCAAAAGGCAACCTTGTGTTTCTTCTGTTAAGAACCTCTGCCAGGTTCAAGTGTGATACAGCCTTTTCTGCTTAGGACAGACACATACAGTGACAATAGAAATGGTGAAGAAAATTTACAGAAGAACCCACAACTAAGTAGTCTATGAGATCTACTGAATTCTAATGATGCTACATTATGAAGGGTTGTAGACCAGTTCCTTAGGCCAGTTTTCCTGTATTATAGAGAAGGCTATTTACTTAATTAAAAGTTGGAAGATGGCTTGTTAGAAAATAATTGTTTTGTAAACATACTAAGACTTACTTTATGGCAGCTTTATTCCCTCACATCTTAATACAGGGCTTACATAAAGGTCATATCCCCATACATTCTCTGTACTGGAAAAGTGTAAGAAACATACTTGGACTCATTATATCTTGTGTAAATGCAGCATCAGACTGGCCTTGTGGGGCAGTCAACTGAATAAAACTTTATGTCAAGAGGACAGCTGGACTGAGTTGGATCAGTACAGTATTATTCTCAACTAGATTTTAAGGCTATATCTGGATCTTAATCAAAGAAACAGAAGTGTTTCTTTGAAAGTCAGTTAAATCTCTGAACTGCTTATCGGAGAAACCTCAGACAGTGTTCATGTCTGCTTTTGGATACTTTCAATAGGCTGCATATTGAAGCCATTCACTTTACCCATATATCCCCTCAATACTCATCATCTCACTATGTACTTTGATAAAACATTCCACAACGCACTCATTCAATAATACATACCCCAGTGTCTGTTCAGCATCATTAAGCTGCACAATACAAGCTCCTCACACCCACTATTCCAATATCTCACAGCACAATTCCATCAAACAGATTTTTATCTGAACGTGCAGATACTGTTCCTAACAGAGAACAGGACTCTAACCTCAACTGGCCTGAAACCTGTCAATAGATATTGAGCGATGGAGCATTTACTGTGAATGAAAGGTTTCATTATTAAAAAGTAGAGATGTAATTTTGTTGTTGTTTCATTGTTAGTGTTGTCTGAATCATGTTTTGGGAGTGTTTTACAGTGTGGTTTGGGGTAGGGTTGCTCTTTAATTTTTAAGAGTTTCTTGAGAAATGGAAGAACATTTCACTATGAAATTTTCTGCTCATCTCTGGCATTTGATCTTTATCTACAAGTTTAGTGGGCTGTTTGTTCATTTTAAGGTGTTGTGCTCCAGACAGCCAGGGTATTTGTTAATTTTACTGAGTGACAGACTAGGTGGTGCATGTGTGACAAACTCCTGAGAAGTCCCTTCCAGGCTCTGGAAATCAAATCAAATTATTAGGGAAAGGCCAGCTTGGCAGCCTTGCTTGAGGTGTTCCTCATTCTTGCAATTTCATTGGAAATAGTTCACTGTTATTCTGTAAAGAAAATTATTCATTGGTGGGATCTTGAAACTAACAGGAATGTCTCATGTCAGGTTCATCCTAGTATGTGTCTGTATATGTTCGTACCTGATTGTATGATCCAAGGAAGTATCTGGAGGTGAAACGCATTTCAAGGAAAAAGCTGAAAAGCTGTTGCATGTTTGTTCAGAGATGTTTTAGCAGGGAATCATAGAATCATAGAATCAACCAGGTTGGAAGAGACCTCCAAGATCATCGAGTCCAGCCTATCACCCAGCCCTAGCCAGTCAACTAGACCATGGCACTGAGTGCCTCATCCAGGCTTTTCTTGAAGACCCCCAGGGACGGTGCCTCCACCACCTCCCTGGGCAGCCCATTCCAATGGGAAATCACTCTCTCTGTGAAGAACTTCTTCCTAACATCCAGCCTATACCTACCCTGGCACAACTTGAGACTGTGTCCCCTTGTTTTATTGCTGGTTACCTGGGAGAAGAGGCCAACCCCCACCTGGCTACAATGCCCCTTCAGGTAGTTGTAGACAGTAATAAGATCACCCCTGAGCCTCCTCTTCTCCAGGCTAAACAGGCCCAGTTCCCTCAACCTCTCCTCATAGGATTTGTGTTCCAGGCCCCTCACCAGCTTCGTTGCCCTTCTCTGGACATGTTCCAGCACCTCAACATCTTTCTTGAATTGAGGGGCCCAGAACTGGACACAGTACTCAAGGTGTGGCCTGACCAGTGCTGAGTACAGGGGAAGAATAACCTCCCTTGTCCTACTGGCCACACTGTTCCTGATGCAGCCCAGGATGCCATTGGCTCTCTTGGCCACCTGGGCACACTGCTGGCTCATCTTCAGCTTACTATCTATCAGTACCCCCAGGTCCCTTTCCTCCTGGCTGCTCTCCAGCCACTCAGTCCCCAGCCTATAGCTCTGCTTGGGGTTATTGTGGCCGAAGTGCAGAACCCTGCACTTGGCCTTGTTAAATCTCATCCCATTGGCCTCTGCCCACCCATCCAGCCTGTCCAGGTCCCTCTGCAGGGCTCTCCTACCTTCCAACAGATCAACACCTGCTCCTAGCTTGGTGTCATCTGCAATGTTTTTTGTTTATTTGTTTGCTTGTTAAAATAACTTTACATTCTCCCAGGGAGACTTTTGATAGCTGAGAAAAATCAGGTTAAAAATTCAGATTTCCTTTCAGAGAAGGAAGTAGTCCCACTACCTTTCAGCTTTTGCTTTTCCTTATCTGCAAGCTTGTGAAACACTGCTTACATAAAAGCAGCTTTGAATAAAGGTGTTTCTAAATCACTGTGGGAAACTGAGAATTTGTGCTGTATTGAAAGGATATGTTTATGTTTGGGTACTTTGTATCTAACAGCAAACACTTTCATTTTGGTGTAAACTCAGGAAAGAATAAAGTGGAGTGTCCAGGGCATCTGAAAGAGTCATAATATTATAGGTACAGAGTCCTCTGGGCTAGTAGGTTTCAATTTCTCACTGAAAACAGAAATAGCAGCCTTTTAAGTACTTCTGAGAGGCTGCTCATTCAGAACACGTAGTGCACAATCTGACTTGGTGATCCTAGGTGTATTATGACTGCTGTCTGTAAAGTCTGACTTCCATAAAAGATGGTACTCCCAGTAGAAGTGTTGTAAACTTCTTCAGTTTGTTTGCACTGAGTACTAGTGTACCCGTGTACTTATAATTGGACAATGCAGTGGTTAATGCACTCCTTGATTCATCACTTTAAATAGTGGTTGGTTTTTTTCCCTTTTGACCTTTGTCTAAAGCTGCTGTAAAAGTGCACATGAAGTGAGGAAAAAGAGGCAAAAAAATATATTAAGTCCTTCTTTTATTCTGCTCTATAAGACCTATGCTATTAAAGTCATTCCTTTGGAGCAAGAGAAGACTGGAGGGAAATCACATGAAAATAGCAGCACTGGGAAGGAGCTGTCCTAGTGATTTGAGGACCAAAGGCCAAGTGTGGTCTGTCTGTCCTTTCTGATGAAGGGAGTGAATCAGCACGTAACATTCTTTGCCGTTCAAGAGATATGAATATACTGAGCTGCTTAAACCTTAGCACTGGACTGCTAGCTATATGGCCATCTTAAGCATGGGATAAGTGGATTAAGGAAGGAGACCTTTGTAAATTTCTCTAGTTCACACACCTAGATTTGTACTACTCTGCAGTGACTCAGGTATCTGCAAAAAGTCAATGGTGCAGTAAAGTTTAATTGTCCCCAGTGTTTAAGATCTTGGTAAAAGTAATTTGTTCTTCTTTGCCTTCCTTTTTTTGCTGTTTCTATATGGCAGATGAGTTTCTTGCTAAGATAGGTTCTTTTTCCTCTCTAGATCAAATTGACTACCTACTATAGCTCTTGATGTAACTCATTAACTAATAGGCATAACTTGTTTAACAATTATGGTAAGAGTACTGGAAGTCTTAGTTCAAGCAGATTCTTTAACTGAGCATAGGAGCCAGTGGTGATGTATGGCTGTGTAGTAATAAAATTGTTTCCTTCAAGTAATTTTTTATTTGAACCAGGCAGTTTATGCTATTGAACAAATGCAGCTGGTAAACAGCCTGGAAGGTTAGCCTGCTCCTTAGTCTTAGACCAGCCGAGTCAAAATGGAAGTTACTGCATATTGCTGCCTATCCCTTTCCAGTCAAGTGATGTTAAATCTTGAATTACTGACAAGATCATCCTGGGTTTGAGCTCTGCAAACTTCAACTACATGTGGTAGGCAGTTTTCCTTCTTCTGTGTAGCTAATACAGAGAAGCAGCCTCATCTTTGTCATAAGAAACCTGCTGGTAGCTACTTCTGTATGTCCTGTATAGAGTTAAGGTGGTGTTTTCCCTCCATAGGGCACACACAGGAATCCGTTTCAGAATTTTACTGCTGTGTTCAGGCTTTGTATGGATCATTGTTCAGCAGCTCTGTTGCGCTTAGGACAGCAAGCAGCAACAGACCACTATATGCTAAATGCTTAAAAGGGCAGAGGCACAGCAAACTCCCATTTCTAAAAAGAGATTTTTCATATGTCATCTTTATCTTGACCTTTCTTAATATTGCTGTTCTCATGACTGAGGGTCTCATAAGAGTCTTCCTGTCAGTGTTCTCTATTTGACCATTTTCTTTGGATGCTGTAAACATTTTCCAAAATCCTAAGAAAATTTAACTGTTCTGCCTGGCTTAACCAAGGCAGCCTAGAGTATTTTTGATCTATTCATCTTGATCCAAAACCTACTAAATGACAGAAGTGAGATCTGCTATGACAGAGATTAGCCTTTAAGATATGCATCAAGATAAATACTTGAAGATAAATACTTGCTAACTAGAGTTTAAAGCAACATAAAGAAAGTAAAAAGAGCTATATGCTAACATGTCAATAGCATAAGTGCTTGTACTGTCAAACACAAAAGTCAAAGTAACACTTGGAAAGCACATGCAACAATAATAGAACCACAACACAGGAACTCTTAATCCTTTCATTTTGTTTCTTCCCTTTACTGCCTTTCTCCTCTACAGATATTTTTTATCAAAAATTAATTCTCTTCCACTCTAGGCAACACTGTCAAGAAGATTCTAAGTGGATTTGTAAGTTACCTGTGAAATACAACAGCACTTTAATAGTAACTTGTAGACCCAGTCATCTTGTCTTTTATAAGGCAATGGAATCTCCCCACATAAAATTCCATAGAAGTTTTAACACCCAAGGAATTCAGAAGTCTAGTACAAAGGAACATCAACAGAATAGAACTCAACCCTCAGAATTGTGATTTGCATAAAGTTCCACTTGCAATACATGAACTGCTAAGTCTCTGGAATTAACATTCCAAAAACGCAAGTTGTAGCAAATATAGTAAGGATTATCCTCCTAGCAATTACTTTGTAACAAGTATCACAGAAAGTATCGAATTTACTTCGCAAGAGATGTCATCTTCAAAACCTCTCCTAACAAGAATCTAAGATCTTAGCAGAGACCAATCTGACAGTTTCAAGATTATTGTTGGTTTTAGTGGTGGTTTTTTGCCACACCAAGCAAAGTACTGGAGAAGAAAGAGCAAGAATCTAAATGTAACCTATTTCAAATTACAACCTTAGGCGGCATCTGTAGTAGTGCCTTCATCTTTCAGAAAGTAAGTCAGACCTGAAAGTAACATCTACTGATCCGATACTGTTATCAGCTTTCTCTGAAAAATAATCTTAGAACTAACTACCAAGGAGTGGCCACTTGAGAGGGCTTAGAGTAACATCACAAAACAAAGCTGGAAAATATACCCAGCTCTTCAGAGTTTGAAGAACCCAGGGAAGCAGTCAAAAGTAAGATCTACTATTTTTCTACCAAAATACAAATAGCAATTTCTTGCTATTTTGGAGGCTGCTGCAGCAAAAAAAAACACTTTACAGCAAGATCAACATGAATGAGAAGAATCACAGAATCAAGCAGGTTGGAAGAGACCTCCAAGCTACAACCTATCACCCAGCCCTGTTCAATCAACTAGAAGTTACCACCAAGTCCAAACTGCCTTTTCACATACAACACCATAAAAGATTGCAAGCACAATGTAACACTCACGCATTAGCTGGGCTTTTTTTAACCCTTAAATAGTAGTTTAATTTCAATGGCTTAAAATTAATTTCATGTGAACATTATTATGCATGGCAAAAGTTTCAATCCTCTTCTGAAGTTTTCTGCTTACCACTTATCTGTATTATTTTACCTGGCCTAAATTCAACCTCACACCTAGTTTTAAGCTCTCCCCCATTGCACACATCTCCTCTGTTCTTAGATTACAACCTAATTGGTGTACTTGGTGATAAGTATTTCTCAATGCCCCACACACATAACATCACTTTAACTTCATTTTAGGTAAAGAACAATTAAGACAACCAGCATTAAGCTCATTATGCACCATTCCCTGCAAAGCTAAAATAAGAAGGAACTCAAACATAAAAATAACTGCCTTTTTTGTTCTCTTAAAATAACTATTTTAATTATGGTATAGCACAACTTCACTGAATCCTAAAAACATTTATGATGTCTTTTGAAGTTCAAAATAACAGTTTTACACAATCAAATCATTCTCTGCCAACAAAATTCTCACCTAAAGCCATCTGCAAGACAGAAAAAAACAGCTCCATATTCACTCACTCAACTGAAGGGTTGTTTCTTGAGATACATTAATTTTTATTTAAAATGTATGAAACAGTTCTGCTTGTATGAAGTAAACAGACAACACATCCACACAAATAGAGGAGCCACAGGGACTTGCTCAGATGATGCTTAAGCTTAGGGAAGCACCTAAGATAAGTCAGTGTTCTTTCCCTTTGCAAAAGCAATCAGTTTTATTGGCTAGTCTTGTCTGTTCTTGCCTGTTCTACAGACCTACCATATTTCTGTTGCATACGCCCATTTGAGAAGCAAAAATTTACTAAGTATGTGCAAGGTAATCCCCTGTTTACTCCCACATTACTTAAAAGAAGTGGCTAGCTCCTCGTCCTATCAAAGGAGATAGTCACAAAACCTACTCTTTGCTTCTTCCGACGGGCCCTCTTCCCCCTGTTCCTATCTTTTAACATTGCAAAGTCCAGGACTTGGAGAAAGGAGAACAGATGAAATGTGAGCATCACTGTCAGAACAGTTCTGGAAGTCCACTGTCAGGAGTTCCACTCAAAAGAGAGCGAACAGGATCAGGCCAAGAACTGGCTTAACTGAACTACCAAGAAACTGTGGGCCACCAGACAATAACCTGAGCAGCCCAACATAAGCAGAAGAGCAGAAAAGAACAGTTTTCCCTGTTTATCAGTTGCAGTTGGGTTAACTTTTCAAGAGCAATACACACAACACAGTGACCCCATGTGCTCTATAGGAAAGCTCACTCATTCAAAACCAAGTTTTGTCCAAGCCAGTAAGTTTAGAGTGGATTTCTTCTCACAGTATTACAGCTACCTGCAGAGCTGAGACATTTAGCTTTATCGATCAGCATGGCAGTTAAGTTTTAACTCGATCACTGAATTTGACAGCCAGTAAGTTCACCCCAGTAGGCTGACAGACCTTCCCTATTAAAATCAGATTTCAAGACTAGAAAATTCAATATGTATTTGTAGAATTACACAGCTTGTCATTAAGAAAATCTACGTATGTCTCAAGCAGTGATGGTCAGAAGTTAAGCACAGAACATAAGTAGTCCCAACAGTCACACTATACTGGATCTAATTTTAGCCCACCTATGTTCACCGCCTTCTCCAAAAACAAGGCTGAACGGCAGTTAAGAGTCACGTGGGCATCTACTCAACCCCTGCAAACTGCTTAAGTCCTTGATGCTACAGGTCTCCGTGAACACCAAACAGCACAGAAGTAAGCACAATTCTGCTACCATAACGTAAAGAATAACTCTTGGAGGAAAAAAAAACACCACAACAACACACAACAACAACCAAAAACTCAACCAGCTCACACTGCTATTTCTGCCCTGCAACATCAAGCAGATCGCAGTCCAACACTGGGATCAATCCTTACAAGGCACTGTATACATGGCCACACAAGTATGTAAATCCTCTACTATCTATACGAAGAAATATATGCACACGCATACATCCCCCGCACCTTCCTCAATCAGTTCAAGAAAAACCACAAGTCCCCAAGGACACTTCTAACGCTCTTATGCCTCAAAACTAGCTTTTAGTGTAATTTCTCATTGCTACTGATGAGAAATTAAGACACCAACGGCACGATTTTTCCTGATGTTAGAATCTCCACTATACATTTCAGAGCAGCTAAAAATTGCATTAGCATGAATCACCACCCTTAGATGGTACGTTTCCATTTTTTATATGCTCTGTGAATTGAAAATGGTAGTTTGTAAATACATTCCGAGAAGTTACTTTCACATGTTAAAGGAGTTCCCATTTAGGATGCTCTGAAATTCAGACTAAAGCACAACCGTACTACGTGTACACACATACTCTCACCTATATTTAGGAAAAAAACTACTTTTTAGAAAACAATTCACAACAGGCTCAGCATTCACTGCACGAAGTCTACTGCAATGTGCAACATCATCTCAATGTCACACTTTTTTCAAGCCTCAATATGCATAAATGGAAACTTTGTTATCGAACAACGATAGTCAAATTTTAGCCCTGCAGCAATCTCAGGTATCCAAATATGCATGATTACCTCTGGCACAAAGCCTTGCCTCGTGAATTCTATTCATCACACATCTGCTACATTGAATGAAACAGGTAAAATTGCTTTGTGAAGAAAACATGATAAAAAAAATATATCAATGGATTACACTACAGAATGTCAGGATGCATTGCAAGATTATTATACCAGCTTGCGAGGCACATACTTAAAAGGAAAGACATTTTCTCTGTGCTCTATATTAAAAAATTACACCAAGATAGAACTCACTTCTGGAAACACAAAGGTTAATTAACAGTTTTATATCTAGTGACAGAAACTGCTCTTACCCTTCACCTAATACTTACTGTTGGCTCCCACATCCTCAGCTACTCCAGAACCTCTCATTCTCAGGTATGTGAATCCCAGTACCAGAAAGAACAAGCATGCAGCAGTTAAGAGGAACATGGACAGGTAATGTGCACTGAAGCCTCCAGTGGTGGATACCTCCTCTCTTTTGAACTGTTGGAGAAGCTCCTCCTCGGGCTCTGAGAGATTCTTCTGGTAGGTGTTTTTCAGGTAGGTGTGATTTGAACCCGTATGATTGGAGTGGTTGAGTCTAAGGGAGGAGGTGGTTCCACCCGAGGGAAGGCTATTAGTAGCTGAATAGATTCTGGATTCAACATTACAGCTACCAGCAGCACCGCCGAGTACGTGATTATTGGTCGCTTTCCTAATGGTGCCTGGAGGGTCACTGATTTTACTGCTGTCCACGTCCGTGAGCGGCGGGGGCAGCAGCAACATTGCAGGGGATTTCTTAGATAGGCCAAGGCGGTATCTGGGGCTGGAAGGACTAGAGTCCAGATTCTCATATCCTCCTCCTCCTCCTTTTCCCGCCGCCTCCTCCTCCTCCCGATTTCTGTCCCCGTCTAGACTCCCGGCAGCAGCTGCCTCCGCCGCCGCCCTGTCATTCGTTACTACACCAGCACCGCAGCCTCCGCCAGCCCTTTCTTGGCCCGTCTCCATCACGCCAGCGCCGGCTGCAGCGCATTTGCTTGTTATGAATGGAGCAGGAGACTTGCTGAGGCTCCGTCTGGGCCGGCGGACGACTGACTCCTCCTTCGGTACCTGCTGCTTGGCCCTCGTCCCTGACGCCGCCTCCTCCTCCTCCTCCGAGTCAGAGTACTTGTCCCTGCTGCCGCCGTAAGAGAGGAAACGGTTACCGTTCACGGTCCGGTTCTTCCACCGCCGTTGCCTGCTCCCCTCCTCTTCTTCGTCGTCCTCGTCTCCTCCTTCCTCCTGGCCGTCTCCGGACTCCCTCACACCCTGATCCGCTGCCGGTCTCCTGGCCGCCGCCCCCCACCAGGCGCTGGGCTTCCGCCTGGCCGCCTCCTCCGGAGCAGAGCTGTTACTCAAGCTGCAGGCGCCGTGGGGGACGGATGGCCTCAGGCCGCGGAAGAGGGGTGAAGCCCGCTCCCTCCTGCTGCCGCCACCGGCGCCGGCCTGGCTCCGGGGACTGGTTTCCACATCCGACTCGTCCGAGCTGAAGCCCAGCAGCACTTTGCCGCCCCCGGCAGGGGGTGCTGCGCGGCTCCGGCCGCTCCCGGCGGCGGCCCCGGGGAGGTAGGGGTGCTCGGCCCCGACCAGCCGCGCGCCCAAGCCCGGGGCCGCTCGCCCGGGGCCACCGCCTCCGCCCGGCGCCGCTCCGGCACCCGTGTTATTGTTGTTGCTGTTCCGGGTCTTGCTGGCGCCGCTGCGGGCCCCAGCCCGCTCATCCTCGCGCAACTTCTTCAGCTTCTTCAGGTAGACGGGCCGGGTGCTCTCCGTGACCGGCCCCGGGGAGAAGCCAAAGCGCCTCAGCTCCGAGAAGAGCTCCTCGTCCGTGAGCTGCGCGGCCGTCGCCATTTTCCGCTCCCCCGCCGCCGCGGCGTTTCCTACCCACGCGCCGCGCCGCGCTCCCCGCCGGAACTGACGCGTGCGCACTCGGCTGTGGCCTAGACCCGCCTGTCACCCCGCGAGCGCCGCCCGCCGCGGCCGCGGCCAGACGGGGCTGGGGGGGGGCGGGGTCGCGCGGCGCCGGCGGCCCTCCCCCGCGCCGCCGCCCGGCACCGGCTGGCGCGCGGGGACCCCGGCGGCTGGGGGAGGCGGCGCCTGGAGCCGCTCCCGCGAGCGGTGCGCCGGGAAAAGCCCTGCGTGCGGGGAACAGCTGGAGGCGAGGGGGGAACCCCGCGCAGGCTACCCTTGGGAGGTACGGGCGGCACAGTGCGGTGTGCGGTAACCCCGGCGGCCAGGCGTCGCCGAAGTGGGAAGTGCGCAAGCGAGAGGCAGCTCTGCTTACCGGCGGCGGCTTTCGGCGTTGGAAGGGCAGATCCCGTCAGAAAGGCGCTGGTTTCGTATGCCTGCAAACAGACGTTAAGATGCGATAGCCGTCTGGATGTCTGATTACTTGGGGGGAAAACATAGCGAGAAGCGTCACGCTCAACGGCAAATATCCTTTAACGCGGTTTCCAGGGTACACAGTTAGCCTAACAATGGCTAAAGAGACCCGAAGAACCCAGCACGCACCTTCATTGGGCCCTTCCCCGAGGTGCGGGTAGTGTGCTTGCTTCCACTGGTGCGCTGGGAGAACTTGGTCAGAAGTCCGGCATCTGGAGCTGCGAGGGGACAGATGTAACGGCCTGAACGCTCTGGAAATCCTCATTCTCACTGTCAGGGGCTGAGCACCGCCCTCATTGAGTCTGTGATTGCCTGGATGTATCTTGCTCTTTTCTTTGGGAAAACACGGTCTTATAGATGTGTTGCAGTTAAAACTGCATGCAGAAATGTGTGTGTCGAAGGGGTTGTACTAACATAAAGGGACTGGCCTTTCTTAAAATGTGTATCTCATATGGAGGCTTCAGAATCTCCTGAGCTCTGTCTCTATCTATCCAACCTGAATGACAAAGACCTGGGCTTATCTACTCCTTACTACACCAAAAATGCAGGAGGCAGAGTTTCACTGGCCTTACAACATAACGTGCAGAAGTGGTTCAAGAAACAAGATCTAGCTGCAGGAACAGTTGTGTATTTCCCCCTCATAGTCTGCTGCAGTGAGGATATTGTGGATGTGCCCTGCTAATGGCAAAACCGAAGTTGCTAATCTTGTTGAGGAGCATTTACAGAGCAGGATTTAAGGTAGCTGTGAGGCAGGTACATGCTGAAGGTCAAGCCAAATCTACAGAACTAGATCATAGAATCATAGAATCAACCAGGTTGGATGAGACCTCCAAGATCATCCAGTCCAACCTATCACCCAGCCCTAACCAATCAACTAGACCATGGCACTAGTGGCACAGAACCATCTTTTGTGATGACTGATGATCATAGAATGCCAGGTTGGAAGTGACCTGAAGGATCATCTACTCCAACCTTTCTTGGCAAAAGCACAGTCTAAAAATCTTAGAAGTAGCAAATGCTGGGGAGTCCACCACTTCTCTGGGGAGATTACTCCAATGGTTAATTACTGTGAAAATTTTTCCTCTTGTGGCAAATTATAATCTCCCCAGTATTAAGTTTTACCCACTACCCCTCCTCTTTTCCTTGTGCCTCCTTGAAAAAAAGGAGTCTCCATATTACTTGTAGCCACCCTTTAAATACTGGAACATGATAGATATTGAGGTCTCTCCTCAGCCTTCTTTTCTCAAGACTGAATAAACCCAGTTCCCTCAGCCTTTCCTCAGATGGCAGGCTTCCCAGTCCTTTGATCATCTTTGTGGCCCTTCTCTGGGCCCTGTACAAGCTGTCCACATCTGGTTTTATATAGCAGAGAGCAGAACTGAACACTAATGATGATGAATGGTGATGATTAACTCCTGTACCTCACCCTCCATTCCTGACCAGCCACACCTGGGAACGCAGAACCTGTTCAATTGTTCATCTAAGCCTCGTTTAACATGATTTTCGTAAGGCTGAGAAGCACTACAATGGTCTGTATTACAGGCACACTCTACATCATATCACTGTGCACAGTCATTTCACATACAGCACATTAAACCAGTAGTGTAAAAGTGCCTGCTCTGACCTCTGCAATCCGTGGTAGCTAACTGGTGGTCCAAATGCCATGAGAAATGCTTCCAACATTCCATTCCTCCTTCTCAATGAGAAGTAACCCATACCTTCCCCCAGCTATTTGGGATACATGTTTGGATATGCCTGTCCATGTTCTGTGCTCACCTCTGGCTGACTGGCAGTGCCCAAACCACCAGCAGCCACTCCCAGACCAGATACCATTCTGGTAAGTGCAATTCTGCCTAGCGCCTGCTTAAGCACCATCCCTCTAAGAACATAATACTGTCCCACAAGAAGTGAAGATCCTGTTGTCTTACCAATGCAACTCAGATGTTCTGCCTGTTTCAGGGCATGAGTTATTATATAAAATTGTTTACTTAGCAGCAGGAGGGCTGTAATTACCACAAATTGTTAGCAATTGAATCATCCTCTGCAAGATGATAGCATGTAGATACACAGAAGAGCTGACTGAAAAGTCTGCATTGTCCAAGTCGTGCTTTAAAATCTACGTGCCAAAATATTTTGAAATGTTTCAAAAACATGTCTTCTGGCTGATAGTGAAGTAAGGATTCTTCCTCTATTAGTCCAAAACATCCACATTTCTTTCATTATTATTATTAATAACACCTATACTTCATTAGAATCAATACAGAATCACAGAACGTTAAGGGGTTGGAAGGGACCTTGAAAGATCGTTTAGTCCAGCCCTCCCTCCTGCCAAGGCAGGATCATCTAGAGTAGGTCACACAGGAATGCATCCAGAAGGGTTTTGAATTTCTCTAGAGGAGGAGACTCCACAACATCTCTGGGCAGTCTGTTCCAGTGCTTTGTCATCCTCACAGGGAAAAAAAAATTCCTTATGCTCACATGGAACCTTCTATACTCCAGATTGCACCCACTCCGCCTTGTCCTATCATTGAACATCACCAAGAAGAGCCTGGCTTGGTGCTCCTGGGACTCACCCCTCACGTGTTTGCAAACATTAATGAGGTCATGTCTCAGCCTCCTCTTTTCCAACCTAAAGAAAGCAAGCTCTCTCAGCCTTTCCTCATAAGGGACATGATACAATACCTCCATATAGTAAATTTTTTAAAGTAAATTTTGAAGTAGACACTGAAAAGTAGATGCTTTTTTAAAGGTATTGGTGCCAGGGAGTGTGGAGACTGTTACACATCAGGAAAAAATGGCTGGGGTTTTGACTAAGACATTAAAGATTTCTGTTTTCCTCTCATCCTTAAAGGACTTGGTGCTCTAAGGGAACTGCCAGTTCTTCCCTGAAAGTTATCAACCATACTTCCATTATGTTCTTCTGAAAGTTATCAACCATACTTCCATCAACCATACTTCCATCCACCTCATTGGACTGGTATTAAGAAGTTCTATCTTAATACCTCTTTTATCTTTCATTCCTGATTGCAAATTTCTGTGATGTTTATGCATTTTTGTGTGTTCTTAGAATTTGTGAAAGACAGCTACCTTTCAGGGGTTAGCACATCGCTTACTGCAGCTTCTTCTATCAACTAATGCAGCCTAGTTTCCACACAACTCACTGCTGCATACTTGAAGCGTTTAGAAATCGTGAGTCACATCTAAAAGAAACATGATCCTCTTGTAAAACTCTCAGTATTGTAAATGCTGCTGTCTATTTACCTTTTTTATTTTTGAGCTTTAATATATTCTCCAACCACAGTCCCTTCCTCTTAGAAATGTGATGTTAATGATTGTTAATTTCACGTGCTCAGCCTTCAGACAGGCCAGACTGCTGGACGAAGGCTAACCACGTGAAGTTCAATAAGGACAAGTTCAGAGTCTTGCATCTGGGGAGGAATAACAGCAGGCACTAGTACAGGTTAGGGGTTGCCCTGCTGGAAAACATCTCCGTAGAGAAAGACCTTGGAGTGCTGGTAGACAGCAAGTTCTCCATGGGCTAGCAATGTGCCCTGGTGGCCAAGAGAGCCAATAGTATCCTGGGATGCATCAAGATAAGTGTGTCCAGCAGGTCTAGGGAGGTTTTTCTCCCCCTCTACTCTGCCCTAGTGAGACAGATATATAAAATGCAGATGAATGGTTGAGAGTGCCATCCTGGAATTATTGAGAGAGAATATGTTTCATAAGTAGGTTCAATCACCAGTTGGTCCCTAAAATCTTTGCTCTGTTAGCTTTCATATCTTAATAGTTTTTGCTAGAAGATTACCGCATTGTCTAATAGACAGTTCTAAACAGGTAACAAATCAGTGATTCATTCTCTAAAGCATCACAATAGATTACATACAGAGTTTTTTGTTTAAATTTGAAAAGGAAAAAGTGAAATATTTTTCATATTGGTTCATTACTTGTAACATACAGAAGCTCTGGTTAATTTTGCCCCTCAGAATTGGTGGAGGCACTTCTCCTTATGTATCATACCCTACCAGCACAGTGTTGTGGCCATGTGCGAGTTTGAGGCTAATGAGAATATTTTAATGAGAGAAATTAGATCATTGGTGTACATATGCTTGTAAATTTAGCTTTGCTGTAAAGATAGCTTGATCCTACTTCGATGTTGTCTGAGCTGCCCTGGCAAATTTCTATAGTGGCAGGGTGGAAAGGTCCTAACCCACTACAGGCCAAAAGTCATGGGAATACACTATTCTGACTTTTGAGCATCTACTTCATATTATTTGGTATCCCTTGCAAGTATTTTCACAGCCTAAGGAATGATAAAAACTAGAAATACATCCTTAATCGCAGGAGAATACTGGGAAGGAATCCCATTTGTCTGAAATCCACAGAACCCTGAAAACATGGAGACACCTGATTTCATGTATTGTATCTTTCTTACTTAAGGAAGTAGGTGTAAGCATCATGCATGGTGGAAGCATATTGTAGATACCTAACGATACTTTTTTGTGGTGTCCTAAACAGCCTTTAACATGACTGTAGACAAAGCATTCTAGCCTGAGACCTTGCTAGTGTTTGGTGGCAATGTGAAGAGCAGTGCAGAAATAGCCACAAAGAGCTCACTGTTTACAGTTACATTCTAACTTTGATCCAAGGCTAATCTCTTGAAAGCTTACATTTCAGTCACCTAATAATGTTCAAAAGAAGAACCATAATTCACTGAATAAAAATAAGTTTACATTTTGCATTTTGATTGTCATGCATTTCTTCCCCACAAAGATCTACATTCACTTCACTCAATGAATAAGCAGGGTATAAATACATGCAATAGACAAAAATAATGAAATCAAATAAGTTCGTACTAGGGCCACCATTATGCTTTCTATTGGCATCATTAGGCTGCTGCAAAGCACTAAATTCAGTGTGTTCCAAACAATCATTTCAATTACTCCCTGTGCTTGTTTAGCACTTGGAGGCCTGACCCGTTTTCATTGGTCTCTTGTATTTGGCACTGTGCAAACAAGAGATTACGTTCCCTGTCTCAAGTACACACTTGCCTCCATTACTTCTCACCTGAACTGCAGGCTGGATATATAAGCAGGAAGCCGTCAGCCCTTAGAAAATGCCATGATCCTACAGAAAGCAGTTCTGCATCTCAGCAGTGCAGACTGCCACAAGCATCTCAGTCTCCTGCTCTCAGGTTCTTATTTTAAATCAATTATTTTGTTGCAAGCGTTCAGGGGGATTGGCACATTTAACTTAACTGTCCTTACCTGTCTGATTTTCACTGTCAATAACTCCACTGTCAGAAAAATTCTTACATAGAGAATGGAAGAACTTCCACAAAAAAACACCAGACAGTGGGAACAAGGTTCCACTGGCCCTGAGCACTGCCATTTCCTACTCCAAGTACCTGCATTTCTAGAACTTTGTTTCTCTCATAAAAATCAAGTACATTTAGGAAGTGTTTACAACAACTGGTTTTCGTCATATGGATAGTTTTATCTCCATCTAAAGCAATGTTTGGTCCTACCTGTCACACAGCATAGGGGGCTGTGGCATGCACCACACTCTCCAGTCGTCTGCCACATGTAGATGTCATCACAGGTCCCCCCTGTGAGTATGATGCACAGAGTGTTTTTCTTCAACACTGTTTAGCTGTTCTCCACAAACTATGCTGCTAATGGCTTCTGCCCCATTGCTTCAGCTTCTACTCTGCGATTTATGAGATAGCACTAAACTCAACAGTGGGACATATTCATCCTTCA
This sequence comes from Pogoniulus pusillus, assembly GCF_015220805.1. NCBI lineage: Eukaryota > Metazoa > Chordata > Aves > Piciformes > Lybiidae > Pogoniulus > Pogoniulus pusillus. Next base: position 3,450,782 of record NC_087267.1, read on the forward strand.
GAGGTGCTGAAATCGATGTCTGGTCACTCAACAGCTCCCAATACTTGGGCAGTGTGTGGCAGAGAAGCCAAGGTTTCATCACTTTGACAAGTACCTAAAGTGTCTGTAATCCAAACACACATTCTTCTGCTACTCCTCTAGGTTGACCCAAATGTAAGCAAGTTTAAATGTTTTTCAGAGCTGGGATTGTTTGTAAACACTGATGAGCATCTTGGTTGAAGAATGGAACCAGGAATTGATGCTGTGGCACCACACTAATGTCCTCCAGATATGAGGCCTTTTGTTCTAAACTCTGCATGCTCACTACAGAGCAGAGATCTGCCTCTCCTGTCAGACTTCATATGAAGCCTGGATTCTTCAAGTCCAGGATGTACCATGCAGCATCCCTTCCAAAGATGTTATTTAATTTCTCAGAGTCATATCTGACAAGCTACTCTTGGTAATTGTTCCTTGCCTGAAAAAAAGATGGCATTCACCTTGCTGAACTTGCATTAGAACTGCAGTCATTTTACTGTAAACTGTTGGACCAGCTCCAATATTACTTCTGGGAAATCTTAACAGCAGCAAAGTCCTAGTCCTCTCCCAGCTAGATAGACAAGAGCAGTGCTTTCTGCCAGCTCACCAGCTCACCTCTCCATGCCTTTATAACTGAGTTTGAGCTAGAGTGAAATACACCCATTTTCTTGTAGAAAATAAGAATAAAAAGCTCAAACAAAGACAGGGTGGGGGGGAAGACAGTAGAAATAAGAGAGAGTATTTTAAAAAAAAAACAGAAGAAGGAAAACATAGGGAACAGAAGAAAGCAGAGGTGGGAGCAGAAAGTAAAAATGGCAAAATACACAAAAAATGTAGAGACAAATACTGAAACAAATGCTTTACACCACATGAAGCTTTGTAGGACACTGCAAAAGTGTTCTTACAAGGAATGCTGGGGGAAGTGTTTGGAAGAGCTTTATGCAAGTATGGGATGAGAAAGAGCAGGGTAGAGAAGATGTTTTTCTCAGCTGTTCGTCCATGCTGCATAGGGAGCAGTAGGTAGAGAAGTGAACTATCCTCTCACTTGCAACACAGCATGAGAGTGCAGACAGTCGTGCTCCAGGTGTTTATCGGAAAAACAATAGCCTTTTGCAAGGCTGAATCAGAGAACCTTAAAGGTTACAAAGGAACCTCCAGAGATAATCATTGAGTCCAACCTCCCTGCCAAAGCAGGATCACCTAGGGTAATCCACACAGGAAAGCATCCTGTAGAAAAGCCTCCAGAAAAGGAGAAAGTCCTTTTCTGGAGAAAGTGCCCTGGGTTTGAAAGTCTCCAGAAAAGGAGTCTCCACAACCTCCCTGGGCAGCCTGTTCCAGTGCTCTGTCACCCTCACTGTAAAGAAGTTTCTCCTCGAGGTGAAACCTATGTTCTGGTTTGTATCCATTGCTCCTTATCTTATTGCTGTGCACCACCAAAAAGACATTAGCCTTCTCCACTTGACACCCACCCCTCAGATATTTATAGACATTGATCAGATCTCCTCTCAGTCTTCCATTCTCCAGAATAAACAGCCCCAGGTGTCTCAGACTCTCTCCATAGGGGAGATGCCTCAAGTCCCCTGCTCGTCCTTGTGGCTCTCTGGTGGACTCTTTCCAGCAGGTCCCTGTCTCTCTTGGACTGAGGAGCCCAAAATTGCACACATTGCAGGCGTGGTCTCACCAGGGCAGAGTAGAGGGGGAGAAGAACCTCCCTAGACCTGTTGGACATACTTTCCTTGATGCACCTCAGAATGCCATAGTCTTTCTAGAATAATTGGATGTTCATGGCACACAGGTAGTGTAGCCACTGAGAGTCTCCTAACTTACTTCATCTATGAAGACAGGTTTTCTCTAGCTAAAATTACTAAAAATAAATACAACCAGAAAAATAAAATATTACCTAGTATAACAGTGCACTGAGCTAAAAAGTCTTCCCTGCAAGGAGTCTATAAGAAATTACCTTCTTAGGGTGATAAAGATGTCTCTGGCAGAACTGTAAACTGAGTTAATGTCATAAGGGCACCAGGTAGGAAATAAAGACTCTTGTTATTGTCTCTTGCCTCTGCCACAAACTTGCTGTATGGCAAATCACTTCCTCTTCAGGTGACTCAGTTTCTGCCATGGGCACGTGGAAATAATGATTTATGTTTGTAAAAATCCTGTAAGAATGAGGATGGAAAATGTTATAGAAGAATGAAGTAGAAATTCCATCATAGTGCTCTCCCCAGCCCATCCTTTGTGCTCTTCTTGCTGGACTTCTTGCAGAAGGACATTTTTGTTACTAGGAATTGTATTTTGTTAGAAAAAGCAAATCTGCAAATCATACAGAAAAAAAAATGCTAATTAATGAAATGCTGGATTACTTCTATCATCTGCTGCAAACAAAGAGATAATGTGCTATATAGATAATGTTGCAGAGTCACTCATGGGAAAAATGAAACAACAGCTCACCCCATCTGGAGCAGGGGAGAAAAAAGGTGTATCTGACTATGTAATTTATAAAGTTGTCATAAGCAGAAACAAGGTGGGCATATATTACTGGACCCCTAGAAGCCTGCTGCAACAGACACAGATAGAAGAAATTAATAACAGCGTTAGATCATAACAGAAAGATTAAGTCAACAATGTTGTATATAGCAGAAATAAGAAAACATAGCAGTTGAGGTAAGGCACAAACCTTAGGAGCACAAACACGAGTAGAGCCTTTGCTCTGTGAGTTGGCACTCAGGATCACAGGATGTTAGCGGTTGGAAGTGACATCCAGAGATCTTCCAGTCCAACCCCCTGCCAGAGCAGGACCATAGAATCTAGTGCAGGTCGCACAGGAACACATCCAGACAGGGCTTGAAAGTCTCCAGAAAAGGAGACTCCACAACCTCTCTGGGGAGCCTCTTCCAGTGCTCCTCTTCCAGTGCTCTGTCACCGTTAACAGTAAGAAGTTCTTGCTCATGTTGAGGTGGAACTTTCTATTTTTCAGAGATGTCATTGAGCAAATATGGAAGAACTTTAATGCAATTAAAGAGATTTGCAATTGCTGTGTTTAATACCAGGCACATCATTGTCTTGCCAGCTGGATCCTCTCGTAGGTTTTGAATTTGCAATACCCTATCCTTCTACATCTGTTACTGCCTTTCTTTTCTCTCCACTCAGAATTTCCATTTCTAAGTTTCTGTGTTCTGATTTTTTTTTATGTCTGAGCTAGAAATTTAGCTCAAATGACCACACTTCTCTCAGCATTTTTCCCGGATGTGGAGGATTACAACTCTTGGCATTTAGTTCCTGAGCTCCTTTACCCATCATTACCAAAGGAACTGAAAATTCAGTCTTTGCCCTCTCTCCTGATGACTTGAATCTTGGTACTTACTCCTACACAAAACCCACCTTTTAGTCTGCTCCATGCCAGAAGTCACTACTAAGATTTTATTCCCTCAAGTGTGAGAAATTAGGCTTAGCAAGTGAAATAAACATAAGAAATAAAAAAGTCCATTCTAAATGCCCAGTGAATTGAGAAATTAAAAGCTTGTGGTAGAAAATAATTTACTGGAGAAAAAAAAAGACATTAAACAATTAAAGAAGTAAGAAGCCTTAATTTTAAGTTCATTGTTTTCTGTTGTTTCAGATCACCTCAGTGTGGCAATTTTTTCCTCTGCTTAGTTTTATAGCTTGATATGCTTCACCTACTTGCAAATGATTTTATGATCTTCTCTTATAGTGAGATTTGTCAGTACACCTTTGCCTATGTCTTCATTTAGCCTATATTTAGGTGTAAACTATAGCAGGCACTCTATCACCCTCCAGAGCAGGGAAAGGGAATTGGAAAAAGGAGAGAAGATCCACAGGCTGAAACAAAGACAGATTCAGTGAATGGCAATGTCAATACAAAGTATATACATTTTTGCTTAGCCAGGCAAACATGCAGTATTCAGAACATACATTAAGACAGTCCCTGAGAGCAGAAGATGGAAGAACAACAGGGCGAGAAGCCCTAGCAGAAGACTCCCCTCTTCTCAGCAAACTTCCTCCATCATACTGAGTGTGATGCTCATGTTATGGGATACACCTGTAAGCCAACATAAGTCAGCTGTCCTGGCTGACTCAGAACGGCCTATGATTCTGTCCTAGCCAAACCAGGACAGCCTGCTTGCCATGTAAGCAGAACTATCACACATCCTATCTTCTGCTAATACACACATTTTGAATGGAGCTCCTACAAAGCACTCCTTCCAGGTTTCCCATGCTTATGTTCCCATCTGTATAGCTGCATGGCAAGAGAAGCAGCAAAATCAAGCAATGAAAGGGGCTTTGCTCCAAGGAGAAAACTAATTGTATTCTATTTCCTGTAAAAAAAAGTTGTGGCTTGTTTTATTGGGTTTTGGTTTGGGGTTTTTTAGGAGTTTTTTTGTGGGGGGAGTTGTTTGTTTGAAAAACAGATGAAAACCCAGTGACAGGAAGGAAAGATCTGACAAATGAGCAGCTTCCCACAATGTCATACTCCTGACACCATCTAAAATACACACACAAAATGCAGGGTCTGGGTGGTCCTGCTCTACCATGAGCCACTTGGTGTACTGTTCTATCTCCTGATGCTGCTGGGAGTGCTGTGTGGTACAGGACCTAAGCCCCCAGGCTTATGCCTCAGCAGCAGCTGCACAGCTGTCCCAAGAAGATGGGGGGCATCGAGAATACTATATACTGAGGTGTAAATTCTGGCCCTGCTAATTCAGTGGCAGTTTTACCACTGACTTTGTTTGGGTTAGGATGGCATTCTGCATGCCTGATTTCCTACTGTAACTCTGAAAGGAGTGTTAGGCCTCGCCTACCCTTGCTCTTCTGCTTCCTTGCTGGTTCTAGCATGGAGAAGGTTTGAACCCAGAGGTGAATGTAGCCATGCTTCCCTTTAATTTAGCACTGTTCAAAGCATTATGGCACGTCTGGATCCAGCTATGCATAGTGTGCAAAGGCAGCAGGAGGATGCAATTGAATGGCTGTGCTTCAAAAATCACATGGTTTTGGGATTGTTTTGTTCTCCCATGCAGTTTGTTGCCAGAGGGAAACATATGGCCCAAAGTGATTTTTCCCTCCTTACAATTCACATATTCTTCACCATATGCAAGGCATTATTTCATCTTATGGCATCTATAATTGCTCTTGTGTCTATTCTTCTCCACCACAGGGAATATAAATGTTATCTTCGTGTTCCTAGGACACTGTTGCTCTGATGGTCTTTTCAGACATTGGATAGAATTGTCCAAGAGTTTTCCTAGATTGTTTTGATGAGCTTTTGGATTATTTCCTGAGAAACTGTAACGATACCTTTAGTTTTACCTTTGATTCTGTAAGCGCTCAAAGCTTTCTTGCTAGGCAAGTCACAGACCACTTGATCAGTTGTCAAAGAAACTTGCATGATCACATAGTCGCAGAATTTGAGCTTTTAATCTCCAGTGTATGACACACGCATCAAAGGCTCTGTGGGCAGCCATATTCAGCAGCAAATCACACAGCTCTCGTGCATTTCATTCCTTTTCAGTGAGTAATATTTATCAAATCCACCCATTCATTCCTCCAACAGTTATAAATGTTAAACACTCTGATGGTGATGTTGCAGGTAACTGATGAAAGAGATTGCTTCCTTTGGTACAATTCAAGAATTATTTTGTAATAATAATTTTTGTCAGCTGTTAATTCACATCCTCTGTCATTTCCAAGGTAGAAACCTAATTGAATTCACTCTTCCCTCCTCCCTCCTTTTTGTCATTCACTTGGCTAAGATACTCTATCTTTCCCTCTGAAACTTCACTGAATTAACTGCTACCTAGCACAAAACAACATCCACTAGAGGGGAAAATGTAAGTCACAGTACCTCTTCATAAGATCTAAGATTTGTGCCAAACAGGTACAAAGAAATAAGATTGTTGCAAAGACAGTTAGTTTATGCAAAAATCGGATAATGAACGATGCTGACAGCCTCATAGGCTCTAGAGTCTAACATAGACTGAATTACTACTGTTTGTATCTTGTGACTGATTGGTTTTCTCTTTGAGAAGGTGCAATTTTCAACTGAACTTCCCTCTGCACCTAGGGAGATGTAATAATGTGTGAAGACAGACTGCACTTGTGTCACAGAGGAGACATTTAAAAGATGGCTCATCTGCTTTACTACTAAAAACTTGCAATATAATATTAAATACACTGAAACTTATACATCATAATTGGTAGAAATCAACTGATAAGTTCATAGACATTGTAACTGCATATCACAGGATCAGGATCACAGGATGTTAAGAGTTGAAAGGGGCCTCCGAACATCATTGAGTCCATCCCCCCAGGCAGATCAGGAACATCATCTAGCACAGGTCACACAGGAACACATCCAGACAGGTCTTGAATTTTGCCTCCAGAGAAGGAGATTCCACAACCTCTCTGGGGAGCCTATTCAAGTGCTCCATGACCCTTACAGTAAATACATTCCTACTCGTTTTGTTCCCAATCAATTTAAGACAATGCTCTGAAGAAAAATCGGTGATGTGGCCTCAGTTGGAACCCAGCCAACAGCATTTGTCAGCGTAGCTCTAGAAAGACTGTTGCAAAGGTAGCAGGTAACCCCAAAAGGGGAGAAAGAGTGACTAAGAACATGGAAGTGCTCTGATCTACAGAGAAAGCAATTATGTGCACTGTAGAGAAGCCACAAGCAGCTAAGTCGTGCTGATATTTAGAACACTAAGCAGTGGAGAGCAGAAGGAGAAGGATTTCCTTAGTCTGCAAAACAAAGGAATGCTGAGGGAAATAACGTCATCCGAAAGTGGGAGATTTCCCCTTGGCCTTCAGAATGGCCTTTCATTCGTTGTGTCTGAGCACAGACAAACCCAGTGCCCGGGGCACCCTGACAGCCTCCCGGCAGCTCCCGGCGCTGCTCGGGGGCTGAGCCCCGGCGGTGGCCGAGTCCTTGCAGCGTCCTGGCGCTCCACCTGCTGCCGCCGGGCTGCAAGGAGAGCTGAGCTTCACCTCCCAGGCCATCTCTGCTTGCTCCCGCGAAAGCAGGGCAAGCGGCTGCCCCTTGCATCCTGCTAAACTGAATGGCGCAATTAAACAGGATTCTTGCTTCTTCTGTGGAAGAACCGATGCGGAGCCCCAGATCCTGGAGTACCCGCCTAAGCTAAGGCTACAATCTCCAGGCAATGTCCCATCCTCTTTCAAACAGCACAGGACAAAAGGGGTGAAGTGAGGTGGTGCTGTTCCCCTCATTCCCTGAAATACACCACAGAAGTTTCATGAATACAAGATAAAAGCAAGCTCCTGGAATAGTTTTGTCAATACGTACTTCAATATAAAGCATTCCTTTCTGAGAGTATTTCACAGCTAAAAACTTCACTGCAACTTTGACTTCACTGCAACTTTGATACATTAATTTTTAACTAAAAGTGCTAATCCTGTAGATAGGAAAGGTACAATGAATTATGCCAACACTACACATATTTTTCAGTTGTTTTAAGGACATGATTTTCATTGTATATATTTTTCAATGAAAAAGTCAATAATCAGCATTTGAGAAAGCAATAAAAATATGCTTGCATGGAAATTATTAATAAAAATGTAATAAATCAGAACAGTAATATACAGATTAGGATTCAGAAATGGTACTTATAGCTCGAAGCAAAGTTAAAACTCATGTCACCAGGAGAACAAGCTGGGAACTGGTGCCTGCAGGCTAAGAGCAATGACCAATTTGAGAATTAATTGGTAAAGTAGTAGTGTACACCATTCCTTAAAAAAAAAACCCAAAAAACATGGAATTTACTGCAATCTACTAAAATAATGAAAATTGCAATGGAAATAATTAAAGCAGAGTGATTTGCTGGTGCAGTTTAAAAGAAGTTTAGCTCTGCTATTTTAAAAGCTGAGATATGGCACACGAATTATCACAGCCCCCACTTCAGCATTTCAAAGATTGTAAATGAAATGACTGAAAGCCTTTTAAAGCTCTGGGTGCTAGGCTGGACTGGATGATTTTGGAGGTCTCTTCCAACCTGGTTGATTCTATGAGGTGGTAGCTAACAGTTGCAGAAAACAAATCAGGCCTGCCTGATATATCAGTTTCTCCAAACTCTTCATCATCCAACACTGATCTTCTCTGCTACCCTATCCTTTTTAAAGACAGAACTATATATAGAGATAACCTACCTGGATTCTGTAGAGAAGACCAAAGACCTGACGACAGGCACTGTGAAATGAAGAACAAACACTGGTGACCACCTGAGTGAAAGAATTAAGTAACTTGCTTACTGTCACATAGGAACGTGAGAAAAACAAAGACAAGAACATCTCTCTCTAACTTCTTTAGCTATGTGATGTTTTTTACTTCTGCAAGCTTCTGTCAACTTCAGCAACAAATGAGGCAACTGCTCTGAAATGAACTGCCTTCATCAGCACCTAGCCTGGTTCAAAGCCAGACTAATTCCATGTTCTCAAATGGATGAGCCAAGAATATTATAGGAAAAGAAACAGAACAGATAACAAATTGTATCATAAGCAATACAAAATAGGAAACCTCTCCTGCCTCTAGAATTTGTGAGTTTACTACCCTCAGAGTGTCGTTTTAACATAGGTTTTAATAATACAATACAGGCTATGTTCTAAAATAAATAATTGGAATGTTATATTCAGAGTAATTGAAGGGTGAGTCTTTAGTTTCTCATTTGAAATTTCATAATCTTCAACATATTCAGACTTAAGAAAAACTGGTTTTTCTAATAAAAATAATTCTAGTAATTCCCTCCCCCCCCCCCCCCCCCCCCCCCCAGCTTTTGATGCCAGTTGTTTTGGTTTAACTAGCAAGAATTTAAGGGGATCTAATAGCAAATAAATGTTTCTGCTGAAACTGTCAGGAGTTTTGTGATTCACTTCAGTGAACAAACCCAAACAGCAAAAACTGATCCCTCCTGAAAATTTTGATGCAGTTTGGAATCTTCTTCCTTATTTAAATTGTTCAAGTGTTAATTATCTAACAATGTTCACCAGAAAGAACTTTTTAGGATGTTGAGTAGTGATAGGATTAGGGAGAATGGAGCAAAACTAGAAGTGGGTAGATTCAGATTGGATGCTTGGAAGAAGTTCTTCACCAGGAGAGAGGTAAGACACAGGAACAGGTTGCCCACAGAGGTGGGGGAAGCCCCGTTCCTGGATGTTTTAAGGCCAGGCTGGATGTGGCTCTGAGCAATCTGATGGAAACTATCATCTCAGGCCATATTTATGCCAATTACTGTTATTTATGCATTTTTCTCCTCCTGTTTTTATATTGCTCCTGATGATCAAAGGGCAACAGGCACAGACTTCCATATCCCTCCCTAGATATACCATCATTCAAACCATCCATTCATTACTTTGTTCATTCTGAGGCTGCCATCAGTGGGATGGTGTCAGTTGCAATGCATGTCAGAGCAGGCCACAATCACACTGTGTGTGTGTGCCTATGGAAGTTAGCAAATCTCAAAGCCCTGTTTTCGGTGTAATTCTTTTTTCATGTATGTCTTCCATTTCATTAAACAAAGAACCACAAAACATTTGGTTTTCTAACTATATTTCAACCCACTTCCCATAGTGCTCTCAACTCACTCCTAGAATAACTACTATTCCCTGAAATACATCATGTAAGTTAGGAGGAAAAGACACTTAAATGAGGATTGAGAAGAAATATAACAATACTTTACCTAGATCTTCACGTTTAATGCAAGCAGGCAGCATGAATGCAAGCCCTTCAAACTATATCTTCAATACATTTTGTCATCATGGTACAATACTACTCAAGAGAGAAGCCCAGGAGAATGGACACTGCAGTCCTACAGTTCAATCTCAGCACTAACAGGGCTCACTCATGTTGTGTTAGATGTTGTTGGAGAAGAGACACATGACATGCAAACACATGCAGTGATGTATATGGGCTAGGATAGTCTGTAGACACACATACATACCCACTGAACATTATCTCAGTCACTGTTTGTTACTTATTTCTGCAGAAAGTGATGTCTGCCGCATTTTTTTGCTCAGGAGTACTCATTTTGTGCCATCACAGTTTCAGAAATCAAATTCCAGAGTTTTCACTCAGCAAATAAATTTTCTGCCTTCACTAGGTCTTAAGAAAGCTGCTTCAAGTCATAAATAACTGTAACTAATTGTATTAAAGTATACAAAAATCTTACCTATATTAAGGTTCCATTTTAACCTTTCTACACTATACATCTCTTCAATCACACACTAAAATTGCTTGTATATTTTGGAGCTAAGAAAAAATTAATCACATTTAACTCTTAAGATCAAAATATTTTATGCTTTCTAAAATCAAATCCACTAGTAGTAAACTTCCAAACTGTTTAATAGCTCTTTTATGCACATCTCAGGTCTACCTAAGCTACAACTTCATCTGGCGTGGAGTTTTTTGAACATCTGCTTGTCTATCATGTTACTCAAGAGGCTCTCTGGCAGTTCAGCCTAAGAAATAAGCGCGCCACATCACGCTGCCAGGAGCAATAGAGAGCTCCTCCGGGCAAGGGGGAGGAAAGGGAAGTCGCTGCACCACCCTGGGCAAAGAGCAGCCCCCTCCGCCGCCGGGCCGCGGGCTTGCAGTGCCAGATTCAGCCAGCAGAGGGCGATCTCTCACCGGCTGTCCCTACCGGGGGCCCTCGAAATCCAGCCGCCCGCTAGCTCGCCCGTAGAGGGGAACCGCTGTACCGGGGCGGGCCGGGTAGAGTGACAGCACCCGCTGGGTGCTTCCAGCAGCCGGGAAAAAGTGAGTTAGAGAGCAATGCCATCCACAGTTATCCACCTGCCTGTATATATGGTGCAAGCACGGGAGAGTGTGTGCATGATAAACCACATCGTAGGTAAAGGCAATGCAGGATCTGGTCCTGATATAAATCACAGAACTGTTTAGGCTGTAAAGGGCCTTTATGATCATCGAGCCCAACTGTTAACCCAGCATTGCCAAGTTCACCATGAATCCATGCACCTGAGCACCGTATCTACATGTCTTCAATACCTCCAGGAATGGTGACTCCATCACTTCCCTGGGTAGGCTGTTCCAGGGCTTGAGAACTCTTTCAGTGAAGAAATTTTTCCCTAATGTCCAACTCAAACCTCCCCTAATGCTAAATGAGTCATTCCCATTTGTCTTATTGCTTGCTACTTGAGAGAAGAGACCAACACCCACCTTCATGCAAACACCCTTCATATGGTTGTAGAGAATGAAAAGATCTCCCTTTCCCTAGGCTAAATACCAGCTCCCTCCAGCTGCTTCTCATAAGACTTCTGATCTAGAACCCTCACCAGCTCTGTTGCCCTTCTATGGACACCTCCAGCGTCACAATGTCTTTCTTGTAGTGAGGGGCCCAAAACCTAACACAGTATTCAAGGTGTGGCCGCATCAGTGCCAAGTACAGAGGCAGGATCATGTCCCCCTACTCATGCTGGTCATACTATTTCTGATACAGGCCAGGATGCTGCTGGCCTTCTTGGCCACCTCACACACTGTCAGCTCGTGTTCAGATGGCTGTCAGCAAACACGCCTCCAAGTCTTTTTGCACCAGGCAGCTTTCCAGCTGCACCTGCACACAAATATGTGTGATAAATAATAAATAATAATAAAAAGCAGTAAATAATCACTCCTAACAAACATCAGAGATAGAGCATTTCTCTTAGAGTACATATGCTGACTCTAGCTTTTGAGGTCTGGAGAGTGGTATTCCAGCCTACATTTGCCCACGTATGTGTTCCTTGGGTAAACTTATACAGATCACTCCCTCCCCATGTCTCAGCTAGCTACACATAAAATGCAGTGAAGCTGGAAGCAGAAGTGTTTTAAAGTGTTGGAAGGTGCCTTACATACACTTGTGCATGGAAAATGTGGGCATGTTGTTTCGGTGTCATGATTACAGGGTATTTATGAATATGGGCTTATACACCCATGCACATGTAAATATGTGTGTTGCTCTCCAGTGCTCATGTGAGCTTTTCTAGGAAATTTGACAATAAAATCCTGAGCAGACAGAATGACAGAAGTAAGGGAGAGATACCTGCTCTAGGACAGGAACTGCAATGCAGGGTTAGTGATGTGATGCATCCACAACAGCGGAAGATTCCTTAAGAGGAGCTTCAGGAAAACCAAAGAGCACAGCATGTCACTGGGAAGGTGAAGTTATTTCATGTGCTGAACTTACATAAACATTTCGGCTGAAGTTCAGCATACTGGATACTTTTGAAAGTATCCAGACAAACTAGAAACTTTTCTTTATTCCTCTAAAAGGCACGGTTCTGATTAAATAACTTTTTAAACAGAAAATTCTTTCAGCTTTACTAAGTTTCTATATTGAGCCAGTTACAGTTTCTATGTAAATACCAACATTTCAGTGTTTTTTTCTGACTCCACTATTCCCGAGCTCTTCGGACAAACACAAGACGAAAGCCTTTTCTGTCTTTGGCACGTCGCCACGTTCACCCACAGCTGAGAAGAGCTGTCCCTGCTGCACCATCGGAATGATGGCTCCGTGGCCCGACTTGCCAGTACGAAAGAGCACTTCATGCAGCCTTGCTGGATCCTGCTAGGAACACCTGCCCACCTGCAGCCAGGTGCCATTTCAGCGATGCTTCTTCAGTCCCGACACAAACGCAGGCTGTAAAGATGACCAGGTGCGCCCAAGCTTAGCTTTATCACGCAGACGTGAGTTCCTTCAGCTGCGCTTTTGTGACTGCGGTGCTGCCGTCTTGAGTGCCAGGCTGCCCCGGTGGCGTGCTCAGCGAGAGTGGGGCAGGGATAGGCGGCACTGAGTGCACGGCATGTGCCAGGCTCTGCTACTCCGAGGCACGCCTCCCGGAGAGCACCCTGTTATGACACTCGGCTGTGCCCGTGCCGGCGGCCTTCCGGCCCCGGTGCAACGAAGTGCTGTCTCGTTACAGCCTCGCTCCGCGCTGCTCCACCGTGCAGCTGCCCTCCTCGGCTGGGATAGGAACGCGCCCGGAGGAGCTCAAACTCCCTCGCCACCCACCGAGAGCCGCGCCCCCCTCTCCGCCGCCGCCGCCGGGACCTCCCCGCGCCGCGCCCTCCTCCCGCCGGCGGGGCCGCCCCGCGCCTGTAGGCGCACAGTGGCAGAGAGAGGCGCGGCCGGAGCGGCAGCGGCGGGTCCCGGGCGGTGCGCGGAGCATGGCCCCAGCGGGGCGGCTGTGCGCCGCGCTGCTCTGCGGCGCCCTCAGCCTCTGTAGTGTGCGGGCCGCGCCGCGGCAGGCCGACACGCTTTACATGTGGATCGACGCGCAGCAAGCGAGAGTCCTCATCGGTAAGCGGGGACGCCACGCCGGGTGCCGCGGCGGCCGAGAGTGCGAGCAGGCTGCCGAGAGTGCGAGCAGGCTGCCGAGAGTGCGAGCAGGCTGCCGAGAGTGCGAGCAGGCTGCCGAGAGTGCGAGCAGGCTGCCGAGAGTGCGAGCAGGCTGCCGAGAGTGCGAGCAGGCTGCCGAGAGTGCGAGCAGGCTGCCGAGAGTGCGAGCAGGCTGCCGAGAGTGCGAGCAGGCTGCCGAGAGTGCGAGCAGGCTGCCGAGAGTGCGAGCAGGCTGCCGAGAGTGCGAGCAGGCTGCCGAGAGTGCGAGCAGGCTGCCGAGAGTGCGAGCAGGCTGCCGAGAGTGCGAGCAGGCTGCCGAGAGTGCGAGCAGGCTGCCGAGAGTGCGAGCAGGCTGCCGAGAGTGCGAGCAGGCTGCCGAGAGTGCGAGCAGGCTGCCGAGAGTGCGAGCAGGCTGCCGAGAGTGCGAGCAGGCTGCCGAGAGTGCGAGCAGGCTGCCGAGAGTGCGAGCAGGCTGCCGAGAGTGCGAGCAGGCTGCCGAGAGTGCGAGCAGGCTGCCCCTGCGGCGCACAGCCCGGCTCGGCGGGACTGCCGCTCATTGCCCCCCTTTGCCTTTGGCAGGCTTCGAGGAGGATATTCTGATCGTGTCCGAGGGGAAGATGGCTCCCTTCACGCACGACTTCAGGAAAGCCCAGCAGAGAATGCCCGCTATTCCTGTTAGCATCCAGGCCATGAACTTCACCTGGCAGGCAACGGGACGGGTAGGTACAAAGATGGGGTCGCGGCGGCTCTTTAAACTCAGGCAGGTGGTTTGGCTTTGGAGCAGTTGAGAAAAGCCTCTCCGAGGTGTGCTGAGGAGGCTACGGCTGCGAGTAGCTGCCGTCGTGCCCCTTGCCGACCGCCGTGGGCAGCGTCCGAAACCTTGCGGGGTCCGGAGGTACCGGCAGGCGCGGGCATCGGCGGCACGGGAAGCGAAGGGCCATGGGGAGGGCTGGGGACCGGGGAGAGACGCGGACGGGTCGCTGGGAAAGCGCTTCTGGAGGCAGGGCTGTATGAGTATCGCGGGCGGCGGAGAGCCTGGCAAGCTGGCCAGGCATGAGGCGGCGGCTGAGGTTCACCGGCGAGCCAGCGGTTAAAGTTTAGTTTTAGTAGAAGTCTTCCCGAGAGTATTTATGTGGGTGCAATTCTCTCTCGGCTTTCTTCAGCTTATGCACATGCACTACAGGTTATTATTTACTGATAGCTGTGTGCTAAGTGTGCACACTTAACGTGTAGTTCCGGCACATCATAATCCTGTTCTGTAGACCTAATTTCACCAAGCTTAATTGGAAGACTACGTAAATCTGCAGTGTGCTGGATCTCTTTGGACTCTTTTGTTGAAAAGCTAAGAATGCGTGACATTTTTGTCAATAAACATATGCATGATTTAACACACTGGCAACATATGTGCATAAAGCTGAAACACTGTTGCATGGCCACAGAAAAAGAAATTGTAAGGTAAAAACGATGGATAAAATTAATTAGCTTTAGCAATGCTGGACATCGGCTTTATACAGCAAAGAGCATGGTAAAGATGAAACAGTATTTACCTCCAAATATTTAATGAGAATTAGGTGTGTAATTGTGTTAATTGCAGCTTCACAAATTTGTGTGTGGTTTTGATTGTTTTAAAATACTCTTTCTAGCTACAGGACTTGTTTGGCTTTGAGGTGTTGTCTGAGGCACTTGTAGTTTTTGCTGTCCTCACAATGCCTTTCAATTTAGGAAACACTTCACCTCCTCTTTTAGAGAGGGAGGGGAATGTGGAGAGACAAAACTTAGTCACAAAGGCTAAGTGACTTACTCAAAGTCTTTGACATTCCAGCCCAGCTTTACAGAGAAAACAACTTTGTCAAGGGTAGACTTTTAAATACCTAGAAATAATTAGTGTGTTTTGGAACTGTACTTCCTGCTCTATTTCTTGGCCAGCTTTCACTTGGGGTCCATGATAAAGCTACCTTATTTTCTGTAAAGGATAACTGAGATGTTAGACTTAACTATGTCCTCCTCTTGTTGTCCTTTCTTATACTCTCCTTCCTTTTCTGCCTGCAGGTAGCTCCTTAGGAAAAGGTGATTGCAGCACAGATTTCAGTGAGGACAGTGGAAAGCTTAAAGACAGCATAGACAGATGTTCTCCTTGATGCAACTGGCAGGACAAAAATCCCTTCTGAGCAGCATCAAAGCTCTCTAACCCATTATTTCTCTGTGCTGAATGACCTGATTCCTGTTAAATAAAACATTATTTATAAGTGAGATAGCTAAGTAGTTAAAGCACCATGGTTGTGCTACTCTGTTCCTAGAACACTGTGTTAACATTCACAGATGTCAAAACCGAGGCTCTGTATTTGGAGATTTTATAATCCCATCTAGCTACTTCTTGCAAATTCATCTGTGTGGACAGAATGTAAACATTGCCACTCCAGTCTTTATGGCTGTGGATATTTAGATACTTACGCAGGTCTGCAGATGAAGAGCAGGGTTTCCACCAGCAGCCTAAGCTAAGGAAGGAGTTTCACCTCCTTTGTGTTTCAGGGGTTGGGTTAAAAATTAGACACACTTGGAATCTTAGATTTTGGTTTTTTTTCTAATCACCAATAGTCCTGTTGAGTTTTGCATCCACTAGAGGTGAGTACAGCTGTCTGTTACTCACAGTTCTTGCACTCTTCTGTGGAAAATAGGACACTTATTGTTCTGATGCCACCCAGCCCTTTACATTATGAGAAGGGGAAAGAAATAGAACAAGAATACTCATTCTGTGACCATAGGGCAACATCATTGCTCACAGTAACTTTGCAAAGAAAAGTAGGATAAAAGTTATTGGGGGGAAAAAATGTGGCAAAAGAACACAGTTTCTTCAGAATGTCCAGTGGTTTGTGGGAGTGAGAGGTGAGTAGGTTTTAACAGGTGGAAAGGAATAAAGGAAATGGGAACTAGCATTCTTTGAAGAAGGCATTCAAGATACTGAGGTACTAGATTGCTTTTGGTTAAACAACTGTTAACTAGCACACAGTTGCCTTCTGTTTGGTAAAACCAAAACAGGTTCTTCTGTGAGTCTTGTCTCTGAGTCTTTATAGATATTTTAGCTTTGTATCCCACTGAATTTTAAGATGTTTCTCAAGGGCTCCAAGGTTTTGGGGGCTGTCAGTAGTATATGCTGCCGTCTCTAGCAGTAGCTACATCCTTTTGGGGTCTATAGGTAACAGACTACTCTTAAGTAAATGCAGGAGATCCTATCTGTGTCATTATATGGTTCCTTGCCTTGATCTCAAGACAGGGGAGGGAGTGTCTATGTAGGTGCCAGCCAAGGTCAATTCACCACATCTGGAATCTCCATAAGAACAGGGCTTAATGTCTCCTGACATGCACCTTGCACCTCTGTTTACACCCGTGGGAAAGTGCACATTGCTTCTACCTGCTCCTGGGATAAATAATGATCCAAGATGTGAGTAAATAATGCAGCCCAGGCAACTGGCAATATTCCTGCTTCATGACATCCACATTCTAATTAAAAAGTGTTTGTTGAAAGGAGCATTTTTATGCACTAGATGATACCTGTATTCTATGTAAACTGAAGTGGTGAAAGCCCACTACATTTAGGTGTCACATTTCTGATACAGTGCCCTGTATCCATTTTATGTGGAAAAAGCCATTCTCACTAGAAACTACTAACCAAAGAAAAGCATTGAATGTTTCTAGTCCTTAGTCCAGTAGTCTAGTTAATGATGAGAAAATACTGGGAGAAACACAAGATGTAAGGATCGGCAGTGGCTGAATACCTGCACTTTATGGTGAAATCAGGATGAGCCAGGGGTTATGAGAAGGCTGAAGTACTGCAGAATGGGATTGTTACAGTTTTGTGCACTTTATATTTTTACCTATGAATTTAAACCTAAGATTGCAGATGTTACATTTTCTTCAGGAAAAAAAAATCACCAACCCAGTCTCATTAAATTGCTGCTTAGAAATGTTGCTCCTTGATATGAAAAAAAGCAAAAGTCAGTGGCAATATATAGCATGCAGTAGTCATCTGCGTGACCACTAGAGCTCACTAGTGTTTCTTGGTCTTGTGTGTGTTTGCTACCAAAGGAAAGGTCCTCTTGCAAAGACTGCACTTAAAGACTCCCCAGTGAGACCGGGATTAGACTGTGTTATGGTAATACTTCAGCACATTTCACTGCAGCCATCACTTGAAGGTACCAAAGATAGCAGTGATAAGATCATTTTTACAGCATTTAAGAACTTGTGACAAGGATTTAAGCTTCAGATCCACAAACCTCAATATGCTTAGCTTGCAGTAGGACTCTGACAGCAATAAAATTTAATTCACACGTGAGTGAATATTGGTGGGAGAGAACCATGTCAAAAAGAAGAAAGAAAGAAAGAAAGGAATGATCAGTGCACAGGAGAGAGTAGCAGCTGAGGTGATTTAGTAAACAGAAGATGAAAAAAGAAACCCAAAAAGCAAGTTGGAATTTTTGTTCTATAGCAGTCTCTGGTCTGATGCAGAGAAGTAACCAGTTTGGGCCGCGGTTTGCCCAGAACACTTTGTTCCTTTCAGATGTGGGAGAAGTATTTGTGATCAGATGAATTGGTGTAGCAGCTTGTTTTCTAATCTCAGCTCTTGTGAGTACCCCATGGCTCCTCTCCTGCTGCACAGTTGAATGAGTGCCCACAATGTGACATCTGAATACTCAGTCCTGTAGGTCAATATAGGAAGGACATGGGCATGATGGAGCAGGTCCAGAGGAGGGCCACGAAAATGATCAGGGGATTGGAGCACCTCTGCTGCAAAGAAAAGCTGAGGGAGCTGGGGTGGTTCAGCCTGGAGAAAAGGAGGCTCTAGGGAGACTTAATAGCAGCCCTCCAGTACCTGAAGGGAGCCTACAAGACTGTTTACAAAGGTCTGTGGTAGTAGGATGAGGGGCAGTGGTTTCAAAGTAGAGAAAAGCAGATTTAGACTGGATGTTAGGAAGAGGCTTTTTACTATGAGGGTGGTGGAGCACTGGAACAAGTTGCTCAGGGAGGTGGTTTGGGCTCCATCCCTGGAGATAACCAGAGTGAGGCTCAAGAGGGCTGTGGATAACCTGATCTAGTTAAGGATGTCCCTGCTGATTGCAGAGGGGGCTGAACTAGATAACTTTTGGAGGTCCCTTCCAACCCAGACCATTCTATGATTCAATGCATGGGATATGGCTCATGTGGCTGGAGGATGAATGTATATATCTCTCAGTGCATGGATATTGCATGTATATTGTGTGCTAAAGTTATATACAGTCTTATGTTGCCATTTTGTTATATGGCAGTGGTGGTTCTGCCTTACTACAGGAGATGTGCATCTGTGTACAAAGGGATCAAGTGCTGGGGAGAGGTCTTTAGTCTGAGAGTGCTTTTAGTCACAAGGGTGCAAATTTAAGGGAGAAATTGAAGTATAGCAAGGGCAAGCACAGAGTCTTGCGCTTGGGAGAGCACAACCCCATGAATCAGGATAGGTTGTGGGCTGACCTGTTGGAGAGCAGTGCAGGGGAAAAGGACCTGGGGGTCCTAGTGGATGAGAGGTTAACTGTGAGCCAGCAATGTGTTCTGGTGGCCAAAAAAGCCAATGCCATTCTGGGGTGTATTAGAAGGGCTGTGGGTTAGTAGGTCAAGAGAGGTTCTTCTCTCCCTCTACTCTGCCCTGGTGAGCCAGCATCTGGAATACTGTAACCAGTTCTGGGACTCTCAGTTCAAGAAGGACCTCAGGATATTGCTTGAGAGAGTCCAGCGCAGAGCCACAAAAAAATGCTGAAGGAGAGACTGAGGGAGCTGGGGCTCTTTAGCTTGGAGAGGAGACTGAGGGGTGACCTCATCTATGTTTATACAAATGTAAGCAGTCAGTGCCAAGAGGAGGGAGCCAGGCTCTGCTCAGTGATGCTCAATGCCAGGACAAGGGGCAATGGGTGGAAGCTGAGGCAAAGGAAGTTCCATGGAAACACGAGAAAGATTTTTTTTTTCACTGTGAAGGTGATGGAATACTGGAACAGGCTGCCCAGGGCTGTTGTGGGGTCTCCCTCTGTGGACATATTCAAGGCCCACCTGCATGTGTGCATGTGATCTGCTCTAGATGATCCTGCTCTGGCAGGGGTGTTGGGCTGGATGATCTCTCAAGATCCCTTCCAGCCCGTGACCTTCTGTGATTCTGTGAAATGTCAGGAGCATGCAGTCCTCACAGCCCTTAAAAGAGGCAATTGTACCTGTCCTTACTGGAAAGACTGGGTTATCTCTGATTAAAGAGTTACTCATAGCCTTGAGTAAAGCAAAAAGATGCTCATCTCTTAGGAAGAAAGAATATATGTTGTGTGTTTTCTAGCATAATTTCTGTATTGTAAAGTAGAGCTTAGAAAGCAGGTTAGCAGTTTTAAGGCATTAGGGATGCAATCCTGTGCTCCATTGAAACATGACTGTTTTCCCAATAAACTGAAAGAAAAGAAGCAGCACTACATTGCAAAACTTTCCTTCAAAGGAATTGCTGAGCTTTTGGTAAATATCTTATTCATACCCACTGATTACAGTGATGCTTTTCAACTAAAATACTTCTCATACACAAAATTTAGAGGTTTGGGTTTTTTTCCTATTAAAAATATGACTGTTTTGGAAGTTTGGTCAAGGCAATTGCATAAACTTGTGCTCCTGGGACTTACAGTAGTGCCTTCACTGTGGTTTCACGTCACCAAACATGTGACATGAGGAAATACTTTGTTTTCAAACCTCTGTCCCGAAACTTCTATGTGGAATGTGAAGATGTTTACATACTGTGAGCATGATTTTTAGACAGGGGGCTCTCATATCAAGAGCACAGCTCTGAACCTTTAATATTTAGATGCTGCTTAGCTGTGGTATTTTACGTCTCAGTGTTGTAGACATGCCACCAGGGATCAAAGTAATGCTGTAGAGATCCCACTTTCTTAGTAAAGCAGGCATATGCCAGCCATCTGTTGTATCTGCTGATAGAAAACAGCAGTAAAGTTTCTCAAAGCTTTGCCAAGAAGGGGAAAAAAAAGGGGAAATTTATTGCTCAGCAGAGATGAGTTACAAGGCACCTTGTAGTGTAAGCTACATCTGGTTTCCATAGTAATTTACATGGAATCTATGTAAACTACACAATTATTCTTTTTACACAGCAGTGTAAAGCTGCATTAAATAAACCATTCTTCCAGGTTTTCATTGTTTAGCCTTTCTTTCTATAAAGGTTCTAATACATTTATAACAAAACTAAAAAAAAACCAACCAAAAACCCAGCCAAACCCAAAACTTAAGTTATAAAAATCTTTCCACTACTTTTACAGTAGGAGCTGCATTGTAAAGCAGAACTGTTAAAAAAAGAACTGGACCTGACAGGGCACCCCAAGGCTGTGTTTTGTGAAATCTACAGATCGCTCTCTGTGTTACCCACAGTTGGTTTGGTTTGGGTTTGTGTTGTTTGTGTGGTTGGGTTTTAGTTTTGTTTTCTGAAATAAAACATCCAGGCTGTGTTTCTTTCCTCTTCGTGGGAGTGAAAATATTTTTCTGTCAACATCACCTCTTTTTTGCAGGCAGTTTGCCAAGTGTGTTCTTAGCGGTCTGAAGTTAATGCTGTTACGAGTAGTGCTGTGGAGTAAAAGTAGTAGCCATAACAAGAACGAACTGAAGGGATTTTTAACGTGTATGATGGCTTATGTTGGTATCACACTTTTCAAAGAGGGATTTTTTTTTTGGTGGCTGCCAAGTAACAGTGATTTGTTTCTAGCCAAGCGAGTTCATAGAATCACAGAATTGTCAGGGTTGGAAGGGACCTCAAAGATCATCCAGTTATAACCCCCCTGCCATGGGCAGGGACACCTCACACTGCATCAGGTTGCTCAGAGCCCCACCTAGCCTGTCCTTAAAAACCTTCAGGGATGGGGCTTCCACCACTGTAAAGAACCCTTTCCTAACATCCAGTTTGAACCTCCCTTCTTCCAGTTCAAACCCATTACCCTTCATCCTGTCATTACAAGACCTTGTAAATAGTCCCTCCCCATCCTTCCTGTGGGCCTCCTTCAGATATTGGAAGGCCACTAGAAGGTCTCCTCAAAGTCTTCTCCATGCTGAAGAGCCTCAACTCTTGTAGCCTATCTAATCATAGAATCAACCAGGTTGGAAGAGACCTCCAAGATCATCCAGTCCAACCTAGCACCCAGCCCTATCCAGTCAACCAGACCATGGCACTAAGTGCCTCATCCAGGCTTTGCTTGAAGACCCCCAGGGACAGTGCCTCCACCACCTCCCTGGGCAGCCCATTCCAATGCCAATCACTCTCTCTGGGAAGAACTTCTTCCTAACATCCAGCCTATGCCTACCCTGGCACAACTTGAGACTGTGTCCCCTTGTTCTATTGCTGCTTGCCTGGGAGAAGAGGCCACCCCCCACCTGGCTACAATGCCCCTTCAGGTAGTTGTAGACAGCAACCAGCTGTCCTCATAGCAGGTGCTCCAGCCCTCTGCTCATCTTTGTGGCCCTTCTCTGGGCTCCATCAGTTCCCTGTCCTTTTTGTGTTGGGGCCTCCAGAACTGTACATAGGACTCCAGGTGAGGTCTGATGAGAGCAGGGTAAAGGGGGCAGAATCAGCTGCAGGTATGTGTTTCAGTAAAAGCAGAAGAGTTTTTGGTGTTTTCTGCTATGCAAATGGATTTTTGACATAAAAGTGTATATGGAAGAATCACAAAATCAACCACATTTTGTATAGGTTGTTGAATGCAAAGGTATCTTTGCATTCCCCCTTCTATTTGGCTTGTGAAGACTGATACTTTGAATTCTGAATTGTAATAAACTGTGATTGGGATATAATAGATGTGATAATGTCATGAAAGATTGGCTCTTATACAAATTTAAGTTGATGTCCTTGTACAAGGAGCACCTTGTGCTAGTCCGAGGTAAACCACAACACACTTGAGCTATCTGTGATGTTTTGAGCTGTGCTAATAGTATGAGGTACTAGAAGTCCTGCTCAGCCAGTGTGGAATGGGTTGCCTGGGGAGGTGGTGGAGGCACTGTCCCTGGAGGTGTTCAAGCAAAGCCTGGATGAGGCACTTAGTGCCATGGTCTGGTTGACTGGCTAGGGCTGGGTGCTAGGTTGGACTGGATGAGCTTGGAGGTCTCTTCCAACCTGGTTGATTCTATGTGTGTCTTGGGTGGCAGCCTGGCAGATGATGTGTGTGAGCTCACAGTCCTCTGCATCACTGGTGCTCCCAGTCTCTGCTGAGACCTCTCAACCTGTAGAAGAAGCTGCAGAACATTTTTTTTCCTTGCACTTAACTTATAGAAGAAAGTACTGTATAGGGAAACCCAGGCATGTCCTGAAACTCCTGTGAGGCATGTATGCCAGAGTGCTCCAAACTCCTTTCTTCTCTCCCCTCAAGGGTTTGAATGGGGAGGAGAAGGAGACATGAAAACTGCTTTCCCCCCAGCCCTGCAGGCTTGAAGGGGCAACAGCAGGAGGCGTTTCTGCAGGTGTGCTGCCTGGTGTGGGAGCCTGTGCTGCAGTCAGGCTGGTGCTTGGCTGGGTTTTTGTGCCCAGTATAAAATGGCAGATGGACACTTTGTCTAGAAAAGCATGAATAGAGCAAGGGAGAAGGCGAGGGGATTCCTGCCTTGACAGGGTTCCTGCTGTGACAGAATGCCCATTTTGGACTGTCTCTGCTTTTGGACAGCTTCTACCTTTTTACATGGCTGTCAGTTTTACCTCGTCCCTGCCTTTGGATGGTTCTCCCCACTCTTCTCTCAGGTGACCAGCACCAGAACGAGAGGACACAGCCTCAGGCTGCGCCAGGGGAAATTTAGGCTTGAGGTGAGGAGAAAGTTCTTCCCTGAGAGAGTCATTGGACACTGGAATGGGCTGCCCGGGGAGGTGGTGGAGTCGCCGTCCCTGGAGCTGTTCAAGGCAGGACTGGACGTGGCACTTGGTGCCATGGTCTAGCCTTGAGCTCTGTGGTAAAGGGTTGGACTTGATGATCTGTGAGGTCTCTTCCAACCTTGGTGATACTGTGATACTTTTGCACCATTCTGTGCAAACTTGCGAGCTTGGCAAGTCCTGGGGTCCCTTTGAGAGAGGGCTGCTGGTGGCCCCCAGACCAGACTACTCTCAGCCCCAGTTTGGTTCTCCCCTGCCACTGCTGAAACAGCGTTGCTTCCACGAATCCTTGTCTTGTGGCAGCCGTGTCTCGAGGCATTCCTGCGTTTGGCAGCTTTGCCACTCACCTTGGGCTTCTGCCACGTGGATGCACAATACTGGATATTGCTTGCAGTGTCAGGAGGCAGCTGAGCTGCAGAGAAATCCAGCAAGGGTTCACCTCCAATTTCCTATCTCGCTTCCATGAGTAAAGCCTGCTGTTCCCTTAATTCTCTGCTCAGCCTGATTGATAGTGGGGCAAAGCTGCGTTTATAGCTTAGCCTTTTCCATTTCCTGACTTCCTAAATCTCTGCATTTGTCCGTAGCATCCTTTTGAAGAATTCCCAATTGAATTAGAACCTGTAAAGAAACCTAAACCAGTTTTGTGTACAGTGTGGGGGCAGGGCTTTCAGGAAAACAAAAATAATTCTATTTTTCTAGCTCCTGACTTGGCCACATTAATTCCCTGCCTCCACAACAGCATGCTTGCATCATCCTCTGCCCCTTCCCAGAGCTCACTCCAGTGAGTGTCTCTCTTGTACTGGTGAGTTCAGCACTGAACCCAGCATTCCAGATGTGTCTTACCAGGGCTGAGCACAGGGGGAAGGATCACCTCTTTTGACCTGCTGCCTCATGCAGCCCAGGAAGCTGTTGACTGTCTTCATCACAGGGGTGCAGTACTGGCTTGTGGTCATCCTGGTGACCACCAAGATCCCCATGTACATTTCTGCCAAGCTGTTTTACAGCTGCTTGCCCTCCAGTACTGGTGCATGGGATTGTTCCTCCCCAGATGCAGGACGTTGCACTTGCCCTTGCTGGACTTCATTAAGTTCCTGTAAGCCCATACCTCCAGCCTCTTGAGGTCCCTGTGGATGGACACATGGTCTTCTGGTGTATCAGTTGCTCCTCCCAGTTTTGTATCATCTACAGGCTTGCCAGGGGTGCAGCCTGTCACAATGTCCAGTTCTTTAGTGAAGATATTAAAGAGTAGGAGCCCTCGTATCAACCACTCAGATACCCTGTTGGTCTCCAGCTGGACTTGCTGCTGCCAGCCCACTGAGCCTGGCGGTGCAGCAGTCTGCCTGATGTGAATTTCCCTTCCTCACTGCTGTGAGGACATAAAGTCTAGGTAAATAAAATGCACTGCTCTTCTCATCTCCTAAGCAAACCATTAGCATGAAATGGGCCCTGCAGGAGCACGAAACAGAGTAGCTTGTGCAATCAAAGCTAAGCAGCAAAACGAAATCTGCCCCAGAAGTAGTATAAATAAAGCAAAGACAGCAATATTGTCTTACAGAGGCACTGACAAGGCTTTAGCTATGGTACCCGAAATCCACCATGGTGTGTGTCTTCATGGTCCATTCATAGATGCTGTATAAACATACTAAGGAGGAGCAGACCTGACAAATCTGTCTGACTTGGAGAAAAGGCACTTGCAGAACAGAAATGCCTAAGCAAAGTGGAGTTGTTTGGTTGGTTGTTTGTTTTTTCAACTCAAAACCAGAAGACCTGGTATGAAAATTTGCTTTGTTTTGCATCTAACTGGTAGAATCTAGTTTGAGTCACACAAGGAAAAGTGGGCAATTGCCTTCCAACTTCTTCAGCACTTGCTGCCATCCCTGCCAAATTGCTTCAATAAATAACCAACTACTGCCTTCAGGTCTGGTCTCACAAATCCTCTGAAGTTGCTCCTGAGGCTGGATAAATAGCTAATGAAACCCAACTGATCCTAAAGGAAATAAATATATCTGACATCAAGCCTGGCAATCTCCCAGCCTCAGGTTTTGGCCCATCATCAATGAAAACAAACTCTGCTAACAGCAGCCTGCTAATGAGAAGACCTGTCACCAGCTTTGAGCACTGAAGCACTGAAACCATAGCAAGAGCAGCAGAGGCAACCTTCAGAATGATGTCTTGGAGCATCCTAACCATCAGAGAATGTGTTTGGAGTTCTCAATACTGCAATTATGAACCCACTTCTTTTCTGAGCACATGAGGAAGACATGGAGACATCCCAACCTTTCAATGAGCAGGAGAAGATAGGCACTCTCTGCAATGTTTTCTACTTGCTCTCAACTTGCAAATGTGCAAATACTGCTATAGTCAATGGGAATCTGACACTAAAAACTGTGTAGGCAAATAACCAAGTTGACTGAACACCTTCAGTAAGGAGTGCAAGTATCAACTGCAGCCTGTTCCTTTCAAACTGCAGTAAACACTGCTTTCATTTTCCCAAAATTGAACCTTAGCCAGTTCTCTTTCTTGCAGAAGTTCTGGAAAATAAATTGGACTGCTTAAACAGAGTCCATTTGAGTAATCACATAGAAAGAAATTTACTTTTCCCTTGAGAAGCCACAGATTAAATACAAGCAGCTGCGTGCTTGTGTTATTCCACACAAGGGACCTTCAGGGAGAACAGACAGGTTGCACAGCACATCAAGATCCTTCAGAGAGGAAGAAGAGGCAAAATACAGTTACCCAGCCCTGTAATGCCAAGCAACAAATGAAATGTGTAGCCATACTGAGAATTGGGAAATGCTTTGCTAGCAGGGGGTGCTGGCCAGTACCTTGGCTGATTTTGGCCCTTCAGTTCAAGGACAGGAAACTGCTTGAAAGAGTCCAACACAGAGCCATGAAAATGATGAAGGGCATGAAACACCTTCCTTATGAGGAGATATTGAGGGAGTTTGGGCTCTTGAGCTTGAGGAGAAGACTGAGGGGTGACCTCAGGAATGCTTATACCTATGTAAAGGATGAGTGCGAAGAGCATGGTGCCAAGCTCTGCTCGGTGATGCCCAATGATGGGACAGGAGGCAATCAGTGGGTGGAAGCTGAGGCACAAGAAGTTCCATGGATACACAAAAAGAGTTTTTTCACTGAGAGGCTGATGGAATACTGGAACAGGCTGCCCAGGGGGGTTGTGGCGTCTCCTTCTCTGGAGATGTTCAAGACCCGCCTGGTTGCATTCCAGTGTGATCTGGCATAGGTGGTGGAGGCACCGTCCCTGGGGGTCTTCAAGAAAAGACTGGATGAGGCACTTAGTGCCATGGTCTAGTTGATTGGTTAGGGCTGGGTGCTAGGTTGGCCTGGATGATCTTGGAGGTCTCTTCCAACCTGGTTGATTCTATGATTCTATAGGTGATCCTGCTCTGGCAGGGGGGTTGAACTGGGTGATCTCTTGAGGTCCTTTCCAGCCCCTAACATTCTGTGATTTACTTGTTTGTTTGTTTGATTGTTTTTAATTGACCTGCATGCTGGTTTTGCACAGAAAGATCTATTCATATTGTGTTGGTGTGATGACATTTCTGTATTGGCAAAGGAGCATAGCTCACAGCGTGTGACCCAGTGGGTTACTTCGCTCTAGTCAGAGCTGTGATGTGTTAGCACTAGGTACAGGGTGGAGAAATTCATACTGTCCTTTACAGACCTTCATCACATCCAGAGCTACTTGGTGTCGTGGGGGGGATTCTGCCACCTATGCCAATTGTGGTGGAGGGGAGAAATTAATTGGTGCAAGATGATACTCTATAAAAAGAGATAATTATCAGTTTCAATATTCTGAACTCTCACCACCCCCAGCCACTGAATGTTAATATTATTTTGGATTTGTATATTATTTTCTCTGTTTCCTTAAGGGAAAAAAAATAAAAGAATGAAAGGTAGAAAGAATTAGGGGCAAAAAACCCTCACTTTGTGCCACAGAAATTTAGAAGTTTGAAAATAGTTTGTGTGTTGCAAAAGCCTAATCCCATTGTCTAAGCAGAAGTGTGTCTTTTCGTTCTGAGCATAGCAGAGACGGGATCTCATTTTGGCATGCTGAGGAGGGTGTGGCAGAGTCCCTGCTCCAAGAAGAGCTGAAGAAAGCAGGTTGTGCTGTGTCTTCCTCAGCTGCACTGCTCCTGGGCTGTGCTTGCATGGCCTTTTTTCTGGTACGTCTTAGGAGATCCACATGAGGGAGCCCCTATGCTGTGTGCACCGCACTGAGAGCAAAGGCAGTTGGACGAGTGTCAGGCTCATTTCATTCAGCAGGGCAGTGTTTTAGTCTAGTTTGCCTGAGCATCTTGTGCACAAAAGCAGCAGAGCATGGGCCTGCCTTTGCACCAGCCTCTTTAGCCAAGGTGGAACAGGCTGCCAAGGGGCTTTGTGGAGTCTCCCTCTCTGAAGATATTCAAGACCCAGCTGGATGCGTTCCTGTGTGATCTGCTCCAGGTGATCCTGCTCTGGCAGGTGGGTTGGACTGGATGATCTTTCGAGGTCCCTTCCAGCCCCTAACCTTCTGTGATTCTGTGCTCGTACTCTGACCAGTGGACTTCTTCACTGGCAAACTTTGTCAGTTTGGTTGGTTTGATCACAAAAGCTTCCTGGTGCATCACCCTTGTCTGGTCTCCTCTCTAATTCCAAGCATCTTGCTAAGATGTAGGAAGGCAGCCTGTCCTCAGTTCAGCTGCACAGCACACCTAAGTGGCATGCCACAGTCAAAGAGGTGGCCCTTGATGTGTCTCACTTTCCTGAGACACATCACACGGCATTCCTGTCATCTTGTGTTTAAAGACTACAGCTCCTTGATCCTGTTTAAGAAATGTGTTTGTGATTCAGTGTTGCTGCAAAGAAACCTGTTAAATGAAGGGCCTCAAGCTTAAGAACATTGCAGACAAGAGTTAGCTTGAATTATTCCTGATGTGTAACCTTAATGAACAATTGAAAGATCACGTTTCTGATGGTGGTTAATCATGTGTTTGGATGTTTTATTTTTCTCTGGGATAAAATGCCTTGTGTCAGTGTGGCAGCTCTGGCAGTGCCATCAGTAATCATAGAATCAACCAGGTTGGAAAGGACCTCCAAGATTATCCAGTCCAACCTATCACCCAGCCCTGTCCAATCAACTAGACCACGTTGCTGTCAGGCAGAAATTCAAGCAGAACCAAACAAAGTTGACTCAGCTGACTGGTATTACATTGTGTCCTGCTGCAGATGACAGAGAGGGTTTGATCCTCAGGCTGCTGTGCTGAGCACTTGTGCTAGTTTGAAGCAAGCTGGAATGTTTTGGTAGAAGGACTAGATAACGGGCAGTGAAATGAAAAACAATTGTGTCTACTTCTCTCACAGTCACGCTGAGAACTCTGGGAAGAAGAAAGACTTTTTCTCCATTTTGTTTCTCACTCTTGCTTTGGCCTTAGACCTGGTCACATCTCATTAACCCTGCTCCTACTAACCTTGCTCCCTAACCTCTTGGCTGCACCTCTTTTCTTCCTGAGAACTGGGGTAAGGTTGAGAGGGCCGGGGGGAGGTGTTGGGGTGGTTTGAGAGCCCCTCCTGGGGACTCAGGTTTCTGGGAGGGGAGTTGTGCTTTTGTATTGTTTATCCTTTGTATATTTCTGTATATAATTGTATATAACTGTATATATTGTAAATAGCTGCTTGTAAATTCTGCTAGCTGTAAATAAATTGCTTCATCTATATTCCCAGGGTCCGTCTGAGTTAGCTGGGGCAAATACAAAAGTGTGGGGGGGTGGGGTAACCCCCAAACCATCACAGCACTGCGGTTTTGGGTCTTATAGTGATGGCAGAGAGCAGAGCTGACAGGTCAGCAAGTTTTTCAGTGCAATTCTGCTCCAGCGTTTCCATGGCTCACACAGCCCAGAGCTACTCCATTTAGTTGATAAAGGCTGGCTTGTGGTATTTGGAGACCTTCAGCAGCCTTTGACTGTAGCAGTATTTAGGGTTTGTCAGCACATCTGAGGCACGTTGCGTGACAAAAAGGACAATTTGGCCTCACTCTGCAAGAACAAACCAGATTTACCATAGCTGTGCATCAAGGAATAAATTACATCTCTGATCTTGGCAAAACTTACTAATCCCAAAGGAGGCAGCTACCTCGCAGCAGAGTATAGAGTTCCACTGTCCTAAGACTCCTACTGGTTTTTCATTAGAGGTATATTTGGGCTTGAGAAGGTCCACACATTTGTTTCTGAACCTGAACTGTCCCACTGGCATTTTCTCTAACAAAAATGAGGTTAGAGTCTCTGCAAAATATCCCTCTGGGATGCTTTCAGCTGCTAGCCCTCCCTGTCAGGATTTGCACTGACAGATGATAGGTTACAGTATACAGAGTTCAAACAAACAAACAAAAAAACCCCAACCAAAACCAACACACACAAAAACCCCAACACACCAATAAACAATCAAACAAAAGAGCCCTCAGGACAATGTAGCTTTCCCAAAATAAACTGCATACCTGGCTGAGTAGGACTTACTCCTGCAAGAGTGTGCAAAGGTTTTGTCTGGAAGCTCAGCTTGACTCTGACTGTCATAACTCTTCCTAATTTCTTTCATCTGCCTCGAATGAGGGATTGCCCTGGTCGTGCCAGCACTGCCTGGATCAGAACACTGCTTTTGTCTCTCACCAAATTCATCTGCATCAAACTTTAAACCTAGAAAATGTCAGGATCTTTTCTTAATCCCGTTGAAGAAAGAGGAGGAAAAACAATAAAACCAGCATGACTGTTTGCTGTATTCATCGTCTGAATACCCTTTAAAGAAAGATTGTAAGAAGAAAGGGAAGGCAAAAAGGACAGACCTTGAAGAGTAGAAAGGGACTGGTACACCAGCAGTGGCTAGAGGCAGAAGGAAGGCGTTTTTGATGGGAGGATTTCCCCAAACAGCTGTTGCTGAGACTCAATGAAGTGAACATGAGCCAGCAGTGTGCCCAGGTGGCCAAGAGAGCCAGTGGCATCCTGGCCTGCATCAGGAATGGTGTGGCCAGCAGGAGCAGGGAGGTCATTCTGCCCCTGTACTCTGCACTGGTTAGACCACACCTTGAGTGCTGTGTTCAGTTCTGGGTCCCCCAGTTTAGGAGGGACATTGAGATGCTTGAGCGTGTCCAGAGAAGAGCAACGAGGCTGGTGAGAGGCCTTGAGCACAGCCCTATGAGGAGAGGCTGAGGGAGCTGGGATTGGTTAGCCTGGAGAAGAGGAGGCTCAGGGGAGACCTTATTGCTGTCTACAACTACCTGAGGGGTGGTTGTGGCCAGGAGGAGGTTGCTCTCTTCTCTCAGGTGGCCAGCACCAGAACAAGAGGACACAGCCTCAGGCTGCGCCAGGGGAGATTTAGGCTGGAGGTGAGGAGAAAGTTCTTCACTGAGAGAGTCATTGGACACTGGAATGGGCTGCCCGGGGAGGTGGTGGAGTCGCCGTCCCTGGAGCTGTTCAAGGCAGGATTGGACGTGGCACTTGGTGCCATGGTCTGGCCTTGAGCTCTGTGGTAAAGGGTTGGACTTGATGATCTGTGAGGTCTCTTCCAACCCTGATGTTACTGTGATACTATGATACCACATGCTGTGAACTTATCATTGCAGCCCACATGCCACAGTGAGATTCAGGACTTGTCACCTCTCTGCGATGTGATATTGCTAGCAAACCAGTGCAGAGCAAGTCAAGAGAGTCCAGGCTATGCTGCAAATAGACTCTGTCTGCACCCAGGGAGAGAGAAAGGCAGCTGCTAAATCAGACTCTGACTAGGCTGCATTTTCTTCTGCAAGTCCTGATGTCTCTCCTTCTGTACAGTAACTTGAGGATGAGGTGTCTGTAAAGAGAATTGTAGTGGATTAACCTGCCTGTTTCCCAACAGCACAGAAGTAACACAAAAAAAAACCCTCCAGGTTGAGATAAAGAGTTTAATATAAAGGTGATCATGTAATGCACAATTACCTTGGCCTGTTTGCAGAAAAAGCACTGCAAAATTCTATGATTCTATGATGGTGTTCAAGAAAAGCCTGGCTGAGGCACTTAGTGCCATGGTCTGGTTGACTGGCTAGGGCTGGGTGCTAGGTTGGACTGGATGATCTTGGAGGTGTCCAGTTCTGGGCCCCTCAATTCAAGAAAGATGTTGAGGTGCTGGAAGGTGTCCAGAGAAGGGCAACAAAGCTGGTGAGGGGCCTGGAACACAAACCCTATGAGGAGAGGCTGAGGGAGCTGGGGGTGTGCAGCCTGGAGAAGAGGAGGCTCAGGGGTGATCTTATTACTGTCTATAACTACCTGAAGGGACATTGTAGCCAGGTGGGGGGTGGCTTCTTCTCCCAGGCAAGCAGCAATAGAACAAGGGGACACAGTCTCAAGTTGTGCCAGGGGAAGTACAGGCTGGATGTTAGGAGGAAGTTCTTCCCAGAGAGAGTGATTGGCATTGGAATGGGCTGCCCAGGGAGGTGGTGGAGTCACTGTCCCTGGAGGTGTTCAAGCAAAGCCTGGATGAGGCACTTAGTGCCATGGTCTGGTTGACTGGCTAGGGCTGGGGGATAGGTTGGACTGGATGATCTTGGAGGTCTCTTCCAACCTGGTTGATTCTATGATTCTATGAAAATGCAGAAAAGCAGCAGCATAAAGCAGAAAACAAGCAGCTAACCAACTCCCACCTGTCCATCCACCCTCTTCACCAAAAAGTACCAACACCAGACCCTGGAACCCAAACCCAGCTACTAGAACAGGAAGCCTCTCATCTTACAGTTTCAACTTCAAGCCCCATACTACTGTGCTCCAGCCAGCACTTTCATTCTGCAGCTGGCATGAGGCAGGCTGGTTTTGAATGACAATAGTAGGTTTCAGCTCAACCTGGGAAATACTGTTCTGGACCTTAACTCCTAAGATTGGACCCTGTGAAACTGGTGCTGTAAAGCCAAGAGTGAAGCAGTTCAGAGCCTGCTTGTGGAAAACAGCCTGAAAGACAGAAAAGTTGTTTGTGGAAACTGTTCAGTTTCTCATCAAAACCTGGAGGTAAGGTAATACTTCCCTGCTTACTGCAAAGTTAAGTCCATCTTGCTTTGAACAGTTCAAAGTATAGTTATGGAGGACATAACTCTATGGAGGTCTGTGTGGTACAAGGAAATATTACAGTAATATATGTTTACATACCAGGGTCTTAGTAGGCAAATCAACATGATTTCAGGTAGAACAGCAGACCCATGAGTTCCTTCTCAAATACACTGACCAAATATTCTCTTTAAATAACAAATGTAACTAACTCCTCTCTCATTGTAGTATCTGTGATTACTTTTGTCAGTTACTCTGAACAGTCACAGAGAAATGGCATTTGAAAGATCCACGCAGCAGGTGTTAAAAGGGAGCAGTATTAAGGCAGTCTTTCTAACAAGTCATTAAAGAGAAGATTTTTTCCCCCCCATCACTTTTAAACACTCACTTCCTTGGAATACAAGGCTAAAGAGTGGTATCTACTGGGCAGTAAAGATTCTCAGAGGTGGTGCAGACTTTGTCACTTGGGTACCCGAAAGTATCACAGTATCATCAGGGTTGGAAGAGACCTCACAGATCATCAAGTCCAACCCTTTACCACAGAGCTCAAGGCCAGACCATGGCACCAAGTGTCACGTCCAACCTTGCCTTGAACAAGTGGAAGTGTTCTCCTTGGAGACCCTAGAAGGGCTCCAGAGTAACAGAAGCCGCTGTGAGATTTCATAACTTTTGAGAAAGTTCATTGCTTACATTTTGGGGAGGGATATTTATTATACAGGAGTGGCAGTTAAAGCTGAGAGTGAAACACATGGACTCAATAAAGGCCCAATTACATGACCTTTGCTGTTTGCCAGGCTTTTAACTTGTGTAAGTTATTGATTACGCTTTCATGAGATCAGAATCAGAAGGTTTTTCTTTGGTAATGGTGTGCTAGAGGAGCTTTATCCTCGACTTCAAAGCAGTCCTGTGAGGCTTAAGAACAAAGGGTTGAAAGTTTGAAGCATGACCAAAATGCATCTGTGTGCATTATCCATGTTTACCACCATGCAAGAGGTGGATTAGCTTTAATCTTTAGCTGTGAACTTTCTAGCATCATGTCAGATGAGCCACCATCTCCAAGGTTCACATTTATGCTTTTGAAAGTGTTCTGTTTCATTAAGTGTAGCATCTGCTTGGATCTCCATCACAACCGTGAATGCTCCTGAAGTGCAATATTTATCCTAATTGTAAGGTTTTGATTGAAATTGTTTGGCATTCTTTGAAAAGAATTCTCAGGCTAATGTATTAGAAATGAATCTATCCAGAGCCTGAAACTGCAAGCAGTCTACAGTCTGTGTAAAGATGCACTCACAGGGCTAAACAGCCAAGATTTTCACTTCTTTTTCAAGCTGCCAGGGGAAAAAAAATGATCTTGCCATTTGCTCTCAATGTAGATAGAACCACATAGATGTGTTGCAGGTTACAGTAGTAGTTTTTTTTTTAGGAACTAACCTGATGAGACAATATTGTAGAGGATTTTTTAAATTGTTGGGTTTATGTAGGCTGAAGATGAGCCAGCAGTGTGCCCAGGTGGCCAAGAGAGCCAATGGCATCCTGGCCTGCATCAGGAACAGTGTGGCCAGTAGGACAAGGGAGGTTATTCTGCCCCTGTACTCAGCACTGGTCAGACCACACCTTGAGTGCTGTGTCCAGTTCTGGGCTCCTCAATTCAAGAGAGATGTTGAGGTGCTGGAATGTGTCCAGAGAAGGGCGACAAAGCTGGTGAGGGGCCTGGAACACAAACCCTATGAGGAGAGGCTGAGGGAGCTGGGGGTGTTTAGCCTGGAGAAGAGGTGATTAATGCAAGTTGATTGGCAATTCACTTGAATACTGGAGAGTGGATGTAGGCATTGTGTCAAGACCATTTTTTTTCCAAATAGGTAGGATTTCTGGCAGCTGAATCTTATTTCAGATTCACTGAGGAGTTAATGCATTCTGCTTCACTTCAGCCTCTCTAGGCTGGTCATTGCATATGATTTTTATGTCTTCCAGATAAGTTAGCTACAGAAACTGAATCACAGAATCACAGAAGCATTCACGTTGGAAAACTCTTGGGATCACCAAGTCCAACCCATAACCCTACTCTACAAGGTGCACCCTAAACCATATCCCCAAGCACCACATCCAGATGACCTTTAAACACATCCAGGGTCAGTAACTCCATCACCTCCCTGGGCAGCCCATTCCAATGCCTGACCACTCTTGCCATGAAAAAATGTTTCCTAATGTCCAGCCTAAACATACTCAGTCGCAGCTTGAGGCCATTCCCTCTTGTTCTGTCACTAATTACCTGTGAGAAGAGGCCAGCACCAACCTCTCCACAAGGTCCTTTCAGATAGCTGTAGACAGCAATGAGGTCTCCCCTCAGCCTTCTCTGTTCCAAACTCAACAGCCTCAGCTCTCTCAGTCTCTCTTCATCAGATTTATTCTCCAGGCTGTTCCCCAGCTCGGTTGCCTTCCTCTGCACTCACTCCAGCACCTTCACATCTCTCTTGTATTAAGGTGCCCAAATCTGCACACAGTAGTCGAGGTGTGGCCTCACCAGAGCTGATTCCAAGGGGGCAACCTCCTCCCTGCTCCTGCTGGACACAGCATTTCTAATCCCAGCCAGGCTGCCATTGCCTTTCTTGGCCACCTGGGCACACTGCTTGCTCATATTCAGCTGCTTGTCGATTAGAACCCCCATGCCCCTTTCTGCCAGACAGCTTTACAGCCACAATGCCACAAGCCTCTGTTTGGGTTTGTTGTGACAGAAGTGCAGGACCTGGCATTTGGTCTTATTGAATCTCCTCCCCTTAACATTGGCCCGTTAATCCAATCTATCCAAGTTCCTCTGTAGAGCCTCCCTACCCTCATGAAGATCAGACTGCCACCTAACTTGGTGTCATCTGCAAACTTCCTGGTAAATTTTGGTCTTCATCAAAACCAAAATGTAACCAGCTTAGTCCAGAGCATGTTGTTTGCAGACATACTCTGCAGCACATGGCTTCACAACTTCGAATTCATGCTAGCTGGATAGACCTGAGGCATTGCAGGTCTTCTTAGAAGTTCATTCTTTCGTTAGCTTGGCAGATGCACAAACCTTTGCTGAGGTGGTGGGAGCAGATATGTGCCCCACTGCGCTGCGTGGCTTTCCTCCTGAGCAGCCTGTTGCTTGGGCAGTTGTCATTTCCCATCTTTCTAATGTGGGCAGAATATACTCCTGCCTCAGCCACTAATCATTGCTATGTCTCTAGTCTGGTTAGAGGAATTCCTTCCTTGAAAGGCAGTGAGTTGTGGCTCATGCAGCAAGCAGTCCCCCTTCCCACAGTGAATTTTCTTCTTGTCTTTGTCCTTAGGCATAATTTCAACTCTAGAAAATAGAATCGTAGAATCAACCAGGTTGGAAGAGACCTCCAAGATCATCCAGTCCAACCTAGCACCCAGCCCTAGCCAGTCAACTAGACCATGGCACTAAGTGCCTCAGCCAGGCTTTGCTTGAACACCTCCAGGGACGGTGACTCCACCACCTCCCTGGGCAGCCCATTCCAATGCCAATCACTCTCTCTGGGAAGTTCCTTTCCTACAAATCAGGGCTCTGGCTCACAAGCCAGCTTGCTGCAGCAGTGTGACTGGAATGGATATGTGGGAGTGAAGCTGTTTGGTCTGGTTGCTCTTTGTTGTTTACTAGAATGGTAAGAATATGATGTTTTAATATCCCAACCCATTAGGACCTGGTTTGGCTATAACCAAACATCAAAGCTAACCAATGAGAAACAGACAGGACGGTGTTGACTCACTGACTGTGCTGTTCTATAGATGTGTGGGGGCATGTCATTATTTTTGTGAACCAGAGTTTTATTTCAAAACAAAAATGTTCCCAATCTGACTTTATAGCTTGTGTTCATATTTTGGCATGGTATGTTGTATTGGAAAAAAAGAGTCTTTAATTAAAAGCAGTGTTTTGAACATTGCCCCCTGACTTCAGTTTTCATCTCTTTTACTGCCTTTCTCCATGTTCCCTCTCCCTTCCATGAGCACTCCATGTGTTTAACCCATCCTTAAACACTTTGATTGCTTCCTTCCCTATTGTTTTGTAAGTCCTCCCCCGAGGTCTCCATGCCTATCCAACATCCTCTGAAGACTTGCCATGTGGAGTGTAGCCCCCACATGCTATTTGGGTTCTCCATACCGTCCCCACAGAGTGGTGCCTGTGCTCCTAAGGCTGATGAGGAGTTTCATAATGAACCCAGCTTATGAGTGTTTGCTGGTGCCACCAAGAGCTAAGAGAGATGGTTTTGTTCACTCTGCCAAGGCTTCTGCTCATATTAGTAGAGCACAGCATCACAGAAGGCCTGAGTGACACAAGACCAAACAGCCTGGTCTCAATGATCAGCACTGCTCAAGCCACACCTTGAGTACTGTGTCCAGTTCTGGGATCCTCAATTCAAAATTTCCCCTGGCACAGCCTGAGGCTGTGTCCTCTTGTTCTGGTGCTGGCCACCTGAGAGGAGAGAGCAACCTCCTCCTGGCCACAACCACCCCTCAGGTAGTTGTAGACAGCAATAAGGTCACCCCTGAGCCTTCTCTTCTCCAGGCTAACCAATCCCAGCTCCCTCAGCCTCTCCTCGTAGGGCTGTGCTCAAGGCCTCTCCCCAGCCTCGTCGCCCTTCTCTGGACACGCTCAAGCATCTCAATGTCCCTCCTAAACTGGGGGGCCAAGAACTGAACACAGTACTCAAGGTGTGGTCTAAGCAGTGCAGAGTCCAGGGGCAGAATGACCTCCCTGCTCCTGCTGGCCACACCATTCCTGATGCAGGCCAGGATGCCACTGGCTCTCTTGGCCACCTGGGCACACCTGATGCTTCAGTGAAGAACTCAGGGAAGTAATAGAAACAAATCCAGTGAATGGTGTAATGGAAAGTGTAATATTTTTCTGCTGAGTTTATATGCTAAATCGTTTGCTTCTGTGAATGCAGTTCAAGTGCATATCAAAGTTTCATGCATTTTATTACAGGCTGAGTACTTCTACGAGTTCTTGTCCTTGCGCTCTCTGGATAAAGGCATAATGGCTGATCCAACTCTAAATATCCCTCTGCTGGGAACAGTTCCTCATAAGGCATCAGGTTTGTGCTGTTAATATTACAAACTGTGCTCCTGTAAAAAAATATTCCACAGCCAGTAAAGTATGAATATTTTATTACAGATTGCAGTTCTGAAGCTTATTGCTAAAGAAATGCTTGCCACAGTGCTTGACACTGAGCAGTTTGTGAGTGCCTTGCCTGACTGTGGCAGCTTAGTTTGTCTGAGCCAAGTCACATGAAGCTTTTGCATGTACATAAATCAGCAGAACCTTGTGCAGAATTGTTGATAAAATTCAGGTGCATGAATATTATTACTTATAATATTCAAAACAGCTTTCAGGAAACAAAATCTTTGATCACTATATGGGTCAAGTTATAAAATTACTCTGCTTATCAGAGGTTGCAGTTTGTGAGTGGTTTTACTTCCAGTTGGGTTCAGCTGTTGCCATCAGGCATTCAGCTAAAAGGGATAAGTTCTGATTCAAGGTATTACCATTGACTTCTCCCTTAGCTGGGTGTTCTTATTTCTCCACGGGAGCTTATAGCTCCATACCAGGGGCTGAGACCAAGCCAAGGTGAGTGCTCCAGAAGCACTGTAGTGCACAGTGAGCTGGGTGGAGCAAAAATGCTTTCCATAAGATTATCAGATCCTCTTTGCTCTGAAGTGAATGAAGAGCAGTTTACATGATCTGTTCCAAGGCTAACCTGTGGCAGAAAGGCAGAAATGTGCATCTGAGTGACAGCAGTGTCTTAGTGATCATGTGGGATCTAATAAGGATAGTTGTAAATAAGTTTGGGGGAAGTTATTTTGCGTATATTAATAAATTATTGAATAACTTTTGGATCAGCCTCATTGCATTTCACCCCAAACTCAGATTTCAACTGGCCCTTTCATAACAGTATTAATTGCAATATCCAAACCAGAAAAAAAAATGAGTCTAAATTAACCTTTTTTTTTTTCCTCCAAAATGTGTGTAAGATGTTTTTGCAGAAGTCATACTAAAGCCTGCAAAATTTGGACTAAGAAGTGATCAGCTCAGCTTAGAAAATGAAATGTAGGCTTCCAGCTTGTTTAGGTGCATTTTTAGAGAACTCCATGTAAGCATTGGCTTTGTTTGCAAGCAAAAGCATGTTTGTTTGAAGATGGCTTTCTATGCTGTTGACCATTGGGGTGATGTCAGCAAATGACAGAAGCTCATCTCCTGTTCTGTGCTGCTTTATTTCCAGTCCTGGAGCTGCCTATGGCTAGAGCGATCTCTGTGTTCTCTGTATTGCAGATGTTCATCAATAGCATTGCACTAAAGCTGAAACATATCTAGTATTTGTATTTTGATGTATACTTTTAAATATATGTGCTCATAAATATTGTCATTATGCTCTTTTTCTCTTTTAAGTTGTTCAGGTTGGATTCCCTTGCCTTGGCAAACAAGATGGGGTTGCTGCCTTTGAAGTGAACGTGATAATAATGAATTCAGAAAGCAATATTATTCTCCAGACTCCTCAGAATGCCATCTTCTTTAAAACCTGTCAGCAAGGTAACACTAAAGAAAACATGCTGGAATACTATTAGACCAAGTCACCCATCTTTTGCATGTTTCATTATAAGGACTAGAGGAGATGGAAATAAAGTGGTCACACAATGTGTAATAATGATGGTGAATGCCAAGATGCTCTGGCTCTGTCCATAGGTTTGCTCTTCATTTACTATGTGTTCACCAACCTTTTTCTTAGTGTCAGCTGCATCTCCTCGAGTATTGTGTTCAGTTTTGGAGATCTCAATACAAGAGAGATGTGGAGGTAAGTGCAGAGGAGGGAAACCAAGCTGGGGAAGGGGCTGGAGAATAAATCTAATGAAGAGAGACTGAAGGAGCTGAGGCTGTTGAGTTTGCAACAGAGAAGGCTGAGGGGAGACCTCATTGCTGTCTACAGCTACCTGAAAGGACCTTGTGGAGAGGTTGGTGCTGGCCTCTTCTCACAGGTAATTAGTGACAGAACAAGAGGGAATGACCTCCAGCTGTGACTGAGTATGTTTGGGCTGGACATTAGGCAACATTTTTTCATGGCAGGAGTGGTCAGGCATTGGAATGGGCTGCCCAGGGAGGTGGTGCAGTCACCAACCCTGGATGTATTTAGAGTTCATTTGGCTGTGGTGCTTGAGATATGGTTTAGGGTGCACCTTGTAGAGTAGGGTTATGAGTTGGACTTGGTGATCCTGAGAGTCTTTTCTAAGCTGAATGTTTCTGTGATCTCTTTTAGCAGTCTGAGCTGGAGGCATTTCTCCTGTTCACTGCTTACTGTGTCTGGGATGATCACAAAAATGTATGATATGTGAAACACCTGTTAGCAAATGATGTGAGGTGCTTAGAGGAGAAATAGTCCTGTGAAAACAAGCTGAGGCTTATCTTCACAGAAATAGCACATACTTGCAGAACTGAACTTTGTGATTCGGTGATTGTATCAAATTTGACACTGTCTCCACTTTTGCAGAACTGGGTCTGTAGTGGGGACACTGACTTCAATGAATATTTGGTGCCTTAGCTCAGAAGTTCCTTAAATCTCAGCTTGCACATCCAAACTGAATGTAAAAGTCCTAAATCAGAAAATTCCACAAAAGTTGGCTCTGGAGCTCTGATGGCAAGCTCTTGGCTTTGCATACAGGTGAGGTGATGAAAGCTGGTTCTCTATGCCAGCAGCCATCAAACAGTAAGCACCCAGAGAATATGCTGGTAGAAGAGGGGCACTGTGAAGGGATGGTGGAGTGGGTCCAGAGGAGGGCCACGAAAATGATCGAGGGGTGTGAGCACCTCTTCTACAATGACAGGCTAAGGGAGCTGGGGTTATTCAGCCTGGAAAAGAGGAGGCTCTGAGGAGACCTAACAGCAGCCTTCCAGTTTCTGAAGGGGGCTACAAGAAGGATGGAGAGAGACTGTTTACAAAGGCCTGTGGTGATAGGATGAGGGACAATGGCTTCAAAGTAGAGAAGAGCAGATTTAGATTGGATGTTAGGAGTGGATTCTTTACTATGAGGGTTTTGGAACACTGGAACAGGTTGCCCAGGGAGGTAGTTGGTGCCCCATTCCTGGAGATATTCAAGGTGAGGCTGGACAGGGCTGTGGGCAACCTGATTTAGTTGAGGCTGTCCCTGCTGACTGCAGATGGGGTTGAACTAGATAACCTTTGGAGGTCCCTTCCAGCCCAAACCATTCTATGATTCTGTGCAGCTATTTCAGTGTTTACTTGAATAGCAGAAAACCTGTTTAATCAACCATAAATACTGTGCAATAAGACTGTGGATTAATTTGATGCACTGCAAACAACTACAATTATCACTGTAAAGTGAGGCTGTGGAAAGTGAAAAATGGCAAGGTTGGACTTGGCACTTGGTGCCATGGTCTAGCCTTGAGCTCTGTGGTAAAGGGTTGGACTTGATGATCTGTGAGGTCTCTTCCAACCCTGATGATACTGTGATACTGTGAGATAAGGCAGGTTTCCTATGTCATGTGCAACTGTGTCAAATTAACCCATAACAGGGCTGATGTACACAGTGAGATTTTTATTCTTCTATTAAATCTTCATTCCCAGATCCATACTTTTTACTCTGTTCTCTTTTCTTCAAGCGAATTGGCTGTAGTTCAGCTTCAAAGAGCAAGCAGCAGGAGCAGGAGCTGTTTATTATTTGAAACCTCACTACACCTAAACAGCAAAGCTGCCTGTGTCCTTTGAAGCCTTGCTGCTGCCAATTAGCCCAGAGAAACTGCAGGAGGGGAAGAAGTGGCCAGAGGAACACAAAGGAAAATTTTGGGGCTTAATGGAAGCAAAGGCAATCAGATCTCACCTATGGGATTGTGTGTCTGATGCAAATACATCACAGAACATTTGAGATATATATTTGGGGTGTTTTTCCAGTTCAGTTCAAAAGTACTGAGCTTAATAAATTTTGGAAGTGGTGTTGAGGTGGTTTAATATGGGCAGCAGAGTTACAGGTCTGTATTGTAGGAAATACAGGTTAAACAGAGTACACCCCAAACTCAATTTAGTAGTAACATTCATCCAAGTCATCACTTCTCAGTTATTAGTTGCTGTTACCATTTTGATGTCAGATACAGTACTTAACAATTTAGTAATATTGCATCATGGAACACAAACCCTATGAGGAGAGGCTGAGGGAGCTGGGGTTGTTTAGCCTGGAGAAGAGGAGGCTCAGGGGTGACCTCATTGCTGTCTACAGCTACCTGAAGGGCGGTTGTAGCCAGGTGGGGGTTGGCCTCTTCCCCCAGGCAAGCAGCCACAGAACAAGGGGACACAGTCTCAAGTTGTGCCAGGGGAGGTCTAGGCTGGATGTTAGGAGGGAGTTGTTGGCAGAGAGAGTGATTGGCATTGGAATGGGCTGCCCAGGGAGGTGGTGCAGGCACTGTCCCTGGAGGTGTTCAAGAAAAGCCTGGATGAGGCACTTAGTGCCATGGTCTAGTTGACTGGCTGGGACTGGGTGCTAGGTTGGACTGGATGATCTTGGAGGTCTCTTCCAACCTGGTTGATTCTATGTGACCTCTTAGGTAAGTTGGAGAAGATTATTGTCCCAGTCTTTTGTTCCTGGAGCCAGCTAAGAGATGCAAGGATGATTTTCCAAACTCTAGACGTGGGCAGAGAAGTTTTCTCACCTCATATCCAGCACATACTGAGATGATTCCTGTTCCTGCCCTCTCTCTGATAAAGTGGACACCAGAGTGTTTTGGGACATGTGGTGAAAAGAATAAGAATGTCTCTAGTGGTTGATGTTAGAGTAGAGGTGAGTTTCCCTCCTCTGAAAGACATTGTTCATGGCAAGGAGCTCCAATTCCTCCTGCCAGGGCCCTGGTTACTGTCTCCAGCCATTCTTGGTTATCCAGAAGGGCCCTTGCCAGAGGAAGTAAGGGGAGCAAGGGAGCAATTTGTGGGAGAGGAGAGGATTTGATGTGACTAAGACGTGGCACACGCAAAGGATGCTTTTGTGGGTTTGTGTTTGGAATAGCATGTGTTTAGGCATTCATCTTCTGAAATGGATAGCAGCTCTGCATTCAGGTACAAAGAGAGAAGAGCTTCCAGGAAGAGTCCTAGAGTACAGTGTTGGGATACAGTAAGACCAGCAAGCCTTTACCACTATTACTGCTACTGCAAACAGCTTTACTGTGAAAGCACTGCTTGTTGTTTCGTTCACAGAGAGCATTTTAAAGTTACACTTTTCCTCCTGTCTCTTTCCTGTTTGTTTGGCAGTTGTACACAGTATCCAGCAACCTGATGGGTACATAAGATTTTCTTTCCTTTTGCTTGGCCTTAGAGTTCCCTTTCAAAGCCCTAGGGTGCATTAAGAAGAGTACAGCAGATCAAGGGAGGTTCTCCTCCCCCTCTACTTTGCCCTAGTGAGGTCCCGTCTGGAATATTGCATCTAGTTCTGGGCTTCCCAGCTCAAGAGGGACAGAGATCTACTGGACAGAGTCCAACAGAGGGCTACAAGGGTGATGATAGGTCTGGAGCACTGCCTCATGAGGAAATGCTGAGAGACCTGGGGCTGTTTAGTCTGCAGAGGAGAAGAGGGAAAGAGGATCTAATATGTATATCCATATATACATAGATGAGGTCTGAGTGTCAGGAAGGAAGGGACAGCCTCTGCTCACTTGTGCCCTGGGATAGGACAAGGGGCAATGGATGGAAACTGCAGCACAGCAAGTTCCACCTCAACATGAGCGAGAACTTCTTACTGTAAGGGTGACAGAGCACTGAAAGAGGCTCCTCAGAGAGATTGTGGAGTCTCCTTCTCTGGAGACTTTCAAGCCCTGTCTGGATGCATTCTTTTGTGACCTGCACTAGGTTCTATGGTCCTGCTTTGGCAGGGGGTTGGACTGGAAGATCT
Source organism: Pogoniulus pusillus (assembly GCF_015220805.1). Lineage (NCBI taxonomy): Eukaryota > Metazoa > Chordata > Aves > Piciformes > Lybiidae > Pogoniulus > Pogoniulus pusillus. Next base: position 3,494,044 of record NC_087267.1, read on the forward strand.
CTGGAGGTCTCTTCCAACCTCTAACATCCTGTGATCCCATTGAATAGAGAGCTATTACCCAAGTGCAGCAGAATACTGCATAGCTATAGCAGTTTCTAACCAACTCTCAGATTTTTAAAACCAGAATTTTATTTCTATATGAGTCTAGCAGCTAAGTCATTTGACTTAAATATTTAAAGGGAGAATCATGTTTGTAAATCCAGGGTTATATTTCTTCTGTATTAACAGGAGATATGGTTTAAAGAATCTCTGTGGGCTGCAAAAATGTCTCATGCAACCTGCCTCTCCTGAATTTATACACATCCTGCCACTCTTTGCCAGTTCAAACAAGTGCAGCTTAAAGACTATGACTGCTTCAGCTTGAACTTGGGTGTTACGTGGTTGGGAATCAGTGTGAATCAGTGGTACTTCTTTACAGCCTAGGGTTGGTAGATGCCAGTGCTTCCTGGTGAGGCAGTGGAAAAGAGGTAAGGATACCGTTGGCAGATGTTGTTGGTCATGCTTGTTTACAGCCCTGTGGCACATGATGCCAGTATGTCTACATTTAGCCCCTATCTCAGGCTTATCTATAGCAGAGTTTCCATAGGATTCATTTTAGCTGACCTCATGTTTGATGGACTTGGGTGTTTTGATGATGGTTCTGGTACCTGGACATGTGTCTTGTCCTTGGTATAGTGCAGACAGTGTTGCCAAATGCTATTCCCAGCATTTGATCAGTAGTTGAGATACAGGTGAGAGTTGAATGAAGATACAGGACCACTGTTCAGCAATGCTTTTATCTTCTTCTCTGGCCATTTTTTTTTCATTTAGCCTTGAAGTTGAATCTAATTTGGATACAGATTTAATCACTCTGTCACCTCAGTAGTAACAGCTGTAGTAATTAATGAAATGCAAGTTGCAGTGCAGTCTGCTTAAGGTGGCAGAAATTCAAAGAGGTCCTGCATAACAAGGGCAGGTCTAACCAGCAATACAAGTCCTGCACTGAGCTGCCTGCTCACTTCCATGCAGAGGAGCAACTGCTGGATCGAGCAGAACGTCCACATTGCTCATCCACTTAAAGAGCAGCAGAGCAATGAGGAGAAAATTGTTCATTTTTCTGAAGATGTGATGAAACCTCTCTTTGTTAACAAGAAATCAACTAACCTCTCTTGAGGAGGTCTTAGCTGAGCTTCAATTTCTGCCAGGGTTTGCAAATATGCTGGAGAGAATCCAACAGAGAGCTAAGAGGATGACTGGGGGCCTTGAGCATCTCCCCTGTGGAGAGACACTGAGGCTGGTTGGCGTGGAAAAGAGAAGACTGAGAGGGGATCTGATCAATGTCTATGAATATCTGAGGGGTGGGTGTCAAGTGGAGAGGGCTGATCTCTTTTTGGTGGTCTGCAGCAATAAGATAAAGAACAATGGCTACAAACTTGAGCACAGAAGGTTTCATCTCACCAGGAGAAGCTTCTTTATAGTGAGGGTAACAGAGCACTGGAGCAGGCTGCTCAGCGAGGTTGTGAATTCTCCTTCTCTGGAGATTTTCAAACCTGGATGCAGGTTTTCAAACCTGAGTTTTCCACCTGGATGCATTCCTGTGCAGAATACCCTGGGTGATCCTCCTGCTTTGGCATGGAGTTGGGCTTAATGATCTGTGGAGGTCCCTTCCAACCTCTAATGTTCTGTGATTCTGTGAAATACTTCTATCATTGTGTCAGAGAAATATATTGATCCAGCCAAGAGCTGGCTGACAGCTGAAGTATGTAATATTCAGTTAAGGTTGTTGTTATGTTTTATGAAGCTGAATGCCCAGGAGGATGCAGAAATGGAGGGTTTTGCAATGAAAGACGTATCTGCCAGTGCCCAGATGGATTTTATGGACCACACTGTGAGAAAGGTAATCATAAAAAAAGATTTTCAACTGTCTTCTTCACTATGAGCTCAACAAAACTGTAGCTACAGCACATTGACCTCTCCTAAAAAATGAGACTGGTCTATTCTGCAGAGTTCATATGTTTTGAGTTCACACACATAAGAGAATTGCTGTTATCATCCACAGTCTAGTGGAAACATTAGCTGCTTATAAGAAAAATGTTTTGTCTCTAGGAGATTGCTTTTAGCAAAACCTGGCACTTATTCACAGGGAAATTCATCTGGCAAAATGATTAAATAAAATTCTGCTAATGAGGACTAGTGGGAAGCAAAGCACAGGATTTAGTTGTTCTGCAGTTGTTTATTTGGAGATGAGACCTAGTTTGGAGTCAGACTGACAATGAAGATGGGAAAATGAAGGAAAAAGTCTCTTTTTCCCTTCCATCAATGACTAATGGCCCCAAGCAACATTTCCAGAAGGGAAAGAGCAGGAAATTGAATGTGACTTGTTGAGGAAGTTAACTCTTCTTCCTATGTTTTCCTTCCTTGTCCCACAGTGGATATCCTGGGGTGGCTTGAGATGTAGCAGACCATCCCCATGGGCTTCTTATTCCAATGCTGTCATTCACTCCCAGACACTCTGGCTACAGCCAAAACATTGAGCACAAAGGATTAGAGACTGTTCTCTGGCCTGGAGAGCAGCTGGCATGGCACAGCTTACATGTTTAAGGAGCCAGTGGCTACTTCTCACCCTGTGGCCTTTCCCAGGGGAGTTTGCCAGTCAGCTGGAGACAAAGATTTGTGACAGACAGCACTGACAGTGTCACAAGATGTATGGTCTGGTGCCCCTACTTGACCTCATGCAGGAGCTCTGGAGAAGGTTCATGGGGAACCTGCAGGGCAGTTTGACTACCAAACTAGGCCACACAGCAGGTCTCCCTTCCCAGTGCAGGTATGCAGAGGGAGAAGGGAGGGTTCCTTGTAAAGCTTGCCTAGGAAGCCCATTGAATTACTGACACTTCTCAGTGCAGCCCCTAAAGGAATGGTCCTATCTGCAGAGCTGAGGCACCAGCTGCAGCACTGCAGTCAAGTCATGGTGGACACTGCTCTGGGCAGACTGCCAATGTCCAGAGAGCCTAGGTGGGCACTTTGACTTCCTCTACTTGAAACTAAGCTGTACAAGAGGCAATTTCTGCTTACATATTTGGATGAATAAGAGTCTGACCAGCAGGCTGAGTGAGGTCCTTCTCCCCCTCTACTCTATTTTTGTTAGACCACATCTGGATTACTGTGTCCGGTTTTGGGTTCTGCAGTTCAGGAGAGACAAGGAACTACTGGAGAGAGTCCAATGGAGGGTTATAAACATAATTTGGGGACTGGAGCATCTCTCTCATTAGGAAAGACTACAAGATCTGGGCTGTTTAGCCTGGGGAAGTCTGAGAAGGGATCTTATCAAAACAAGCATCAAGAAGATGGGACTGGGCTCTTTTCAGTGGTGCTCAGTGAGTCAAGGGGCAATGGGCAATGGGCATAAACTAGAACACAGGACGTTCATCTAACCACAAGGGAAAACTTCTTTACTTCGAGGACAATAGAGCACTGGAACAGGCTGCCCAGAAGGGTTGTGGAGTCTCAATGTCTGGAGGCTTTCAAAACTCACCTGGACGTGTTCCTGTGTAACCTGATCTAGGTGGACCTGCTTTAACAGGAGAGTGGAGTTAAATGATCCCCAGATGTCCCTTCCAACCCCTACCATTCTGTGATAGGGAACCAGATGTGAACTTAGTCTTCACTGTTTTAGCAATACTGTATACAAATGGTGAGACACAAACCAGAGGTGTGATTGATCTAATCCACTAGACAGAGAGGCATTGCAAAGGTGATAATACGTTCAGCAGGAGGAAAAGCAGCGTAGGGAGTCTTTGTGCCATGTGTTTAAGTAGCCAGATGCTATCACAGCAGCAATGCTTTTTCTGTTCTTCCTGCTCTCCAGCGTTGTGTGCTCCTCGCTGCATGAATGGTGGGCTCTGCATTACACCTGGACTCTGCATCTGCCCTCCAGGCTTCTATGGCATCAACTGTGACAAAGGTAACTGCTGTTTAAAACCACCCCCCATGAATCTTACCCAGCAGTCTCCTTAGTCGTTTGTATTAGTTTCCTTAGGGTGTCCTAGGGTGCGTTAACAAAAATGTGCCCAGCAGATCGAGGGAGGTTCTCCTCCCCCTCTACTCTGCCCTAATGAGGCCCCACCTGGAATATTGCATCCAGTTCTGGGCTCCCCAGTTCAAGAGGGACAAGGATCTACTGGACAGAGTCCAAGAGAGGGCTATGAGGATGGTGAAGGGATTGGAGCACTGCCTCATGAGTAAAGTCTGGGAGACCTGGGGCTGTTTAGTCTTGAGAAGAGGAGGCTGAGAGGGGATCTAATAAATGGTTATAAATAGATGAGGACTGGGTGTTAGGAAGGAAGGGACAGGCTCTGCTCACCTGTGCCCTGGGATAGGACAAGGGGCAATGGATGGAAACTACAGCACAGCAAGTTCCACCTCGACTTCTTTACTGTAAGGGTGGCAGAGCACTGGAACAGGCCTCCCTAGAGCAGTTGTGGAGTCTCCTTCTCTGGAGACTTTCCTGCCCTGTCTGGACTCATTCCTGTGTGACCTGTGCTAGATTCTATGGTCTTGCTCTGGCAGGGGGAGGTTGGACTGGAAGATCTCTGGAGGTCTCTTCCAACCCCTAACATCCTGTGATCCCTCTAGAAGTGGATCTTGGAAAATCAGGCGAGTGATGAATTAAGGTAGCTGTGGAAGTTTTGTGATTCTTCAAATAGATGCTCAAGCAGAAGCCATCAGCTGCTAGAGGAGTGTAGGGATTTGCAAAGCTTTTGCAGCTGTGTGTGCTGGCAAGCATACATGCCACTTCTGGGAAAGGTAATTCAGATAATCACCTTAGCTGCTCCACTGAAAGGTGTGGGACCTACCACAAAATGCACTTACACTTCTGGCTTGGGGACAAAAATTATCTGTCTCTGAATTCTGGTTTCCTGGAGTAAAATTAGTTTTGCTGATTATTTAGTGCATTAACTTGCTGCATCTGGACACCAGGAAAAAAAGAATAAGCAGGCCATTCATATTTTGTTGCCACATTGTGGCTCAGGAAGGATAAAAATGGAAGCAATCAGTTGTTCAGAACAGTAATCTGGATCAGTCCAGGCTACCAAGTAGGAAAAGCAAGTAATTTCCTGCAGAAATATAGCTGGAGCAGACTACAGAACATCAGGTTGCATTTGTTACTGCAGAACTATATTGAAGTAAAGACTAAATGAAAGATGTCCCAGCAGATGAGATGCTTCCTAGGCCATTAGACATGCTTGCACAAACTGTTGTTGCAAGTGTCCTGACTTGTGTCTGATCCCTGAGGATCACTGCACTTTCCAAAAGGTTTCAAAACTGCACAGTGATGAAGTGCTCCCAATGTCTTGAGGAATTCGTGTGAATCCCAGCTCTCTGAGCCAGACACACAGCATTTGCATCAGTGTCACTGTACAGCAAAAATCTATGAAGATTCCTTCCTAGTTAGGAGGAAGTTCTTCCCAGAGAGAGTGATTTGCCATTGGAATGGGCTGCCCAGGGAGGTGGTGGAGGCGCTGTCCCTGGAGGTGTTCAAGCAAAGACACTTGGTGCCATAGTCTAGTTGACTGGCTAGGGCTGGGTGCTAGGTTGGACTGGATGAGCTTGGAGGTCTCTTCCAACCTGGTTGATTCTATGATTCTAGTCAAGGTGTTGATTAAGAAATGCAGGGGCATTTTCTCTTGCAGAAGTAACTTTCAGTCCTAGTTTGTGCTCCTGTTGTCAGACACTGGCAGTTTCAATAGTGACTTGGTCCTTCAATGATCTTTACACATGAGGACTGATAAAGATGTAACACAGTCTGCTTACTGCTGTATTGTTCATTTGTCTCTTTCTGTGTTGGCTTTTGAGTGTGTCCATGGTGAGGCATTATGTAGGAAAAAACACAGTTCAGTCTTCCTTTATAAACCAAATGAAAAGATACTAATGCAGCATTTAAAAAGCTATTCAGAGTTGATTTACAGTGATCAGCCAAAGATATTAGGGTCAAGTCAGACTGAGTTCATAGTAGTGACTCCATTGATGTTCTGTGTGTTTCAGCAAACTGTACAACGACCTGCTTCAATGGAGGAACATGTTTCTACCTGGGAAAATGCATTTGTCCTTCAGGCTATGAAGGAGACCAATGTGAAATCAGTGAGTAGCATCTCCATGTGCTTGCGTTCACTTACACCTTCTTCTGATGTCCATTTCTGAATGTCTGATATGCAGCTTACCTCTGCTGGGGTCACAGCGAGGGTGAGCAGACACGGTGGGGTCCTCATCAAGTCAGATAAGGTTGACTCATTGCTAGACACTCTCATCCCCTGTCTTATTTCTGGTTTTGCTATTAACTAGGCTTAGTAACAACCCTCAAGCTGTATGTATGCAAGCAATACTGAGTGGTAGGGCAGAGGGTAGAAGAAGAAGTGGGACCAGAGGAGGACCATGAAAATAATCAAGGGGTTGGAGCACCTCTGCTACAAAGACAGGCTGAGGAAGCTGGGGTTGTTCAGCCTGGAGAAGAGGAGGCTCTGGGGAGACTTAACAGCAGCCTTCCAGTACTAAAGGGGGCCTACAAGAAGGATGCAGAGAGACTGTTCACAGAGGCCTCTGGTGATAGGATGAGGGACAATGGTTTCAAAGAGGAGAAGAGCAGATTTAGGTTGGATGTTAGGAACAGATTCTTTACTGTGAGGGTTTTGGAACACTGGAACAGGTTTCCCAGGGAGGTGGTTGGTGCCCCATTCTTGGAGATATTCAAGATGAGGCTGGACAGGGCTCTGGGCAATGGGATTTAGTTGAGGCTGTCCCTGCTGACTGCAGGGGGGATTGGACTAGATGCTCTTTGCAGGTCCCCTCCAGCCTGGACTGTTCTGTGATTCTGTGTAAATTGGAAATACAGATTTGCATCAGAATCTTCTCACAGGATCTGCAGTGCACACTTTTACACCAGCATCCAATGAATTTTTCGTATACAAGGCAGGCTCCTCAGACACTTGTCTCCAGTAAATGCCTCAGACAAAGATCATTGTTTCCATGTGTCTGATTTCTAGGTAAATGCCATCAGCCCTGTCGTAATGGAGGCAAATGCACTGGTAAGAACAAATGCAAGTGCTCCAAAGGCTACCAGGGAGACCTGTGCTCAAAGCGTAAGTACCAGCATCTCTCCATCTGTCTCCGTGGTGTAGGAGCATCAGGCTGACTGCACAGTGCCTTTTTATGTGACATCAGGTTGATTTACTTTGCAGACATATAGCAGACTTAATGAAACCAGAAATTCTCTTGGTTTTTTTTCACAAAACCATTCCCAAAGACAAGTGTACACCAAGAAAAGTGTGTCCAGCAGGTCTAGGGAGGTTCTTCTCCCCTTCTACTCTGCCCTGGTGAGACCACACCTGGAAGACTGTGTCCAGTTTGGGCTCCCCAGTTCAAGAGAGACAGAGACCTGCTGGAGGGAGTCCTATGGAGGGCCACAAGGATGACTGGGGGCCTTGAGCATCTGTCCTGTGAATAAAGACTGAGAGACTTGGAGCTCTTCAGTTTGGTGAAGAGAAGACTGAGAAGGGATCTGACCAATGTCTATAAATATCTGAGAGGTGGGTGTCAAGCAGAGAGGGCCAATTTCTTTTTGGAGGTCTGCAGCAACAAGATAAGGATCAATAGCTACAAACTTGAACATAGAAGGTTTCAGCTCAACATGAGGAGTAACTTCTTTATAGTGAGGGTGACAGAGCCCTGGGACAGGCTGCCCAGAGAGATTGTGGAGTCTCCTTCTTGGAGACTTTTAAAACCTGCCTGGAATCATTCCTATATGGACAACCCCAGGGGATCCTGCTTTGGCAAGGGGGATTGGACTGGGTGATCTCTGGAGGTCACTTCCAACCTCTGTGAAAGTCTCTTACATAGAATCATAGAATCAACCAGGTTGGAAGAGACCTCCAAGATCATCCAGTCCAACCTAGCACCCATCCCTAACCAGTCAACTAGACCATGGCACTAAGTGCCTCATTCAGGCTTTTCTTGAAGACCCCCAGGGACGGTGCCTCCACCACCTCCCTGGGCAGCCCATTCCAATGCCAATCACTCTCTCTGTGAAGAACTTCTTCCTAACATCCAGCCTATACCTACCCTGGCACAACTTGAGACTGTGTCCCCTTGTTCTATTGCTGGTTGCCTGGGAGAAGAGGCCACCCCCCACCTGGCTACAATGTCCCTTCAGGTAGTTGTAGACAGTAATAAGATCACCCCTGAGCCTCCTCTTCTCCAGGCTGCACACCCCCAGCTCCCTCAGCCTCTCCTCATAGGGTTTGTGCTCCAGGCCCCTCACCAGCTTTGTTGCCCTTCTCTGGACATGTTCCAGCACCTCAACATCTTTCTTGAATTTGAGTTTCTATAAACAGCACTGTGTCAGCTCATTAACATCCCAGATAAATACCTAATAAAGTGTCAATACACTGCAGTGTTAAAATCCATTTGGAACACACTGGCAGAGGGATGCTGGGTGCTACTCTTCTTCTCTTGCTGCTTCTGGCAGACACTCGACCCTGCTGTTTGTTCCTCTCTGCTCTGCCAAAGGCAGACCTTGCAAATGAAGGAGGGATGAACTGTTTGGTGCCTGTGCACACACTCGCTGCAAAGGCAGGGATTTACTGGGAGAGCCCCAGGCAGTGCCGGGACCAACCCATTGTGAGGAGCAGCTCGGGAAGCAGCTGTGCAACTCTGTCTTTTCAAGACATCAGCCATGTGTGCTCATTTTCTTACAGCTGTCTGCGAACCTGGCTGTGGCCTGTATGGCACCTGCACCGAGCCCAACAAATGCCAATGCAAAGAAGGTTGGCATGGGAGACACTGCAATAAAAGTAAGTGCAAAACAACCCCCAATGTCCCTATCCTGATCTTGAGAGGAGATTTTTTTGTTCGTTTGAGAGACGTCCTTCATCCTCCTTCAAATTAATAACTCCTCAGTAAAAAGCCTCTTCTCCCAGGCAACCAGCAACAGAACAAGGGGACACAGTCTCAAGTTGTGCCAGGGTAGGTATAGGCTGGATATTAGGAAGAAGTTCTTCACAGAGAGAGTGATTTCCCATTGGAATGGGCTGCCCAGGGAGGTGGTGGAGGCACCGTCCCTGGAGGTGTTCAAGAAAAGACACTTGGTGCCATGGTCTAGTTGACTGGCTAGGGCTGGGTGCTAGGTTGGACTGGATGATCTTGGAGGTCTCTTCCAACCTGGTTGATTCCATGATTCTATAATTCTAAGAAGAAGTGGGTAAAGAACTGAATGGAGGCCTCAGGTTTTCAAAGTAATTTCCATGAGCTTTGAGCAATGAGATGGGTAAAAAAAGCCTATAAATAATGGCAACATAATACTTTGAGTTCCATTGTTTGTTTTCATTTTCCACAACAAACCAGGTCTGCTAAGACTGCTTTTGCCCCTGCTAGGCGTTTGTTATCACTGTTGTTTTGTGGCCATTTGAGCTGATTTTCTAGCTCAGACATAGGGGGAAAGATGAACACTCCAGGGATAGGCCACACAATGGCAACAATAGATAAATTGATATCATTTCATTGGAGCATCAAGAGCTTAATGTCTAGAAGCACAGCTTGTTCTCCCACTTCTTCTGCTGGCTTCTAGACATTAAGCTCTTGATGCTCCACTGAAATGATATCAGTTTATCTATTGTTGTCATTATGTGGCCAATCCCTGGAGTGTTCATCTTTCCCCTATGTCTGAGCTAGAAAATCAGCTCAAACGGCCACATGTTCTTACTCTGCTTTCTGCATTCAGCCATAAAACAAAGCCAAGCTCAGGCAGCAGGCACAGATTTCCCCCAGGGAGATGCTTACACCCGGTTTTAGAGCCCGTGCTGGCAGATCAGCATGACTCATCCACCCAGCATGGGCTGTGCACACATGAAGCCAGGGCTGAGCCACAGCCTGGGTGTGCTGATGGTCCTCTGGTCTCCCTGGCCAGGTGAGCATCCCTGTCTAGCAGCACCTCATCCATCCCCGGAGGGTTGTGGTGGTTTGGCTGTTCCCCGCCCCCCCACACTTTAGAAGGTACCCCAGCTAACTCAGATGGACTCTGGGAATATAAATGAAGCTATTTATTTACAGCAGCACAATATACAAGCAGCTATTTACAGTATCACAGTATCATCAGGGTTATATACAGTTATAGGCAGAAATACACAAGGTGAAAACAATACAGAAACACAACAGCCCTGCAAGAAACCTGAGTCCCCAGCAGGGGCTCTCAACCACCCTGCACCTTCCCCCTGCCCCTCTCAACCTTACCCCAGTCCTAGGAAGAAAAGAGGTTCAGCCAAGAGGTTAAGGAGCAAGGTTTAGTGGCAGTGAGGTTAAGGAGATGTAGCTCAGTCTGAAGCCAGAAGCAGAGTGAGAAAATGGCCAAAAGTGTTATCTGTTGTTTACATTCTTCTTCATCGATACTCTGAGGGCAGGAGACATCACCAATGTTTCCCTTTCATAGCCAATAACCTACTTTCTCTCACCAAAACATTCTAGCCTGCTTCAAACTAGCACAAGGGTGCAGAGGGGCAAGTGCTTGCGTAAGGCAGAGCAAAATACTTTGTTCAAGGAGGAGAGACCGTCTCCACTCGAAATGCTAGCTGTGGATGGTGATCCCGCTTCTAGGGTTTCTTTTCTCTTGAACCGGATCATTTTCCAGGGTATGGAGCCAGCAGTCTGAGTGCCCTGAGGCCATCAGGCAGCAAGCACAGGCAGCACACGCCTTCGCCAAAAAGGGAGGAGGAGAGGCATGTGCCACCCGAATCCAATTACATCTGGTGAGCTCCAGCATCTGAAACGGTTCGTCTTACACCGGGTTCATAGCCTTCATTAACCTCTCACGGGTTGAATGTTAAACCTCTGTTCGTTACAGTTGAGATTACTGCCTGAAGTTTTTACTAGTTTCATTATAAACCACTGAGCTGATAATTACAGTTCCTCTTTAAAGTTTGATACATCCTTCTGTCTCCTGATTGTATAGGCTGCTGCTTTCAGTGCTTTCAGTGGTGTTTTGTGCTGCAGTTACATTTAAACCTCTCTTTTTTTTTTTTTTGTTTTATTATATAGCTGCAAATATTTTCCAAAAATTAACAAGAGCCAAGCAGAAAACCTTTTGGATTCTAACCTGAATCATTCCAATGAGTACAGATGTGATTTTCCTTCCCCTGTACTCAGCACTGGTCAGGCCACACCTTGAGTGCTGTGTCCACTTCTGGGCTCCTCAATTCAAGAGAGATGTTGAGGTGCTGGAAGGTGTCCAGAGAAGGGCAACAAAGCTGTGAGGGGCCTGGAGCACAGCCCTGTGAGAAGAGGCTGAGGGAGCTGGGGGTGTGCAGCCTGCAGAAGAGGAGGCTCAGGGCAGACCTCATTGCTGTCTACAACTACCTGAAGGGAGGCTGTAGCCAGGTGGGGTTGGTCTCTTCTCCCAGGCAAGCAGCAACAGAACAAGGGGACACAGTCTCAAGTTGTGCCAGGGGAGGTCTAGGCTGGATGTTAGGAGGAAGTTGTTGGCAGAGAGAGTGATTGGCATTGGGATGGGCTGCCCAGGGAGGTGGTGGAGGCACCATCCCTGGAGGTGTTCAGGAAAAGCCTGGATGAGGCACTTAGTGCCATGGTCTGGTTCACTGGCTAGGGCTGGGTGCTAGGTTGGCCTGGATGATCTTGGAGGTCTCTTTCAACCTGGTTGATTCTATGATGATGATGAAGTTTTTTTTTCCCTAAGGCAAAAGAAAGGTGCATTGAACATATTTGCTGTATTTAGACTTTCCACTAAGGAAAGAGAAAGTACAATTGAGAAGTTGCCTAATTTAAAAGCTGAATGACTAAATTCACTGATATTTCTTGCCTTACAGTTTTGGAAAGTACCAAGTGTATTAAAAATGCACTTCAGTGGTGCATTTAAGCCAGCGTGGTGTAAACGATGTAAAACTGTGCCATATAAACTTTCTGCATCAGCTTGGGGTAATATAATATATTGTAAACAAACCAGCTCTTATGTAATAAACTTTTTATACTGACAGTTATGTATAAAATAAAGATGCTGCTTTAGTTTTTTGGGTACTGTTCTATGTGGCCTGCTGCAGTCTCATCAGCGCTGGGCTGGTGGCTTTTGTAGAACACCCTCTTGAAACAGTGCAGTGTGGAGTTGCTTTCCCTGCTTTTAGCCCCACAGCTCTTAAAAGGAACAACTGTTTGAAAAGAGCAACAAGAGTTCCTTTGCAAAGAAGGGGACAGCACGGAAAGCCAGGAGCTTCTCTCCCTGTATTTGCCCTCCACCTTGTCCTCCTTCCCCTGCACTGCGCTGGCAGTCAGTCAAGCCAAGCTGGTGCACCCTGCTCATGGTGCCTGGATATTCTTCTCAGAGCCTCTGTCCAAACAGGTGATGGTCCAGCTTTAGTTATGTTTCCTGTTCAAGTATCACCGTGTTCCCTTGTCTTGTTGTCTTCAGACTGTGGAAAGTTGGGGTACTGCCTTTTGTGACAATCTAGAGCTTTGTGATGCGCTGTGGCTGGGAAACAAGGAAGATGGTTTCTGTCTGCACCGAAGAAGAGTATCCACAAGTGCTTACTGGCCCTTCATATACTACACTTCTGGGAACCTTGTTATCTGGGAGGCAAAAAATAAATAGCCCATCATCTGAGGCATGGAATTGGTGAGTGAGAGGTTTTCAGTTACAAATGAAAAAGTCTAGTTTATTGACCTGATTTTCGTGGTCTTACTGAGTTAACAGACCTGTAGGCCAAATAAAAAGCTTTCCTTAGGACAGAGAGAGAGAGGACAGCTTTCTAAAGATCTGCATTTACTAAAGATCTGCATTTACTTTGTCCTTTGTGCATTGGGACTGCAGATGCTGCCCAGCAAGCCTGGTCCAGCAGGAGACCAGCCTCCTCATTGCCATGCATTGCTGCAGCCCTCTGGGTGCAGCGCAGGGGAGGGAGGGGAACAGCCAGGCCAGCTGCCTGCTCGACCTGAGGCAATAACGAGAAGCAGCATGAACAAGGCCATTTGCCTGGTGTCTTCTATGAAGTGGCAGTAAAAGAGCTCAGGTTTGCTGAAGAAAGAGCTTTCTTTTCAGGGATCTAGAACTAAGAGAGAGAGTCATTGGCTACTGGAATGGGCTGCCCGGGGAGGTGGTGGAGTCGCCGTCCCTGGAGCTGTTCAAGGCAGGATTGGACGTGGCACTTGGTGCCATGGTCTGGCCTTGAGCTCTGTGGTCAAGGGTTGGACTTGATGATCTATGAGGTCTCTTCCAACCCTGATGATACTGTGATACTGTGAACATCTTCTGGAAGAGAAGACAAACACAAGCTGGGTCTCCAGCCACACACACTTCTGCTTTCTTCAGTCACATTTCAAACATCAGTACATCCAGCTATGCACAGCAGTTCAAACGGCAAATACCTAAGGCATGGAAAGAAAGCAAGCTGTGTGCCAGTGAACTCCCTTTGCCACCTGTCAAGCAAGCCATGTGGCAGCACCATTGCTGCCAGTAGCAGGAGGCTGGCTGTGCTGTGCAAAGCTGTGGTGATGGTGATGCTCGCGGGGTCTCTCGCACCCAGAGGCAGTGCTGGCTACTGGGACCGAGCACACCTTCCTCTGTGTGAAGGCATGGTCCAGTTGTTCTTCTTCCAGCTTTGAGGTGCATTTCAAGGAATACAAAGGTTTCAGTTTTGGGTTTTTTTTAATTCCAAACCGTTCCACATGATTCACTGCCTGTGAGACTCAGACTCCAAAAGCCAGACTCAAAGTTTTGGCCAGACCTACCACTGTTAGTTCAAACACTGCAGCTTTATTTCTGCTAGACAGATTTGCTGAATTTTCCTCTCTCTGCAACATCTGTTCTACTCAGTTTGCCCACTATGGGAAAAAAAAAATCCCCTTGCAGATGCTAAGGGGAGATCTGGCAGCAGAAGGCTGAGGGTTGCTTAAAATGGCCTGCAGTTCTGCCAGGATTTCTGTGTGCCTGCCCTGCCTGCAGCATTGCATTAGAAGAGTCGAAGCATTGCTTGGGGGCAGAGCTTCACAGCAGCTCTGGGACTTGCAGTCGTTTCAACTCAGGTCTAGAAAAACTGCATCAGCCAGAAGTGCTCTCATGTGTAAGAGAGATTAAATCCTACCAAATTCCACAGGTCTTTCAGTGTGACTCTCAATTCAAGAGAGATGCTGAGGTGCTGGAATGTGTCCAGAGAAGGGCAACAAAGCTGGTGAGGGGCCTGGAGCACAGCACTGTGAGGAGAGGCTGAGGGAGCTGGGGGTGTGCAGCCTGGAGAAGAGGAGGCTCAGGGCAGACCTCATTGCTGGCTACAACTCCCTGAAGGGAGGTTGTAGCCAGGTGGGGGTTGGTCTCTTCTCCCAGGCAACCAGCAATAGAACAAGGGGACACAGTCTCAAGTTGTGCCAGGGGAGGTATAGTCTGGATGTTAGGAGGAAGTTGTTGGCAGAGAGAGTGATTGGCATTGGAATGGGCTGCCCAGGGAGGTGGTGGAGGCACCATCACTGGGGGTGTTCAGGAAAAGCCTGGATGCGGCACTTAGTGCCATGGTCTGGTTGATTGGACAGGGCTGGGTGCTAGGTTGGACTGGATGATCCTGGAGGTCTCTTCCAACATGGTTGATTCTATGATTCTATGACTATGAATTCATGTTTGACAGGGTGACAAAGTGCTGTGCTTAGGCCATACCCCAACCTTGGATCATGATTAGGCCAGTGACACCCTCTCCATCTCTAAACTCTGCCAGCAGGATTTGCTCATGTGATGCTTTAAACAAACAAGCGACAAAACCAGCTAGTTAAAAAGGTATTTTCGAGTCAGATGAGTCACAGTTGTTGTTGTTTATTTTTCTTGCAGCTTTCCACTGGGGTGGCTGCTGAGGTACTGGCCAGTAATTTGTGTGTGGCTCCCAGCACCCAGCTCCTGCTGGAGGAGCACAATTACTTACACATTCCTTGGTGCCTGGCTGAAGGCAGCTGCGCAGTTCAGCTGTGTAAGGTCACAGATGCTTAGCAATGATATGAAGCCCACCAGGGCACAGAACAGACAGATTAGGAGAACAGAAGGGTTTGAGAATTCCATGCATGCATGTATGAGCAGATTTGCTGCTTGCCTCTAGGGCTTTCCAAATTGCATGACATTCAGGTGACATTAACTGAAAGGAACCATCACGATTTAAAGTTTAAAAACCAACCAAATGAAAAAAAAACCAGCCAAAAACCCATGCTGCATTTTTGGGTTAGAATATTCTGTTCTTTATATTAGTTGCAGAAATAGCATTTTAATCCTTTTCCACATTGCCCATCAAAGGACAGGAACAGCCTTGCTGTGCAAATCTTTCCATGGAAATGTGTTTTTTTCAGAGGGTTTAGTACACATTCCCTGTCTGACTGAGCTAGAGCTCATAAGCAGTTCACATGCTGATGAGGGACATGTTCAGAAGTCCTCTCTAACTCTTTCATAGTGCATCCCTGGTGGATCTGATGGCCAGGGAGGGAGGAGAGGCCAGCCTGTAAGCACATAACTTTGCAGAAGCAACTTCTACTTCTCTCTTTCAGGTCAGCCTACATGGATAAGCTCACATGTCAAGCACTCTCCTTGGCAACCAGGTGACCAGCTGCTTCTGGGCAGATGCACCCCAAAATAACAGAAAAGCTGTGAGATGTGGTGCTGGCTTCAGTATCTGGCATTGCCAGTGCTACCTGGGGACAGCCTGGGCAGAGGAGGAGGTGAGGCTGCCTGCAGCTGGCAATGAATGCAGCCCCACAGTACTCAGACAGAGAAATCAGAGACAAAGACTTCTATCAAAGTTTGCGTTTCTTTAAAGCCATTTAAATATTTGTCACTGTGTCTAAAACAAAAGTCCCAGGGGAAGGAAAAAGACTTGTCTTCAAGATAAGCTGCACTTTCAAAATGTAATACATTTTGACTACTTGAAGTTCAAGTAGGTTTTATTGAATGAATGAGACACCAGCTTGAACTTGCAGGGGCACTGTTCATGCTGGGTCAACACAAGCCACCGTGCCTGAAAAGCAGAACACAAGACCAGTGTGCCCATGCAAACAGCAGCTCCAGTGAATGTGCTGCCCTATAAACTCACACAGCACAATGATGGCTTTTCAGATACCTTCCTTCTGGGGCTCTGCTTATACAGGACTCGTAGCAGATGTGACAGGGGGTGACTTGTACTGAGGAGTTAAATGGTTGCAAAATCAAACTGGAGGTCAATGTTTCTTCTACTGAGTTTTGCAAAGGGTATATTTGCTTTGACTCACAGTCCTGCTTCCTCATGCTCTGCCCAGCTTGGCATAATATCAGCCTGTGCTTCCAGAAATAAACCCTGGAGCATGCAGTGTGCTCCAGTTGTGCTGCTTTCTGCCTGCCCAGAGACCCCCACAAGCCTCACACATAGGCAAGGACCAGTGGGAGTCCATTAACAGGCAGTTTTGGAAAGGCCACCCCATGCTGTTTATACCTCATGCCCATGTTTCAGCCTAGTAAGCAGAAGCCTTGTCCAAACAGAGCTCACCACGACCCTGGGCTGGCATTTCCCCCAGTCCTCATAACACTTAGCTACCAGAATTTGTTGGACAAACTAGGTTACTATGCACAAAACACACAATGTGCTGGAGTCTGACTCGCTTCAAATTAGGCTAATCCAGCTGAAAATCCAAATGCTCAATTAGAGTCATGGCTGTTTCAGAAGGCACAATTCCACCCTTCAGCAAGAGGGTGGTCACTGTGAGTGCCATTTCTCCCGTGGTTTCTCTGGAGAATGACTGCATTTCCTTGATGGTACAATGGTTTAAAAAGTCAAGAAACTGCACATCCCAATTCAATTTATTTAACCACTTCATTATGCAAAGGAATAAAGGTTGATCCTCTTTTACAGCTACAGCCACAAGAAATGGGGATTTTTTCTGAAGCAGAGGCTTGATATAGACTGTACTGCTTCACTTTCTCACATATAAGACAGGAGCAATAGTTCCACCTCCAAGGCTTATCCTTAAAAGCAATCAACTCTGAAATGAAGCTGAAATGCTGACCTGGTTTAACGCTTTCTTCCATCCCCAAAACTACCAGAGCTACTGAGTGTTCCATGTGTCAGAAGTTACATTGATCCACTTGACAAGGAGAAGTGAGGGTATTCCAGGTAGAGGTGGATTTGGGGTCTTCATTTGTTCCTGTGTACCTCTGAAATCAGTGGGAGCAGGTGCAAGTGTGGCAACCGATGAGGTGGGTGCGCTGCTCCTCTGGAAGCAAATGCATCTTTGTCACTTGCAAGGAGCTGAAACTGAGATCACTGTAAACCCTGTGGGTCTCTGCAGCTGTTCCTGAGTGTCTTTCCAACACATGATTTTGTAATACAGAACCACAGAATGGTTTGGGATGGAAGTGATCTGTGTCATGGGTATGGACATCTTTCACTAGATCAGGTTGTTTAAAGCCACATCCAACTGGACCCTGAACACTGCCAGAGACAGGGCATACACAATGTCTCAGGGCAACCTCTTCCAGTGTCTCACTACCCTTGCTGAAACAAACTTCTTCCTTATATTTAATCTAAAGCTACCATCTTTTAGTTTAAAACCATTGCCCCTTGCCCTGTCATTACAGGACCAAGTAAAAGGTTTCTTTGCATCTTTTCATAAGCCCCCTTTATATATTGAAAAGCCACAGCAAGATCTCCATGGAGCCCTCCTTTCTCCAGGCCAAACATCTCCAACTCTCCCAGCCTTTCACCAAATATGTGATTTAGGCATTTCCCCCTCTCCTATTGCTCCCTTTCTGTGTTTTGACTTAAAAGTCAGTAACTTCAAATAAACAAGAAGTCAACAGAACCCAAGTAACTGAAAATCCACAAGAGCTGCATTTGTTCACAACCCTCCACGTCTGGTCTTTTTGGAGGGCCCATTCAATGCTGCAGTAAGACCATGTTGAAGCCTACAGGTGTAGTACTACACCTTGCAGACCACCCACAAGCAAGAGGAGCAGCAATACTGTGGCCAGAGGAATGCCTTGGATGTGATGTTTCCTTGGGGGCTTAGAGGACAATAAGAAAATAGTTTGTTGAGCAGAATTTTGAGTGAAACAGGTTTTGATCACTCAGACAAGTCTGTTCTGCTTGGAGGAGAGTGGTATCCTCTGAAGAAAATGAGTAACACAAACGCCTGTGTAAAATGGGTGAGCTGGTAAGTACAGAAAGCAGCTGAAAAGAGCCATGAGGGTGGTTAGATATTGAGATTCCTGCTCACTTTTCAAGTGGATTTGGCATATCCTCATGCAACAGCTTTTGACTCAAATACCCCTGGCAAAGGTTGTTCTGGAAGAGATTAAGATAAAAGAAAAAGATCTGCTGAACACAATATCTTGATGGAAAGAAGGGTGCAGAATCCCACGTTTCTTTTTAACTCTGCTTCCTCTCCTAGCAAAAGCCATTCCTTTTGGATGTGGCCCCTTTCAGCATCCCAGAAAAAAAACAGAAAGAGAAGAATTACAAGGGGAAGAGTGGCTAATTGGGAGGTATGCTTTGTCTATTGTACTCAGCACAAGTAACGTCCTTAAAAGACAAGCCAAGGAATGTCTTTTTGAAATGAAGGGGGGAAGGGAGAAGCTTCTTAAAACCTTCCAAGTGATTAACAGCAATTATAACCTTGTGTGTTGCCAATGCCACCTTCCTAGCCATTGTGCAATTCTCCACTCAGGCTTCCCCCTCTTCCAGAGTCAGTGATGCAGCAGTGTCACTTCGTATCTCTGGAGTTGTTATGAAAGGCAAAGAATTTTGCCGTGAAACCCTAGCACAGCTGTAAAGTTACCACCTCGATGCTTTGGATCCAAGAACTCAGCTACATGACACAAACTTAACTTGGCTCTTTTGTAGGCTATACTTGGAGTCTAGAAGCAACTCCTGCTGAATGCATGAAGGTTACTTTGACTTTCAGGCCATGCTGTGCTAGCTGAGCACTGGAGATTGTCCCAGACTTGTTGGGCATCTTGAGCTGTTTAATCCTGCTCATTCTTCCCAATTTAGCAGAGCTCTCCCAGCTGAGTTACCCATCAAAGTACAGAGGGGAGCAGCATGGAGGAGCTGACAGGACTCTCTTCCCTTTCAGACAGTCCTGAATCATCTCTCACATGAAAGAGCAAGAGACGACCTTGCAGGGATGTTGATGGAATTTTCTATGACAGACAGAATTAAAGATCTTAACCAGATGTTGTTATTAAAGAGGTGCAGGTCTAAAAAAGGTCTTCTGGTGCCCATAGTTCAAAAGGAATCTTGAAGAAAGTTATGATGAGACTTGAAGAAGTGGCAAGTGCTTTTCAGAATCGTGCAAAGTTGTATCACAGAGTAAGAGATTTACTTTGAACCCAATTCAGGGGGACTGCCTGCACTATCTGAACTGCTCCCTTGTGCTGGAAGAGAGGTCTTTCCTTCACTCTATGTCCTCACCTGAAAAGAAGCAGCTGTCTGCAGGATGAGTGAGCTCAACCAGTTCTCCAGCGGATCAGAACGGGGGGAGATCCTTAAAAAGCATCCCAGATGCAGTCTTCTGCTACTAGCAGAACCAGTTTCCATTTACAAAAAAGCCTCCTGAGTCTGACAAAATTAAATCTACAGTAAGTTTAGACAGGGTCCAGGGTACCTGCTACTAACAGTCCATTAAGTAACTGCTAGCCTTTACCTGGGCCCTTAACCACCTGACTCTTACGAGCAGGAGTTTCTAAAAGACACACTATTAGCTAAACATTTCCTTTAAGGCTTCATGCAGAAAGGGCAAGATGGGGTCCCTGGTACCCTCTACATGCTTTTGTCCAATATCTTATTCAAGCCTTAAAGACACTTGGTGTTATGGAGGCACCTGGTGCCATGGTCTAGTTGACTGGCTAGGGCTGGGTGCTAGGTTGGACTGGATGATCTTGGAGGTCTCTTCCAACCTGGTTGATTCTATGATTCTATGAAAAAATGGCAACTAATTCCAGAACTAAGGCCAAAGCCTAAATAAAGGATTTGCATTCCTGAGTGCCTACCTACAGTTTCACTCCACAGATGGACGAAGCATCTCACAGGCTGATGTCACAGCTAGGTGCTGTTCATACATGGATATTTGGTCTTTAAGAGGCACAGTATGACTTTGTGTAGTAATGAAACAAGGAACTTAAGGTCATGTCAAACCCTGAAATGCATCATTTCGGAAGAGCTGTGGCTTTATTTCTTCCCTTGCTCTTGAAGTACATTTTTCACTGTCCCATGACAACTGTTTCTCCTCAGCCAGTTGTTATGTGACAGCTGGGATATTTTGAGTCCATTGTGAAGGGGTTTTGAGGAAAACTTCAATTCACACCATTTAAAGATCAAGAACAGATGAAAGTTCCTAAGAAAGGCAAAGAATTGCAGCATTCCTGAAACCCCAGCCTTTGTAGAGGTGGCTACTCATAAATGCCCCACACCAGAACAAATATCTTCTGTATTGTGTCCAGTTCTGAGCCCCTCAGTTCAACAAGGGCCTCAGGGAACTGCTTGAAGTAGTCCAGCACAGCACCACAAAAATGCTGAAGGGAGTGGAACATCTTTCTGATGAGGAGAGACTGAGGGAGCTGGAGAGGAGGAGACTGAGGGGTGACCTCATCAACCTTTTTACGTATGTAAAGGTGAGTGCCAAGAGGCTGGAGCCAGGCTCTGCTCAGTGATGCCCAACACCAGGACAAGGGGCAATGGGTGGAAGCTGAGGCATAGGAAGTTCCACAGAAATGGGAGGAGGAATTTTTTCCCTGTGAGGGTGACAGAGCACTGGAGCAGGCTGCCCAGGGGGTTGTGGGGTCTCCTTCTCTGGAGATATTCCAGACCCACCTGCATGCTCTCCTGCGCGATCCGGTGTAGGTGCTCCTGCTCTGGCAGGGGGCCTGGACTGGATGAGCTTTTGAGGCCCTTTCCAACCCCTGATGTTCTGTCACTCTGTGATTCTGTGGTTTCAGATTCATTATTTTTACAAATACAATTGCAGCTTCAGTTTCCTGGAAACCAAGCCTGGGCCACAGTGGGTTATATGATTGCTCCTCTACATCTTAGCACACTGGGTTTTCCAGTGCTGGCTAAACTCCACCCTGGACAAGTGTTCATTGCCTGGCAGATCATTCAAGGGATCTTTTTGTGCAAGTGACAGCTGAAAGGCATTACACTGTACTGTAAATCATCTAACTGGAGCCTAGAATGTGTGAACACCAAACCACAGGCTCTGACAGAACATCAAGATCTATTTGTGTTTTGGACAGCTTTAACATCACCAGTCCAGTTCAGCCACATCTAACAAGAATAATCTATTTAGTTTTCAGCAAGGTCTTCTACTGGATATTGTATACCTGTGTGGTGGTGTCCTCTAATTACTTGAGGTTTCTTACTGGGGGATTTTGTTATTGCAATGAGTTTTATTCTCTTGAAAGGTGACAGAATGCTAGCTGAGGAAGACAAAGTCTGTCCACACCACAGTTCTTCAGGAGCAGTAGCAAACCTTGCAGCAGTTCCAGAAGGACAGAAAAAGACAGTCTGGAATGAATAGCAGAAAACTAATTGAACTCTTCTCATTCATCCTTGAATTCTCCACATCATGGGAAGGGTCTGCTTCTTTTCTTCTGGGTTTAGTAAGTTCTGCTTTTAATAGATTTGTTTAAATAAAAACACATTTTGGGGGGATTGTTTTCACAAATCATCATTTTCTACAAGACCCATTTCATCAGTAACTCCTAAGTCACTCTACTCAGAAAGTCTCCTCATCCAGCATCCAGGCAGTTTGGCTTAGTATAAACTCAAAAATGTAAGTCATAGTCTGAAGCCAAAGGGTAACAAGCCAAGGAAGAAGCCAGAAGCTGAAGGAAAGCATGCTCTGGGCATGCACAACACACTCATTAAAGGGAGACCTGCTGGGGCCAGAGATGGAGCTTTGAGTAGACACTGCCACTGGCAGGAAGGATGACAGGCACTTACTGATTTGCCCTAGCACTGAAATATCAATTAGTTGTTACAGCCACTTTGCAACCATATTTACACTCAAGTTCAGCCCAGCTTTTTCGTTTACACATTCATCAGAGAGAAAGACTTGGTCTGTGGAGACATCAGTATGCTGTAGCCAGCCTAGGGCTTAGAAGGAAATGATGACTTTGATGCTGGAGCATCCATCCACCCACTCACCCGCCAAGCAGGTCTCCCCTGGACCTGCTGCCAAAGAAGGAGATACCACACTCACAAATGGCCAGCACTGTATCACTTTCTGTCGAGGAAAGGTGTTCACAGCCTCCAGGTTGCCTACCTTCTCTGCTGGCCTTGCCTTCTCCAGCTGTTCATCTGTTTCTTGGATGCCGCTTCTGAGTAGACAGAACCAGCTGACAGACACAAGGGTACCAAAGCATGTGGCTTAGCAACATTAGGAACCAACCCCCAAGCCACAACAAGACCCACAGATATCATACATCCCCGAGACATCACCTGAGGAGAGAGTGTCATGGGCACAGCAGTGCAAACATGACCCTGCTCCAGGGGCCAACAACTCTGTCATCACCTTTACTTTTTTGACCCCCTTCTTCAGGCTGGACCCCATTATATAGCATGCTAAGCAGATTCCTTAGCTCTGCTCTACCACTAATTTCACCAGAGCCAGGGTACCCATACTGCTGCTGTTCCTTCCAGCAGCTACCCTCTGACAGACAGTTGGTCTCAGTGCACTCCTAACACTCACTGGGTGACAGATGCAGAAACACCTCCCACAGCACCCTGTCACCACCTTTCCACTTGTCTCAATCCCTAGGAAAGCCACTTCAAGTGCTGCCATGTTGCACAGCAGATCAGAAGGAGTGGTGAGTGTGCACCCCTGGGTCTGTGAGACATTGCCAGGTCACTTCCTTGCCATTTGGGCTGCTGTGTTTCGGCCTTTTCAACTTCCAGCAGTTTGGATGCCTCCTGTGTTTGAAGCTGCTGGAATCACATCAAACAGCCATGAGCAAAGAATGCTGTTGAAGGATTTATTCAGCCTGGTTATGAGTGTTACTGACAGGAGAGAAAGGAACAACAAAGATTTCTCAGTTGCCATTGTGATCTACCCATTAAAAATATATATTAGGAAAGCAAGAAAGGTTCTTTTTACTATCAAAAGTGTTTAGCTGGGCATTTTACTGCAGACTCTGAGCAAGTTCCAGGTTGCCTGGCTTACATAAATACCTCTGTCGCCAGGCTTTTGCAGAAGTCAAATGTTTCTAATTGAGTATTAAGCCTTATTAAGTGGCAACCATGAGATACAGCACATCGTTTAACAGTATCAGGAAGGTGTAGAGAAGATGAAGTCAGACTCTCTCTTCCAGGAGGTGCCCAGCAGCACGAGAAAGAACCTGCAGACCTAAGCTGCAACAAAGGACACTGCAATTCAGCTAAAAGGGGAAAAAAGGATTTGCCATAGGGATAGCAGAGGCTAGCCAGAGATTAACGAGTGGTGCAATCACAGCTGTCAGTACTGGATGCAGTCCCCTGCAATATACCCATAAATAACCTGGATGAAGGAATAGAGTGTATGCTCGGCATCTTTGCTGATGACACACAACTGGGAGGGGTGGCTGACACACCAGAAAACTCTGCTGCTGTCCAGAGTGACCTGGCCAGGCTGGAGTGTGGGGCAGAGAGTAATCTTAAGAAAGCCAGAAAGGGCAAATGTAAGGTACTGCACCTAGGGAGCAATAACCCCATGCATTGGTACATGATAGGGACTGACCTGCTGTAAAGCAGCTGTGTGGAAAAAGACCTGGGAGTCCTGGTGGACAGCAGGATGACCATGAGCCAGGAATGTGCCCTTCTGGCCAAGAAAGCAAATGGCATCCTGGAGTGCATCAAGAGGAGTGTGGCAAGCAGCTCTTGGGAGGTTATGCTCCCCCTCTACTTTACCATGATGAGGCTTCATCTGGAGTACTGTGTCTTATTCTGGGTTCCCCAGTTACAGAAGGACAGGGAACTGCTTGAGAAGTCACAGCAAAAGGGTATGAAGATGATTAGGGGACTAGAACACCTCTGCTGTGAAGAAAGGCTGAGGGACTTGAGGCTTTCTAGCCTAGAGAAGAGAAGACCAAAGAGGCAGTTTATTAATGCCTAGAAATACTTAAAGGGTGGCTGTCAGGAGGATGGGACCAGATTTTTTCAGTGCTCCCAGTGACAGGACAAGAGTTAATGGACATAAACTTGAACACAAGCATTTCTATCTAAACATGAGGATGAACTTCTGTATTTCAAGGGTGGAGAGCACTGGAACAGACTGCTCAGAGAGGTGGCGAAGTCTTCATCTCTGAGTCATTCCAAACCACTTGAATGCCATCCTGTGCAACCTGCTCTAGCTGAATCTGCTGTAGCAGAGGGGTTGGACTAGATGATCTCCAGAGGTCACTTCCAATCCCTATCATTCTATAATGATGTGATTAGGGAAGGAATGGAGTTTCCATTTTGGGGGTGTACACTCTTGCCCCATGCAGCCTGATGCAGCCCCCAGCTGGTCCTTATCTGAGCAGAGGTTTGGATCAGATGATTTTCTCGGGTGCCACTGAGCCCACATTATGATTCTTTAATGGCCTTAATGAAGGGACACAGACAGGCATGTCTAGGCTCTGTAATAAGATCACAGACAGGCATGTATTGTATCTCCTGTCTACGTGCTAGTTTCACACATCACGTGGAGATGAGTTTAAGACAACAGATGAAACCATCCATGTCAGACAAGTTCAGCAGCAGTGAGTCCCTCAGACTCAGACTGCATTTTAGAAGTCTCACAGTTCAGTCCTTGGAATGCACAAGCATGACCTAGAGTGCTCAACCTCAATTCCCCCCTCCATATCTGTACCTGAAGACATCCAGAATTTGAAATGATTTAGCCTCTGGATGTGCATGTCTAAAATATATCCTTTAATAGACACCTTTGCATTTATAAACAGCTTTGTAAGCCTGAGGTACAATTTGACCATGATTTGCCATGCTCTGCAATAGTCATAATCCCACCTATCATTAATGACCTGCTTCACAAGCAGCCACACTTTACAAAGGCTGGAACCCTTAGGGCTGCAGCTTTCTCAGTGTTGGTTGCCATCTTCCATGCTGCACGTTGGGTCAGAGCAGGAAAAGTATGAAAGTGGGTGGAGACAAAACCAAGAAGAAGTAGTGGAGAAAAAAGAATTGCCTAGCAATATGTGTAACACATTTTGGTATAAAAGGGACAGGTGAATTCACAGAACCAAGAAGTTGCAATGGACCTTTGGAGATCATCCAGTCCAACCCCTAGGATAGTCCACACAGGAATGCATCCAGGCAGGTTTTGAAAGCCTCCAGAGAAGGAGATTCCACAACCTCTCTGGGCAGCCTGTTCCAGTGCTCTGTCACTCTCACTCTAAAGAAGGTCCTCCTCATGTTGAGCCAAAACCTTATCTGTTCAAGTTTTCATCCATGGCTCCGTGTCTTATTACTCTGCACCACCAAAAAGAGATTGCCTCCCTCCACTTGACACCCACTGCTCAGATATTTATAGGCATTGGTCAGATCCTCTCCCAGTCTTCTCTTCTTCAAGAGTTCCTGGGATGGCAGATTTTTCCTCTCAGCACGGGAAAAAAATACTCAAGCACGGCTGTCTTTAGAAAGGAAAGAACAATAAGAAATCAATGAGGAGACAAATAGGAACATGAAATATCACCCCAAACCCTTCTGCCTCTCCCTCTGACTGGTGGCCACTAATCTTTCATTTCCCCATGCAGCACACAAAGCAAATATCCTCTCTTTGCAGCACTTTCTTTCCTCCTGGTGAGAGCCACAGTACTAAAATACCTGAGTTTCAGTTAGTATTCTCACCCTAGTTTGGAAATACACCAGGGGGTTTTGTGGGTGTAACATAAGTATCTCCCACTGCAATTAGTCCCTGCTGCTGGGAGAGGAACGAGCTGCATCAGCTTTGCCTTTCTGCTCAAGTGCTGCTGCAGTTTCAGGTCATCTTACAAGAGTGGCATTGTCTCCTAAAATTACACTACTAATTGCAGTTAGTACACCCAAGCCTAGATGAATGCAACTTTGATGTGTGTATTACCCCTACACAATTCCTCTGGCATGCAAATGGCAGCTACAGAACAGGACTCAAATACAGCTTGAAATCAAAGATCTAAGGCCAATTTATCTAGTGCCCCTAGAACTACCCAAGTTGCTTGTTCCAGTGCCAGATTGTGATTGACCAAAATTTACTCACAAAACATTTCCCACTGCAAATAAGACAAACTGCAATCATTATTAGCCCAGTTGGTTTAAAAGAAAATTAAAAAGCCTGTGGTTAGCTGCAGTTTTGGTTGGGCTGCCTGGCAGATATCAGCTGCCAACTAGCACAGCAGAGCAGGCTTGAGGGACTGGGTGTCAGGGGTATGAAAATCAGAACAAGATGGGCTTCAGGGTGGCATGAAATGATAGAAAGGAAAGAAATAGATGATGTGGTTGAAAACAGCAAGGTTAAAAAAGAGGAAATAGTAGCATTTAAAGGAATATAAGGGCACATAGAGCAAGCATAGAAAAGCAATGAACAGATGTGAGAAAAAGGAGGAAATTGAGAAAGAAAACAAAGTTGACAGGTCGAAAATCAAAACAGAAGGATTAGCCAAAGATACTTCCCTTGAACACTTGCCACAGACTAGCTTACCAGGGCAAGAGCTTGGCCATGTGCTTTCATCCTTTAGAATGAGCCAGTTTAGGCTTCTGCTGCTGCAATCAGACACATGAAATTCCCATTTCTTCCATTAAACAGCTACAAGCTTGAGTCTGAGAGCAGAGCTCTCCCCTGCGCAGCTGGAAGGAAAGCCCTTGCCACGTGGCACCTAGTCCTAGCTGCTTTGTGTGCAAGCTCTGCCACAAAATCCTGATTGAAAAAAAGAATTCATATAGGAAAAAAAAGAAATGCCAGGTGAGTAACTTAGCAGTCCATTGTGACAGCTCTGCAGAGCTCAAAAAAAGACAGGCACATTTGATTAACAGGTTCATAACTGTATAGTTCGGGGAATGGGAGAGTGAGAATCATCATAGGAGCAGAACCTTTTTCACTACCTGAAGGGAGGCTGTAGCCAGGTGGGGGTTGGTCTCTTCTCCAGGCAACCAGCAATAGAACAAGGGGACACAGTCTCAAGTTGTGCCAGGGGAAGTACAGGCTGGATGTTAGGAGGAAGTTGTTGGCAGAGAGAGTGATTGGCATTGGAATGGGCTGCCCAGGGAGGTGGTGGAGTCACCATCCCTGGAGATGTTGAAGCAAAGCCTGGCTGAGGCACTTAGTGCCATGGTCTGGTTGATTGGCTAGGGCTGGATGCTAGGTTGGACTGGATGAGCTTGGAGGTCTCTTCCAACCTGATTGATTCTATAATTCTATGTACTGAACGGAGTCCATTGTAGCAAAATCAAGTGATGCTGTGTCGCACATGTTGACTTTGCCACACATTGAAATTGTAATAAGAACAAGATGACTGTGGTGAAGCCATGGAGCTGAAGCCCTCTGTTCTTACACAAACTTGGACAGTGAGCTTGGGCAAGGAAACCACTAAATCTCCAGCTGTAAAATGGGAGTAATAGTCAAATTAAATTTGTCCAAATGAGCAAACCCTCAAAGCCTGGACTATTCTGGTGGGGGGTGTCATGAAGGTATTAGGTGCCTGGAAGGGCCAAGCTGCAGAAGGATAGCTTTAGATTAGATGTTAGGAAGAAGTTCTTCACTATGAGGGTGGTGAGACACTGAAACAGGTTGCTGAAGGAGGTGAAGGAAGCCCCATCCATGGATATTTTTAAGACCAGGCGGAATGTGGCTCTAAGCAACCTGATCTAGTGTGAGGTGTCCCTGCCCATGACAGGGAGGTTGGAACTAGATGATCCTTGTGGTCCCTTCCAACCCTGAAAATTCTGTGGTTCTATGATTTTGACTGAAAACTGTTTTGAGAAGCATCTCTCTTCTGAAGTAAGGCACCCAGGACAACGAGACGGCATCAATAACAAACACTTCATTCTGTGGTCTTTTCCTGAGCCAAAAGCAAATGTTCCTGCAAAATATGCAATTAACATGATGCTAAAATTGTTCTGTGGCAATGAAAGTACTCAGAAGCATTCATTTTTAGCTCCCAAATTATTTGGGAAGACTTTTCAAGGGACTGCATAACCACAGTCATTGTCAGCCTCAGATTATTGTGCCACCCTTATTCCTATGGCTGCAAATCTCTCAAAACATTTAGACTCCCTCTCATTAGCACTGGCAAAGTACTGGCAACTTCTCGGGTAATTTAGCTCTTCCTCTAGGGTGAGAAGTCCCTCTCTGCTCAGATGTGCATGTGATGAACATATGTATAGGTAGGGAAAAGTGCTCAGCTTTCCTTCCTCTTAAATCACTTTTTTTCAGTGATCTTTTCACAGAGCATAAAGAAGTTTATTTTTAGCTGCCCTTTAAACTGAAACCCAGTGGGACATTACACATGAAACAGCTTTGCTGAAAAGTTGGTGTGAAGGCTTTTCTCTGTGGAAAAGAAAGCTTTGCACATTAGGCTTTTCTTCCATCTCTCCTCTATCCACACCCCCTGCAATTTATACCAATTATCGTGCCCCAGAAAACACCGAGGTTTTAGTTGGTTGTTCTGGCTTCCCACTTGATCCGGGTCCTGGCAGCTATTTCCTGACAACTGCCACCTGTCTACCTGGGCCAGCTGTGGCAAACTGACAGCTAATAACCAACCAGCAGTTGGAGCAGTTTGGTGGGAATTTGTCCTGACTGCTGCGCTCTACAGCAGCTGCATCCAGCAGTCTGCTCTCCTATGACAAGTGTTTTAGAACAGGACTGTGTGGTGGGTTAGGAACTTCACACACACACACACTATAGAGATGTACCAGACCAGCTCAGATGGCTTGGAAATAAGATGAAGCTGTCTTTACAGCAAAAGTAGATTTACAAGCATATGTACCCAATGGATGTACAAATATTTACAATTATAGACAAATCAGAAACCAGGCAGAAATCTAAACTCTCTCCAGAACAAACTGCCCAGAAGGGACTCAAAGCTGCCTTCAAGAAAAGACTGGATGAGGCACTTAGTGCCATGGTCTAGTTGATTGGATAGGTTGGACTGGATGATCTTGGAGGTCTCTTCCAACCTGGTTGATTCTATGATTCTATGGTTCTCTTTCTTCCTCTACTTTCCCAGGCAGACAAACAAAACAACCAGCAAAGCTGATGTTGTTTTCTGTTGGTGGAGACATATTAGAGTGGACTGAGGAGGAAGCAAATAGATCCAGCATCCCAGAGCAGAGTGGGACAAATTGTTGACATTTTGGCTTTTTATCCCTCTCAGCAAACCAGTGAATGATACAGTCTTCATCATTATCTTCTTTTTACAACCAATGATCTAATTTCTCTCATTAAAATATTCCAATTAGCCTCAAAGTGGTACAGACTGTTCAAAACTTAGTAAGTAATCTCTTAGGTGCAAAAGCTGGACTACAGATTCTGCCCTCCACTGTCTGCATGGGTCTGGGAGGAAAAGAAGACTTAATATTGGCTCCCTGTGACTGTTTCCAGTTGGTGATATCAGATGAGGTGAGATTCAGCTCTGAATTGGGAAAAAAACAGAAAAGATTAGGGGTTTCCAGGGAGAAAGGAAAAGAGCATTCCTGAAGTACCACGAGAGCAGGTTACATGTAGGCATCCCTGGAGGATTTAAGGCCAGGCTGGATGTGGCTCTGAGAAACCTAATCTAGTGTGAAGTCTCCCTGCCCATTGCATGGGGGTTGGAACTAAATGATCCTTGAAGTCCCTTCCAGCCCTGACATTTCTATGATTCTTTTATTCTATGATTATTTTTTTTTTCTCTGTTAAATGAACCATGTCCAAACTACTTCCATCCTCAGTGGAGGAGGTAACAACTCTGTAAAAATTTTCCAAACTTCAAAGCCAATGCAGCAGCACCTTCTTTGCCTTTGTGATTAAGATGTAGAAGAAACAGTCATGATGAGGAGGCAGAGTGTTTGCAAGGGGAACAAAGTGGTCTATCTGGATGGTATGCAGTGGGATTTGGGGAAGTGGCTGTTCATAAAAGGTTTAAACCTTCTTCATAGAATCATAGAATCATAGAATCAACCAGGTTGGAAGAGACCTCCAAGATCATCCAGTCCAACCTATCCCCCAGCCCTAGCCAGTCAACCAGACCATGGCACTAAGTGCCTCACCCAGGCTTTGCTTGAACACCTCAAGGGACGGTGACTCCACCACCTCCCTGGGCAGCCCATTCCAATGGACTAGGCAGGAAATATTTTGAGTAACAAGAAAATGCAGCTCCTTGGTTTGTGTTCAGTTCATTCCTGCTTTTTTTAGGCTAATTTTGTAATCAGGCTTTTTCAAAGAAGGGAAAGAGGAAGGGGAAGGGAAAGAGGAAGGGGAAGGGAAAGAGGAAGGGAAAGGGGGAGAGGAAGGGGAAAAGAGAGGGAGAGAGGGAGGGGTGGAGGGGGAGGAGGAGGGAGAGAGAGAGGTGGAGGGAGAGGGAGAAGGAAAGGGAAAAGGGGAGAGAGAGGGGGGGAGGGGAGAGAGGGAAAAGGGAAGGGAAAGGGAGAATGAGAGGAGACACTGTTACCTGAAGCAGTGGCACTTGCTACTAGCCTGCAGCAGAGAGAAGGCATGTTCCTCGTCTAGGCTTCTCATGGGGTTGAAGCATCTAATAGCAGCAGCAGTGCTTCTTTTATAAACAGTGCTCACCTTTTGAAGATGTGGAAGCTCTACCTTTCTGTCAGCAATTGTGAGGGATTTTTTTCCTGCCTTTGCAATACTAATGATACTTTTTATAGCCACAGCTGCCTACTTGGGCAGTAATTAAGCATTAGTGTCTGGCACAGAAGCACTGGGCTCAAGAAGATGCACCCAGTTAATCTGTTTATTTTCAAAGCTTCCTTCCCTGACATTGGAATGGGCTGCCCAGGGTGGTGGCTGAGTCACCAGCCCTGGAAGTGTTTAAAGATCGTTTGGATGTGATGCTTGGGGATATGGTTTAGGGTGCATCTTGTAGAGTAGGGTTATGAGTGATCCTGAGAGCCTTTTCCACCCTGAACGTTTTCTGTGAGCCTGTGATTATTGTTGGGTTTGTGGGTTCAAGTACTTCAGGCTAATCAGGAGATAAAGAGGCTTTTTCTGGCTACTGAAGCCATCTCCAGCATCTGCCCTGTCCAGAGGGAAGGAAAGCTCTGCTCAAGGAAGCAAAAATAAAAAGCCACCACAATTGTTAGCTGTTTGCTGGTATGTTTAGGCAATGAGATCAGAGTGGTCAAGCCAAAGAAAAGTTTGCTGAGCTGTGATTAAGAGAAGCAAAAAGCTTCTGGCACGCAAGTTTTCATCTTATAGTAAATCAAAGAAGTCTTTCATGAGCAAAGCCCTTTCCACTCTGGGTAGGTGTTTACTTGTAGCTGACAAAAGGAACAACAGGCAGCTTGTGCAGTAGGTTAGAAAAGACTGGTCAGAAGTTAGCTTACATTCAAAAGCAGTTCCTGTAAACACGATTGTATAACATGCTGATCTTTGACAGCAAACATCTGCTTGTTCCTCTCAGTAATTCCCCCACTGTCTTCTAGCAAAATATTTTGAATTCAGGGTAATAAAAGCATCTTCATGCCATGTCCAGTCTGCATGCACATAATCACTGAATCGTAGAATCAACCAGGTTGGAAGAGACCTCCAAGAGCATCCAGGCCAACCTAGCACCCAGCCCTAGCCAGTCAACCAGACCTTGGCACTAAGTGCCTCATCCAGGTTTTTCTTGAACACCTCCAGGGATGGTGACTCCACCTCCCTGGGCAGCCCATTCCAATGCCAATCACTCTCTCTGCCAACAACTTCCTCCTAACATCCAGCCTGTACTTCCCCTGGCACAACTTGTGACTGTGTCCCCTTGTTCTGTTGCTGGTTGCCTGGCAGAAGAGACCAACCCCACCTGGCTACAGCCTCCCTTCAGGTAGTTGTAGACAGCAATGAGGTCACTCCTGAGCCTCCTCTTCTCCAGGCTAACCAATCCCAGCTCCTTCAGCCTCTCCTCGTAGGGCTGTGCTCAAGGCCTCTCCCCAGCCTCGTCGCCCTTCTCTGGACACGCTCAAGCATCTCAATGTCCCTCCTAAACTGGGGGGCCCAGAACTGAACACAGTACTCAAGGTGTGGTCTAAGCAGTGCAGAGTCCAGGGGCAGAATGACCTCCCTGCTCCTGCTGGCCACACCATTCCTGATGCAGGCCAGGATGCCACTGGCTCTCTTGGCCACCTGGGCACACTGCTGGCTCATGTTCAGGTGGGTATCAATCAGCACCCCCAGATCCCTCTCTGTTTGGCTGCTCTCCAGCCACTCCGACCCCAGCCTGTATCTCTGCATGGGGTTGTTGTGGCCAAAGTGCAGCACCCTGCACGTGGAGCTATTTGCTATCTTTTGCAAATATGACTTGACTCCTTTACTGACCATTCCTGATTTCAGTGGGATGTACTCAGGACACATTAGGATTAGGATACTGCACTGTCCGAAAGAGACACTTGCAGTGGTTCTTCAGCAGCTGTGAGAGTTGGGAATGTTAGAAAAGCAACATGTTTAGTTCTCAGGGGAGAAAGAGGTGTCTCATGTTTCTCAGGAGCCATGTGAATGGAAAAGTACACACCATGGCTACTAGGGGGAAGGCCATGCCACTGCCAGCCACAGGAATGACTGCAGGCAGGTCTCACCGCAGCTCAATAGCCTGTGACAGGTTGGTTGGGCACTGTGCTGAAAACAAGAAAACATCAGCATCTCTACTGGATTAACCCTGAGGGTAGATCAAGGAACAAGTTTGACTGTCATCAGTAGACAGCAGGTCTTAGGTCATTTGAATTAAATTTATGCTGGTCATCACATGTTCCCTCTCTTATCAGTGAAGCCTGCTGCTGGAATAGCTGCTCTGGTGTTTTGTTTGCCTAGGATGGAGAGAATCATGCTGCAGAAAGGTTTGCTTCTCTCGTTTAGTTAGAGATAGCATCTGAAAGTCTGTCTCAGCTGCAAACATCAACACTAGGCCAACGAGAGCCTTCTGAAGCAAAGAGTCAGGAAAGACAAGTTCAGAGTGGTTGGGTGACTTGGCTAGAAACTTCATCATATCTTTCCAGCAGGTGACTGGAGAGAGCTCAAGTATTTTGGGAAACAATGTGTTTTGTGGTTTACTTGAAAGCAAGTAGCAAAAGATGATCAACATCATTGAAAATCTAGACATATTTATTCTCTAAGCCTCCAATGCAGCTACCTGGACCTGGGTTGACACTAAAAGGAGTCATGGTAAACTAGAATCAAGAAGTAGCATGTGTGGATGTACGTCAGGACATGTTTTCATCCCTTAATAGATATAGCCAAGTTCTAGAGACAACTGGGCACGCAACCTTCTGTGGAAATCAGTGAAGTTAAATATCTAAACACAGATGTGGACCTGGCACAGACATATATGAAGAATTCCCTTATCTAGGCAAAAATCTCAGTCTTCAAAGCTGATGCTGTGCACTGTGCTGGCCTTTACCTGTACAGCATTTTCAGATCTGGTTTTGAGTAATGTCAGATGTTGAGGTCTTCTCCCAGGCAACCAGCAATAGAACAAGGGGACACAGTCTCAAATTGTGCCAGGGGAAGTACAGGCTGGATGTTAGGAGGAAGTTCTTCAGAGAGAGAGTGATTGGCATTGGAATGGGCTGCCCAGGGAGGTGGTGGAGGCACCGTCCCTGGAGGAGTTGAAGCAAAGCCTGGCTGAGGCACTTAGTGCCATGGTCTAGTTGACTGGCTAGGGCTGGATGCTAGGTTGGACTGGATGATCTTGGAGGTCTCTTCCAACCTGGTTGATTCTATGATTCTATGTTGTACTGCTTGCTAGTGGTTTCTGATGACACTGGGGATTTTCCTATTGCCAGTAGAAAAACTCTGTCTCTTTATCTTCTCAGTTTCATATATTTTTATAAAACTAAGTGATAACCAAATGTACATAAACCTGAGCATCAGTTTTCTTAATCTAATGGATTCAGATATTGTGGATATTCTGGACAGGGCTCTGGGCAGTCTGATCTAATTGAGGCTGTCCCTGCTGACTGCAGGGGTGTTGGACTAGATGAGCTTTGGAGGATCCTTCCAACCCAGACCATTCTATGATTCTACAGCTTGAAAGTTTGAAGCATGACTTGTTTGTGCACAGGGAGAACTTTAAACAAAGAACAGGATAAAATGCATGACCACAGAAGGTGGTTATAAAAGTTTCTCGCTCTTGCTTTACTTTCTAGGTGAGCACCAGATTGAAGAGTACATCTAGAAAACACACACTGGGGAGAGTGAAGATTTGTTCTGTCAGTTAAAAATTCTTGTTTCTTGTGTCAGTTCAAATTATGCTGTGGTTCCTGAATTGTAAGCCATGGAGTGGAGCTGGATGTATTAGTTGTGCTACACAACCTCCCTCCTGCACACAAATTTCCTTTTTATCCATTCGTGCCCTGTGGTGGAGTTACTACATCCACCTGTGTATCCTCTGGTTGGTAAAATACAGAGCAGGTGAAATCAGGAGGAAACTTAGATGAGATCAAAAGATATGTTCAAAAGGAGGGCTTAAGCCATCTGGAATCCCTCAGAAGTGCCAGCCACACAAACGAGGCTGGCTGGCATCCCAAGTGGAATTTGTTTCTTCCCTTTCTTCTGGAGCTGGAGGAAGTTCAAATGAACACTGGGCTAACACTTGTCACTTTCTTTGTGAGGAGGTTCATTGTTTGAAGAGGAGAGGTCAGGCACAGATTTCAAGAATGCCCAGACTGAGACCCTGAAAGTTTTCTGCTTTTGTTTAGGGAGCTCTTCAAGACAGGGGGGGGAAAAAAGTGGATTACTCTCTGTTTTTCCACTGTTCCTTAATATACTTTGACTTGTCCTACATGTTTCTTTAACTGAAGCAGAACAAATCTAGGAAGATCACAGGAAAAATT
The DNA here is from genome assembly GCF_015220805.1 of Pogoniulus pusillus. Classification (NCBI taxonomy): domain Eukaryota; kingdom Metazoa; phylum Chordata; class Aves; order Piciformes; family Lybiidae; genus Pogoniulus; species Pogoniulus pusillus. Next base: position 3,529,032 of record NC_087267.1, read on the forward strand.
TGTTTGGCTCTTTGTTTGGAAAGTCTCTCTATTTAAAAGAAGCAAAATAAACAAAATGAGATCCAAGCCTTTGATTTCAGAGAAACCAGCCTGGCTGTATGGTAAGTAAAGAAGCTAGGGACTGCCCTGCTGCAGCTGGAATGATGTATGTGATTCCATGGCAGAAAGAACAGGATTGCACATCTAAAGTAAAGAAATATGCATTTTTAGTGCTAGAGCCAAAACTGCAATTACAGGGAGCCACATACCTCCAACATCTGCATATTGGGAAGGAATCCTCTCTCTCCCCCTCTCCTTCTCCCTCTTTCTCTCTGTGCTAGTTTGAAGCAGGCTAGAATGTTTTGGTTAGAAGAACTAGATTGCAGGCTGTGGAAAGAAAACAGTGGTGATGTCTACTTCACTCATAGGCTTGCTGAGAAGTATGAGAACAAGAAATAAAACCATTTGATAACCACTCTCACCATGATTCACTCTGGCTGGGGCTGCTGGCTGAGCTGCATCTTGCTCTCTAACCTCATCCTCCAGTTTGGGCTAACCCACTTTGCTTCTTAACCTCTGGCTGAACCTCCATTCTTCCCTGGGACTGGGGTAAGGTTGAGAGGGGTGGGAGAAGGTGGAAGGGTGGTTGGGAGCCCCTCCTGGGGACTCAGGTTTCTGGGAGGGCTGTTGTGTTTCTCTATTACCTTTCACCTTGTATATTTCTGTATACACTGTAACTATCTGCTTGTATACTGTGCCAGCTGTAAATATAAGCTTCATTCATATTCCCAGAGCTGACTGAGTCTAGCCTGGGTGATTTCTAAAGTGTGTGGGGGGTGGGGAACACCCAAACCATCACACTCTCCCTCTCTCCTTGCATAGCTAGGTCTCTACCTGTTAAGCCAATGGCTTCAACACCTACCACAGTGCCTGGTAAGGGCAATGCCTGGTGAACACTGAATCTGGCACTGTGATCCAAAATGGAATGCAGAACACAGAGGCATCATGATGGTGCTGGCATGCAGAACAGCGTCCCAAAGCACAGGCTTCCAGCCTGCTCCTGGAAGTGTAAGTGTAGTCTTTAGTCTGTATTTACTTTGGCCTTAGTTGAAAATGGAAACTTCTTCACAGGTTCTGTAGAGAGCAGACTTACAGCTCCTGGCTAGACAACGTATCCACAGAGGATTCAGCTTACCAGTAACACCCTGCTTCTCTCTCTTTCAATGACTTCAGAGTGCTGGTCAAAGGCTAAGCACAGAAAGTGCAATAAGGACAAGCACAGGGTCCTGTATCTGGGCAGGAATAACAGCAGACAGCAGTACAGGTTGAGGGCTGCCCTGCTGGAAAGCAGCTCCATGGGGAAAGACCTTGGAGTTCTGGTGGGCAGGAAGCTCTGCATGGGACAGCAATGTGCTCTTGTAGCCAAGAGACCCAATGGCATCCTGGGGGGCAGCAGGAAAAGTATGTTTAGGAGGGCTAGGGAGGTTCTTCTCCCCCTCTACTCTGTCCTAGTGAGACCACACCTGCAATACTGTGTTTGGTTTTGGGCTTCTCAGTTCAAGGGTGGCAGTTCAAGAGTGTTGGAAACAGTCCAACAGAGAGCCATGAGGATGAGTAGGGCACTTGGGCATCTCCCCTAAGGAGAGAGACTGAGAGCCCTGGGGCTGTTTAGGCTGGAGAAAAGAAGACTGAGAGGAGATCTGATCAATGTCTATAAATATCTGGTGGGTGTGTGTCAAGGGGATGGGGGCAATTTTGGTGGTGCACATCAGTAAGACAAGGCACAATGGATACCAACTGGAACATAAAAGGTTTCACCTCAACATGAGGAGAAACTTCTTTAGAGTGAGGGTGATAGACCATTGGAACAGGCTGCCCAGAGAGGTTGTGGAGTCTCCTTCTCTGGAGACTTTCAAAACCTACCTGGATGCATTCCTGTGCAAACTATCTCAGGGGATCCTGCTTTGCTGTCTATTAAAAAACTTAATGTCTGTTTTTCATGGGGTGTGGGTGGTTAGAAAGCACTGTATGCTGTATATAACTGGTGCTGTCTCCATGGCTGTGCTAGTTTGAAGCAGGCTAGAATGTTTTGGTGAGAAGAGCTAGATTACAGGCTGTGAATGCCAGAATGGCAAAAGAATTCAAGTTTTGGTAAGGTCAGAGGTTTGAAGGATGACTGACTCCCACAGACCTATCTGCAGCATTCAGGAAGAAGAAAACAAGGGTTTCAGGAGTCTCACGCTGCAAGTATGAGGGTTTCCTTCATTTCTGAGAATCATAGGCAACATCTGAGTTCAAGCATTACATTCAATATGGGAAGGATTTATATTTAGCCCTTCTGTTGACACAGAAGTCATTCAGGGAAGCAGGCGGCAGTGGTAATTCAGGAGCCAGCAATCATGATTTCATTACCTTTGTTCTGTGTAACTAGCACAGAGTCCAAACCAGTAAACTATATACATCCTCAGGGTTTGGAAAGGGATTACTTTTTACCAAGCTGAAAACAATTGACTGAAATCGTTTGGGAGATGACTCTAAAAAGAAAAAATGTTAATTGGGAGATATTTAAGAGTATTTCACTAAATGCTAAGAAAGCCACAACCCCACAGTGGGGAAATAAGGCTGTAGTGCTTGCAAAATAACCTGACTTCTTCTCTTTCTCCTCTTTCTCCTCCTCCTTCCCTTTGTCTTTGTCCTTCTCCTTCTCCTCTTCCTCCTCCTCCTCCTTCTCCTCCCCCTTTTCCTCCTTCTCTTCCTCCTCCTTCTCCCCACTCCTCCTCCTCCTCCTCCTCCTCCTCCTCCTCCTCCTCCTCCTCCTCCTCCTCCCCTTTCTCCTTCTCCTCCTCCTCCTCCCCTTTCTCCTCCTCCTCCTTTTCCCCCTCCTCATCCTCCTCCTTCTCCTTTTTTTTCCCTTTCTTTTTAAGAATAAATTAATTAAAGGATTAATTGATAACATTGAATATCATTTAGAAACTATGAAATGTGAAAAGCCAATATGAAGACTCACAAGTAGAATTTTATGCCTGATGTGCCTAAGAACAACAAAAAAGTACTTTCCTTGATAGACCAACTGGAGAAGCAGCCTAACCATGGTGCTGGTTTAATATCACAGAATCACAGGAGGTTAGGGGCTGGAAGGGACCTCGAGAGATCATCCAGTTCAAGCTCCTTGCCAGAGCAGGATAATCTAGAGCAGATCACACAGGAATGTCTTCAGGTGGGTCTTGAATATCTCCAGAGAGGGAGTCTCCACAACCCCCTGGGCAGGCATTATTGGTGGCTTTGCAGCTGTAACAAATGACTTATGCTGTATTTCAGAAGAAGGGCTGTGGACAGCAACTCTCTCCCAACTCCTTTGTGACCACATTTGACCTCAAAGACTTAGATCCTCCCAATCTTTTTTTCTGTCTCTGTTTTCCTTTTCTACACTTAATCAGTTGTGCCACTTTCTACCTCATTTTCATCTCATAGGCTCCTGCCAGGAGAGCAAAACCCAAGGTTAACTTGTTACCTTACTCATGTAGCCTTCAGATAAATCTCCTACCTTCAGAAAAGTCAGGTGAGTTTCAGTACCCTTCTGAAAGAAAACTAAGCCCCTGATGCTGCTTCTAGCCCAACTTTGAGTGATGCCAGGAGCATCACTAGAGCTCCCCAGATCCATCAGTCCTTTCCCTGACCTTCTGGGATGTATACATCACCTTGGAGAGAGTACTGTGATTCGTCCTGATCCAGATAGGTTAGCATAAAACAGATTCTGCTGCAATTTTTTAAGTCTCAAGGCTAAAAGGCTACCATGTTGCTTTCCATCATAAATGACTGGTTATGGTGTCATATCAGTGCCAAGGAGCCGTGGCAGGGCAAAGGCGAATTAGAAAGAGGATAAATTAGGATGATCTTGGAGGTCTCTTCCAACCTGCTTGATTTTATGATTCTTATGATTCTTAAATGAAGGTGGAAGGATGACTCTCAAATGACTTTCCAGTACTGCAGGGTCCTCCAGTCAGAATACAGTCACTGTTTTTTCAGCAATGACAACCTGAGAGAAAACAGGGGGTGGAGAGTCTCAGAAACCACACAGACACCAAGAAACATTGTCTAACTCCAGTGGGCAGTTGCTAGATCTTATCTCCTCTGTTGGTCAAGGTTTCTCCCCACAAAATCCTGTAGGAACCTAGGTTTCCAAATCTCCTGAATCTTGTGTTCCTCATGCCTGTGGCACAGCACAATTCACAGGACAGATAAGGGTAAAAAACTCTGTTCAGCTAAGAGGACAAGACCTCTCCGGGAAACATCCACAGAAATTTTGGTAGCATCATACTTCTAGAAAGAATAAAACTTTCTGAAGATAACTTGCTTTGTAAGGGATAGAAATACTTGGTTTAGCTAATCTAAGGGTTTGCATCAAATGTGCATGAGAGGAATTGCACTGGAATCAAAGAACAACACCCTCCCAAAAAGAAATGCCATCATTTGATCAAGGATTGTGCCTTAACCATGGGAAGACCGACTTGCAACTGCTGTGCTTGAAAGATAAGAGCAGCTTGGAAGCATGAGTGGAAAGTGGAGACTGCTGCAGTGCACTGAACCAGCAAACCACAGGTTCATAGAAAATGCAGAGGCAAATTAAAGCTTAAAACAATGCAAGGATTAATTTACAAGAAACAGGGGGACAGATTGCACAGGGTAAGGGGAAAAAAAAGGTGCTCCTAAGCAGCATCCCTTGGATATTGCCATTTGCTCAGTGTCCTGGAAAGCAGTTTTCTTCTATACATCTACCTAAAAACCACAGAATTTTCATCCACAAAGTGTAAATTTTACCTGTAAAAATAGTTCAGGAGATGATTGCTTTCACTAACTGAACAGGCTTCTGGAGTATCATGAGGAATGATCTTTGGGAAAAAAATCACCTTATCCTTAGATGTAAGACCTAGGAGGAGTGTAGTCATTCACCTCATGCCCATGGTCACCACAAAGTGCCTCAGTTCCTTTTGGGAGTAGGTAAGCAATCCCATGGACCCAGCAATAGGGCAGCCACTCTATGGCTGCATGTCCAAGAGACCTTGGAGGAGAATCAAAGCTCCTTCACATCTGAGATAAGGACATAAATGTCCACAGCTGCAAGAAATAAGCAAGCAAAAGCAATCTGAAATAGGAAATTAAGTCATTCCTGTCTTCTTCAACAAAGAAAATATACAGGGGTGCTCCAACCTCTTGGCAGGTAGGTATGAATACTTATCAGGTAGGTACATCACACAGGGTGGAAACTGCCTCTGTATCTAATCCAAGTAGTAATCAAATATGCTTGGATTTTTTCCCTTATCTTTCCTCTGTCTGTACTATTTATGCTCTTTCAATTTGGTACTTCAGTTTCTTACTCCACTTACCCTGTATGGCACCAGTAGGGCTTTGGAGTATGGTAAACACTAATACTACTCTATCTATAGATATGAGGGTGGTGAGGCACCTCCACTGTACCAAGCACAACCTCTTGTCACTCACAGAACCAAAACCAAAACAGTCCTCCAGTTCTCTGTGTGAGTATTTGTGCCTTAGCAACATTGAGAGAAGAGAGCAGAAGAGATAACTTTCAGGGACAAATACTGTAGAGGTAAGCAGTCTGTAAAAGTGACAGCAAAGAGGGGATGTGAAGCCAGAAGCTATTGTGAGAATGTGCACCACTGCAATTCAATAGGAAATTTCCTTGCTGAGTGGTAGCCACCCTTGGATCAAATTTCTTTAGATCTGATTGCCTAAGGATGCTTCTGAAGCTTAAAAGCCTCTTGCACCTGTCCACCCAGCATAGCTCCCGTGTGCAGCAGCAGCAGCAGCACTTGAACGATGCAGAACACATCAGGAACTCCTTTCCTGATCACCAAGAAAATTCAGCTGCTAAATCCACTGCCCTGTGTCAGTTTCTTCACTGCACGAAACATGATTCCCTTTGAAGTAAAGTTTAGGGAGCCTTGGGTGTCTTAAAGGATTTATCTAATGGAAAACAGATGAATATTACATTCACTGCTTGAGGCATTGACCTCTCTTTCTGGAGTGATTCTTCCTGATACACAAGAGTCAAGTGCAAATTCCACACTGGTAAGAAAAATCCAGAGGGAATGTAGTCAATAAAACCCCACCTCCTTGATGCTTTGTCCTACAGTCTTTCTGCTCATAGCTTCGGTGCAGTTTTATGTGTGCTTCAAAAAGCATAACTGCCATTCTAGGAAGCAGGATACTGTCTACATATCCCTTCAAAATACCTTCACTTCAAGTCTTGTGTGACCAGGTCACAGCAGCTAAGATGTAGAAGTTACCTAAAGAAAATCCAAGAACTTTCCAGCTGATGTAGCCTCTCAGAAGGAGAATAGCTGAAAAGAGAGCAATGCTGGTTGCTTTTCCAGCCATGGGTTGCCATCTGAAGATATATGCCGTGCAGTGCAAAGGCCCCTTTGGAAGCAGCTCAAAGTGGTGTAAGATAAGCCTTGCTGCTCACTGTGCAATCTGACAGCTTTCCTTGGACCACCAGGTTTCTTGGAACCCACAGCTCAAGGTGGAAGCTTGGCCTGATTTAGAGGTACACTATGCTTAAGGAGGACAGGAAAAGGGTATCTTGCTGTCACATCTTAGCTCCCTTCGATAGGAGCAAGGATCTACCAAACACTGAGGGAAGAAGAACTCAATCCTTTCTCAACTAAGACCACTGTCTTAAGGCAGCTAAGGACCTAAGCTGACATGCTCTTCCCATCCTGAAATGGCCTTAACTTAAAACAAGAGCCTGCAGCACAAGCAACTAAAAGTCTGCAACATTAGCCAGGTGGGGTCGGGCTCTTCTGCCAGGCAACCAGCAACAGAACAAGGGGACACAGTCTCAAGTTGTGCCAGGGGAAGTACAGGCTGGATGTTAGGAGGAAGTTCTTCACAGAGAGAGTGATTGGCATTGGAATGGGCTGCCCAGGGAGGTGGTGGAGTCACCTTCCCTGGAGGTGTTCAAGAGAAGCCTGGATGAGGCACTTAGTGCCATGGTCTGGTTGACTGGATAGGGCTGGGGGATAGGTTGGCCTGGATGCTCTTGGAGGTCTCTTCCAACCTGGTTGATTCTCTGATTCTATGATTTCAAAAGCCAAGAAGAGAGCCTGGCAATAAGTCCCAGACAATGTACTTGTAACACTTACTTTGAGAGTAATAACCTCAGGGTTAGAGTACACAAGGCTGTACACAAGGCTCTAGTCCATCTCTGCATGGGAGTTGTGAACAAAACAACCTGAAGAATACGTTTAACCCACAACAATCCACATATGTGGATGGCAAAGCTTGAAAATCCTGTGGGCACATGTTCTGCCTGACAGAAAAGCAAGCAGGACTTACTCTCTGCTCTGTGATCCTGGATGGAGCTTAAAAGCTGGTGAATAATCACGATGCAATTTAGCAGTCCCATTTCCAATTAGTCAGCCTGTTGTGTGAGAAGATAAAAGAAGAAACTCCTTTCTATTTCTGTGTGATGGCTCTTTTCATCATCATCAAAGTACCTTCATCAAAGCTTTCCATACTCTCCATCAGGATCTCAGAGCAGAACACACCTGCTGGAAGGAAAAATGAGGCAGGCAGGCAGACAAAAGGAAAGGAGGGAAGGGAAGGGAAGGGAGGAAGGGAGGGAGGGAGGGAGGGAGGAAGGAAGGAAGGAAGGAAGGAAGGAAGGAAGGAAGGAAGGAAGGAAGGAAGGAAGGAAGGAAGGAAGGAAGGAAGGAAGGAAGGAAGGAAGGAAGGAAGGAAGGAAGGAAGGAAGGAAGGAAGGAAGGAAGGAAGGAAGAGAAAGCTTTATTATTGGGGCACCAAGCTGTTTGACAGAGAGACACTGACAGAGGATGTAAGTCAAACCCAGAACATGCTTGTTTATGAGATAACCCATTTTCTAGAGACCAGCAACAGCTCATGAGATCACTAATCAGTGTTGGCACCAGCAACACTGCACGGTAACCTGCTCAAAGGTGAGCACAGTGAAAAAAACCCAGCACCAGCCCATACAAACTGTGTACTTACAGCTTCCTTAGGGCAAGGATGCTTCTAATTCACTTTTTTTCTGGATACTGAATTTCAGCAAATACCGGTCTTGCATGTTGTACTGTTCAGGTCCCTCTAATAATCCTGAAGAGCTGCTCATGGCTTCAGAGACCAGAGACCATCTGATCCAAGTGATTCTTTCAGATCATAGAATCAACCAGATTGGAAGAGACCTCCAATCTCATCCAGTCCAACCTAGCACCCAGCCCTAGCCACTCAACTAGACCATGGCACCAGGTGCCTCATCCTGTCTTTTCTTGATGACCTCCAGGGACGGTGCCTCCGTGTATCTTTGTTTTGTTTTTACAGAAGTTGGACTAAAAGTAATCTTTTTCTTTCAGCTGACAGCATGGAACAGCTCAGCTCCAGTATTGATGATGAAAATCTTGCCTGTCATAGGAAAATATCCTCTACCTGAAGAGAGTTTCTTTCAGCTGCCAGCCCATCCTCCAGAGAGACAATTTCTTATAGCCTTTGTAGTGCTTAGTGTGCTGCTCCAGGACTGGTTCCAAAGATGCACTATCAGCCTGTCTCTGTACTTTGGGATCACTACTCAACGTTAGCAAGTTTACGAAGAGATGTCAAATAGAGCTGAGAGGCTGCAATGTGAAGTCACAGAATAATAGAAATGAATCATAGCACTGTCAAGGTTGGAAGTGATCTTGAGGATCATCTAGTTCCAACTCCCCTGCCATGGGCAGGGACACCTCACACGACAGCAGGTTGCTCAGAGCCACATCCAGCCTGGCTTCAGAAACTTCCAGGGATGGAGCTTCCATCACCTCCTTGGGCAACCTGTTCCAGTGTCTCACCACCCTCATGGTGAAGAACTTCTTCCTAACAGCCAATCTGAATCCACCCACTTCTGTTTTGCTCCATTCCCCCGAGTCCTATCACTACCTGACATCGTAAAAAGTCCCTCCCCAGCTTCCCTGTAGGCTCCCTTCAGACACTGGAAGGCCACAGTGAGGTTTCCTGGGAGTCTTCTCCTCCTCTCCCCTCTGAGCAGCCGCAGCTCTCAGCCCGTGCCCAGAGAGGCGCTCCAGCCCCCCGGCCGTCCTCACGGCCCTGCTCTGCACACGCTCCAGCAAGCCAAAGGTGAACGGCTTGGGAAACGCTCACCGCCTGAAAGCGGGGAGGGAGACTGGAAACGCTAAAGCAGAGGAGCTGCGGCAGCTCTGCGTGCATGGAGCACCAGTGGCACCTAGTGACCGCGCCGAGGGGATCACCGCCCAGCCACAGCAGCGCCGCGGGGCACGGCCTGGGTGCAGCACAGCCTCGCTGCAAGGCAGCTCTAACCCCCAGCAGGCAGCAACAGTGCATCTTCGTAGTCAGATGTTTTGCACCTGTTACAGAAGATCACTTGGTCGCTTGGACACACTGCTGGCTCATGAGAGCCAGTGGCATCCTGGCCTGCATCAGGAACAGTGTGGCCAGCAGGAGCAGGGAGGTCATTCTGCCCCTGTACTCTGCACTGGTTAGACCACACCTTGAGTGCTGTGTTCAGTTCTGGGCCCCCCAGTTTAGGAGGGACATTGAGATGCTTGAGTGTGTCCAGAGAAGGGCAACGAGGCTGGGGAGAGGCCTTGAGCACAGCCCTATGAGGAGAGGCTGAGGGAGCTGGGATTGGTTAGCCTGGAGAAGAGGAGGCTCAGGGCAGACCTTATTGCTGTCTACAACTACCTGAGGGGTGGTTGTGGCCAGGAGGAGGTTGCTCTCTTCTCTCAGGTGGCCAGCGCCAGAACGAGAGGACACAGCCTCAGGCTGCTCCAGGGGAGATTTAGGCTGGAGGTGAGGAGAAAGTTCTTCACTGAGAGAGTCATTGGACACTGGAATGGGCTGCCCGGGGAGGTGGTGGAGTCGCCGTCCCTGGAGCTGTTCAAGGCAGGATTGGACGTGGCACTTGGTGCCATGGTCTGGCCTTGAGCTCTGTGGTAAAGGGTTGGACTTGATGATCTATGAGGTCTCTTCCAACCTTGGTGATACTGTGTGATGTTCAGCTGTTGTCAACCAGTACCCCCAGATCACTTTCTGCCCAGCTGAATGAAACAAAGAAAATAGAAACAAACAAAACCAAAAAGAAAGCAAAACAAAGTAAAAAAAAAAAAGGCAAAAAAAAACCCCAAACCAAACAAAACAAAAACAAAACAAAAAACAAAAAAAACAAAACAAACCAGGACCTGAAGAAGTCAGGTGTGTCATCAGTATCAGCAGATGTTTTAGCCCATCTGGCCCTTTTCAGCAGCTTACTGTGCAAACCCAGGCATATTGGAGGCTCTCCTGCTGGGGCAGGCTGGGAGCAGCCAATGGGCTACCAAGTGAGTGGGAACTACATTCTGTCATGTTGTTGCCTCACTGGCTTAAGGCATGTCCCTGACCACTTTGAACATGTGAAGGATGGGCAGAGACCAGCACGTGGTGGATCTGACCCTTTGATTAGTTGATCATAAGCGACCTAAGATTAGGCACCAAAGCTGAGCAGTTTGCCTTCTCACAGAATTTCTTGCACCTTTTACCTGAATAGGTTGCTTCTTCTCTCCTCCCAACCTCTCCATCCACACACATTAGTTTCTATATCACCATCACTGGTCAGGCCTTACCTTGAGTGCTGTGTCCAGTTCTGGGCTCCTCAATTCAAGAGAGATGTTGAGGTGCTGGAAGGTGTCCAGAGAAGGGCAACGAAGCAGGTGAGGGGCCTGGAACACAAACCCTGTGAGGAGAGGCTGAGGGAGCTGGGGGTGTGCAGCCTGCAGAAGAGGAGGCTCAGGGCAGAGCTCATTGCTGTCTACAACTACCTGAAGGGAGGCTGTAGCCAGGTGGGGATTGGCCTCTTCTCCCAGGCAACCAGCAACAGAAGAAGGGGACACAGTCTCAAGTTGTGCCAGGGGAGGTCTAGGCTGGATGTTAGGAGGAAGTTGTTGGCAGAGTGATTGGCATTGGAATGGGCTGCCCAGGGAGGTGGTGGAGGCACCGTCCCTGGAGGTGTTCTAGAAAAGCCTGGATGAGGTCTAGTTGAGTGGCTAGGGCTGGGTGCTAGGTTGGATGGGATGAGCTTGGAGGTCTCTTCCAACCTGGTTGATTCTACCTGTTTGCTTTGAATCCATCTCATTGTCTGTTCTTTCATACCACACTTCCTGAGCTTGCTCACAAGGATGTTATGGGAGCCAGTATGGTGTCCTGAATCGTGCTGATTATCACATGCCAAAGTCAGCCTGCACAAGCCACAAAGCCTTGGCTTTTCAGTGGGGGAAAGCATGCAGAAGCACCCTACACACATGTGCTTTCCTGCAGTGTGCTGTATCCACCCTTCTCATGCACAAACTTTGACCAGAGCGCAGCTTCCAAAGGATGCTGTCACCAGCATTGAGATGTCCTAACCCAGTAGCTTCCAGGTGCCTGTGAAACCAGTCACCCAAACAGCACACGTTGCCTGCTGACACATGAGCTGCAGGTGCTGATCTGAGAGGACTCCACATCTTAAATCACTCTTAAAATCACTTGCAGGGTTCCATTGTGACTCCCTGCCTTGAACAAATCTCCCAACAGGAGGCAAGTGTAACTGAAGCAAACTAAGGATTGGCAACGGCAGGGATCCATTAGGATGAAATTCTGTCTCTTCATGCTTCGGTGGAGCTGATGTCAGGCGACAACGCTGGCTCCCTGCCTGCTGCCTGGGGATAGGCACCTGGTAACTCACTGCAAGGTCGAGAAAAACTCCAGACAGAACAATGAAACCACTCACCTTATTTCTGTATGGACAAATTTGCACGGCTAAAAACACATTGTGGAGATTTGAATCTGGTTTAAAGTCCTGAATTCTTAACATGAACTTTTATCTGGGTTGAAAACAGCAGTGCAAAAGGATGCAATTTATTCTTGTTTGAACTAACATCTTCTTGCCTTTCCGGCAGTCACTTAGGTTTTAATGAATGGATTCTGAAAGGGTTTCTGTTAATAGACAAAATTAGATTCTCCCTAGCTGCAGCTGCAGATGAAATCAACTGTTTGCTGTCTGCAATTCTGAAAAATTAATGTCTATCACCTACACAGTTTTATCCCCAAAACTAGGTAATTCTGACTAAACTCAGAATAGCTTTGGATCTGTTTCTACTTGCAGGACTGTAAGTGTCCTCGAAAGAGAACTGAATGCTCATTCCTTGACAGCTTCCACTTGATGATGGTGAAGCACATTCTCAGAAATAAAAGTTAATCTGATCCTAATAAAGTACTCTTAAACAAACAAACAAACAAACAAAACCCAAAACAAACAAACCAACAGGACTTGAGGAGTTGTCCTGGCAGGACAACCCCAACAGAATGCCATGTAGTTACAAAAAGCAAGCTTTGGTACAAGGCAGCCTCAAGGAGAACACAATAGAGGGTCTTGAGCAGAGACTCCTACTAACATGCTTCCCAGAACCCTCAGTGATGCAATCACCAGAACACATTTTCCTGTTCAGGAAAAATCTGTAAATGTCTCTGGACATTTCTGGTTCTCTGGACCTTGACATTCCACCTCAGTACCAAGTGATCAAGCTGCTTTTGCTGTACATTCAACAGGTAGATAGTGAACATCCTTTGAGATACTGAACAGCTCAAATGACATTCACTTTTCCTGCAGTAAACATTATCAAACTGATGCCCTGAGTTGCTGTGGTTCCTTCACCTCCATCCTAATAGTACCAGTGGAGTACAAGAACCTCAAAGCACATTTGTCAATTACTGACTAGGTCTGAACACCAGAATTAGCATTCTATTGACAATTCTTGCCCCAGACCAGTATCTGTGCAAAGCTTCTGTATTTTCCATTGTTTAATCCCATCTTAATGTGTTGCAAATCCATGCAGGTACTTGCAGCATTGAAGCAGTTTTGCAGAATGACAGTTCTTTTATTTTTATTGGTTCAGTACACAGCCACACAATACACTGAAGATAAGAAAAACTGGGGGAAACTGCTTCACAGTTAAGATTCTGAGAAGTCCATTTCTTCTAAATCAAGGCAGAAGTGATTCTCAAACAGTCCATAACCAGAAACTAAGTTCTACGTTGTTTTAAATGTACTAAGTGCTATAAATAATCACCAGTGACCATACTGCTAGAACCTCAAAAATAAGGCAGGGGCAAGACCTGATCTACACCAGTTTTCTATTTATAGTGTTCATACTTGTATATTATTTTATATGCACACACTTGTATGAAACGATGACAAAGTAAAACTGTCCCCACAACAACAAACAAGGTATATAGTACAGCTTCTAATTTATGGCACACAGTAAAACCAACATCACATTCTATAGGGTATGGGGCATGTGAATAAATAGATAATCATCTATTAATCTGCACAAAGAATATGGTTAAAGAGGAAGTATGAAATTACATACAGTGGTACTGATTCATCATTACTGCTTTTACTTCAGTCTAAAATAATGGCACTTCCATGGCATAGGAAAAACTTGGAAGCAATAGAGGAATAAATCACAGTCAATGTGAACAATTTGGCAGAGCTGCAAAGCTTTCAGAGCAACCTGAATTTCTTGGGAGTTTGAGTGCCTGATTTTGCAGCCTTGAAGTCCACTTACCCACATTTAGCTTCGCTGCCTGTCAGATACAGAGGGAGAAAGGTTTAAAACATATAAAGAGTTTAATGGTATTCACCAGCTTTGTTTTTTTTTCATTAGGAAGTATCTGGCTTATTGTTTTGCCAGTGCTCTTTCACACCAAACCAGGATCAAGCCTGTGGCAGTCCCATGAGTCCATCCCACTCACATAGATGTGTTTGTGTTGGCTATTAATGGTAAGTGGCCCTTTAAGTATCTAATCACTCTACAGAATTTAATGCCCTAAACTACTCTGGAACATTCATATATTTCACCTATTGCTAAACCAGCAAATACGATTTAATTACAAGCCTAACCTAGGAAATAGCTTTTAAATCCAGTGAAGGCAAGATACACTGTAATATTCATACAACTACACATAGAGTTGCATCTCAATTCCTAATTCTGTAGTGCTGCAATCCTCCAGCAGCAAGGAACAGAAATGTATGGATGTACATATGTAACAGAAAAAGAGCAAACCAGTGGCGTGGATGGGCTTGTCTATGGTATTCTCATGCTCACTGATCACATCTATATTAAAAAATGTACTAGCAGAGAACTTCTGTGAGAAGAGAAGCATAAATCGTTGCTCAAGAACATCTGAAGCCAGATGGCCCAATAGGTAAGTGGTAAGGCCAGACACAAAGTGATAGTTTGGATTGCTAGGGCTGCTTGTGCTTCTGTTATTTGTGCCTTCTCCAGCTACTCGGAGAGCGTGACGATGAGGTCTAATGGGGAAGGCTGCCTAACAGTCATAAAAACTGCCACAGGTGTCTGCTGCATCAGATAACTTATCCTTCAAGCTTTGAGCAGCCATGGCCATGCTGAGGGTTTGAAAGGCAGACGGTGGTTTTACGTCCCAGTTAGGTTTCAAGAGACTGCTTACTTCACACTGCAAATCAGTGCTTATTTTCCCACAGACCCAACAGCAGGGTGGCAGAGTGCTCCTGCGTTAACCTACCCTGTAACAACATGGGAACACAATTCTCAAAGACACGTATTTACACATCCAGTAAGCCTTTTGTCCCCATTATTTACAGATCAGAAATGCTTTGGGACATGCATACACAAACACTTTTTGGTTTTTTTTTTAGTTAAAAACAAAACAAAACACCAAAACCCCGACAAACCCCTGAAACCAAATGACACATTTTTGTTGTTGTTGCAGATCATCGTTTTCTGGTCCCACTGTTGCCATTGGCAGACTTAGTGAAACTTCTGCTCATCTGTGGGAAGTGCACAGTTGGCGTTCTCTCTGTGGGGCCATACAGCCCTAAATTCCTGGCTGTAGCTGATTTTCGGAGAGGTTTGACACTAGGAAAAGGATTGAAGACTTGTGGCTTTGGGTTCCCAGGCTGAGATTTAGCCAGGTTTCCACTGTTGCTGGATGAACTGGAGGACTCTGATAACCGTGGCTGGACAGACTGATGCAACGTTGACTCAGCATCAGCTCTGTTATCTGAGGTAAGTTCCAGTGCTTCCAGTTTTAGCTGAACCACAGACATGTTTGCAGTGCTGTCTGTAAAGGCAGTCTCAGACGTCTGCCAGTCAGTTTCTTGAGTAGTCCTGTCATCCAAACCACCTCCTTTCCTTTCTTCAAAGCCAGAATGTTTGGAAGTCTCTTCCTTCCTACCAGGACTATTTGTCTTACAGCTTTCACTCTGCTCATCTATCAGCCCTATGGTGTCACCATAGCCCAGCTGGCCCTTGACTCTGGCAATATTCTTCCTGTGGACTCGTATGTGAGTTCGCCACGGAGAGTTCAGTTTTGTTTTAAGATCTTCTTGTGGAATGGGAGACATCTTCCCTGTAGCATAACTTGGGATGTGAATAACAGCATTTTTGAGAGACTTATTATTCAGTTTCATCTTCTTTCCTAAAAGGAGGTGGTTTATGACTGGGGAATGGTTTACGTGAGAAGGCAGGAGGCTTGTAACCGGCCCTTTGTCTGAAAGAAAGTGTTTAAAAGAAATACAGTAGTTTTAAAGGACAAAACAAATTAATCTTCTAAGAATCCACCACCAAGTCTGATGCCTTTCTTGAGGTATACTACAGGTTTGTAGGACTGACTCTGAGTTAAAAAAAACCCAACCCAAAACCTTGAATATCTTTCACATTTCAGATTCGAATACAAAGCTGTAACTTCTAGAACAAAGATCTCCTGTCCTCCCTTCTTGCTTCTTTCTTACCTATGGGTAAAAGTCCTGAGTCAGGAAATATCAGAAAAATAGATCATAATAAAAACTTCTCCTTCATTTTTGGATTGGCACTGTAACTAGTCTACAACTACCTGAGGGGTGGTTGTGGCCAGGAGGAGGTTGCTCTCTTCTCTCAGGTGGCCAGCACCAGAACAAGAGGACACAGCCTCAGGCTACGCCAGGGGAAATTTAGGCTGGAGGTGAGGAGAAAGTTCTTCACTGAGAGAGTCATTGGACACTGGAATGGGCTGCCCGGGGAGGTGGTGGAGTCGCCGTCCCTGGAGCTGTTCAAGGCAGGATTGGACATGGCACTTGATGCCATGGTCTAGCCTTGAGCTCTGTGGTGAAGGGTTGGACTTGATGATCTGTGAGGTCTCTTCCAACCTTGGTGATACTGCGATACTGTAACTGATTCTTTAATATTAATACTAGCTTCTGATCTTCCCCCCCTTCTCCTTCATTTCACTTCCATCTCTAAGAGGCAATTCAGTCCCTACATAAAGTCAGCCAAATAAGCCTCACCATGAAGCTTGTGTGACTGGAGAATGAATCAATGTATTCTTAATGATAAACCACACCAACTCCTTCCTGTTATGTTGTCTTGTTAAACCAGAGCAGCAGAGTCACAATCAGGTAATTAGATGACAGTCTGATTAAGCCAAAACCCCAGACCTACATCATGATTAGTAAGATTAGAAAGGTTTGTGTTTAGGGGGAGGGGGAGTTAGGGAGGATTGGCAATCTTTGGGAATCAACATCTTACTGTTTGCACTGTTTCTGCTGGCTACAGTCTTTGTTCAAAGCAAATATATTGCCAATAATAAAAAAAAAAAGGCAAAAAGCATCAAAAAAGGACCAAAAAACCAACCAAGACACATCCAACTGTGCTACAAGTGATGTTAATGAAAAATAGCAGCAATATGTATTCAAATGCTCCTGCTAGGACAATGTAGAATAAAAACTCTCCACCTATATGGTTCAGTGCTGACCTAGTGACATGTGGAAGGAGTGGGGTGGGCTGTGCTCTGCTTGCACACCCACTAAAACCTTCAGCTGTGCTGTTCATGTTAACCCATGCACTGCTGAGTTTGACAGCAGTGGAACCATGGATTGCTAAATAATGGGCTGATGTCCACCTCAATCCTCACAGTGGTATCATTATGGCTTGGTGAAGTGCCAGCCACAATGAAACATGTGAATCAGTTCTTCACCTGCATAATCTGCCATGTCTGGATGAGGTCAGAGGAGCTGGGATAATAGGAACCAGCTAGGAATCGAGTACACTTCAGACAAAGTGGCAGGTAATCTCATTTCACTTTTTCCAGTGCATCAGTACTGTTGACTCCAAAAATGCCAAAGACTGAAAGCATTTAATCAGAGAGATCAACACAGTGTACCCAGAGAGCAAACCACTTCAAATACCATTGTTCAGCTGGTCCCTGGGATCTAAAAAATTCCCAGGGTCATCATCTTCAGATCCTGACAAGAGAGGAAAAAGCATCACCTTCTCATTTACAATCTATCTGCATGCAGTGGTACCCACTTCAATAGTGAAGTGTTACACATTCCATTAGTCCCTCTTGCTTGTCTATTTAGTTAAATGTAAATGAATCATTTAGCTAAAGATAAATGAGACCTCATTGCTGTCTACAGCTACCTGAAGGGACCTCGTGGAGAGGTTGGTGCTGGTCTCTTCTCACAGGTAATTAGGGATAGAACAAAAAGGAATGGCCTCAAGAGGCAACTGGGTAGGTTTAGACTGGACATTAGGAAACACTTTTTCCCTGAAAGAGTAGTCAGGCATTGGAATGGGCTGCCCAAGGAGGTGGTGCAGTCACCAACCCTGGATGTACTTAAAAGTCATTTGGCTGTGGTGCTTAGGGATATGGTTTAGGGTGCACTTTGTAGAGTAGGGTTATGGGTTGGACTTGTTGATCTTTTTCAACCAGAATGTTTCTGTGATTCTGTGAATGTTATTTGCCTCGTCTACTACAATGAAACCAGCTTGTAATAACTCAAGAAATGAAGCCTGTTTTGGTATCTTACCTGCTCTGATACACACATGGTGAACCTGCTGTTGCTGCTTCTTCTTTATCCTGGAATATTGCTTTTTCAGTGCATTGATGTCAGTGGTCATACGCTCCATCATCATACTGTTAAAAGCAGCATGATACTCACTGCGGCAAGAGTCTATTGCTCCTGGGCTTAGTTCTGCAATGCTGCTGGAACCCAGGCTTTGTTCTTCATTCTGATCTGCACAGAGTGGAAGTAGAGTGCAGATGAGGAGTTCTGCAGATTATCTCAGGGGAAGTCTAGGTCTTATTCCTGTTGTCTTATTTAAGTGTAGTCTTCAATTAAAAATTCATTATAATATGCACATTTAACAGAGCTGGACTGTTTATACTGAGAAGTATGAAATTTCTAGACCTGCTACTTTAAAATAGCAAAGAGTGGAAGGGAGTTTAGAAAGTACAGAAGGCAATTATGAGACCAATGCAAAGTTCAAAGCACAGTTCTTCAACTACCCCAAAATCACATCAAGTCATCACTAAAGCAGTTCAGAAATTGATTATTAATGACACTCAGCTGGTCAAAGTTGAGGCTGACTACAAAATACATTAGGCATGAGATTAAACAACCAACCTAGTGACACCAGCATGAAGCATCAAGGGACAGTTACAGCACCACAAGGAGAAAGCTGCCGATAGCAAGAAAAGGGATGGGGACAGAGCAGCTGAGGATCAGGCAACTTGAGAGGGCCTCTGGGAACAGCCCCAAAGCAACAGCAGCAGTGCAATTTATTTTCACAGCTGTTTCTGAAGCACCACCAAACTGGCTTTCCAGGGTCACAGGGCTGCATCAGGAACAGTGTGGCCAGTAGGACAAGGGAGGTTATTCTGCCCCTGTACTTCAGCACTGGTCAGGCCACACCTTAAGTGCTGTGTCCAGTTCTGGGGCCCTCAATTCAAGAGAGATGTTGAGGTGCTGGAACATGTCCAGAGAAGGGCAGCAAAGCTGGTGAAAGGCCTCCCTGGGGAGCCCATTCCAATGATAAAATCACTCTCTCTGTGAATAACTTCCTCCTAACATCCAGCCTGTACTTCCCCTGGCACAATTTGAGACTGTGTGCCCTTGTTCTATTGCTGGTTGCCTGGGAGAAGAGACCAACCCCTACCTGGCTACAACCTCCCTTCAGGTAGTTGTAGACAGCAATGAGGTGACCCCTGAGCCTCCTCTTCTGCAGGCTGCACACTCCCAGCTCCCTCAGCCTCTCCTCATAGGGTTTGTGCTCCAGGTCCCTCACCAGCTTTGCTGCCCTTCTCTGGGCACATTCCAGCACCTCAACATCTCTCTTGAATTGAGGAGCCCAGAACTGGACACAGGACTCAAGGTGTGGCCTGACCAGTGCTGAGTACATGCATATTAAATGCATATTAAATGACATTTTCCAGAATGAACATAAGCACTTTTTACCTTTCATCTGTTTCTGGTATTTTTGGAGTTCTGGTGCCAAAAACCCACTTAATGGTCCAAGACAGCCAATCACATTGGCAATTGAATCTTCATCATCTAGGTCATTCTCCTCATCACTGTCTTTGGCTCTCCCTAGCCTTCTGTCAAAAAAGAGCATAAGAGAAATAAGAGTGAGATAAATTCTTAAATACAGTCATTACCAAACATCTTTATCTTCCTTAAGAGCTACACAAGGGAGGATGCCACCTGCCTTTTCACTACCTGTGTAGGGTAAAGAATAACTCTATGTGCAATATATTTCAAACTTACCCTGAAAGTGAAGTCGATTTTACTGCTGCAGGGAAAGGAGTAATGTTGTATGTGTATTTCTCTCTTAATTCTGCCAGCTGTGGGAAAGGAAACTGAGCCATGGCATAAACAGTCTAGGGAGAAACAAACAAACAAATAAATAAATGCAGCTTTTAAAACTTTCAATTTACCTAACAGTCCCAGAAACCATTTCTCCATGAACACCCTTTCAGAGCCTGCAGGACTAAAGGCTGCACATCCTCATGCACATCCTGCAAGAAGATGGAAATGGTCTTGTTTCAGGATTCAGTCAGTACTTCCTGTAAGAAAATAAAGACTGACTCACTATCAAAACACATAGGTCAGAGACAAAACCAAAAGGATCTACTAGCAAGAGATGCAGGATCCTTTTCAACTCCTGTACTTATTTAATTATAGCTGTTGATTAATCCTCTCCTTGCCAGCACATCAGAAATTCTCCCCCTCCAATTGAGGGTTTGGGGATCTTCCAGAAGATCTACGTTTCAACAAAATACTGACAACTAGCCTAGATAGGAAAAAGCAGAACTTCCTTTGATGTGGACTGTTAAGATTCACTACACCACCTTATCAGCCCCAAGAACTTGTGCAAAAGGAAATCATATCAATACAGAAGTCATGGCCAAAGAGGAATGACCCAAGGTTATCCAACTGATGTTTCTCCTCTCAGTTTCTGAGTTTGAATGTTGGTTGCCTGGGGTTTTTTTTTTCAGTGGGGGGAAGAGTATTGGTGGCTGTTTTTTTAAAACCCATTTGTTCTATGGTGAACAAAGAAGCATCTCTGCAACTCTTGGAACTCAACATATAGTCCATAGAACTTGAAAAAAGACCATAAAAGAATTCTAATTCGCTGATGAGGGGGCAGAGTGTCTGCTCAGCAGGTTTGCTGGTGATATGAAACTGGGTAGCTGGGCAAAGAGGAAACTAATGAGGTTCAGCAAGGATTATTCCTTCACCTGGGAAGGAATAACAAACTGCAGCAGCACAGGTTAGGAAGTAATCTGCTAGACAGCAGCCCTGTGGAGAAGGACCTGGGAGTCCTGGTGGACAATAAGCTATCCATAGGACAGCAACATGTCCTTGTGGCCACGAAGGCCAATGGAATCCTGAGGTGCATTACTAAGAGTGTGCCCAGCAGATTGAGGCTCTCCTGCCCTTCTACTCTGCCTTGGTGAGGTCCCACCTGGAATACTGAATCCAGTTCTGGGCTCCCCAGTTCAAGAGGGAGAGTAATCTACTGGAGAGAGTCCAGTGGAGGGCTACAGGATGATTAAGGGACTGGAGCACTGCTTTATGAGGAGAGGCTGAGAACCTGAGGCTGTTTAGTCTGAGGAGGAGAAGACTGAGAGGACATCTAATGAATATACATAAATTGATGAGGAAGGGATAGCTTCTGCTCACCTGCACCCTGGGATAGGGCAAGGGGCAACAGATATAAAACTACAGCACAGAAAGTTTCATAGAATCAACCAGGTTGGAAGAGACCTCCAAGATCATCCAGTCCAACCTATCCCCCAGCCCTAGCCAGTCAACCAGACCAGTTCACCTTAACACGAGGAAGAACTTCTTTACTGTAAGGTTGACAGAGCACTGGAACAGGCTCCCCACATAGGAGGGCAGAGGCCAATGGGATGAGATTTAACAAGACCATGTGCAGGGTTCTGCACTTTGGCCACAACAACCCCAAGCATTGCCACAGGCTGGGGACAGTGGCTGGAAAGCAGCCAGGAAGAAAGGGACCTGGGAGTACTGGTGGATAGTAGGCTGAAGATGAGCCAGTAGTGTGCCCAGGTGGCCAAGAGAGCCAATGGCATCCTGGCCTGAACCAAGAACAGTACCAGTACGTAATTCACTCCATCAGTTTGGTGCATAGTGAAGAATAGGTTCTCTGAAGACTTTCAAGACCCATCGGGATGCATTTCTGTGCAACCTTGTGCTAGATTCTATGGTCCTGCTCTGGCGGGGGGGGTGTACTCGAAGATCTTCAGAGGTCCCTTTCAACCCCTAACATCCTGTGATCATCTTAATTAAAAAAAAGTTAAAGCAGACAAACAGTTGCAAATGCATTTGCTCTCAGCAGCATTGCTTTAAGTCATTTTGTAATACCAGAATGCATGCCATCAGCCAGCCCACCATAAAGGTACATCCTATTTGTTGCACTATCACTGCCAATTTGTTCACACCTGTTTTAGTTGCCTATTTTCCCCATGTCTTTTTACACTTAGAGCTGTACTGGTCTTTCAAGTAACTGACACAAAATTCTTTGGGAGCCTCAAAGTCAGAAGCAGAAGAAAAAAAAAACTGTCAATACATCAGGTCTCAGCTTCTCTGAAATGTCAGAGCTTTTCCCTATCTTGAAAATTAAATGTGCTCTGAAAGACAGCAACATAAAAAAACCTCATTAGCTATGACAGAAAATCTTCATCCTTCCCCCTGTGCTATTAAGTCAGTGACATTTTCATCTGAAGGCAAATGGCCTCAATTAAGATGAAAGGAAATTGTGAGCAATTTCTGCATAATGCATTCCTGAGGTGTGCCTTGTCTGTGCTAAACACACCAAGGAAGATCTCAAACATGAATTCAGTACTGGACTCTTCCTGACAGAAAAAGGAAAACAAAAAAAACAACAAAACCCAACAAAATAGAAGCTTCACTAACAGCAACGAGGGAGGAGCTGGTAAGGACACCCCTTTCTGGATCTATGCATCAATAGTGCAGCTTAACAGGCCTCTGCAGGAAAATGCTTTTACAGTTCAAGCCTTGCACATACTGCAAGGCAAGAAAAAGGAGAATACCTACAAAAACTTAAGAGCATGAACTGAAACTTTGCCACTCCATGAAACTACAATGCCACTGAGACAGACAAATATCATCCAGCGATATCCTGTCAGTCTCCAAGACGAAGGAGTTTTATGATCTGCAGCAAGACCTACCTCCAGCTCAGTGTGCCTGTCTGTTTGATCTCCACCACACTTTCCTGTGTTTCCTCCCCTCCCCATGTCTCAAACCTCTCCCTTCATAGAGGAGTGTCTGAAATTTGTTTCTATTCTTTATGTCAACAGCCTTTTCAGGTAACTTGTTCCATATGCTAGTTACCCTTTAAGCAAAACTGTCAACTTCAAGTCCTCCAGTTACTGCTTGCACCTACTGTTTTAGATTATGCTTATAGCTTTTGTCTGTCTCCCATCTGTGTCTTTTCCAGATGCTGTACAATTTCACACAGCATACAGCTTAATTGCTTGTTACCAATGTCTGGAGATGTTCAAGCAAAGCCTGGATGGGGTGCTTAGTGCCATGGCCTAGTTGATTGGATAGGGCTGGACTGGATGAGCTTGGAGGTCTCTTCCAACCTGGTTATTTCTATTCTAGCCTAACATCACCTCTCCTATGGAGACAGACTGAGAGTTGGGGCTGTCCAGTTTGGAGAAGAGAAGGCTCAGAGGAGACCTTATTGTGGCCTTCCAGTATCTGAAGGGGGCCTACAAGAAAGGTGGGGAGGGACTTTTTAGGGTGTCAGGTAGTGGTAGGACACAGAGTGATAGAACTGGAGGGAATGGAGCAAAACTAGAAGTGAGTAGATTCAGATTGGATGTTTTGAAGAAGTTTTTCATCATGAGGGTTGTGAGACACAGGAACAGGTTGTCCAGGGAGCTGGTGGAAGCCTCATCTCTGGAAGTTTTCAAGGCCAGGCTGGATGTGACTCTGGGCAATCTGCTGTAGTGTGAGGTGTCCCTGCCCATGGCAGGGTGCTTGGAACTAGAGGACCCTTGAGGTCCCTTCCAGCCCTGACAATTCTACAACATCTTAAAAAGAAGTCTAAGTGCAATTCAATAAAATCTTATCTTCAGTGGTAAAGTCCCTTTCCTCTCTCAGAGCAATGTGGATTTTTGCTCTCATACACTGAAATAGTTTAAGAATTCAGGGACTGCAATTATCTATAAATGTCTCTGTTTACAGTTCAATGTCTACTGCTCAGGGCTTTCTTTTTTAGATCATAAAGTTTTTCTCCCATTCCCAGTTGATAAATACATCTCCCATAGTGCCTGCAGAATGACACAATGTAATACATGATCAAACCACAAAAGAATACCCTAAAAATAGGACTCCTACAAGATTCTACATCTTCTTTTAAGTAAATCTAACTGAGCAATGTAACAACAACAAAGTTTCAGCTGTCAACACACAATTGTTATCAAATGGGGTCTAATGTTTTTCAGTACTTGTGAGATTTTAGCTTCAACTGCAGATCGTAGTACTGATAGATAGTAGCTGAAGATGAGCCAGCAGTGTGCCCAGGTGGCCAAGAGAGCCAATGGCATCCTGGCCTGCATCAGGAACAGTCTAGCCAGTAGGACAAGGGAGGTTATTCTTCCCCTGTACTCAGCACTGGTCAGACCACACCTTGAGTACTGTGTCCAGTTCTGGGCCCCTCAATTCAAGAAAGATGTTGAGGTGCTGGAAGGTGTCCAGAGAAGGGCAACAAAGCTGGTGAGAGGCCTGGAGCACAAACCCTATGAGGAGAGGTTGAGGGAGCTGGGCCTGTTTAGCCTGGAGAAGAGGAGGCTCAGGGCAGAGCTCATTGCTGTCTACAACTACCTGAAGGGACATTGTAGCCAGGTGGGGGGTGGCCTCTTCTCCCAGGCAACCAGCAATAGAACAAGGGGACACAGTCTCAAGTTGTGCCAGGGTAGGTATAGGCTGGATATTAGGAAGAAGTTCTTCACAGAGAGAGTGATTTCCCATTGGAATGGGCTGCCCAGGGAGGTGGTGGAGGCACTGTCCCTGGGGGTCTTCAAGAAGAGACTGGATGAGGCACTTAGTGCCATGGTCTGGTTGATTGGATAGGGCTGGGTGCTAGGTTGGACTGGCTGATCTTGGAGGTCTCTTCCAACCTGGTTGATTCTATGATCATTTATTCATTTCACTAACATGCTAGCTCAACTCAGTCTTCTGAAACTTTTCTTTTGGGGAGAGTTTAGGCTTCTGCAGCATTTGAACAAAATGCCATTTGTTAGAAATCAGCAACTGAAGGGTGCACAGAAAACGCAAACACTAACTGCATCACAGTTACTCACCTGCATGAGTTCGTTGCTGTCAATCAGACTGTCTTCCAGCATCTCCTGGGTCAGCTTACCCATGGTACCATAAAACTCATCTGCAGTTTCACAACACTCTATTTGCCTAAAGCAAAAGACATGTTAGTTTCATTGCACTTTTACATGTGATTACATACCTCCAAACCAAAACTCAATTGTCTATCCACATAAAAGACAGGTTTCCCTTAGTCACCTTCACTCTCAAGACTTTTGCATTGCTCCTTATACTTCCAAATAATACAACTGTGCATCTCACCCTGGAAATGTTGGTGCAGTAAAAGGATGTGCTGAGCACAGCTTACTGTTCTGTCTGCCCATGGTAAAAGATCCATGCATGTCCGGACAGGTTATTCCCTCAGCCCCTTTCACTTCTAGAGAATGAGAATCAGTAAATTCTGCCTCCTACTAGCACAAAGGAGCACTCCCATCAGCTCAAAAAGGTTTCTTGATTGCCTCACCACCTATTCTTCACTATGCACCAAACTGGTGGAGTGAATTACGTACTGGCACTGTTCCTGATCCAGGCCAGGATGCCATTGGCTCTCTTGGCCACCTGGGCACACTGCTGCCTCATCTTCAGCCTACTCTCTACCAGTACCCCCAGGTCCCTTTCTGCCTGGCTGCTCTCCAGCCACTCTGTCCCCAGCCTGTAGAGCTGCTTGGGGTTGTTGTGGCTCAAGTGCAGAACCCTGCACATGGCCTTGTTAAATCTCATCTCATTGGCCTCTGCCCACCCATCCAGCCTGGCCAGGTCTCTCTGCAGGGCTCTCCTACCTTCCAACAGCTCCACACCTGCTCCTAGCTTGGTGTCATCTGCAAACTTACTAATGCTGGACTCAATCCCCTCGTCCAGATCAATATTGAACAGGACTGGGCCCAGCACTGATCCCTGGGGAACACCACTAGTGACAGCTGCCAACTGGATGTGGCACCATTCACCACCACTCTCTGGGCTTGGCCTTCCAGCCAGTTCTTGACCCATATCAGAGTGAATCTGTCCAAGCCAGGAGCTGCCAGCTTTGCTAGGAGCTTGTTGTGGCAGACAGTGTCAAAGGCTTTGCTGAAGTCCAGGCAGACTACATCCACAGCCTGCCCCACATTCACCTCATCCTTTGTCCCTATATCCTCCTCTCCATTTAATAAGGACTGGAGGTTGTCCTTGACCCTTCTCTTGCCATTAATCCCTGAGGCTCCTTCCAGCCTTGACAAGTCTATGATTCTATGAGCTTGGGTTTTTTTTTGGGGGGTGCTATTTTTAGGAGAGCAGTCATTTGGGTTAGTTTTTTGTTCGGATGTTTTTCCCCTCATGCTTGTATTTAAATTTCTAAGAGCACAGAATCACCCAGAATGTCAGCTAGAGGAAGAGACACAGGAGTGAGTTGCTGGTCTACATACATTAGGGTCAGTCACAAAACAACCTCTCCCACTGAGTGAAAAAAAATTGTTTTTCTTTTGTGCCAAGCAAGTGCATTGTTGGCTACATACAGAGGCATCCCCTCTGAAACACAGCTGATGAAATGATCAAAAAAAGTACACTGTCTTTCTGTTCCAAGCTGTAGAAGAGGAAGGTTCCCCTGATCTTTAGCTTCTATAGGAAACAGCCAACAACCTATGAAACTCCTACTGAGATTTTAAGGTAGTTTAGTTCAAACCAAACCAAAACACAGAGCAGAAACAGTGGCTAGGTAGCTAATTACCACAGACTCCCTGCTTACCTTCCCTGATACCTCCAGTCCCTCATGACCTGCTTTCTCCATTGCACTTATTTTTAACCTCCCCATCCTCTCAGGCTCCCTCCAAACAGAAACATGACTGAACCACTCACACTTTAGGAAAAGCACTTCACACCCCATTTTTGTGCCTAGACAAGTAGTTTTGAGAAGCACAAAGATCATGAGACTATGATCACTGCTTTTGGCTCCGTGTCTTTCAATCCCCCTTGTTCTATTTCTAGTGTGAAAATAAAAAGAACAAAACCACAGCCTTCTCTCCAAGCAAAAAGATACTGCTTGGTCTTTTACTTCCTCATCTCATTTGATATCACAATCTCCCCTGTTCTATTTCTAGTGTGAAAATAAAAAAAACAAAACCACAGCCTTCTCTCCAGGCAAAAACATACTGCTTGGTCTTTTACTTCCTCCTCTCATTTGATATCACTAATCACAAACTTACTGTTTTTCAATTCTTGTTCAGTATTTAGTGACTTATCTGGTTCTCTGGTTATGCCACCAGTGTTCCTTTCTGTTAATTGCCCATAAATCAGCCAGACCTTCTCCCATTCCTAACAGCAGTTACAAGGTGTGCAGTGCAATCAGCTGATGCATTTAACATATTCCTGTAAACTTCTTCATTGTGCTTCTTCAAATTTTTATGAAAGATATTTCATCTTTGCTTCAAGTTTTACAGTAAAATCTTCAATGCAGTGACTTTCTTTTTTATCATGTTATGAGTTGGAACATTTGTAACTACAACTTTTAAGTGCACAATGCAGTAAGACCTTAGTACTCTGACAGTACGGTAGTAAGAAATAAAGCACAACAGGACTACAAATAGCTTAATATCAATGCAAGTGACTCATACAGAGTTTCATTCATGGACTGGACATATCAAGCTCTTAGGAAATTACTATTCTAATAATTATTCTTCACATTAAAAATTGAATCTACTAAACACAGTCTCTCACAATGCTACTGGCCTGGCACTGCTAATTTATTCATAAATAAAGAAGAAATTGAACTTTTAAGGCCAGAGCTGAACATAAATATCAGTGGTTCAGTCTCAGGAAACAAAAAAGAAGGTAAGCACAGATAGGCATCACAAGAAAAAAAACTGATGCATCTGCTGATTCCAGCTGAACTAATGTCGACCTGTCAGAGCTCATCCCGCCCTCTGAAGTCAGCAACATAACTCCTTTCTGCAGGAGCTCTGTACGCTCTTTGGAATGGAAAGATTTGCTATGGCAACAG
Source organism: Pogoniulus pusillus (assembly GCF_015220805.1). Lineage (NCBI taxonomy): Eukaryota > Metazoa > Chordata > Aves > Piciformes > Lybiidae > Pogoniulus > Pogoniulus pusillus. Next base: position 3,556,721 of record NC_087267.1, read on the forward strand.
AGGAGTTTAGAAGGACTAACTCACTCTTGTTTTGCCCTGTGTGGCAAGTTTCCAAGGGCACAAAGGACAACAACAGAAACTTAGCTAGAACATGCTTAAATCATAGAATCAAGCAGGTTGGAAGAGACCTCCAAGATCATCCAGTCCAACCTAGCACCCAGCCCTAGCCAGTCAACCAGACCATGGCACTAAGTGCCTCAACCAGGCTTTGCTTGAACACCTCCAGGGACGGTGACTCCACCACCTCCCTGGGCAGCCCATTCCAATGCCAATCACTCTCTCTGGGAAGAACTTTCTCCTAACATCCAGCCTGTACTTCCCCCGGCTCAACTTGAGACTGTGTCCCCTTGTTCTGCTGCTGGTTGCCTGGGACAAGAGACCAACCCCACCTGGCTACAATGTCCCTTCAGGTAGTTGTAGACAGCAATGAGGTCTGCCCTGAGTCTCTTCCTCTACAGGCTACAAGCACAGAACTCCAGGGAAGTTTGCTTGCAGGCCTTAGCAGAAAAAAAAACATCTAATACTAAAACATTCTCTTGCTAACATGGATACAAACATGAACATAGAAGGTTTCACCTCAACGTGAGGACAAATTTCTTTAGAATGAGGGTGACAGAACACTGGAACAGGCTGCCCAGAGAGGCTGTGGAGTCTCCTCCTCTGAAGACTTTCAAAACCTGCCTGGATGCATTCCTGTGGAGACCACCCTAGGGTATCCTGCTTTTGGCAGCAGGGCTGGACTCAATGTTCTCTGGAGGTCCCTTCCAACCTCTAACATTCTGTGATTTTCTTGGGTATAGTCAATGAGTTCCAATCCCTAAGAATCTTAAAGCAAAAATAAAGAAATCAACAACCCTAGCTTCAGGCACCCAGCTAATTTAGCTAGTCACTCCCAAGTCTCTCTGTATGTCTTTCCACAGACTATCCACCAGCTCACTCAGAGATCTATGTCCTTGAAAATCAAAGTATGAAGACATACACAGACAACACAAGCAACTGAATTTCCTGCAGCAAGGCTAAACTCATTATCATGCCCATTCTGACATTATACCAGAAGCAAATGTTTCTGGGGAAGCCACAGAAGCACTTTGTGCAGCTTTTTCACAGCAGAGTCAGTCTCCTGAAAGACCCTCTCTTGTTTAGACTCCAGATCACACTCTGAAGTAAGCTACATGCATTTCCCATACTGAAAAGAAGCTTAAAAAAAAACAAACCAAAATAAACAACTACCAAACCAGACAAAAATGACCACTTACTCTCCTAATTTTGCCCAGATAGCCAAAGCTACTCTCAGTATAATTTCAGAGCCTTCAAAGAATACTGAATCCCAGATCTTCAGAACTGTATGGTTAGGCAGGCAAGTGGCAAAGAGGGTCAGAAACCACTGCATGGTGAAGACATTTGTAAGTGGGGGTTCATAGCCTCCTAAATAAAACAAACAAACAAATAAAGAAGTGAAAACGATGACCACCAAGAAATAATGCTTAATGTAACCACACCTTCCTCCTTCCTATTATTTTATGAGGAATATAAAATGCATATGGAAATCCATCAGATATTATAGTGCCTTCATTATTGGTCAAAACCTACTTAGCCCATAGCTGTCCAAAAATAGGCTGAGAAAAAAAGCAATGGAGTAATTTAAGTATTTAGTCATCTGCTCTTCTGCTGCACTGCAAAAAGCTTTAAGCAGCAGCATTGGTTTAGGACTGTAAACCTTGGAAAGCATCGTAAGTTCTTTTCCCCAACCCCATTCTATCAGAAAAAAACTGCTTTTCCTTCCCTGAAGCCATACAAAACAAAAGAGACAAGCAAAATGCCCCATCAAGGGCACTGCATTTCTTCAGAAATCAGTGGCATAAGAAGTTGTTATTTATATGAAAGTAAAGGTGACTGTGTCTGTAAAGCCTTATCTCTTGCTTTAATATCCTGGTGCAACTTAGCAGAAGCAACTGCAACACATCCAGGTTTTCCTTCTGGCTTGTTAAGTTTCAATCAAGATTTAATATTTCAGCCTGAAAGTCTGAAGTTTTACTTTCTTCTTATGCTCAAGGAATATACTTTGTGCATACAAAGGTCTGTAGTGATAGGACAAGGGGCAACGGCTTCAAACTAGAGAAGAGCAGATTTAGATTGGATGTTCTGAACAGGTTCTTTACTATGAGGGTGGCAGAACACTGGAACACGTTTCCCAGGGAGGTGGTTGGGGCCCCATCCCTGGAGATATTCAAGGTGAGGCTCAGCAGGGCTCTGGGCAAGCTGGTTAGCAGGATGCCCCAACTGACTGCAGGGAGGCTTGGACTAGATGACCTTTGGAGGTCCCTTCCAATCCAGACTATTCTATTATACTAGTATCAACTGCCATGCTGAAGGCCACTACCAGAGAGGTTGCTGCCTGTGAAAAGACTTTCAAACACTGAGTGCTACCTTGCTGGCTCTTCCTTTGCCTTGACACAGTCTGGGCATGGCCACAGTTTATTTACATGGAACATGCCAGATGAATCTTTTATAAGATGGAACATTGAGTGCACTTAGCTTCCAGATGGAAAAGAACCCAAGCAACCAACGACAAACCTTCCTCAAAAGAAAGAGTTATATACTGGTTTATTTTTTTTCATGTCTGGAGGGAATGCTTTACATCAGAAACAAGTCACAGTGTAAAGACAGTCTTCAGGTGGCAACTCAAGAAATATCATGTACTGCTCACATTTTAAGTTGTCCCAGAACAGCTATGTAAGCTAGAAACTACAAGGAGCACCTGTAGGACAAATATCTTGAGCTAAGGCAAGAAATAACCTTTTCAAGGTTGGTGTACTTACACTAAGACATGTGTTACAGTGCTGTCAGTCCAATACATTTTACAGCCTTGTCAACACAACTGTGTTTGCAGCTCACAGCAGGACTGAACTATTTGCCCTTTATTTTTTCCTGAGAGTGTCACTTGTTTGTTGTCAATTACAGAAACCATCATCTTTCACATTAACAATTTAAAATACATATTCTAAGCAATAAAATCATATAATCATTTAAAAGGCTGTATTTCTGTATCAGTGCTCAGATGAAACAAGAGTGGACATGGCACTTTGGGACATGGTTTAACAACCATGGTGGTGTTAGAATCATAGAATTGTCTGGGTTGAAAGAGACCTTCAAGGGTCATCTGGTCCAACTCCCCTGCAGTCAGCAGAGACAGCCTCAACTAGATCAGGTTGCCCAGAATCCTGTCCAGCCTCACCTTGAATATCTCCATGGAGAGGGCCCCTATCACCTTCCTGGGCAACCTGTTCCAGTGTTCCTTCACCTTCACAGTCTTTTAAAGAGCCCGTTCCTAACTTCCAATCTAAATCTGCTCTTCTGTAGTTTGAAGCCATTGTCCCTCATTCTGTCACCACAGGCTTGTAAACAGTCTCTCTCCATCCTTATTGTAGGCCCCCTTTGGGTACTGGAAGGCTGCTATTTGGTGTCCCCAGAGCTTCCTCTTTTGCAGGCTGAACAACCCCAGCTCCCTCAGCCTGCTCTTGCAGCAGAGGTGCTCCACCCCCTAATCATTTTCATGTTAGGTCAGCGATGGGACCTGATGATTTCAGAGGTCATTTCCAATAAAAAACAATTCTATGATTCTGTGGAAATAAAAAAAAGGAGTTTAATATCATTTTCTGTTGACCCTACCTCCACTTTCTCTGTTAGCAGCTCTTTGCAGGGTGTCCAAGTGCTGGGATAGCTCTGGAAGCTTCACGCGTAAAAGATCTCGGAAAACAGCCATATCCACAGAGAGAGCACGGAGATTATTGACAAAATAGCTATCAGGAAGCACCTTATCAATTAGGTAAATCATGATCTGCAAGGCAAACGAAATGTTATCATGTAGGGTTTGCAGAACCAGTTATTTCCAAGGAATAGTAGGGGAAATAATACAGAATTGTTCTCTGTTCACTAAAGAAGGGCTTGCACCCAACAGCAACACATGCTTCTAGCATACTGTCTAGGGTTCTAGTTTAAATTCCCAAAGACTCTAATAAATTTGATAGAACCAGTAACAATTTGTAGAGTGCCCTCCCCTCTTCCCCCTCCTTTCCCAAAGGGATTAGATATAGGGAGAGAGAGGTAAGCACACCCGAATAAATCAATCTCACTTGATTTGGAAGTTAAAAGGAAAAGTTTAACAGTAACTTAGAAGAGGTATCTGAGGTAGGGAAGTTTACAAAGGCTAGGGAAGGGGAGAATAGCAAAATACAACAGGTATAAATACAACCAGAGTTTGTGATGGTGGCTTTGGCTGCCTCGTGTCTGCCACATGGTATGGCGGTATGCAGGGAGTGATGTGCAGAGAGAGTGAGGTGCAGGGTGAGAGAGAGACATAAACAGGAATTCCCCCTCATTTTACAGGGCAGAAAGGGGGGGGAGTGGGCTAACCATCACCTGGTGGTGTGACCCACCCCTGGGGAGGGGTCAAGACCCCTAGGGTCAGGTTCAGGGTTAGTCCCCCTGGAGTGTTAACCCTATACATATACCATTCAGAACATAAGCATTTTAAGCATCCACAAGTACTCTAGGAATGCCCAAACTGGAAGCATCAGTCAAATCAAAGGCAACTTTTGGTACGTCTCATGCTCTACATGTTTATGAGACTCTCCACTCTTGCAGGGCTCCTTCTCTGACTCTCAAACACTGCAACTAGAAGACTTATCTTCCAAATCACCTTTTTGTCCCTCTCCAAAATGTAGGACACTGTTCTTAAAAAAACCCAAACATTTCCACACATTTTACTGGGATGTGTTACCCTGTGCTGCAGTTAATCTTGTCACTTTAAGAAGTGCTACATTCAGCATCATGAGACATTTGGAACAGACATCTGTTTCAAGTGAGAGAGCTCAACTACACGGGTGGCAAAGTATTAACTGGGTACTGCCAAATTTTTGAAAGTCAGCAAGTCCAAAGAACTCTAAATACATTCACCTCTGTCACCAGCCAACAGAAGATGCTGTCCTTCACTTCAGGACCTTTTGCTGTTTCTATGGACACTCTACAACCATATCCAGAGTGCCTGCATGCAGTCATCCTGCCTACTTCAACCCTCTATTACTCCTTTGTTGAAGTTTCAAATGTGTTTTCATACAGCTTCTAATGCCTGAGAGGAGCATGTCACCTTCATAATCAGCAGACAACTCTTTTTTCAAATCCCTTCTTCATCAGAAGACCCCCACAAAAATAGCTGTCAGACACTGGACTTTCAAGTGCATGACCTTACATAGCCCAGCTGCTTGTGACTGTGTACTACTTGTCCTTGCAAGGCTTCTTCTTTAGAATCATAGAATCAACCAGGTTGGAAGAGACCTCCAAGATCAGCCAGTCCAACCCAGCACCCAGCCTTAGCCAGTCAACTAGACCATGGCACTAAGTGCCTCATCCAGTCTTTTCTTCAACACCTCAAGGGATGGTGCCTCCACCACCTGCCTGGGCAGCCCATTCCAATGGGAAATCTCTGTGAAGAACTTCCTCCATGCAAGAGGGTGGATAGCGGAACCTAAAGGGTTCTGCTACCCATGGTGCTTGGAAGCAGATACGGTATTAGAGGATAAGTTATGCTGAAGTCAGGAGCAGCTTTCCAATTTTCTTTTATTATGCTTTGCTTTTGTTTGAAAAAAAAGTTAATAGTGATAACATTAAAACTATTAATTTTATCTCAGGCAGGAGAACAAATGATCTGTAAATACAGATTGGTTTAACTCCTTTGAGTCCTGCTGTCTACAAATCTGATGTGCTGTTTTATACTAAAAGTGCACTAATTAAAAGCAATTTTCAACACTGAAACAAAAAACAATTACTCACTTTCAAGGCATCCCCTTCATTGCCCTCCATTACTTCCAGAATAAGTGCAGCTAGTATGTTAAATCCTTGACAGTAGCCAACAGATTTATTCCACCTGGCATACGCCAGCAAAACGCGTTTTAATACCACTCGATCTTGCTCTGCCTCCTGGCCACAGTAAGAACTACAACCAGTTCGGTGAAGGTCCTTTAAAAACAGAGAGGGGAGGGGAAAAAAAGACAAGAACAGACAGGAAATATGTTCATTCTCATAGACTCATGGAATTGTTTCAGTTAGAAAGGACCCCTAAGATCACCAAGCCCAACTTTTAATCTAAGACCACCATGGCCACTTGTGGTAGTTTAGAGCTAACACTCTAGCCCAACCCTAAATGAAAAACAAGAAGTAGGAGCTTTCTAGATATTTTTAATAGAAAGTAAATAAAATAGAGGATTGATTATAGAAGAAAAATAATAGTTAAGTTTACACCATTTCATTCATTTGCTGGACTAGTATATATTTTGTTGCACAAACTGTTCTTGCCTCTGCTGCTTCCTGTCTCCTACCCACACTGGCTGATCTTGCAAGGCTGTGTTAACCTTAGCTGAGTAAGGCCTGGTTTCCTCAGGAAGAGGCAGGGGGAGAAGGTGGTGGCTGTTAGCCCCTTCTGAGTCTGTCCAAGCTGGGGGATCTTTGTGTCATTTCTAAATTGTAAATAAATTTTGTACATATCCACTGTATTTTATGTGTTTAGATTTTAGCTTGCTGTAAACATATAGCTTCATTTTGCTTACAAACCTTCAGAGTTGGTCTGGTGATTTTCATTTGGAGGTAATTTTAACCCTGCCACATCTATGTCCACAAATTTTCTTGGATACCTCCAAGGATGGTGACTCCACCACCTCCTACTTGCTGTGGAACTCTGTGCTACAGACAGCTGGGAAATACAGGGGTATTTCTGCCCTGGTACTGCAGGTAACTGTGAAGTATGGGGATAGTTTTGCCCTGGTGTGACAGGCAGCTGGGAAGTACAGGAGTAGTTTCTTCCACGAGTCAACCCAGCCTTCCCCTCTGCCCCTAGATTTCCTCCTGCTTGGTTATTTTCCAGTATGATGCAGAATTTTTAAAGCAGTTAAGACTTCTTTAATTCTCCAACTGTTTTCCTTTTAATCCTTTAGTTTCCTTTATGTCTCTCTTCATCTCCCCATTCCCTCTGAGCTGTCGCACTGCTGAACTTCAGTAAAGCAATGCTGGGTTGAAGTGTAGACAGTTATATTCGGATTATGAACACTCAGCCAAGATTTTTGCTAGGAATTAAGAGGTTGGTTAACCCAAAAATTGAGATAATCCTCTACATAAACTCTAAAAGCAGATATTTGAACTCTGTTTCTACCCAATCTGCATAACGGAATGGAATGAAGTGGTACCTCTTTCTTTTCCTTCTCCTTTCAGCTCTCCTGGCTGTCCCAGTTTTCTTTCCACCCTCACCCTCTCAATACATACTCCCACAGTTGATGACAATGTTTCTTTTCCAATCTGTAAACGTTTTGCTTACTGAAGTGAAATAGGTTCAGCAAGCTATTAATTAAAACAGGTTACTTAAAACATGCTCATGTGAAGTTGTCACAGAAGATACCAATAGATAACAAGCTTTCAAAGAGGTGAGACACAACAGCTGCTTAACTCAACAAAAAACAGAACAACTGCTTTTGTCCATGTAAAAAAAGATCTACTTGGCAACTAAGTTTTCAAAACATAAAAACTCCAGTAAGAGTGCCCTTGAGATTTAAAGGATTTGTAAGTGAAAGGCAAAGCACTTACTACAATGTCCAGTTGGACCTGATGGTCCTAGAAGGTCTCTTCCAACCAAAATGACTCTATGACTTTATGTTTAATATTTCATAAGCATAGAACCATAGAATCAACCAGGTTGGAAGAGACCTCCAAGATCATCCAGGCCAACCTAGCACCCAGCCCTAGCCAGTCAACCAGACCATGGTACTAAGTGCCTCATCCAGGCTTTTCTTGAACACCTCCAGAGACGGTGCCTCCACCACCTCCCTGGGCAGCCCATTCCAATGCCACTCACCCTCTCTGGGAAGAACTTCCTCCTAACATCCAGCCTGTACTTCCCCCGGCACAACTTGAGACTGTGTCCCCTTGTTCTATTGCTGGTTGCCTGGGAGTAGTGTCTACATGCTGAAACTACCAAGTGGGGATGACAACTGGAATAGTCAGGAACACAAAATATTTTGCTCCTCACACTCTAATGAAGGTGACTTTAGAACACAATCTCTCCTAAACAGAGTAATTCCTTCTGAATAAGTAAACAGACTAAAGTCACCACAGCAATATAAATCTAACACGCTCTTCCCTAAAAGCCCCTACTGCTTTAAATACTGTTAGTTAGTTGAGAAATATACACAGAGAAAAGTGTTTTGTTTCTGTAAAATAGCTGAAAAAATGCTCAACTGCTATATTTTAAAGCAAACATTTGCATTTACTTACAGAGAAGAGGAAAAAGCAACAATAATGTTCCTCTGTCTTCATCAAACTTCAGTATTTCTTTTAAAATAAAGTAGTAGAAATTGAGAAGAAAAAAACCAAAACAAAACAGTACTAGTATTTTTTTCCTGCTAACCCTAACCAGACCAGCAGAGAAGGATCAAAGAAGCTGAGGAAATTATTTTGGTGGGCCAACAAAAATTAAGATGCATTTTTGTTGCCAAAGAATTTGCGGAGAACAAAGCAAATCCACATTCCATTAAAAAAAAAACAAAGAAACCAACAAACCAACCAAAAAAACCCAAACCTTTTCATCAAAAAAAGGAAATAAAGTAACAAATTAGCTGGCTACCTTTACTATCTGGATGCCCATAGAGTCATCATCAGGATTACTTCTTTCATTGAATGTGAAACGCATGGTTTTGTCCCAGTCGATGGCTATGCTGTGTAAGTACTGATCAGCTAGGGTCAGCCAAACCTAGAAATACACAAAGCAAGTCAATAAAAGCAGTTATTTCTCTGATAAAATATTAACAATGTATATGCTTTTAGATGAAGCTCATCAGCTTGACCCATATGTGATCTGCTAAGACTTGAAACACGCAGAAGAGGACTATACCTAAAACACTGAAACATTCTACAATTGAAATTGTTCCTTGCTCTCAAAAACAGAAAGGAAAGAAACAGCACCAAGTGCTCAGGCTTACAGAGATGCAAGTCTGGCATCAGACACTGAACCCACAGGGCCACCCAAGACAGAAGTATACTCTCCTGCAAGGTCAGTTTGGGCAGCCTCACTCCATATCAACAAGGAGTTTCATAAAAAGGTAATGCTGCTGCAGGCTTTCCTCAAACTCAGACATGGATTCACCTCCTGGAAGCCCCATAAGAGAAGTGCCTCTCTTTACCAGACATCACTTCCGATAGTGTTGCACAAGAAATAGCTTCTAGTATTAAGCATTTTGGGAGCCGCCAGGGCTTGGTATTTGGTCCAGTTCTGTTTAATATCCTTATTAATGATCCAGATGAGGGGATCAAGGGCACAGTCAGCAATCTGCAGACACCACCAAATTGAATGGGAGGGGCCTGGACACAAATCCTATGAGGAGAGGCTGAGGGAACTGGGGTTGTTTAGCTTGGAGAAGAGGAGGCTCAGGGGGGACCTCATTGCTGTCTACAACTACCTGGAGGGAAATTGTAGCCAGGTGGGGGTTGGTCTCTTCTCCCAGACAACCAGCAGCAGAACAAGGGGACACGGTCTCAAGTTGTGCTGGGGGAAGTCTAGGCTGGATGTTAGGAGGAAGTTTTTCCCAGAGAGAGTGATTGGCATTGGAATGGGCTGCCCAGGGAGTCAACATCTCTGGAGGTGTTCAAGAAAAGCCTGGATGAGGCACTTAGTGCCATGGTCTAGTTGACTGGCTAGGGCTGGGTGCTAGGTTGGACTGGATGATCTTGGAGGTCTCTTCCAATCTGGTTGATTCTATGATCTGAAAGAATCACTTGGATCAGAGTAACTTCATCTTACAAGAAGGCTCTTTGCTGCTACAGGGAGTTCTGAAAAGAAATCTTTTAATTAATTTTAAAGTCTAATAATGACCAGAACAGATCTGTGCACTGTGTATGGGAGACAAAGGCTGGACCTTTTTAAAACATTTGCAAAGTTCCTAAGCCATGAAAGACACATTACAGATCACAGGAGGACAACAGGTAACAGCAAATGATGTTTCTCCACAGGAAAGGGAAAGAACTCATGACAGCAAATTGGGTGTGCTATGTATCATCTGTTAACTCACTCAAGTGAGAAAAGCAATTCAGACACTTCCTACAGATTTGAACACTTAGTTGTATGATGAGGGAATTTATAGACAGCTCCCAGAATCACATGCTTTCTGCACTTAAATGTCCCTCCCCATACTTCTGTAAAGCCACCCGTGCGAAGGAATGCCGCTGTTCTGCCTTGCAGAAGACTTTAGCACTGCTGACACCCTACTGTTGTTTGACTGGATTCTTTATCTCTCTCAGACCCAGAAAACGAATGCCACATGTCACAGCAGTAATATAGATGTCAGTCTGCACCTTCAGCTGCTAGTAAAGGAGGCAATCAGCACTGTGCTAACACAAAACGTTTCCTTTATTTTAGTATCAATCTTAGTATTACTGGAACAACAGGGAATGGCAGTGAAAAGATGATATACCTTCTCTGAATGCTACTTCTTTGGTTAGCATCCTGTGGTCATGTATGAGTACACAAAGAGATAAGCACAATAGTAACACAGAAATCAGAGTTGGATGAAGAAGCAGAGCATACCCAGAACTGGAAGGATGTAATAAGGCCAAGGGCACTTTGACAGAATGGAGAAATGGCCTGACAAGAACCTCCTGAAGTTCAACAAGAAGAAATGCAAAGTCCTGCACCTAGGGCAGAAACCCCCAGGCACCCATATGTGCTGGAGGCACAGTCAGAAAGCAGCTCTGCGTGAAGGAGCTGGGGGTCCTGATAGACACCGAGTTGATGAAGAGGCAGAAACCTGTCCTTGTGGTAAAGAAGGCCAACAGCCTTCTGCATTGCATCAGTCAGAGCACTGCCCGGCGATCAAGAGAGGTGATCCTTCCCCTCCCTCTTCTCAGCCCTACTAAAACACATCTGGAGTGCTGGGTCCTGTCCTTGGCTCCCCAGTACAAGAGAGACAGTTACTGAAGAGAGTCTAGCAAGGAGGCACTAAGAGGATCAAGGCACTGCAGCATTTCTCCTTTAAGGAAAGGCTGGGAGAGTTTGGACCATTCAGCCTGGAAAAGAGAAGGCTCATGGAGGATGTCATCAATTCACATAAATACCTGAGGGGAGCATTCACAGAGGATGAAGTCAGGCTCCTCTCAGTGGTGCCCCATAACAGGACAAGAGACAATAAGCACTCATTGGAGATACCCAAAATCCACCCTGGCAAACAGTAGTAGGTGCCCTTGCTTGGACCAGGTAGCTTCTAGGGGTTTGTTCTGTGACTCTATGACCTCTGCCACTCACATATCACAGAAAAGTGTCTGAAACACTTAATGAAGTATGGGAAAAGAACATTTCACCAAAGAAAAAGAGCTCTTCAATGAATATAATAATAGAATTGTATATTAAAAATACAGCCACAGTGGTCTGAGGAAAACAGTGTCATTATAAGCCTTTGTTTCCTTCCCCTTGGTTTGGAAAGATGGCAAAAAGAAAGCAGGGGAAGGAAATTAATCTGATGCACCAAAAATGTATGGAACTACATGAATTTTGTAGAGCTGTAAACCCCTCTTTTTTATTAAAATTGCATTTTAAAGGTGAGATTGTGTGACTCAGTTTTATAGGAAAAATGAATTAGACATGCTTTTTTTTTTAGGCTAGGGAACACAAAATGTTGTTGAAGAAAGAAATCAAGTTCAGCAAAATCCCCCTGGAGCCTTGCCTACAGCACTCCCAACAGTGCAATTGCCTACAGTGCAATTTCCCATACATGGCATACTCTACCACTCTACATCACTCCCAACAGTCTGCCTTTACCCCATCAAACGTTCCTAGGGGCATTCTTGTCAGCACTAACATCTGTCAACTTCATCTTCATAAATATGACAACCTACACTGGAGATCCTTTCAGCTGAACTTCAGCTGCAGGGGACATGGGTGAGAGCAGCTTCACCAATGCAACTCCTTGAGACTGAGAGCATGAAGCAATAATGTCTGCATCAGAGGAAGTTTACCAGAGCCTCAAGCAGAAAGAGCCCAGCTACTGACAACATCATTTTTACCTGTCCTTACCCTTTCCAGCTGCCCTGTAAGGTTATAAATAAAGTATGTAAAGTGGGAAAAATCTCCACTACAACTCCAACTTAAAGCATCCAAATGTCTGTTTAAAAACCACTGATACTATTGATGTCATTAACCTCTCCTGAGAAGCCCACAGGCAGCACGCCCGGCAAAGCATACAGCTCCACCTACCTTTCTCCTCCATTCCTTTGGTATGCCTGTCGGCAATCTGGCCACTGCTTTGAGTGCATCATGCCACTAGAAGTAAAAGCATCCAAAAGGACACAAAATCCACCATTAGTTTAATGTGACAGTATAGTAACATTTACAACACTGCAGACACACACACTCATCTTGTTTTACTGCACATCTTAAGAGTTTAACTGTTTAATCCACTCATGGAGAAAACACAGATGATTTATTTAATGATATAACAAAACCCCAATATTCTAGGACACATGGATCTAGGAGACACTTGAGTAAACACTGAAAGCCTATTGCATTTTCCAAATACTAGCAGAACACCTCTTGATGCAACTGTAAATAACATGCTGACATTATGATGCCAGATGCACTTTTGAACTAGAGCAAACACCCTGACTGAAGAGAACTCTGTCCTTTAGAAACTCCAGAGGAAAAAAAGAATTAACCAAATTACCTGCTGAAAACCATTTTGACCTAAAGATGGTTCAAGAGTGAATTTCAATTTTGTATCAACTCCTAGAAACAAAAAAAGGAAACAATTAAGAAACAAATTTAAAAGTCATGGTCATTACTTTCATTTATCTCAGAAGGAAAACAAAACAATGCCACAATTTAAATAAGAACACAAAGATTCAGCTACCTGTTTCAACAAATGTATTTCAACTTGCTTCTCTGAATTCTTGTCCTTACTGTGGATTCAAGGAGCATATTAAGACAAAAATATTGTAAAGGTGCAGTAATACTCTCTTCAATAATGCAGTTTGGCACAACTCATTTCACTAGAAGTTATGTAGTTCATGACTGTACAAACTGTATTTATACACTGCAAGTCATTATATGTATTCAGAGGGGGGGAAATGTTTATATATATATGTATATATATATAAAAAGTTGTGCTGGGGGAAGTCTAGGCTGGATGTCAGCAGGAAGTTCTTCCCAGAGAGAGTGATTGGCATTGGAATGGGCTGCCCAGGGAGGTGGTGGAGTCACTGTCCCTGGGGGTGTTCAAGAAGAGACCGGCTGAGGCACTTAGTGCCATGGTCTAGTTGACTGGCTAGGGCTGGGTGCTAGGTTGGACTGGATGATCTTGGAGGTCTCTTCCAACCTGCTTGATTCTATGGTTCTATGATATACATATAGTCACTTTCCTTCTGTTTCAACTTCTTGACATTAATTGCTCAAATGTAATTTGTAAGTTTGGGGTGCTAAAATTATTTGATTGCTCAGAGTATAACATTTTTCATCACTCCTCAGAACATGAAGCACACTTGGTCAGTACTTATTCTCATTTAAGCTTAGACTTTCTTAATGGTTATAAAGCATGCTTGCTAACAGTCTATAAAACACAGTATTACTTCAAATGCTAGGACTTCAGCTCTGGGCCTGCACTGGATCCTAGCTGTGACACTGCAGCATGCAGGTAGGGGAAGAACACATTTTGAAGGCACCACCACTCTTTGGTCCTTCAGATGCTGCTGTCCAGAGCTCAGGTGCTGAACACTATCACCTCCCATCCCCTCTCTCAAATTCTCTGGCATAAAGAATAAAGCTTTTCTTTATTTTTCCTCCACAATTTAGTATGATGGATTACTTCATATTTTAAATGATGCTACATGTAGCATCTTCTCTTTCTAGAATATTAAGACAAACATTTTTAATAGCTGTATATATTTAAAATAGAATAAATTTCATGAGGATAGATCTTATGAGGAGCAACTGAGGGAGCTGGAGGCTGTTTAGTTTGACTAGGAGGAGGCTGATGGGAGACTTCATCACTGTCTACAGTGACTTGAAAGGATCTTGTGGAGAGGATGGTGTTGGTCTCTTCTCACAGGTAATAGAACAAGAGGGAATGGCCTCAAGCTGCAGCTGGGTAGGTTGGACATGAAAGAGTGGTCAGGCATTGGAATAGGCTGTCCGAGGAGGTGGTTGGCTCACCAACCCTGGATGTGTGTAAAAGTTGTTCGGATGTGGTGCCTGGAGGTATGGTTTAGGGCGAACCTTGTCAAGTAGGGATACTGGTTGAATTTGGTGATCTTGAGGGTCTTTTCCAGCTGGAATGTTTCTATGATAATACAGATTTTAATCCTGCCAGGTTTTAAGTATATAAACCAGTAATACTCAGTGCTTTGGATGACTAAGCCAGCATATCTGACCAAAACCCCAGCTGTAGTGGCACTTGCTAGGTACAGAATGTGAAATGCCTTTCAGCCTTTGCATACTGAAGCAGTGATAAGTAATTTAAAAGCCTTACTGCCTGATAAATATTTATTTAAAGAAAAAGCCTTCTCCTTCAAGGCTCCCCCTCTTTTGGTGTGGGATGAGGGAAGAGAAAGAACAGAAATTTCACGTTTAGTACTTTAGCACTTTCAAATGGCATCACTGATGCCTGGGGCTTGGTGCTTTCCTTTCTCTGCTTCAAAACTAAGACATGCTTGCCAGATCTATTAAAAAACTAACTAAATAATTACACCTCATGTAATTGAAATGTCTTGACAAACATTAAAGGATTAACAGTTATTCCTAGAAGTATCTCTTTAGTAGTATTCTCCCACATCACTCTGTGACACTAAGCAGATAAATCTCTTCATAGTAATTCAAAACAATGCAACAATGCTGGTAACCTACTAAGATGCAATTGCATCACATTTGCTGTAAATGCAAAAAGTTAAGTTTCATTCCCAAGCAATCTAGTGACAAGTAGTGGAAAATCCTAATATCCAGAATACACAGAAAAAGATAGCTTGACCAAGAATGCATTTTGTTAAGGCAACAGATGTTGACATGTAGTCTAACACTGCCCTGTACCAAAGAAGCAATAACCTTCCAAAATAATAATGTATGCATTTCCATCTTGGCAGTGCATTATTAGTCACCTAATGGTTTTCTAAGATTTAAAGATCCCACTAACAACTTCTCTCACTTACAAGCTTCATAAGAAAGATGCAAACAGAGACAGCCAAGTCTGCAAAAGATCAAGCACACAGGCAACATAACCTCAAAGTAAGGCAATACATATTCATTATTTGACATGAACAGCATGACCAGGGAGCTCACACAGGGGCCCAGATAGCTGTGTTTCTTGATTAAATGAGACTGAAATGAGTTCCTTGAACCTCCATCTACAAAAGTTTATTATATCATGGCAGACAAGGCAAGTGGAAAAATTACTAGAAATGGGAATAAATACCATATGGTAACATCAGGTTCTTTAATGCAGCAAGAAACCTCTCAGTCACACCATGTACTATAATCTCTTGCAGAAGTCATGGACTCTGTGTCCCCTTATTTGTCCCCAGCTAGAAATATTTTCACAAATCAAATAGTGATGGTTTTGTGATAGGGAGGAAGAAAAGCCAGGGAGAGTGAGCCACAGACCACACATGAATGGTTCCTCATTCCTATCCATCTTCAAGAATCTCCTAAAACAATAAAGCTACAACACTCTTCAATAAAAGACAGTAAGAAAGCAAATTCAAAGAAAAGCTCTAACACAAACACTACAGAGCAAGCAAGGAAAAGCTATACCCACCCAGGAATTCCCTGGGCACTTGCAGGAAGGCCACTGGTAATCTTTGAGCACAGCATCTCATTGCACGTTACTTATTTCTAGCACAAAAGCCATTTTGCTATGTGCAATTTCTGCACTCCTCCCTGAATTCTTGTACTTTAGAGCTTCAAGGAACTAATGCCTACCCCTATTTCAACATCTCTTTTCCCAAACCATGCTACCTCCATTGTTACCCTTTTTCTAACAAACCTCCCAGTGCTGCACCCTTTCCTTCCCCCCAACCCCCGCCTCAGTCCTGTAATTTTCATCCTATTCACATTTGCCTGGGTCATCACCAGCCTTTCCCCAGGGCCTTCTTCCACATACAGTCTTCTCCCCCTTATGCTTGCATCATCTGCTACAGCTTACCAGCAATTTCCTTCAATTCTGCATTCAATTTCAACTGCCTTCTCCCCACAAACTAACTTAGATTCCCCAATATTTTCTCCCTCCCTCAGTACCTCGCACTCATACATCTCTTTGACAGATCATCAGCACATATTTTCACCAGATTTTCTTCTTCCCTTAGTCCTCCATCTCTGGACTACGTTCCTCTCTATTATGTAAACACTTGCTATTTGCAGCAAGGACCCTTGGGCCCTTATGGGAACTTTTCCTCCCAGCTCCTCTGCATGAACAGCCTGGCAGAAATGAACTACATACTGCATGTGCTGAGAGTAAAACTCAGCCCTTTTTACACCAGGACTGCAAGGATACAGTGTCATTTGACAGATGAAGCGTCACCTCCAGTTCATACATTTTCAACTGATGCTTCATACATACTCACTTGTGTAAGCAGGAATACATTTGGAACAGATATGGATTATTAGTGCCACAAATACAAGCACACATGAAGGTATACATGTTTGGCACCAACCACATTTCTGAAGGATAAGAGAATGAAGGCCTGTTCAATGCCCTTGCAGCCAGGTCACCAGAAACCACTGCAGAAAAGCTACTTCTAAAAATGAAAGTGAAAAAAAGAGAGAAAGATTGAATCCCACAAAACCAAGTCTCATTAGCTTTTCCATGTAAAACATATGTCTTCTGACAACAAAAGGCTGTAAGAGGGTAGATCATACTCCTGGATTCATTCACAAACCCTAGCAAGTCTTCTACTCCATGATCAAAATGTAGTGCAGGACCACAGAAAGAGCCAAAAGAGGAGAGAAATATGTTGTGGTCAGTCCAGTATGTGAGCAAAAGAATCCAATTCCCACTTCTCAGAAACATTATTCAAAAGGATGAGGCAAAGTCTGGGATTTTTTCTCATAAATTTAAGGCCAGGTTGGATGAGGCTCTGAACAGCCTGATCTAGGGTAAGGTGTCCCTGCCCATGGCAGGGGGGTTGGAACTAGATGACCTTTGTGGTCCCTTCCAACCCTGACTGATTCTATGAAATACTAAACCAGAAAAAGCACAGGAAGGTGACCAGTTCTGATGCACACATGTGAGCTATAAATCCATAGCTTCAAACTTGCAAAACACATCACTGCAGATTCTTGGCTGTACTTAAAAGCTGCTGCTGAATCCTCTCCCACGGAAAGCCAGTAAATATTTCATGGAAAACAAACGTGGAAAAAGGCCCAAAGCACCTTTGCTGGCAGCAGGAGTCCAAACTTGGGGGGAAAAGTGGAAACATAAACTTCCACCATACTGATCCTCATTGTTTCAGGAAAATTCTTAGCCTGGTCTTGTAATTTATCTCTACATGTTGGCTTTAATCTGCAAAATGATAAATAAGAGTACAAAATCACTTTTGTCAGGGTTCATTGGGACGTATCAAGGCACATCTAAAATCCACAGTCTGCAGAAACTTCACAATACAAACAGACACTAAGAAAATCTGAAGGGATCAGACACTAAGAAACCCTGAAGGAAACTTCATTCAGATTATTTTTAAGGGCACATTAGGTGCCCCATCTTGGTCATTTTATGGAATTGTGCACCCTGAATGATGCCATTGTATTTACTTACATATGAACAGTATGGAAATCTCAACCCAGGGGGATTTCTACCTTTTAGACATGGCATTCATGGTTACGCCTCTGACCACCTCCCCTGGTCTTTGTGGGAGTGTAAGCAAAAGAATGCAGTTATCCAGATTAACACTTCGACCTGAGATATTAGAAGACTACTGTAGACACAGGGAGGTGGGACAATTATGAGTCAGGATGTCTCCTCGATAACAGCAACACTATAAACCTATACCAGAATATATGTGAGATCATACTAAGAACAGAATCCAAAGCTCCTCTCAAAACACAGCAGCAGTCAGCATTGTATGCCTGATGCACACCCAGCTAATACAATGGGAGACTGAATCTCACAAATCGCTATGCATCCCTCAATGTTTGAGTACACCTCAGGCTTTCGTGTTTTGTAGACGCCTAGGATGAGACAAAGGATCAACATGATACCTACAAGCAATGGTTCTAACACGGTAAACTGAACCTAAATTTCCAAATCTCCAAATTACCCAAATATTTAACGCAGGCAACTAGAATCTAGCATTCAGTAATGACCACCCATCAGTGTTTCTGCCGAGAGTTCACCTCCCCGAAGCAAATGCACACTGTTGGCTCACCACCTGTTCCCTACAAGATATTTGTACTGGAGCACGACGCATTAAACAGCAGCCGCAGATGCGCTGCCTCGCCTCGCCTTCCCCTTCGGGATGGCATGGTTGCCAGTTTAGACAACACCCTACCGCAGACAAAGGCAGGGCGGGAGGAGTGGGCTCCGGCAAGCCAAGAGTTACCAGGTTCAGTAGGAGAGGTCTGCTAAGACTAAGGGGGGATCGCTGGGGCCCGGCGGCTCGACAATGCGGGTGCGACGCGGGGAGACGGGCAGAAACCAGCGGCGCCGGCGCGGGGGGAGCGGAGAAGGGCAGCGGGGACTGGGCACAGCCAAACGGCACAAAAGCGCTGAGAGGCGGAGACGCTGGGCGGGAGGAGCGGGTCAAGGAGACGGGCGAGCTAAAAAACGGAGTCGGGAGCTGCCGGGTTTGGACAAGAGGTGCTCCCGGGGAAAGCGTACTGCCTTCTACAGGGCCCGCGTACGCTGTCAGCTTCTCGCCTGGGGCCGGCCTGGCTCCCGCGCCGGTGGCTCTGCCCCTTCCCCCATCCCGGGGCGACTCCGCAGGCCCCGCTCCTCTCCGCGGCGCCCGAGGCTGGCTGGACCCGGGCAAGACCCCCATCGCCCCAGCCCCCGAGCTCCGCAGATCCCTCCGCACCTCAGGCCGCGGAGCCTCAGCAGGCCAGGCCCTGTCGAGGCTCTCAGTGCTGCAGCTGCAGCCACCGAGACTCGGCCATTTGCCTGGGGCCCGTGCTAGCGGCCACCGCCCTGGGGCGCAGCCCACCCTCCGTCCCCCGCGCGTACCCGCGGCCCCCATCGCCCTCCGTCCGCGTCTGCCGAGCCGAGCCGCCCCTGCAGGAACGCGGCATCCCGGGTCCCGGCCGCTCCCCCCCCTTCCCTGTTAAGCCGCTTACGGGATTGCAGCCGCCAAGCGGGAGCGGATTGCAGCCTCCGAGCCGGGAGCGAGTTACCTGGCTCCAAGGTGCAGAGAAGGCGCGGCGCCGTCCGGGAGATGCAGTTGCGCTTCTTGAGGACGTTGCTGAGGATGGTGCCTACGCCGCCACCCGAGCTCTGCCGCTTCAGACATCGTCCTCCTCGCCGCAGCGAGCCTGTGAGCCTGTCCTGCCGCATGGCAACCCCGGCCCGCCGCCCCGCCGGGAGCTCGCTGCCAGCCGTACCCGAAAGCTCGCCCTAGGGTGGTGGGACGCGGGACATGGCCGAACCCCCGGGCGGCCGAGCGCAACTGCTCTCCTGGCTAGCCGGGAGATCTCTGCAGTGCAGAGACAGCAAAGTCGAAGTGCGGGAGAGAAGAGGGAGGGCAAGGAGACGAGAAAGACACGAGAGGAAAAAAAATACGGGAGAGGAGAGCAAAAAAAAAGAAAGAGTTGCTCCCGCCCACAATACCAGCATCACTGCCTGAATAAACCAGCAGCCTCTCCTCCTCCAACACCACCTGGGTTGCACCAGGCAAAGAGGAGCAGCAGCTCCGACCAGAAATAAAGGGAGTCCAGGTGGCAGTGGTTTGGCTCAGCGGTGGCAAAGGGCTCCTGGACACAGGACATATCATCCGTCACCTACAATACTGACGCATCCCACTTGATGCCTGTTAATAGGGGACAATATTAACATTTCTGCTAAAAACGAAATGAGCCAAACATCCAGGTGGGATTCTGGCCTGCAGCTGGACATGGATTAGATAGTCATGCTGCTCAGTTCAAAGCGCTGTCCTGGAAAGGAGTGCCACAAGCACGACCGGACCACGGCGCAAGGGAGTGCGATGGATGTCACAACGTTTGAATGTCAGGGTGGGATAGGATCATGCCCTGCAGCCAGGGCTGCTCAGAGACAGCCCCAGCAGCAGCAAGAGCAAGCACGCTGCACAGTTTCTGTTTGTGACTCCAGCACAGACTTTGAACATCCTCGACTAAAACTGCAGCCTTTTGTATGACTCCAATTTGTTACAAGGAGCTGTTCAACAGCATTTTCCAGTGCCATTTGACCTAACAACATCTTAGAAATTCTGTATCAAACCCTTTTAACTCGTGGATTGACTGACAAGAAGCAAAAGTATTTGACCAAGAATGATTGCTTTTACAATGTTTCTGTGTAAGGAGAGAAAATTTATCCCACCACATTAGGTGGGCTCAAAGACCAGAAGCTACCTGGCATCTGTAGCTTTGACACAACAATTTGCTCCTTTATTAAAAAGATGCTTTTCTCAGATGGATTACTAAGACAGGCAAAAACTGTCAAGAGGATAACCAGAAACCCCAATTATATAAAGATAACATAAGATGAAACAAGCCATTTTTCAAAAAAAGATCATTTTTCTCTATCTTTAGAACTTACTGATAAGTTTTCAGAGACGCGTGATTTTTGCTCATGCCTCTTTAAATATCTGGTTGGGTTTTGGAGAAAAGCCACTACATTTGAGCTGCTAGCTTGCACTCTGAATAGATAATTAAGTCTGTGTGTCGGTGGTTCTTTTTTTAACAAAAGGTGACACTTCCCTGCTGATGTAGATGATGCAAATCACTTTATTTCAGTGCCAGCTGGAGATGATGATTTAGCGGTTAAAGCATCAAATTTGAAATGAATTATTCTCCCTAGGTGTGCTGATTGCACCGATGGGACTGTAAGGGAAACATTTAAACACAGAAATAACCACATAATCTCTTCCTTGGGTACCATACACAGATAGCACCACAGTGTTCTTGGATCATTTCAAGGCCAGCTAACCCAACACCACATGCTGTTGCTCGGTCTTGAGAGTCACTTGAGTATCAGGAACTACTTATCCATACAGTAACAATCAGCCATCCCACTACACTGAACATCATTGTACCTTACCTTCAATTAAAAATATATACATAAATTACAAGTCAGCTCTAAGAGAGACATCAATATTTAACTGATGAAGATAGGCAGCCCTTAGAGTGAATATCCTCACTACTGCTATTTCTACTTGTCATCTTGTCACTCTATATGAAAACTAGAAACAATCAAGGCAATCATGCTATGACCTGGGACATAGCTACTCCCAAGGACCAGCATACCAGTAAGGAGCTTTCCCTCATGCCAGCCAATTAATGCAACATTTCTCTTAAATTAGAAAAAATAAAAAGCAAAAATGAACTTCAGGAGAAGAAAAATGAAGCCAAGCCATGCTAATGGGTTTGATGACTCACTGGATCATTAGCACAAATGGATTTTAGAAGCATGAATAAACCTCCTATTGAGCATACCTATACATATCTTAAGGGCAAAAGCCTAGCTTCTAGAAAAGTGGATGGTACTGGATTTGGACTACTGATCAGGACAAGGCACTAATTTGCCTGTGGAAGAACATATTCTGAACCACTCCCTGGACCTGCAGACATCTAACCATGACACTGCATATCAGCAGCTTGTAAAAAATTGCCACATTCACCACTGTTAAGTAGTAAATAGTCTTCAACAATGTGGAAGTTTCAGACAAATCACCATAGTTCCAAGTCGATAACAAAACCAAATTTGCACTCCCAACATGTCACCAGTGATGGTGAATGGTCTGGCCATGTCCACAAATCCACACCTGCAATTCCTGCCAAGATAGGTGATGCCTGAAAATAATTTGAAAATTAAAAACAGAAAACCCAAAGCATTTTTGGTAATTCAGATATTTCAGCTCCAGATGTTTTGTAACCTGAGGCTTTACTCTCACCCCTTGTAGTTCATTTATTCCCTCCCACACAACAGAGTTACTTTCTGAAAAAAAACTTACCTCCTCATTTGGCATCTCTTTGCAGTCCTACCACCACCTGCCAACCATGTCATTTTAAGGGCAGAGTATACATCATAAGAAATGCTAGTTCACAGCTATAACTTGCTCCATGGTTACCAGCAGCCTTATGGTGATAGTTCCTATGACCATTGCCAGGTTTTGACAGAAAGAAACCAACTCCATGTACCTTAAACCTCTCTGTTTATCAGCTCACTTCTCTTCTGTCTGCATTGAGACAATGAGGTAAAAGAGAGGCAGCTAGAATGGGAGAACGAGCATAAGCAGACAGGGCAGTATCACACAGTATCACAGTATCACCAAGGTTGGAAGAGACCTCACAGATCATCAAGTCCAACCCTTTACCACAGAGCTCAAGGCTAGACCATGGCACCAAGTGCCACGTCCAGTCCTGCCTTGAACAGCTCCAGGGACGGCGACTCCACCACCTCCCCGGGCAGCCCATTCCAGTGTCCAATGACTCTCTCAGTGAAGAACTTTCTCCTCACCTCCAGCCTAAATTTCCCCTGGCATAGCTTGAGGCTGTGTCCTCTCGTTCTGGTGCTGGCCACCTGAGAGAAGAGAGCAACCTCCTCCTGGCTACAACCACCCTTCAGGTAGTTGTAGACAGCAATGAGGTCTCCCCTGAGCCTCCTCTTCTCCAGGCTAACCAATCCCAGCTCCCTCAGCCTCTCCTCATAGAGTTTGTGTTCCAGGCCCCTCCCCAGCCTCGTCGCCCTTCTCTGGACACGCTCAAGCATCTCAATGTCCCTCCTAAACTGGGGGGCCCAGAACTGAACACAGTACTCAAGGTGTGGTCTAACCAGTGCAGAGTACAGTGATAGGAACAGCAGCAGAAATGGGCTCACAGATCAATCTTGAAGAAAAGGACATGTTTGCTTACTTGGAACTCTAATTGCACAAATCCAGGGTTACCCAGAGTGAACATGATCAAAGGACTAAAAATGTTAAGACATCTTCATCTGGGCCATTATTGCTAACATGTTCCTCATCTTCCCCTTTATTTCACAGGGAAGCGGACAGTCCTCCTGTAATTCTGATTCACATCACAACATGCCACTAAAATGGTGAAAGTTTGGTGAGAAAGCTTGTTTGCCATGCTTCTGAACACCTCCATTAGCAAAAACACAGCAGACAATGCATAGACATGGAAGAGTATATTGTATGGGAATACTGTAATAGGGTTCATCTCAAAGCATTTTACAGTTTATATGCAGGAAGCATCAGTACACCAGCTACATATCAGAAAGAAATATTTATCAATAGGATGGGGGGGTGGGGAATGTACTGTAACCACAAGGCACAGATCCTCCCTCTCCCAGCCCACATGGCCTCTCTAGGCAGAGCTCTGTTACACATGAATGGAAATAAAACCTTTCCTAGGGTTGAGGAAGGGAATGGTGTACACTCCAAGAGAAACCACAAATCTTGATCAGTCAATACAATCACTCATTTCAGGAAGTTTGACAGAGATGATTTTTTTTTTGCTGATTTGTAAGATGAAGAGGAAAAAAAGAGTTATCAGTCACAGCGTGACTGCTCCACATTTTTCACTCAATAACATTTCAATTCACAACCCTCTCTTACAGATCAAGGTTATTGAAGTGAATGTGTTTAGGATTAATCACAGGTTCATTTAGGGTGAAGGCTTGAACCATTAAAATGGATTTTGAACATGTACAACACCAAGCAAGCATGAGTTTTGGCAACAGCAAAGCTTTGATTGTTTACTTACCACTATGTAGCTTGGGACAACTCAACTCCTGCCTCTGAACTTGTGCTTCAAGCAGACTTCCAGTAATCTTGTCTCATTAAGTTTGTTTTACAAAGAGGCTTATACCATGTGTGTGTTCAGTGATCAGCTCGTTAGGTTTCTGACTTCACTGGGCCTCTCTAGACATTACTATAAATAGCAATATTAAATTCCTCAAATTAAATTGTTTGTTTGTTTAAGATCATTTATATATATTACCTTCCCTTTCTGATTTCCTTTATGCTTCCTTGATAATTATTTTTCCTTCAGGATCTAAGACCCAATAGTTATTGCTGACAACTATTGGATAAGAAACAAACAGTAATGTATGAAAAAAAACAACTAAACCCCTAAACTCTAAACCATCAACAATACCTAAATCCAACCCAAAAACTAAAACCTGATCATGCTCTATAATTTGACCATATGCACTTGATGAGTGACAGGGGAAATCCATTGATCAGCACCTGCTTGCTGCAATTAAGGACATAACTACAATTTACAGGGAACTAAATGTAGCAGTTGTTTTACTGCTGGAAAAACACAGCAAGAGGTTGCCAATTTGTACAAAAAAAAGAGATACAAATATAGGTTTGTGTGACCTTCTTTTACCAAGTGTTACAGGAAGTTGATACGAGGTGGAGACAGAGCACAGACCTGACTTCCTTGGCAAATTTCAAGGCTACATGGGAACGCTCATTTACTGCTCACTAAGTCGAACTCAGGTTATGAACAGCTTCTCATTTAACTCTTGCTCCAGAGCTGCTCCATCACAGAATTACAAGCAGGACTATTGAGCCAAACAGATTAAGGCCACAGCCCACTTTTCCAGCACCTTGTTTTTAAATGTCAAGCTTACCTCAAAAAGCAGCAGAAACATAGCTGCTAGCATTGCCTAATGCTCCATAATTCAGCCTATTCCTAATGCTAATTATCCCAAGCAGCTGTATTATTATCATTATTATTATCCTGCATTTGATCTTCAATATCCTGGAAATCTTTTCTTCAAAGGCTAACTGAAGCAAAGAATTCTTAGCATGGGCCAGACTTGGAGATGAAAATGCATCTGTGTTACTTAGAGGCCATGTACTCTGTTGGGCATTTTCAGTGAAGTCACATTAACCCTCCTACAAGCTCACAGTGGTTACAAAAAAAAACCCCACAAAAACAAAACCAAAAAAGCATTTCATTAGGAAAAGAACAGTGCAGTTACTTATATTTATGTGTAATTGCCAGAAGAGTGCAAGAGGAGGTAATGCTAAGCTGGGCAAGTGTGAAAGAATATGCATACAATGTAATTGCACAACCTTTTCTCTCAGGCTGTTTCCACATCCAAAAGCTTGCCAGAGAAAGATTAAAGATTGCAATGACATGGTATTATAGTCATGCAGCTAACACAGCTATCCCTGCTGTGAGCTTACACACACAAATGAACCCTGACATCTCAATTGTCCAACATTTGCCATAGATGCCACGGCTTTTCGCTACCTGCAGGAGTCAAGCAGGATCTGCCACCATTCAGCAGTGTCTAAAGGATCTGTGAAATATAAGTACACTCAGGTGCACTTCTGTTGTAGGTTTAAGACTGATTGTCCTACCAGAGGACCAGAAAGTCCCTGGGGGTCAGACAGTCCATCCCAGAGGGAGGATGCAGGATATCATCATTTGTTACTCTGTTCCTTTTCCCCAACTAGCCAAAGCTAATTTTGACTATATACATGTCCTTTATGCCTTGTAAGTAGTATTTCTATTTGACCTCCAACTCTGTGTGAGCGTTTTCACTTTAATCCCTTAGGGTACCACACCTTCTGTCCTGGCTCAATGCAGGACAGCTCATCACATGCCGTTCCTTCAGACGTGGTGTTTGGCAGCCCTGACTATGCAGCCAGCTCTCTGACCAGTTCCCAGTGAAAGGAACACGCTGCAGGTTGCACCCTGGTACTGACAACGCCTCTCAACAAAGTGCATGGCAGCTTTCGTACCCAGACCTGCATGGTGAGCCATTTGCTCAGCCAGGCCACGCACCCTTCCTTCCCTGGCCAACACTCACCCTGCTCCTGGCAGATACACTGGGCTGAAGCGGGATGAGCTTCACATTCTTCCCAAACCTGTGTGGAAATCAGCACCTCACCACATTTAACCACAATAACCCCAGGGTGACTAAATAAAAGCCCTGCTTTCCCAGTTTTTCAGGGAGCTATTAGAGTAACTACACTTTACTTCTGCTGGGTATCCACCTGAATAACTGCAAGTGAGCAGAGGGAACAGTGTTCTTTCCGATATCATGACTGACTGACAAGGACTGTAGACAGAGAACACACTGTTCTAACAGCAGTATCCTTCATTTGGGTGATTATATGTTCCCTCAGCCTCAGCTGATCAAATGCCACCTTCCAAAGTTACTGCAGTACTAGAGAAAGCAGATATCACTGTTTTAAGAACGATTTGCCCAGGAAAATTAGGATATAAGTACTACAGGCATTACTTGATAAGTAACCCACCCCTACCATCCATCACATAAATCCCTATTCTTAATACTCAGGAAGTATTTTATGTAAAAAGTACTATCCAATACATCAACTTCTCATGGCACAGCTGTCATGAAAAGTGTAATTCTGTGCACTCAAAACTCTACATGCATCACAAAACGAATCCTGTGAGGTCAGATACCATTTAGCAACAGCAACAGCATTACAGTTTCACAGAAGAATAGGGAGAAAAAGCCAAACAGCCAGCCTCTGAGTAGTGTGCTGATCAAAACCAAATATAGTTCCAGGTGTAGTGCTAATTCAACCACTTCACTGTTGTCACAGCTGCTAGAACACAGCAACAAAGAGTATTTCTAACATCCTATACAAAACGTTTCAGGACAAGAATTCCTACCCTGAACAATCTGCATTTCCTGTTGCAGAATGAGCCTGGATTCAGCAGCCTGATTGCTTACAGAAGGATCTACTGGATTTAATTCCTTACCATGGATCTGAACAGTTAAGTATTTATTCTGCAATATCTTTTTTAATATTGTAACCACATTCAGCTGTTACTATCCCATCGAATTTATACATTGAAAAGTAGTACTGTAGAGCTAGCAATTTGGGAGGCAGGCAGAGAAAGAAAACTACTTGTAGTTAAGCAGTGGTTGATGCTCTCACCACCTCAGTTAACTATTACAGAGCATCCCTTTCACCTTAGCAGCTGAAGCCAACTACGAGAACATGCCTCCAGCACACATTTCAGAAGGGTCCATTTAGGTCCACTTCACCCTCACCCCAGATGTCTGCCACTTCCCAGAACAAGGACTTGCAGAAAGGGAGAAGGAAGGATGCAGGGTTATGGCTTCAAATATCACTAAGCCCACATTTTATGCAGAAATGGGACACCACAAACGGTTGACTAAGGTCTCCAAGGTCTTGCTACACTCCTTTGAGGGAAGGTTTGCTGTCTCCCAAATGGTAAGCTGCTGAACTCAGCAGCCACTTGCTTCTGTGTGAGGCACATATGGAGCCAAGCGTGAGGCTTGAGAGGCAAAAGAGAATAGGCACCTCTCAGAGCCAAGTGCCTGAGGTCAGCTGTTCATTTTGCCCAGCTTCCACCCAGTCCTGAATCCTTGGCTTCTCCCTTTCCTAGGAAAATCCCATATCTCCAGCTACAGCAACTCATTGAACTGGAAAATAAGCAGCAGACAGCCAGGGGGTAGCACCTTCCCCAAGGAGGTAACAGTCTCTCACAGTTGGCAGGTCCCCCAGAAATTTACCTGCAGCAGTGATCCCAATTTTGAATGCAGTCCATTTCCTATTTAAAAGTGGCAGGAGAACGGTAGTGGAAAAGTGTCAGTCAGGTATGGTCTCATACACCCTGCTGATTGAAACTTGCTTACCTAGGATCCTGAACAGACACTGGGGGTTTCTAACAAAAGCAATCCTACTGCTGGATCCTGTCGCTACTTGAAGCAGCCACCAAGACACTTAGCTGTGTTAAATCCTGAATTTAGCTGAAAGAGCTGTTCTCAAGAGCTGCCTAAGTTTTAGCCAGTCATGGAATGAATATGAGATGGCATTAGTTCAGAGGGGGCAGGGAGGTATTTTTGATACTGGGCATCCAGGGAGCGAGCAGCAGAGATAGAAGGTTGGCTGCATGTTCCCAGGCAGATCTCAGTAAAAAAAAGAGTTGTCTGGAATCACTTTAATGGAAAGGTCTGCCATAAAGTAACAGTTTGTGGAGAGCAAAATCCCTCAGAGCTGTGTTTGATAAAAAACATATTTCCAAGTGCAAAATGTGACTCTTTTTAGGAATTTAACATCTTACTTGACAATGGCTTGTTATGTAACGTGAAATGAAAAAGGGTGAGGTGTCAGAACCTGAACAAAGCATTTCAGTTCAAAATGTAAGCTTTCAGAATTTTGCTTCATAAGCAATTGACTTTCATGAGTGGGTGTATTATTTCACACTGGAACAAGATATTTTAGTTGCTGTATCCTTAAAGCAGAGTTTTACTCAAAGTGATGACTCCAGATTCTGTACTGCTCCAAGCACTTGATCTTGCCGTGGTTTGAATGGGATGTTATGTAATGGCACACACCACAAGAACTATTCAGTCAAGATATGACCAAATCAGACACCAAATACAGTTTCTATTTTCCTTTCTAGGGATATTATTAATGTTATTATCATTGTTTCCAAAACTCATTTTTACAGCAGAAAAGAAAGAATTTTTACTTCATCTTCAGTCAAGAAAATGAAATTAGCTCCAAAATGGCCTCTGAAGGAAACCAAATCTGTGCAATCAGCCAAGTTTGTCAGGAAAGTGATTGGGTAGTTTACCAGTTTAGAATTATAGCACAGCTTTGTTTTTAAGAGTTGAGAATATCAGCAAGAGAAGACAGCAGTCAGCTGAAGTATTTTGATTTAGCCAGCCAAGGGCTTCTGTGGATTCACACATCAGTCAGTTTTCTGAGGCTAGCACAGATCACCCTGAAGAACTATCTGTAGACAGCAGAGTGGACTCTCCCTGTAGGCATTACCAAAGTCACTGCTCATCAAGTGATCAAATATGCCAAAATTCATTATCTAAAACATCCATGCTCTGTGTGCACATCCCATCAGCAGCATAATCAAACTTTAAGTCTGTGAACTTAATTGGCAGCTCTCTAGAAGAATATCCCACGAAAGGCAGTAGAGCAGCACAGTGCTGTACCAGAACTTTACTGACTTGCTGCTCTATTACATTGCATCACAGAATCACAGAACCTTAGGGGCTGGAAGGGACCTGAAAAGATCATCCAGTCCAACCCCCCTGGCAGAATCCCCCTTCACACTGCTTCTCCTGGTCTAGTTGAGGATGTTCCTGCTGACTGTGGCAGGGGGGGAGGTTGGACTAGATGACCTTTGGAAGTCCCCTCCAGCCCAGATCATTCTATGATTCTACGATTCTAAATCTAGGCATCCTGGCTGCACTGCTCAAAGAACTGTTCTAAGATCCTACCTTCATCAAAAGAAAGTAACCATGAAATCCAGTATCTAAACCCTCCCCAGGATTATATTATTATTAGTGATTAATTGTCAGCCTTTAACATGGAGATGGAAGCTCTCACATTGATAACATCCCAAACCACATAAAATACTATGATAGTAAACTCCCAATGGCATTTGAAAGCAAAAAGTGTTACATTTGCAAAGTGACAACATCTTGTTCAATGTTCCTCACTGCTGGTATGATCTTGATAACTCTTGCTTTTATCTTCTTTCCCCAGAGTCACCAAGAGATAAGAGCATACCCAAACTAATCTACATTAGCAATCCTAAATGTGACACATGCTGCCTCACTGGAAATAGGCTGGTGCACAGCAATATATGGCAGTGTAGGCAGGCCTTCTTCTCCAAGTCTGGGGTTAAAAAGGAAACTAATACTTCTCAGTCCAGGCTCCCACTGCAATGGAATAACCTTTCAGATTTCCCAGAATCAAAAGTGGCTAAAGCTGAATGAAATATGATCATCATCCCTGGGGCTTTTCAAGAAAAGACTGGATGAGGCACTTGGTGCCATGGTCTAGTTGACTGGATAGGGCTGGGTGATAGGTTGGACTGGATGATCTTGGAGGTCTCTTCCAGCCTGGCTGATTCTATGATCAAACAGCATTTAGCTTTACGTTAATCACTGCAGCTGACTCTTTTGAAGGCTTCTCCAGTAGTATTTTTATGTATCACACATTTATTAATAATGCTGGGTAACAATGAGGGAGTTGTTACACTGTTAAGATCACACTTAACCTACAGTCATTTCCACTTGTGCACAGCCCATACCCAGGGGAGTGGCAGCTGAACTTCATCCAGATGAAAAGAACTGCTGCACAGCAGGTCAGTGAAGCTAATGGACCAAGCACACAGCTACCATCCCCACTGAGCCAAGCCAGCATCCTCTGATGCAGTTCTTTCCTTTTCTAACTGTCCTATTAATTCACTTCTTACAAACCAGCGCAAGACATAGATTACAAAATCCTTGCTAACCAATCCTCAGTCCACCTCCACTTCTTGAGTTACAAGTAGCAGAGAAAGCCTTCACTCTATTAACTGTTTGATGAAAATAGTGATTAAAAATAAAAACCAATACTTTATTTATTTACACATGCATTGTTACAAGTGACTAAAAAAAATCAGCCTACCTTTGGCAACAGCTTAAACAACTTAAGGTGACTACGATGCTTTCAAGATCATGATTCTGTTTCAGCCCATCAACAGGCTTCAAAGATCAGGCAGAAATAAGTTATGAACAATTCATTAGGAAGAACAGCCACAAGCAACACTCTTAAGCATGGATTTCAAAAAGCCACAGCAGCACTTTTAAAGGATCAAATTCATTAGCACCCATGAAGGGCAGAGACCAGTAATGTAACCAAGCACACAAATACCAGTGAGGTAATAGGAAAGCTACTGAAGCATGCAGCCAATTCAGTCATTTGAGGATGACTCACATGAAATCAGGCTCCATAAGAAGTAAACCTCCTATTTTTGCTGCATCAAAGGAGGACTTAACTTCTGATAGATCACTTAAATAGCTACTGCCATATAAACTGTCACCCTGTCAACTAAAATTTGTGAATGTCTGCTTTGGTTTTATAACAAATATTGAGGGGAGGGATGGAGAAAACAGGCAAGTAGATAATTAGTAGCTGCAGGAAAAAAGTCAAGGAAGAACATATGAAGGAGCCCATGCAACAATATGATGAAAACTCATAGATGGGAAGTAGTCTAACCAAGAGCTGGTGATAGACATTGCAGGGTAGAAAAATGGAACAGGGCTTAAAAGTGCAAGATTTTAGAACCTGGATAAAGTGAGAAAAGCTAAAAGAAAGTTAGAAAAGAGGAGAGGTTAAAAAAGTAGATGAGACAGAATACACAGAATCACAGAAACACACAGGTTGGAAAGGACCCTCAGGATCACCCAGTCCAAATGCCATCCATGTTCTGCAAGGCTCACCCTAAACCATATACCCAAGTACCACATCCAAATGACTTTTAAACATATCCAGGGTTGGTGGCTCAATCATCAACCTGGGTGGCCCATTCCACTGCCTGACCAATATTTCTGTGAAAAACTTTTTCCTAATATCCAGATGCACAGGACTGAAACTTAAAGAAAAACTCTGGAGATAACAAGGCGATACAACTACAAATTGAATCTAGATCTGTGAATATTTTATTAACATATCTAAGCTGCACTTATATAGAGACACCTGATGATGGGGGTCTGTTGTGGAGGGCCTGGAGGCCTGAAAATAGGCTTATTTATGCCTTGCTTTGCCTGGACAGGTTTTTCTGCCCAGAACCAGAGGTAAACACATAACGAGCACAAAGGGGCACAACAGACCTGGTGCCATAAAGTCTGGCCTGCCCAGGACCCCTGATTGTGTAACATGGTTGTGTAAGTCCCCACACACCCAGCTCATGCCTGCCTAGTGTAAAGTCCAAGTGATTCCCATATCTGGGAGGTCCAGGCCTGTGGCTTTTGCCTATTATGGTAAGGTTTGGCTGACTGCCAACCTGATTGGTCATTCTAGTGGCCAAGGGGCCATTAATCTCAGCCCACATTTGTTCAGCCCTGGGAATGTACAGGGTACCGTTCTGTGCCAAGATGACACCAGTTTCTGCTGGCTTTCTATCTAGCTAACATGCTGGATCACAAGCATTGCCAGCAAGTATAGACATAAACTTCTGATTTTCTATGGCTGGGACTCCAAAACAGCTTCTGAATAACTCTCATAACCATGTGGGATTTGATGATCTCGTTTATAATTAAGAAGCTTTTGTCACCATTTTTCAACTACTTCACCTACAGAACCCATTACTACTTTTGTGAGCAACATTTATTTAACAGTTGGACTTTAAATCTTTTCCTTCAATTATTGCCTACAGGTAAAGCAACTCTTCATGTTGAAGGAAAGGAGAAGAAAGCCATCAACCTATGGAAACCAGAACAACATCACCACCTCTGCAAGAAACAAAATATTCTGTCTCCCTCTACTGGCTCTGCTTAAATGAAACCAGGAAAATAACAACTAGAAAACTACTGTGTTTATTGTTATCTCAATAGAATCAATGCTGAAATAGCAGAATATTTATCTTTAACTGTAGTCTCTAAACAAGGTTTACAACAAAGAATACTAAGAATCTTTCTAAACACGGCATGAGACCCATTTAAAGTTATTACAGGTAGATAGTACCACAGCTGTAAAGCATCAAATTAATTATTTTTGGTGAAATGTAAAAATAAAATTAAAAAATATTTCTCCATGAGAAGCACAAGAGAATATTAATGAATTTCCTGATTAGATAACCTCATCTTATTTGATATTGAATCAGATGTATACATTTCTGCTTGCTTCCAGCCAGACCAAGTTACAATTAAGTTAGATAATAACAACAACAATATTAAAAATTTAATACTACTACTACAAATAATAATAATAATAAAATAATGATAATAATGATGATAATAATAATGCTGTTTTGGTCACCAGGCCACCACTGTGATTTCTCTCTCTTTCTGCTTGCATGGGATAACTCATTTAAATTTGGGTTAAAATGTGTAACTAAAATTAAACTGATCATTTATGTATCTTACAGAATTGTCAGGGTTGAAAGGGATCCATACAGCTCCAACCCCCCCTGTCACGGGCAGGGACACTTCCCTTTCAGGCAGTTGCATTTTACCTAACAAATGACATCAGGATGCTCAGCCCTTTGGAATTCATGGTCAAACCCTCCTAATAGTCAACTGCGTGCAAAATTCAAGTAAGTCTCATTTAAAAGGAGACTGCAGTACATGCTTAAGTGTTAATGGACTCAGTTATCAAGCTGATAATGAAAAGGAAAAAAAGAGCAGGTGACAAAAAGAAATATGGCTACACAGTGCATGACAGCCAAGAACTTCCACTCTAGGTTCAAGTAAAACAAAGGAGCACTTATAAATGCTTAAAAAACCAAGTTTTATGGCAATAGAAAACCCCTTAACTAAACTACATTAGCACATGCCACTACAGTAAGATTCTTTTAATACATTTATTTACATGCACTTCAAAGCTCCTACAGGAATTTTTGTGAGAAGACCATGCTTTTTTTACTGTACCTGTACATTTCTGTACCTGTCACGCTGCATGTTAATGAAAAAGAAACAACAGGGAACATTAGGTTATTTCCACATGTCCTTTCTAAAGGTGTAACATCGATTTATTTTTTATATAAGACATTGCACACGCTTTCACTTTAGCAGAAGGAGTAAAAGCACTTTGAGCCTATCTTTAGGTGACAACTTTGCCAAGTCAAATAAAAAAGTTTAATTGCGCTGGAAGGCTGAAGAACCACATTTCTCCCCTTTCTCATGCACCCTCTCTGAAACCTCAACGTTACATGTGATAAAGAGGTTTTGGGGAGCAGGTTTGTTTGCACCACTCCTTCTCATCTTGAATCAAACATTTTCGTGCTACTAACAATGTCCACAAAGCATATGCTGTCTGTAGTTTCCAGTGAGAAGAATTTCCACCTCTAGCATCATCCTTACAAGCATATGAAAGCACACAGTTAAACACAGCATGCACACCAAAATGATTCAGCTTGAGCTTTCAGTGAATTAAAGATAAAAAAGCCTGGCAGGCAACCTACAGCATGAGTGCCACACCAGTGCACAGAGCTGGGCTTCAGCAGCCTACATAGCTAAGCTAATTGAAATTTGCCTGCTCTCACTGCCACCAACATCCCTTGAAGCCAGCCACATCTAAGGAATAGCACAACCTGGCCCCTTTAAATCAAGTGCAGGGGCTTCATTGAAACAGTGCCCACATTAATGAAATACATTACATACACTAGGATACACAGACACAGAAAGTGCTTACTTCGTTTCTGGGAAACCGCCTGCAAGCAGGCTGTGACGATATCACAGTTCTTCTGGACTTTATGTAGAAGCCTGTCTTTCTGCTTCAGCAGACGAAGCAACTTTGCTGACTGAACAGAAATCCTATAGCTCAGTTCTCGTTTTATAGTTGTCAATTCATCGACACCTGACAACAAGCAGAGAAAATAACTTCAGTGCAGGTCAAATTGTTCACCAACAGCCTATTGTAGCTGACATGCAAAGACACTTCCTCCATGGGTATTTATATATGCAAACGTATATGGTGTGGTCAGCAGGAGCAGGGAGGTCATTCTGCCCCTGTACTCTGCACTGCTTAGACCTCACCTTGAGTACTGTGTTCAGTTCTGGGCCCCCCAGTTTAGGAGGGACATTGAGATGCTTGAGCATGTCCAGAGAAGGGCGACGAGGCTGGGGAGAGGCCTTGAGCACAGCCCTACGAGGAGAGGCTGAGGGAGCTGGGATTGGTTAGCCTGGAGAAGAGGAGGCTCAGGGGTGACCTTATTGCTGTCTACAACTACCTGAGGGGTGGTTGTAGCCAGGAGGAGGTTGCTCTCTTCTCTCAGGTGGCCAGCACCAGAACAAGAGGACACAGCCTCAGACTGCGCCAGGGGAAATTTAGGCTTGAGGTGAGGAGAAAGTTCTTCACTGAGAGAGTCATTGGACACTGGAATGGGCTGCCCGGGGAGGTGGTGGAGTCGCCGTCCCTGGAGCTGTTCAAGGCAGGACTGGACGTGGCACTTGGTGCCATGGTCTGGCCTTG
This sequence comes from Pogoniulus pusillus, assembly GCF_015220805.1. Classification (NCBI taxonomy): domain Eukaryota; kingdom Metazoa; phylum Chordata; class Aves; order Piciformes; family Lybiidae; genus Pogoniulus; species Pogoniulus pusillus. Next base: position 3,591,842 of record NC_087267.1, read on the forward strand.
AGCTCTGTGGTAAAGGGTTGGACTTGATGATCTGTGAGGTCACTTCCAACCCTGATAATACTGTGATACTGTGAAACAAGTTCTAATGACTGGGATAACTCCCAGTTATAAATATTTAAAGGATCTGAGACTAATTAGTTAATTTTATTTTAAACTGAAGTACTTCATCTTATTGCACAATATATGAATCTTAATAATTATGCTGTAATAAATTGGAAAATTAGAGACAGATGTAGCCAGAATATAGCTCTAGTAGTGCAATCATTAGGCCAGCTTGGAGATGCAAGTCTCATTCTTTCACAAACACATAGTGTTACAGTTACTTAGCTTTCATAAGAATTCTTCCATACCTCCATTTAGATCTTGGGAACTTGACTATTTTATGTATGATAACCTTATTCATTTTTCCTGGAAGACACATTTACCTGCAAATAACCTTTATAAGTGTCAGCTCTAGTTTAAGTCCGCTAGAACTAAAAAGTCCTGGAAAATCAACTATCTCTTATGACATGTTTTTTGTAGCATCTTCGTCTAGTTTAAGAAAAACGGGACAAGGAAAAATGAAAATCGGTCACTGGCTCATTGCTCTAAGTCAGGGGTCCTCAAACTTTCCAAACAGGGGGGCGGTTCACTGTCCCTCAGACACTGTCGAGGGCCAGGCTATAGCTTGGTTCCAGCCCAGTAGTGTCGCGGGCCGGACTATAGCTTGGTTCCAGCCCAGTCCCGGGGGGTGCTTGTGTGCTCCTGCGCTCAGCGAGCGGATTGAGTGGCAGGAAGCAGCTGCTTGGTTTCCCCCCAACCCCTGGCGGGAGGGGGCCGAGTTGGGGGGGGGGTGTCTAAATACCGGCGGAGCGGACTGAGGGGGAGCCTGGGGGGCCGTATCCGGCCCGTGGGCCGTAGTTTGAGGACCCCTGCCCTAAGTGAAGAAAGCACTTCAGTTACAGAAGCACAGAAGCTGCTCCAATCTGTCACAGAAACTCTAGCAGCAAGTAACCCCATTTTTGCTCCCAAGGCACTCAAGACGAAGGAAGAAGGGAACAGCACACAACATCTGGGTTTGATGGGGTATCAGCTAACAACGGGAAGCTTCTGGGACAGGTGGCCATACGTAAAGGCTGCTACAGCAAACGAAGGAGGTTATACACATACATACGCACACGTGCGCGTAGATGTCCGCAGGCACGGAGGAGGGAGAGAGCGGACTATAAGCTTTAAGCAAGATTCCCCTGCAAGCACAGAGGAAGAAAACGAGGCGGCAGGGACAGCTCCCGGCCCAGGCAGAGCGGTGGCAGCGGGGAGGCGCAGCCACGCCGACTGCTACTCGAGGCGGCAGGGCAAGGCAAGGCAAAACAGGGCAGGGCAGGCTGTACCTTTCAGCCGCAGGTACTTGACCTGGCTCGGCCGCTGCTGCAGCTCCCGAAGGACGCGGGAGCGAGCGCTGCCCGGGGGGCCGGCTACCTCAGCAGCGCTGTAGAGTTCGGTGAGCAGCCCGCTCACCAGCGACGAGGTGCGGCTAGACCGGCCGCTGGTAGGAGCCTCCTCGTCATCTTCCTCCTCTTCCTCTTCGGCTAGGCTGTCGGCGCTGCTGCCCGCCCTGCCGCCCAGGCTGGGCTCCATTACCTCCATCTTCCGCGACCTCTCAGCAGCGCTGAGTTCCGGGTTCGGTCCGTTCCACAGCGACACGTAGGGGAGTCGGCCAGAGGAAGGAGGCGAGAGAGCCCGGAGCTGCGGGACGCTTCCTCAAAGGCTACAGCGCTGAGGCCGGCGAGACGCCCTCCCGCGCACTGCGCGGCGTGGTAGAGGCCAGCGGCAGGCGGGGAGGGGGCGTGGCCCCGGCCGAGGGGCGGGGCGGGCGGTGCCGGTAACGCGCGGGAGCCGCCGCGGACTCGGTGCGGCTGCTGTTCGGGGCACTCCTGCCGTGTCGGGTGGCACTATGGCTGTCCCGCGCCTGCTCCCTCGCTAGCCCGGGGGGCAAAGGCAAGTGGTGGTCTGGTTCTTTTCCTCACAGCACGACCAATACAAGTATATAAACAACTTCAGTGATGTACCCGTGAGGCTGTAATTATGCCGCTGTGTCACCGTAGAACATAAAAAGCAAAGCTGATGATAGGGTTTATACATCCACCAGACCTGGGCACACCACAGGTAGCTGTGTTGCTGCCCCACGGTTTGATGCCTGGAGCCTGTGTGCTGTGTAACTTCTACTCCCACTTCCTGGAACCTGCCTGCCTGTAGCAGGACCAACCCTAAGCACCGACCGGCCGCAGCGGCGGAGCCTGACTTGAGCTGCCACTGAGTCCGACAGGCCATGGCTGCTAAGCCTGACCCACCACGGCCACCAGCAGTTATCGTTGCTCTCTGAAGCGCCCAGAGCAACCCGTGCCCTCGTACTTATGCTCTTGGTCTGTTCCTGCTTCCTGTTCCTCCTCTACGTTAATATTTCTCTTCAAGCCGAGAATGAATTATCCAGGACGCATGACGAAGATGGCACTGTGGCTAGGCCACACACCTGCTGCCGGACGGTCGCGGTCGGATTATCAACCTCTCTTACGAACATCAAGAATTTTGGTCGCAAACTGCATCATTTTAACACTAAAAACATCAACAAAGCGCTGTGTTGTCCGCCGTCCTAGGGGCCTGTGGGAGCCACCTGGAAGGTGAGCCCCCAGGCCCAGAGAGCACCGCCACAGCCCCGGCTCCCCCCGGGAGCAGGCAGCGGGCGGCCAGCGCGGGGGGCGGGGCCAGGCCGCAAGGGGGCGGGACCAAGGGGCTGGGCCGCCCCTCCCTGGGAGGCCGCCGGGGCCACGTGACGAGGCCCTCTGCCCGCGCGGCCGGGTCATATGCCGGGGCGGGGCGGTCGCTTTGCCGCCCGTCAGGTGTCTGCGGCTCGGCCGTGCCCCGACGCGGAGCCCGGCGACAGCCGTTTCCTGCCTCCCTCTGTCCGGCAGTTTGTCCGTCCTCGCCGCTGCGCCATGTCTGCTGCCGCCGCCGTGCTTCGGAGCCTGGCGCTAGCCGCGCTGCTGGTACTGAGCCCGACGGGTGCATCCCGACAAACGCGGAGGCCCAACGTGGTGCTCATCCTCACTGATGACCAGGACGTCTGCCTGGGTGGCATGGTAACCCCGCGCTTCTCCCGGCCTTCTCCCGGCCCTCGGCCTCCCACCGCTAGTCTGGCCGGCCTGGGGGGTTCGCAGGGGGCCCGTCTGTGAGGGATACGGGAGGCGCGGGGTCTTATGTGGGGGCTGGTGGGAGCACTGCGAGAGGTCCTGTCCTTGCACGGGGCTGGCTGCCGCTCGCCTGCCGCTGAAATCACATAGTCCAACTCGCGGCTGGAGGGATCGGGGGAGAGCACAGCGTGAGAGAAGGGTCGCTCCCCAGCGGCGGCCTGGGCCCGGGGTGACAAATAGTGCAGCGGAGCGTTAGGGTTTATCTCCGCAGCCTCGGGCCGCCTTGGCTCGAAAAGGGACCGTCATGGTGGGCTAACTTGGCTAAGCGAAGCTTCTCTAGAAAGCCCTTGAAGCTCGAGTGGGTGGAGGCTGGGGCTTCTCCAGCCTCTGTAGCTAGTTCCTGAAAACTCCCCCCGCACTTCTGCCCTCGTGGGCTTACTTTCATAACCTCTACGAACACGCGTGGCCTTAGCGAAAAGGCAGAGTGGCTTGTCTGAAACCTGTCGTAGTGGACCTTCTTTCAGGTAGCCACACACCTGCTTCTGCTTCCTGTAGTTATCTAGCAGTCCTACGGTTTTATCTCACCTTCTTTTGTTGTTTTTCTTCCAGACCCCGCTAAAGAAGACTAATGCTCTGATTGCACAGATGGGAATAACCTTCCTAAATGCAGTAAGAGTTTATGTCAACTCTCTGAACTTCTGAGATGCATGCATTTGTGTAGGCTGTATATTGGTCCATCCAAGGTCTCAAAACTGATAATAGTTTGATTAAATCTTTACATATGTACGTGTGGCCTTTCTAAATTCAATCTTTAACTACTTAAGTCTGAAAATTAATGTAGCACAAGGCTCAGAATTCAAGAGGGAAAGTTTCACTTCCTGGAATTACTTATGCTAACTTCCCTTAAGCTGTAAAGCAAAACTGAGTAATCTGAGTATTTTTGGTACAAACTGAGAAGCATTGAAAGAAACTGCTTAAAGCTTCCAGCTTCATGCATGCTGAAAATCTGTTTTGCTCTTATCGTGTTCTACAGTAATCACTAAAATAAAGGAGTAAATCAAGTGGCAAATAATATTTCACTGGTTGCTTGCTGCCGTGTAAGAACCACATCTAAACTGGGTGAAGGTTTGAAGGGCACATGCTGCAGGAACCTGCAACTGGTTTCATGCGCAGCTTTTCACTAGTGGAGATACTTGGAATGGAGCTTTGTGTGTCCAGAAAGAAGGCTGCTTTAACGTGGGTGAACTTTTTAATCCACCTATTAACAGATATCTCAGGAAAATTTGGGTTACAGTGTCAATTGTGTGTTTCTTCATCCTGTCGTTCCAGTATGTACCCAGTGCACTCTGCTGTCCCAGTCGAGCCAGCATTTTAACGGGGAAATACCCACATAATCATCATGTTGTTAATAACACTCTGGAAGGGAACTGTAGCAGCAAGTTGTGGCAGAAGATTCAAGAACCGTACACCTTCCCAGCGCTGCTCAAAGCTATGTGTGGTTATCAAACATTCTTTGCTGGAAAGTATTTGAACGAGGTATTCTGTGCCTTTTTTTTTTTTCCCCACTGTGATGCAGTTAATTTGCATTTATCCATCCTTCTGAAACACTTGAGTGATTTATTGAAGTACTGTTTTTACATTTGTAGCTGATGATGGGTCGCTGAAATGTTGTAAATAGTGTGACTTAGATGCTGACAGCTCTGTGAGGTGTGATAAATCTGTGAAGGTTACATCTGTAACTTCATTGAAATCAGGTTCTATAGGTGCCTGAACACTTTCAAAAGTCAGTTGTGGTTTTTTATTTGAAAAGCTGATGGAATCCAAAGGCTTTCTTAGTGTGTTTGGATGCGTTAATTTTTGGAGCTGCTGATTTTAATGATGAAGGAAAATGAGTAGTTTGGCATGTGGTACTGAAGAACACCACCAAGCCAATGCCAGAACAGGCATAATGTTGGAATAGCATGAAAGGAAAAAATCAGTTTGTCTCAATATTCCTGACTGCTGTATCCCCTTCAGAGAACAGTTCTCTTTTTCAGCAGTTAATATGATGTTTTATATGCTAAATATCCATTGAGGCCCATTCATTGGAAGAACAAATATTGTCAGAGCTCTCAACAGAGAGTACCAAACACTGAATTCTTGAATCATTTTTATGTGTATTTTTTTTTCTGTTTATAATTAAGCTGTGGTTTGTAGTACCTTATGGTAAGCTGTAAAATTCATCACAGAAAACAGCTCAAGTCAGGTGTTTCTCTTTTGGGATGGAAATGTTTGGAGCTTGATGAATTACAGTTTTTAACAGCATTAGTTTCCTTGCATCTCTTGGTGGAAAATATTGTGGTAGAATAGAATAATGGAACATGAATCTTTGAAGCTGATTGGTCTCTGTGTTTTGCGGATGTTACTGAGGTGTCTGGGGGATGGAAAACTTAACAGGCTTTGTCTGGGCATCCCTTGACTCAGTGTTATCTCCTGCCTGCAGTTGGGCGAGCTATGTAGATGGGAAAGGGCAGCCCTGAGCATATCTGTTGTGTTGCTCTGAAGCACTCTGTTTTCAGTTTGGCACAGACTCAGCTTTTTGCTGTCTTAAAGGCTAGTTGGTTTAGATTATTTGGCACTGAGGTGGACAAAAGGCTAGCACTGCACAAAATGTATACCCCTCCTTTTGGTGGAGGATGGTGGGAAGCTATTGGTCTATGAGAAAACATTTGTAATGTGACCTGCTCTCACAAAGCCTAAGAGTGTCTTCATGCATGATTCCCATTACCTGAAAGGTACCATAGGTTCTCCACAATCTTTTCATGTTTTCATGCACAAAGTAGAAGAAATACAATTTAAATTTTACTGGTGAATGCCAAGCTTTCTGTCACTGTCCTTCCATTTAACCCTGGTTTGTTTAACAGGCTATACACTAGTTTTTATACCTGTGTGTATTTGCTTTTTTTCCATTCTGCAATTAAATTTAGCTTAATGCATTTTCTGGCCAGTGTTGAGTAAAGCACATTGAATGTGAAGCACAGTTTCTGGCTTTAGTTCATCATAATTGAAACTGAGTCACAGTCTGTCTTTTTTTCAGTATGGAGCAGAGGATGCAGGGGGAGTAGGTCATGTCCCTCCTGGATGGAGTTTTTGGTATGCTTTGGTATGTGACCATTTATATTTTTTTAATACTTATTTGTTTTTTGATTTTGTGTTTACAAATTTATTCTAACTTTGGTTATGAAAGAGCAGGCAAAGAGCATCCAACAACTTAGTACATACTTTCTTCCCTTTTTGTCCTCTGTTATGTATCAGATCCTTGGCTTTTACAGAGGCTACTCTTATTGAGGTGCCTGAGGAAAAACTCTGACATGAAGCCAAAGCAGTGTGAGCCAGCACTAAAATAAGTTTTGCTGGTAGAGATCAGTTTTGAGAATTCTTGCAGTGTCCTTATGACAAATGTTTAGTGGCAGTGCATTTTGTTTGCAGCAATCAATGCAGGTGTTAGGTTGTGTAACTAAGCATGTGACTTCTCTTTTTCACAGGAGAAAAATTCAAAGTACTACAACTATACTCTGTCAGTAAATGGCAAAGCACGAAGACATGGTGAGAACTACAGTGTAGATTATCTGACAGATGTACTGGTAAGACATTCTGCAACACCTATGTAACAGACTACTTATGACCAGTTAATACCTCTCACTAGGGGCTTGGGAAAGGATGGGGATGCTAATTTGTTAGGCTGTATTAGTTCATAATTCATAAATATATGAGTGTACTCTCATGGTGGTGGGAGGGCATTGATCAACAGAGCAAGATTCTGGGTATGTTCAGAAATGGCAGGTTCATGTGGAGAGGAAAGGGATTCCAACTGCCCATCTGCTAGCTGGTAGCCTTACTGAGAGTTTAATATTGGCTGCTGTGGTGTGTGAGGAGTGTGGTGCCTCTATGTGATGACTTAAATGACTTCGTAGTAGAATGTGTTTCATTACAATACATGTCTGCAATAGATTAGCTGGGCCAGGATTTCAGTGGAAGTTAAGCATGTAAAAAATAACTTTACACCATGTTTTGTTTGCTAGATATTATGATGTGCTGGTATCTTGTAATCTCTAACTACATCAGACTCCTAACTTGGAAATATGAAAGGCTAATAAATCCTCTGTAGTGTGAGAGGGCAAGGTATGAGCTGTACAAGATGCATAGCTGCCTAGGGAAGTTTTAGGCCTCTTTACCCTCTTAAGGAAAAGAGGAAACTAAGAGTCCAAATACTTAAATGAAAAATGGAATAATTACTTCAGGTTACTTGAGGTCCTGCTTAGCAAGCACTGTCAACTGGAAGGGTGGGGGTTGTGTTCCCTGCCTGCAAAGTCAGAGTCCTAATTTGACATGCTCTTGCATGGTATAAGTTGGTAGTGCTGAGTACACACATGCATCACTCTGAAAAATTCTCCTCTAAGCAGTCTCTTCATGCAGTTGTTCTGTAGTACTCCAGTCAGACCCTAATGAGATTCCTTCCAGCACGTTCTTGAACACAGACAGCTGCTTACTAGGCACAGAACTGATGGATGCTTCTTAGGGTACTGAACAGCTGCCTGATTAAATTTAGATTTACACCATCTAAAGCTAGATTGGAATTGATAAGCCAGAAGTGAGACTATCCTATTACTGGCACTGTACTGGTCTTTTTTTGATCCTTCAGCAGCTTGTAAGCATTTTGGCCAACAGGTCATTGTTGCATAAACCTCTTACCTGTTGATAGAGCAGCCTATCATGATTTTCAGTATGTGCGTTCTACCATCTACCTGTAGTTGCCAAATATTCATCATTTCAAAGACAGTGTTTGAGTTTGATGCACTGGATGGGCAGTGCATGAGAGTAAATTGCTTATGCAGTGTGCCTGTGTTGCTTCATGTGATGCATAAGCCTTGCCCTCAAAAAGGACATCTGGGCCCTTAAGTCTGGTATGAAGAATTTGGATATCTGAATCTGTCCACTGTAGTCCTGAGATGTTGAAATTTAAGCTCATCACAAAATCTAAGTCAGCTATCTCTGAGTTAGCCTAAAGCATATTGGTTTCTGAACCCAGTTTTCAAACTTAACACAGTTCCTATCATTGCTTAACTCTGTCATATAGCTGAAATCCAGCCCTACTTGCTTGGATGTACAAAATAAGGAAGAGAAGAGAATTCCAGGTATATTGCCCCTTCTAGGGAAAGAAAAGGGTATTGAAAGTGGGGTATACTAATCAGGAAAGGAAGATGCTGCAAGATGTGAATAGCCAAGAACTCATCTGTGAATAATAACTTCTGGAACTTTAATTTCAAAAGGTGACCAAGGGAAGGGCAAAGGAACTTGCAGTCTCTTCAGACTTGCTACTTGGAACTGTGTACAGGGTGAAATGAAAATGAAAGTGCAATGCAGCATGAGTAGAGCAGAAATGTAGCACCTCATCTAAGCTAGAAACTTGCTACAGAATGATCCTACAGGATAAACAGTAGGGATTAGGAACTTATTTCAGAGCTATGGAAGTAAAGTTTGAAAGTCTGAAGGCAACTGAAACTGCTAAACTGGGATCTGTCAGGTAGTATGATGTCTTGAGAGCTGCAGACCCTGTTAAAGAAAGCTCCAATTATACATTATGAAAACCAAGTTTAGGTGGATTTTGTTGATACTTTGAATAGGCAGAAACTTTCCAGGAGGTTTGCAGATCTAAACAACATAAAGATCTGAAGTAGAAAAGTTTTCAGAGATATGGGGCAAATTATTTAACATGGACATTTGTGATTTCTAATTTTTATCATGAGCTGCTGTTCTGGATGTTTGTAGATGAGAAAGCAGCAAGCTTCTGAAGCAGTTTAAATGCTCCCAGTACTACTGAGCTTTGAGTTACGAGTATCCAGTTTGAGGTTTTCAAATACTTGCTGCTTCTCTTTGGAGGTATGACTTTTTCTCCAAAACTGTTCACAGGCCAACATGTCATTGGACTTCTTGGAGTACAAATCTAACTTTGAACCTTTCTTTATGATGATCTCGACACCAGCACCGCACTCCCCTTGGACAGCTGCTCCACAGTATACCAATAGCTTTCAGAATGTCAGCGCACCTAGAAACAGCAACTTCAATATTCATGGAAAGGTAAGCCAGCTAGCAGGAGCTCAGCACGGGTTATTCTGCTGGTTTCTGGGAGCAGTAGGCTTGCACGCTCAGCTTAAACAGTGAGGAAAGGCTAATTACTGTGACTACTAGTTGTTCAGATCTGTTAGTCTCTCAGGACAAGATACGCTTATTGAGACTTGGAGATATTTGCATAGCAATAGCTAAGAAATGAAGTACTGGCAAAAGTGGCAAGGCAATGCAATGAAGTTGTGATTGGTAAATGGAAAAAAGTTAATTTCTTGTCCAATTTCCAGATTGTTCTCAGGCTCTTAAAGTGTTCTTTCATGGCTCAGTATTTTCAGGAGAACACATAAGCAGTGAAACACAAAGGCTCAGGTGAGGAGTGAGCCTTGTCTTCCTATGCACATATGCTTGGGTGGGTGGTCTGTTACTTCAGCTTGTGGCAAAGCTGCCTGTAGGTGACTAGCATATCAGACTAACCAGAGGACTTCATGAAATCATGAACCACAGGGCCCCAGGGTCACTAAGGACTTGGAGAACTTGTCTTTCATTTGTTAAAATACCCTGTAACCAGAACTGCTGAGCTTGCAGAACTTGTAGAGCCTTGCAGGTGTCCTTGTGGCAGGGCAATACCTTCCACTACCAGTAAACTTGGCAAAATATGGTCTAGCTCAAACTAGAGCTCAGTTTACTCTGCCAATAAGTGGAAGTCTCAAACAGTTAATCTGGTGTGAGATTTAACTTAATTTTGTACTGTTTATTTTATTAGTGTTAAATAAACCTTTCTGTCTGGTATTCAACTTATTTGCCCCTAATACTGAGACTAAATGACAACAATTCCTAAATGCCTGTCTGGAGCCCAGTGATACTTCTTTGAAGGTCACTGTGGCTTGTGTATTACAGAGTGTAACTTTCTGTCTGAAGATTGTGGTTCACAAAATGATCATGTGCTTATCAGTGTGATAAAAAAACACAAATGGAAGGGGAGGAAAGGGCTGCAGGCAGTCACAAATACTTCAGCCCAGCCTGCTAAGTTTTTGGACTAGGGCATGAGAATCACACTTTCTTTTTCCCTATAAAAGAATCCTTAACTTTGTCTTGGTCTCCATTACTGTAATAACCGAAGACTTTTAAGGTAGTGAGGCAGAAATAACTTGACTTGTGAGCTGGCCAAAAAATACAGTGCAAAAACTCTGCATGTACCTATATAACACAAAGCAAAATTACAGGCTTGATGTTTGGCCATTAATATCTGTGTATACAGCAGTTTTACTAGGTTTCATAATAGGAACAGACAAGCACTGCATTTCTTGCTAGACACAATAGCTGTGATCATTAACAATGTGCATTTCTATAATTGGCAGTGTTGTGATCTTGAAGCCTAACTCTTCTTTGTGCTTCACTGTTTTATAGGGCAAACACAATCCCTGCAATAGCAAGAAGTGTGTGTGTAGGCTCAGACTCATGTCACTGATGTTGTAATCCTTGCTAGACAGTCTTGCATTGCCTTGATTCCTAAATGAATGTTGCCTAGCTTCCTTACACGGTGTATGAACAAGGTGTGCTCAAAGGAGCCATCTAGGCTGAATCTCTGTGTGAAAAGAGTTGAGCTCTTGTCAGATTATGGCTGGTGATGTGCACTTTACTTTCTGCTTAGGATCCTCAGCTATGAGCTAACAATGTGCTCCTGTGGTGTATTAGAAGGGCTGTGGTTAGTTGGTTGAGAGAGGTTCTTCCCTGCTACTCTTCCCTGATGAGGCTGCATCTGTAATATTGTGTCCAGTTCTGGGTGCCTCAGTTCAAGAAGGACCTCAGGGAACTGCTTGAAGGAGTCCAGTAGAGAGCCATAGAAATGAAGCAGAACATCTTCCCTACAAGGAGAGACTGAGGGAGCTGGGGCTCTGTAGCTTGAAGAGGAGGAGACTGAGGGGGTGACTTGTTCAATGTTTATGAATACTGGGTGAGTGCCAAGAAGAGAGAGTCAGGCTCTGATCACTGATGCCCAGTGCCAGGACAAGGGGCACTGGGTAGAAGCTGAGGCATAGGAAGTTCAGTGGAAACATGAGGAAGTGTTTTCAGTGTGAAGGGACAGAACACTGGAACAGGCTGCCCAGGGAGGTTGTGGAGTTTCCCTCTCTAGAAGAGGTTCCCTCCAACCCCTAACATTCTGTGATATCAAATGATGATCTGTCTGGTCTCCCAAGCAGGAGTATTGGTAGCCCATAAGTGTTCTATGTAATTTGTTCTGAGAGAGAAGCTGAACATTGAAGTTGGGTCAGTTCGATAGCATTGCCTGGCTATTTCACAGGAATCACGTGAATGTTTTATGTGCAGCAATTTCTCTTGCAATTGGTCTAAGAAGGTTTAAAAAGCCTGATCTTTTAAACACATTTTTTTTCCTTTAGAACAAGCACTGGTTAATTCGACAAGCAAAGACTCCAATGACTAACTCTTCAATACAATTTCTTGATAATGCTTACAGAAAGCGGTAAGAATTTTTGTTGCTTAAGATTTTGTACTCAGCACTTCCTAAAAGAGAAGGTTGGACTTTTTCAAAGGGTGGTTATAATTCTTATGAGATGGCAAATCAAGAAAAGACTCTGAGGCACTTAATGCTATGGTCTAGTTGACTGGCTAGGGCTGGGTGCTAGGTTGGCCTGGATGATCTTGGAGGTCTCTTCCAACCTGGTTGATTCTATGGTTAACCTCTGGCATCTGTCTCAGCAGACCTGCCTTTGTTAACTTTTTGCAAAGAAACTTGTCATTAACTTTAGAAACACTTTGCTTCCAAATGCTGCTGTCATTTGTCATAAGAAAGAGCAGTCATGCTCAGTGTCTCTGCTTTGTTCAGTGCACAACAGACTTTTCATGTCCTTATCTTCTTATTCACTTTAATTTTAGATCTTATGCAATGCACACCAGATGTGCCTGATTTATCTGCCATCTGATATGATTTATTAACCTTGTCTCTGGTCCTTTTCCATGAGAATACTTGACTGAGACAGGAGGGTGCTTCATTCATTTTATAAAGGGAATTTGGGGAGTAATGTGAAGACAATGAGTTTTTAAGTAGAAGCTTATTTGTGTGCACTGGATGTATATTTTCTTTCAAACCTGAGACAGATACTATCTTAAGTGTTAAATTCCACTTTGAGCAGTTATCAGGCATTAGCTTGTCACTTTTGGAGATGGAAAATTAAGTGTTTTTCAGGCTCTTGCATTATAAAAAATGAAGGTTATATTAAATCTGGAGACCACAGGGTCCAAAAAGTGAGTAACCATTTAATTCAGCATAATACTACCCTGTATGGGCTTGTTACTGACTGACCAGAAGCAGTTACTGGTCTCATTTGTAAACCCTGTGACAGAGGAAAGAATTATTTGTAGCTGTTTAAAGTTATAAGCTGGAATAATGGACCCTGATATTACATGAGTAGTACAAAAACAGCTGATGCAGTTTCCAAGCAGGAAAGATCCCATATAGACAACTAAATTCATGGCAGTCTTGTATTCTAATACTGTAATTCATGTGTAAATAACTAGTAGCAAGTGGCTTTGCAGGAGATAACTGATTCTTCGTCACTGTGCTGCTTCAAAGTTGTTCTTGGCTGTCTCTGGATAAGAAGTAATCAGCATTTGTCTTTGTTAGACACTACAGAATAAAATCAACAAGGACTGAAGACATTCTGTTTATCTTAAACTGCAGACTCAAAGTACTGTGGTGTAGTATGTGAAGGTTGTTTTGAGACTCTGCAAGCACTTAGAGTGCGTACGCTGCTGACTTGAGGCAGAACACAAGTTACTCTACCTTATATACTTCAAATGAATTGTTTTGTTTCTGTATAGGTGGCAAACTCTGCTGTCAGTAGATGACCTGATAGAGAAACTAGTGAAGAAACTGGAGTTGAATGGAGAATTAGACAACACATACATTTTCTACACATCAGACAATGGCTTCCACACTGGTAAAATATTCACTACTGAGCATTTGTAGAAGATCCAGGAATTGCATAACCTTTCACCCATATAACCACTTGAGAAAATGGAAATGGCAGCTGTGGGAAGGTGTAGGGAGGAGAAGACTGAGTTGTAAAGCAATCTAGAGTTGCAGTGTAGGGTGTTAGGAGCTTTTGTTGTTTGCTTGCAGTTTTCAGTATTAATCTTTTCCTCTGTATCCCAGTATATGTAAACTTAGGACAGAAATGAAGAAAGGGTCTCTCTTCTGCAGGAAGAGTTGCCATGAAAGTTAACCAGTAAAAATCTGTCCAAGACCTGTATGTACTGTACAACTAAAAATGCAGTATCTAAACTTCAGCAGATGCTGTTTATACTTGAGTTACCTGTTCCTATCCTCCCCTTTTAGCATAATTCAGGTTAAGAACCAATTTTGACTTACTTGGAAAAAGAGTCTGCTGGAAGTATTATATAACACAGCAGTCTTGGAAAAAAAACAACCAAGAAGCCATTTAACTTTTTACCATTTTTCAATTGTCTAGGCCAGTTTTCTTTGCCAATAGACAAACGGCAGCTATATGAGTTTGATATCAAAGTTCCACTGCTTGTTCGAGGACCAGGGATAAAACCGAACCAGACAAACAAGGTAAGAAGTGAAATCAGAGGATGCATTTATTACTAACATTACTTTGCAGTGATCAGCTTTAGGTAGTAATTTATCCTGTTGCATATGTATGTGTCAATGACATTAAATACATGGAGTGGTAGTAGTGCAGAGATGTCATTCTAAAAAAGCAGTAAATTTAGGTACTTGCAGGCTACGGAAGTAGATTGTGAAATGCACAGTCCAAAGACCCTGACATTGCTTTTGAATGTTACAGGGTCCATTAGCCTGTGAAGATGAAATTAAGTAGTACTTGGGTGTATCCAAAATCACAGGTAACAATGGGACTTCTGTATTTTAAGTACATCTCCAAGGTTCTGGTCACAGAATGTCAGGTCGGAAGGGATGCCAAGGATCGTCTGGTCCAACATTTCTAGGTGATAGTGTTTTTTAAAAGTAACCCAGCACCCTTTGAAGCTGAATCTTAAAATCAACAATGTAGGGCAATCAGCTACTTCTCTTAGGTTATTTCATTGTTTAACTGTTCTCATTGTAAATATTCTTCTGGATTCCAATGGAGAATCTCCCTTGGAGTAACTTGCATGCACTGCCTCTTGGCTTTTCCCCAAAAAGGGAGTCTTCCTTGTCCCTTTAGGTACTGGTACATGGTAATCAGGCCTCCCCTAAGTCTCTCCTTCTCAAGGGGGAATAATCCCAGTTCTCTCAGCCTTTTCTGCTGGTCTCCTGAACTAAGTTTTCTTCACCCTGCAGATGCTTGTTGCAAATATTGATTTGGGTCCTACTATTCTGGATATTGCGGGGTATGACCTGAATAAGACCCAGATGGATGGGATGTCACTGTTGCCGCTGTTGGTAAGTAGGTGGATGGGGATAGTCACTAGTAACCCTTGCAGAGGTTGTTATTTAACAGAATAGTTCCATTTGTAAGTGAAATTATCACCTTGATGTCATTTTCATGTGGGATGTTCATTGCTTAGTGAAAAAAGATACCTATTTTCTTACTTTGAGGGCTGTATCTTGTTTCCACATTCCATTGCTCATCCCCTTTTCCTTGGAATTTCCTACTACAGACTTAGGAGAAAAGCTGGACTGTTCCTTAAATCTTTGATTTGCATCAGTTTTCAGTAGAACTAATTTTTCCTCTCAACTCTGTTTAAAAATGCTTGTGGTTTCATGAAGTAAACCTGACCCTTCTAGTAATTGAGCAGAAGTCTATTTAAATAAAGCAGCTTGTAGTTGATCCTTTTAGTTTTAATTAAATTTAGTCTCTAAATTGAAGGCAGCTTACTTGGAAATGTAGGGGATCAGCCCGATTTAAAACAGTGCTTTGCTTTCAAAACCTTGGATTGAAACCTTAAGCTGTTCTTTAGACAGAAGCAGGTAAAAGGCCTCTACTTCAAAGTCTGATGGAAGCTAAACTGTGAAACTCGCTGTTTTGCTGTATATGCCTCTGATGCCATATATTAACTTTCAGCTTCCCTCTCTCTCTGCCTTCTAAAATGCAGCTACAAATAGAGCAGCTTAAAACTTAGTTGCTTTTTAAAGCTGTTTATCTTTTCTTATGCCAGGGGTACCTTTTTCCATCTGTTGCAGTAGTCTGATATAAACCAAAGAGAAACAGCCTTGTTACATGGATCTTGTCTGTAATGCGGTAGCCCCTGACCATGTTGCCGCAATGAAGGGACGGGGCAACGGCTTGATGCAAGCCAAAAATCCACTTTATTAGAAAAATAGGCAGGTATATATTGTATCAGAAGGACTAGCATGTTACTCACTGATTGGATAGAATTACAGTAAAAGTTAGTAACTACTATATGATTGGCTGATACTCTGCTCAGACCGAAGACGCTGTTTCTACTTTCTTCTCTGCTCCTTGATAGAAGTTGCTATGCAACTATCTGAGCAGTCCTGACCGCAGGATCTTACTTATCTTACTCTTCTGAGGTCTGTCTGACCCACACATTACATGCCCAAGGTCTATACTGTGTTTTGTTTCGTCTTAGGCAGCTGTTCCCTGCTAACAGGCCATTCCCTTATTCCTACATCTCCCCCTTTTTGTTATACAAAGGAGAACCTAACAGTAGCACAACCAATCATTCGTTGAATACACAGCAAAATACATAATAGCAATATAAGTAGCAAGAATATTATAAGCAATACATAACAAAGCATTTTTACACACTACAAATAAATCCAATTAGTCCCCATCCCACAAAAGATTTTACAAAAAGAAATTCTAAAAAGTGACCATAACTAAACAAAGCAATTCTAATTCAGTGACTTTAACTAAAGTAAACTAACAACTAATCCAACCTCCCATATTCCCAAGATCACAATAACTGCAACTTTCATCCTAGAGTCAAAGCTGTTACTTTGTCCTTGTCCGTCTGATCTTCTTGAATCGATCCCTTGTAAGGACGAACATATTTTGCTGGTATCCATCTAGGACCTGACTCTGTGGAAACACAAGCATATCCTTTTCCCCATGTTATCAAAGGATAAGGACCTTTGACTTTACCTGATTCTAAATCACGAATTAAAACTGGTGGCTTTTCCTGAAGCTCAAAAAGGTGATTATTTGCAAAATGCCGCACTATTGGTGGCATATCATCTGTCCTTGTGCAATTCAAAAAGTTGTAAACATAGAGAGCCTTTTGTAATCTTTCTTCAGGTGTCACTGAAATCCCTCCTCCCCCTTTTTGTTTCTGCAAAAGAGATTTCAAAGTCTGATGTGCTCTCTCAATGATAGATTGCCCTGTAGGGGAGTGTGGAATCCCAGTGACATGCCGAATTCCCCATTCTGAAAAAAAGCTTTGCAAGAATTGAGAAATATAGGCAGGGCCATTATCAGTTTTAATAGCTCGAGGCACTCCTAACATGGCAAAGGCTCTAAGAAAATGCTTTTTTGCATCCTTTGCTTTTTCTCCTTTGTGACAGGAGGCATATAATGCTCCAGAAAAGGTATCAATAGAAGAATGTACATATTTAAACAATCCAAATTCTGGAACATGGGTCACATCTGACTGCCAGATTTCTAAGCTGTTTAATCCACGAGGGTTAACACCTTCGCTGCCTGTAGGTACAATAGTACGTTGGCAATCTGGACAGGATGCAATGATATCTGCTGCTTGTTGAGCAGACAATTCAAATTGCCTTCTTAAGCCTTTTGCATTTTGATGGAAAAACATATGACTGAGCTTGGCCTGAGCTATTCGATCAGGTAAAGTCAAAACTGGTAAAGTTAGTAAATCTGCTTGACGATTCCCTTCTGCAAGAAATCCTGGGAGGTCAGTATGAGATCTAATATGCATAATGAAAAATGAATGTTGTCTGTTATTTAAAAGAAAAATCAATTTCTGCAGCAAATCAAAAAGGTGAGGATTGGAAACATCTTTAAGTGCAGCAGCTTCAGCACGTATAACAATCCCTGCCACATAGGCAGAATCAGTGACTAAATTGAAAGGCTTATCATGATGTAATTGAAACACACGTGTTACTGCTGCTAGTTCCACTATTTGAGGGGAACCTGGACATAAAGAAACTTCTGAATTCCAACCTTGCATATTAACATCCCACCAAACTATTGCTGACTTTTGTGATGTTCCTGACCCATCTGTAAAAAAGGTAATTGCATCCAGTGGTTGAAAGCTTCTCTTAGGTTCCTCTGCCAGAGCAAAAGATAAATGAAACAATTTGTGGGGTGGTGGGTGATTTGAAAACTGACCCACATACCCCTGGACTGCCACTTGAAATGGTAAGGAATTCTGCATCAGCCAGATAAAATAAGCATCTGTAAGTGGGGTGTAAATGACTGAAAATTGTTTGCCCGTTAGGGTAACTACCCTATTCCTAGCTTTCATGATAATATGAGCAAACATTTCTGGCTGGGAATAAATAGTTTTTGAAGGCTGATCGGGTAAAAAGACCCACTCAAGAAGTAGCAATGGATCTTTCAGGCTCAAATCCCATTGAAAGATGAGACCCAAAGGTTTAACATCATCCCACAAAATTATCAGAAACAGTGGCAGGTCAGGGTCCCAACGATGAGCCTGTCGTGATTGTATGGCTTCACAAATTTTTTGAATGGCTTTCTTTGCTTCTGGAGTCAAAGAACGGGGGGCAGACAAATTAATGTCACCTTTTAGGAGTTCAAATAGTGGGGCCAAATCAGAATTAGAAATACCCAGAAGAGGCCGTAGCCAATTTATAGAACCTAGTAGTTTTTGAATGTCATGCAAATTGCTCACTTGAGTTTGCAGCTGAACCTTCTGAGGTGTTATTGTTTGAGCTCTTATTTTCCATCCCAGGTATTGCCAAGGTTCAAATCTCTGTATCTTTTCTTTAGAGATACAAAGACAGGCTTTTTCAATGGCTGTACAAACCTCCTGTACCGCCCGTTCCATGTCAAATGGATCTTTGGCAGCAATAAGCAAATCATCCATGTAGTGATACAGCAACACCTGAGGAAATTGCTCACGTACTGGAGACAATGCTTTAGCCACATACCATTGACAAATTGTGGGGCTATTTTTCATTCCCTGTGGTAATACAGTCCATTGATAACGCTTTAGAGGTGCTCGCATATTAACACTTGGGATGGAAAAGGCAAACCGAGGAGCATCTTCAGGGTGAAGAGGAATGCTAAAAAGGCAATCTTTCAAATCTATGACAGTTAAAGCCCAATCTTTAGGAATCATTGTGGGAGAGGGGAGCCCTGGTTGCAATGCTCCCATGGATTCCATAGCATCATTAATTTTTCTTAAATCATGAAGCAAACGCCATTTGCCAGACCTTTTTTGAATCACAAAAACAGGAGTATTCCAGGGACTAAAAGAAGGTACTATGTGCCCTTGCTCTAGCTGCTCCTGTACTAACTGTTCCAAGGCGCGAAGTTTTTCCTCAGGGAGGGGCCACTGATCTACCCATATAGGAATTTGTATTTTCCAAGATAATTTTGGGGTATCGCGCCCATCAGCAGCCCTCTCTAAAAATGTGTTTCCAATGTGAGACCCCATTGCGACAGGACATCTCTCCCCCACAGGACCATAGGTACCGGCAACACAAAAGATTTAACAGTTGCAATCCTTCCCTCAGGCCCAACAATCTGTATAAATTCCACACTCTGCTGACTTTTCCCCACACCCCCTATTCCTGCCAGTGGCTGTAAGATTTTTGCCAGTGGCCATACCGGGGGCCATTTGGCCAAAGAAATAACAGTAACATCAGCACCAGTATCAATAATGCCATTTAAAACAACCTGCTGCTCTGCTTTTTTCATTATGCATTTTTGTATAGGTCTTTCATTAGACACCGACTGAGTCCAATAGACCTCTGGAAGTCCCGTTGAACCGAAAGCTCCTTCACGTTTCTTCACTGTTTGAGGATTAAATGGATCCCTAGGAAGTAAAAGCAACTGAGCTATACAGCTATTTTTTGCAATCGTACAGGGAGGGAGTGGTGTCCAAACCATAATTTTCACTTCCTTTGCATCACTATCAATAACTCCTGGTAATACAAAAAGACCAGAGTAGTTGACGATCTTCCCAAAATCAAAGCTGTTGTATTTTTTGGCAAAGGTCCCTGAAAGTTCGTGTCTAATAAGTGAACTGAAGAATCGAGTAAGGTCACTGCGTATTTGGTTTCCAAGTCCAGTCCTGCACTGCCTGATGTGGCTCGTTGCAAGCCGCAGACTGGCGTTCGGAGATCTGGTATGCCGGCTGTATCATTTGTGTCGGAGCGCGGCGCCGGTCCGCGCTCTTCCGCCAGTTTCCCTGAAGCGGCTTCCCTTGTTTATCGTATCTAGAATGGCACTGAGCTGCATAATGGCGACCTTTCTGGCACCGGGGGCATATTGATACAGGCTTATTCACTTGCCCCTTTTGAGCGTAACAGTTCTTCCTAATGTGACCTGGCTTCCCGCAGCCAAAACAAACAGTCGCCCTCCCCCCTGTGTTCACAGCGGCAAAAGCAGCCGCCATAGTCTCGCATTTAAAATCGGACATCCCGAAGCGATTGCAAGCTTCCATCATCTCAACCAGGGAGGGTTTTGGATTCAGTAACGATTTCAGCAACTTCTTACAGTCCACATTGGCATTTTCAATTGCTAATTGTTGAAGTAAAATCTCTCTAGCTTCCTCGTTTTCAACCTGCTTTCCAAGAGCTTCCTGCAGTCTTGCTACGAAGTCCATAAACGACTCCTTTGGTCCTTGCATGATAGTCGTAAAAGCCTTTTGGGGTTTACGGGTGTCTGGAATCTTAAGGAGCGCTCGCTTAGCAGCCTCCTTAGTGGCATCCAGAGCTTCTCTCGGACAATCTCTCGCCTGGGCAACGGGATCGGCTAACGGCCCCATGCCCATCAGATGATCCATAGTTAAGGCTTGCAGGGCTGGATTATTCCCCGCTGCAAACCTTTGTAAAACAGTTTCTAAACTCTGACGCCATCCCGACTCCCAAAGCATATATTGAGAAGAATTTAAAAGCAATTTGGCTATTGTCTTCAGATCATAAGGTGTTAAAACGTAACTTTCACAAACAGACTCAAACAGTCCCGCGAAATAATGTGAACCCAGTCCATTATCAGCGGCAACACGGCGCAGCTCTTTGGTAACTGAAAAGCTGAGAGCTTCCCACTGGGGGTTGCCGCCACGCCCTGGATAGATCACCGGTGCTGCGACGATGCGGGCTGGTACTGTGGCAGGTCGGGGCGGAATCGTAATACGCCCTGCCATGTCGGCATCCCCTTCGTCTAAAGCTCGTTGTTTAATTGCTGCCCACACCACACGGGGATCATGACCATCCGGTAGATACGGGTCTGGTTCCTTTTCGGGATCAAAGGGATCTAACTCAAAATGATCTTCGCTAAATGATGTTGATTGCGAAGTTCCCACAGCGGGCTTAAATCGCACTCGCGGCTTAGGCGCCGATAGAGTAGGCAAGTCGTTAGCATCAAAAGGCAAGGGAGGGGCAGAGGGTTGAATCGGAGCATTCGTCTGCATTCCCTTCTTCTTTAAATCTAAGGGATTAAATGCTCTCCCCGACTTCCCCTCCTGTTCTTCAACAGCCTCAAACACCTTTCGCCACGGTGCAAGCAAGCGCTGTGCTTCTAAATCACCATTTGTAGAAAGATCCCATAAACAGTCCCCTACATTGTCCCATAGTTCCGACTCAAAAACCGTAATTTCTGTAGTGTCAGGGAATTTATCCTTGACCCATCTCATAAGTAATTCCAGCTCATAACCAGATACATCTTTCTTATGTTCATATACAAAATCTTTCATGAGCTTATAAACGTCCCTTTCTTCATGTGAGGTTTGATTCCCCATGTTTAAGTTCCTCTGAGCTCACCTACCAATCTCGAGGAGGTGATGAAGTGCGGGCCCGCGATCTGCTTCCTTTCAGCAGCTTTCAGTTCCCAGAGGCTTGCGGCCGGTCGTCCTCATATCCCGGACGATAAGCACCGATATCACGTCGGGGTCACCATTTGCCGCAATGAAGGGACGGGGCAACGGCTTGATGCAAGCCAAAAATCCACTTTATTAGAAAAATAGGCAGGTATATATTGTATCAGAAGGACTAGCATGTTACTCACTGATTGGATAGAATTACAGTAAAAGTTAGTAACTACTATATGATTGGCTGATACTCTGCTCAGACCGAAGACGCTGTTTCTACTTTCTTCTCTGCTCCTTGATAGAAGTTGCTATGCAACTATCTGAGCAGTCCTGACCGCAGGATCTTACTTATCTTACTCTTCTGAGGTCTGTCTGACCCACACATTACATGCCCAAGGTCTATACTGTGTTTTGTTTCGTCTTAGGCAGCTGTTCCCTGCTAACAGGCCATTCCCTTATTCCTACACATGTGGCTTCTATTTGGTATTGCCTCATGAGTCTTTATAAATTGAAGACAGTACTTTAAATCCTCACAAGAAGGTGTAATAATGTCTTTGGAGCTGGATCCTTGTCTTCTAGTTGCGTGACACTCTAACCTAAGGCTAAATATTAACACAAAATCAAACTAAGGACCATGACTGCCTTGCAAGCAGTGGGCCCCATTAGTGTTACATCAGCAGTCCAGAGAATTCCTTCAGTTTCATAGAGCAGTGGATACTAAGTTGTGTTAACCTCTTGTCCTAGAGAGGAGACAAAAATGTGACGTGGAGATCAGATTTCTTGGTGGAGTATCAAGGAGAAGGATACAATAGCAGTGATCCTACCTGTCCTGGCCTAGGACCTGGAGTCACAGTAAGCAAGACAAGATGTGTTAATACTAGAAAATAGCTGCTGTATTAAACCTGTTTGCTGTATGGACTAACTTGGTTTTATAAGTAAACTCTGCGTGTCTTGCTTAGTAGGAGCTAGCTCTGTAGGTCCTGTGAAGCATTTAAGAAGTAGAGGGAGACACATAGCTGTGCATGGCTGGTATGTCCACATCACCATACAGAACACAGCCTCAGTGCTGGAGAAATACACAGGAAGGTGTGGGCTTGGCGAAGTGTTACAATGATGGCATGTCCCTTCTAAACTTCCAGTGGCCTTGTTGCACAAGTCTTACCTGTGACTACTAAGTCACTAGCTACTTTATGGATCAAAGAAAGTTTGCTTGAAGTAAAGCATTCCATTGGTGTCATCTTCAGTAGTGTGTGTGGCATTGCTGTCTGTAGTGTATGTATGTTAGCTTCCCAGACAAAATGCACTTAATCATAGTGAGTTGAATAAGCATTTTGTTGTACTTAGAGGTGAGCTTTAGCTCAATCCTCAGTGGACACTTAAGGTTTGTTAGACTAAGATTCTGGTGTTCATCAGCTAACTGCAGTTGACTTGAGCTGGTACAAAATCTAGGAAAAAGGCTGCTAGTTCATCTCTTCTGCTCTTTAAGTTTTTTCACTTGTCATTGCACAGCACTGCTTCCCAGACTGTGTCTGTGAAGATTCCTACAACAACACATATGCTTGTGTAAGGACACTGTCAACTTCCTGGGACCTGCAGTACTGTGAATTTGACGACCGAGAGGTAAGTCTCTGACTAGCAGATGCCAGCCGTTCACAACTGAGGGACTATCTGCACTCTTATCTGCTCTCAAGGTTTCCATAAAGCACTCTGAAAAGCAGGCTATCGTTGCCTGCAGCACAAACAGTGTGGTGTTTATCCACTGGTGAGAATGTTTGACTGAAGCTCTGGTGAAATCCTGGGAAGAAAAAGTAAACATACTAGGGAGTGGGAAGGGAGTGAGGAAGGGACAGTAGCCTACACTATGATTATTGCCTTCTGGTATCACCTGATAGGTTCATAGGGAACTGTGCTGGGCTTGGGTTCAGTTCTCTGTCCTACTCAAATTCCATGTGGCTGAGTCTTCTGTACAAACAGATTTTTTTTTTGCTTGTTTTTTTTCTCTCTACCTCTGCTCTTCTCTTGTTCAGCTGCAACTCTCTTGGGAAACATCTGAGATCCCAGGCTGGTCAGTTCTCTTGTATTGCTCACATGTTTCCTTGGCAAAACAAGTATTTATGTTAGAACTGTGAGAGATCTCTAACCATATCCTGAGCTGTTTGGGAATAAGGGACTCAATATCTCCCTCTTCAGAAACTGTTCAGATCTGAATAGTAGAGCACCTGCTTCATGCACAGCACTTGGTGTGTTACAGGGCTGATCTCTACTCATGCCTATTTGCACACAGTTGTTCCAGAGAGCATGGTGGGCTGAGGCAGTGGGGTCACAAGCCTAATAAACTGCCTTGCCAGCAGTGTGCAGTAAATGCATGAACAGCAGGTATCCCCACTTAACCATGTCACCACACAACATTTTCTGGTAATCGACAGTGAACGACTTAAACCAGGTTGTTTTTGCAGTAAGACGGCAAGGAAGGCTGTACATGAGACATGTTCATTAGCAGACTCTGCCCTTTGGTTTTTCCACTTGTTGAGTTAGTGAAGTGAAATGAGTGGGGCAGCCTTCTTCAGGAGTAGACTCTGAAGTTGATCCAGTAATGTAGCGCATGCTGCTTATTTCCAGTAAGAAGGTATTGCTGTGGCATTTTTTGGTCACACAGCTTACCTAGGTCAGCTATACTAAGACTAACAACATTGGGAAGATGCAGCATATGAATTTTGAAACCTTGCATTGAGCCTCATGAGAGCTTATAACCAAAGTCTATCTGGATGTATCATTAAGCTGGACGGAGCCCAGCTAGTTTTAATCAACTTTCAGTAGTCAGGCCTCCTACTCCAGCACAGACACAACCTCAGCTGAATTCTCAGGAGATGCTAGACTAGTATTTATGCCACTAATTATTTAGAGATGTAATGTACAAACCAAATATGCCCTAAAATCCTTCAGACAAACCTTGTCAAAGCATGTGTGCACAGAACAGCTTTCTTGTATTACAATTACAGCATAGTCAGCATAGTTGTGTTCAGTGTGTTTTGTCTGTGCAGGCAAGACATTAGCAGTTTGACAGCTGTGATGAAATCATGTATTTTGTGACCCATTAATGAAAAGACAGACACCTTAGCACTTGTGGTCTTAGTCATACTATGGGTTCCATTTATATAGAATCATAGAATCAAGCAGGTTGGAAGAGACCTCCAAGATCATCCAGTCCAACATGTTAGAAAACAAGCTGCAGTACAGCAGGTGGGTACTTTAGGTGGAATCAAAAACCTTTTTAACAGTAGTGTGCTGTCACCATACTTCAATTTTAGCTACACACTGTCTTTAAGCACTTGGCCACGTGGCTAAGTACAGCTCATGTGCTGCAATGTAGGCGACAATAACATTTGAGGCTATATTCTGCTATGAGTAGTAGAAATAGTATGATAAAATGTTAACTAGCATTCAGGATATAATGCAAGTACTTCTTCTACAGGTGTTTGTGGAAGTATATAATTTGACTGCAGATCCACACCAGATCAATAACATTGCTAAAACAATTGATCAAGAAATCCTGGAAAAGATGAACTATCGATTGATGATGCTGCAGTCGTGTTCAGGAGCAACTTGCCGCACACCAGGTGTCTTTGATCCCGGGTAAACACTGATTCACTCACTACTATGATACTCTTAAAGACAACTGATATGTTTTTTTACTTAATTAAGCTTTTCTAGTGGGCACTTGTGATGAAAATACATACTGTTATTTAATAGACATGCTTTCTTAATGCTTCTATTGTTTTGAATGTTTAGTCTCTTTAAACTACCAAATAGAACTCCATGGTATTAATACTGCTGCTTCCATCTCATCTCGGCCACTGCCAACTTAGAATGGCTGAAGCTTACAGCTGTGCTGAGTAGTCAGAGGCAAATGACTTCAGGTTTGCATGCAAACCAGGAAAAGCTCTGCAGATTTCTGTAGACAGGCCTTTTCCAACTACTTGCTCTGACTGTTCCTGGAGATGCTGTCAGCAAAGAATGTTTCCTGAGGAACCTAACCTGTGTGTGGTCATCAGCTGTTAAAAGTAAATGGCACTTAATACTTCAAAATTCAGTTGGTAATCACTTGGAGCTGAAGCCATTTTTTTGAACTACTGTTTAAAGTGTCCCTACAGTTGTGCTACAGGCAGCAAAACTTTCTGTTGCAATGCATCTCCTGAACATTTAATATTTTCCTAGCTGCAGCATACCAACAGCATACTGGTGTGTATTTATTTCTTTGGAGACTATTAAATCCTTAGTTGCACATCAATGTAATTCATTTGTCCCTACTGCACACTGGTAAGAAAACAACTATTCATGTAGCCTTGCACCAGAGCCTTTCTAGAACCAAGCTGTTTCTAGAAGTGTGGGTCACTGTGGGCAGGCTGTCATTCATCCAGACTCTGTTCCCTTCTCTAGGTACAGGTTTGACCCACGGCTCATGTTCGGCAATCACGGCATTCGGGCTCGGAGGTTTTCCACAGAGTCTTTATAAGGCACTTAACAGCCTCTTGCAATTGGCTCCCACTGACCAGTTTCTCCAGTGACTGCAGCAGGTCTGTCTCTAACTCTTGTTGATCACAGCTGGAAGACTTTTAATGGGCTATTCAAACTCTGTTTGGAAGGAAACCCTTTGTCTTTAGCTGGTTGCCTTGTGCAATATGTGTATTTTACAGCTGATCTCTAACTCTGAATCATTAGACACGGCTGATCTGTCTTGCTCAGTTGATGACCACCTTTGTCTTTCCTTTTCATATCACAGGCACAGGGGTGAACCTATGCCTATGTATCTGAAGAGTTTATTTTGTTCTAAAAATCAATAAATGTATATTGGAGTCAGGTTAGATAGGCAGGTGCTGTTGCACAGTGAATATGGGTTAGCATTAGTGTCACAGACTTTCTTGAAAGCTATGTTTAATTATAGGCTTCTTGTATCAACCGTAAAGCTGTTAAAGACGATGGCAAATGAGGCCAAAATAGTTAGATGTTAGCCAAAACGAGGATCTGACTAGCAAGAGGCTTGTGCAGAATTAACATCCATACACTAATTGGTCTCCTTGAAAGAGACTAATGAATTTTGTAGGACAGCTTTGATAGCTTTCAAAAAAGAATGTAATGTCAGCCTCAGAGTCTGAAATGCTGGAATGGGTAACTATGTACCACTGAAAAAATTCTTAAGGTTTAACATAGGCTTTCTAGTTAGTTAAACAAGAGTGAGGCTAACAAGTACTAAATAAGTGTGCCTGTGTTTTGAGTTAACTCTTAAGTCTGTTTTAATACCACAAACAGAAGTAATACTATAAATCCACACAAAACAACCCCCAAACAACCAAGACACCACAGCAGGGTTGATGCATCTCTTAACTCCTCAATGTCTTGAATTGTCTAACACCTTAGACAATTGCTGAGATTCTTCAAGGTAAATTATTTTGAAAGCAACTAGCTAAAAATGAATAATTGCTCTCTAGAAGTTAAGCTAAGAGGGATGTTTTAGGCAGTTAAGTGCTTCATAGAGTGTTCTTCTTAGGTTGAGACATAAGTACTCAGAACCTGCAGTAAGTGACCTTCATACCAAAGGGCTGCATGTCAGATGTCTGACTGCAGTATGTTATCACTTGATTCCCCTTTGGAAGGGTGATGTTGTCTTTTCAACCTTCTGATTAAGGCTTATCTGAAGTGCAGCCATCATTTGCACCCAAACTTGAGTATCTTTCCAGATCTTGAAAGAACACCCAGACTTGCGTCAGCATGTGACTCCTGTACACATTCACTGCAAAACATCTTCCAGAAATACTGAATTGTGTCTCTCTTGCAAGACAAGTTCACCTTGCTTGTGGGCAAATAGACTGTGTTATCAGGAAAGATAGCTGCTCCCTTGTCAAACTGTGGCACAAGTGCTTAGTTTTCAGTTATTTCAGATCTTTTACCCAAATACCATGATTTCAACTTTTGTCACACAGCACAGAAGCTCCTGTAGCTTAGAACTGCAAACTTCTGTGGTGGTCTACAGGTTAGATTTTTATGAAGGTTTTATCTCAGATATAAGTAATTGTTTCAGTTCTCTAGTGACCAAATATTTGGAGAAAATAGTCACTTGAAATGACTTTTTCTGCTGTATCAGTGCAGTTTTTTATATTTAAACTACTTACATGCTTTCAAATACTCAGGACTTCTTTTTTTTTCCACTGCAACTGTAGCTTTATCCTGTTTTGTTTCTCAAGCCTTAGTATTGTCCATCAGTATCCTTCAGCCTGTTTTGTCTTTAAAAACAAAACTGAAGTTGTTTTCATGCTGAGCTAAGCCTGAAGTTCATTTATGTAGTGTTTTTGCTTAGATAATTGTAGAGACTTAGACTTGTTCTTTGACACATTTTGCTAAGTGTGGAGGCTAGCATGAAATACATGATGCATATTAAACCCTCAACTCTACCAAATGGAGTTCATATGTGGATTTCTACTTCAGTTAAGTTTCAGTGCAAGTAATGAGCATCATGTTGCTTCCTAAGAGGGGGAAAAAATAACCAAAACAAAACCACTTACAGGACAGTTGTCTAACACTCACTTTTAAAAGTGATCTGAAGCCATAACAAGGAAATTTTCTTTTGGACTATTTGCTTTTTGCCCGAGTAGACAGAATCGACACAAATTATTCAGTATGTGTAACCAGATGTTTTACCCAAATTAATACTCATGCTGTCTGCATCTGCCTGTAAAGCATTTTGTAACCCAGTAACTGTCAGAGAGCCACACTATACCTGGCACCTGTCATAGGTAGTAAGAGTTGTATTAAATTGAAATTCTGAATAAAATTAGTCAGTCCAGGGAAATACCTGCTCCAGTCCATTGATTTTTTTAGAGGATCTTGTCACTTGCCTACTGTCTAGGTCCATGAAACAGTTATTTGTGAGTATTTTTTCCAGCCTTGAATGAACAGTGTTAATTCTGATCCTTGATGATTGCAAAAACCCACTATGAAGGAACTTTAACTTTTATCCAGATTAAAATCCTAAGTCATTTTAAAACTGAGTGGTCTTCCTGGATATTCTATTTCATATACTATTTAACCATGGCAGTGTCTGTACTTGGTTACTGAAGGCATTCATGTTAAATGGAAGAGCCTTACTGGTACAGAGTCAGGTTTAGGTAAAATGTGATCCTTTTAATTATTTTTTTTAAATACTCATCAAAAGTAAAGCTGTGAATTTTATCTGGTAAAACAGATACTGCACAGGGAGAAATAGATTTAATAACTTTACTACATTATACAGGAAAAAAAAAATCAGTATCAGCACTTTAAGATGAGTGAGCACAGCTAGTACATGCTTACCCACCCCAGGCTCAGTAAATTGGACCGCTTCATTTTGAGGGATAAAGCTGTAGCAGGGACACATAAATACAAACACTTCCCCAAAGCAGGTACAATACTTTTCCAATCAAGTTAAATTTAAGCCAAATTCTACAAGTTACAGTATTTCATCTCAACAAAACTGCTATCATTGTGATTCAATTAAAGTGACTTTTATGTTTCTCTCTGTATGTGAGCATACTTTGCTGTAGCATGTTGTGAGCATACTTACCTTCTGCTGTTTGGAATGTTTGTTTAGAAAGTGCCCTTCCAGAGGACCCTGTTCACTGCTGCACTTTTGGGGAAATAAAAAAAATAAACTGCCTATCACACTTCCTACCTCTTTGTTACTGAATTTGAGTTAAACCATTCCATAGGATCAAACTGTTGCACTTCTAAACACCGACTTCCTTATTTGTAAGCCTGTTCTCTGCTTACTGCCCTGCTACCTGACAGTGACCACTAGTGAACTTTTATGGGTCACAGGGACCCTTATGTGCAGTGCATAGCAAGACAACATGTGACTACTTTGCTCCAGAAACACTGAGGTGAGAGACCAAATATAAATGTGAACTCTACTTGCTCATATTTCCTTGGAAACTGATCTAGTTGAATAGATGGAAAACTTTAACAAAAGAGACAATGGAGAAACTGCTGTTAATTATTAACAGTAGCATGTTCAGTCTGGGGGAAAGGGGAAGAATAATATCCCTCATAATGTGGCTGGACAGACTGGAGAGCTGGGCACAGAGGAACCAGATAAAGTTCAGTAAGGACAAGTGCAGAGTCCTGCACCTGGGGAGGAATAATAAACCCCACCAGCAGAGGCTGGGAGGTGATCTGCTGGAGGGCAGTCCTGTGGAGAGGGACCTGGGGGTCCTGGTGGATAACAAGTTAACATGGCACAGCAATGTGCCCTTGTGGCCAAGAAGGCCAATGACATCTTGGGGTGTATTAGAGAGAGTGTGTCCAGCAGATCCACGGAAAGTCTCCTCCCCCTCTCCTCTGCCCTGGTGAGACTTCACCTTGAATACTGTGTTCAGTTTTGGGCTCCCCAGTTGAAGAGGGACAGGGATCTGCTGGAGAGGGTCTAGTGGAGGGCTAAGGATGATTAAGGGACTGGAGGGCATGGCTTATGAGGAGAGGGACCTGGGGCTTTTTGGTCTGGAGAAGAGAAGACACAGAGGGGATTGGATAAATGTTCCTAAGTATCTGAAAGCTGCCAGGAATAGGGGGGGACAGACTCTTCTCACTTGCTTCCTGTGATAGGACAAGGAGCAATGAGTGTAAATTGCAGCAAAAGAGGTTCTGCCTCAACACAAGGGGGAACTCTACTGTAAGGGTCACAGAGCACTGGAACAGGCTCCCCAGAGAGGTTGTGGGGTCTCCTTCTGTGGAGACTTTCAAGGCCTGCCCTCTGTGATCTGTGTCCTGCTCTGCCAGGGGTTTGGACTCAATCAAATTGGGTCCCTTCCAGCCCCTAACATCCTGTGATCCTGTAATAAGGCTGTTTCCAAAATGAAAGCTGTGAGCAACAGTCAGATATGCTTATTACTCACCTCGGTCCTGGTTAGAGTTGAATTCCTTGGATGATTCTGTGCAACTCTTTTAAGAAAGATACACATAATTATTTTGTTTGAGCTATAGAACAAAGTGACTGTGGTACCTTTGACTGAAGGCTGAGGCTTCCACACGGTTTTGATTTCTGATTAACCATGTCATATCAGTTTCATTTCTCCTTCAGTGATGTAGAAGTCTGCCTTTAAAGAGAGAAAAACACTTAACAGCTGCTTGAAACAATGCTGCTGCTATCTTTCTTTTTTGTGGTGCTTCAGCTTAGGAAAACTATAAAGCTTTCAGTAGCACCACAAGAAAAGGCAGCTCCATATTACCTAGATACAGCTTCCCATCATCCTGAATGGCACCACTGACAGCCCAAGTGGTGCTACCATCAGGGGCCTGGAAGCCTCCTATGGTGTCTCCCTTTGTCATTAATGTCTAAGAACAAGCCATCTTTATTAAAGATACTGTAGAATAACAAAGGAGTTGCCTATTTCAGAAAGAAATAGACAGGGTTAGTATTTCATTTGAGGGGAAATTCAGGTGCCACTTTTTGATGATATTCACTCCACTGTGCCTAAAACTGGCAGTCCAGTAATTGCTCACTAAGCTTAAAGTATGGTCAATGCCTCCTTGCTCACGTAGGTGTGGAAATTTGAACTTGCTCCAACTGCCAAAAGCTGCCTGTTTTCTAGAACCAGGAATGAGAGGCTTGTTGGAATGTGAATCATCCACTTCACTGTTGTTCCTCTTCAAGTACTAGTGAAGGGGACTGTGCTCCTAGAAAAAGAAGCATGGCTCATAATAATAACCAGCTCCCCAGCTCTTGCTTGGCAAGAGTGACTTTGCACCATTTGATTCCTATAGCAAAATCATGTATGCTTCTTTTAAAAACAGCATTTTAGTAAGAGTTTTGTATGTTACCAATTTGTGGGTCTGTGTTTTTCAGTAGAGCAGTAGGATGTGTGTCCTACTTAGAATCAATCAGGTTGGAAGAGACCTCCAAGATCATTCAGTCCAACCTATCCCCCAGCCCTATCCAGTCAACTAGACCATGGCACTAAGTGCCTCGTCCAGGCTTCTCTTGAACACCTCCAGGGACGGTGCCTCCACCAACTCCCTGGGCCACCCATTCCAGTGGGAAATCCTTGGCAGCAGGTAAGAAAACATTATGAAATATTGCCAGGGAAACATTCACAAACGTGAAGATACATAAGAGCATACAATTAGCATTGTGTTTTCAGAGTAATCATTTAGCAACATTTTTAAGTCTTGGATCTAACTTCTTAAAGTCTTCTCCTGTAGTAACTTAAGAAGATGTATCAGATGTATATGGACGTGCTGGAATGTGTTCAGAGAAGGGCCACAAGGACGATCAGAGGGTTGGAGCACCTCTCCTGAGGACAGGCTGAGAGAGTTGGGGTTGAGTTTGGAGAAAAGAAGGCTCCAAGGAGGCCTTACTATGGCCTTCCAGTATCTGAAGGGGGCCTACAAGAAAGAGAGTGAGGAAATTTTTAGGATGTTGGGTAGTAATAGGACTGGGGGGGATGGAACAAGACTAGAAGTGGGTGAATTCAGATTGGACATTTGGAAGTTCTTCACCATGAGAACAGTGAGACACTGGAACAGGTTGCCCAGGGATGCGGTGTTAGCCTCACCCTTGAAGTTTTTTAGGCCAGGTTGGATGTGGCTCTGAGCAAGCTGGTCTAGTGTGAGGTGTCCCTGGCCATGTCAGGGGAGTTGGAGCTATGAGATCCTCGAGGTCCCTTCCAGCCTTAACAATTCTATGGTTCTAACTCATTTAGGGACTGTCAAACAACTTCTGAGAAGCACAAAATAAATATCCATAAAATTAAACGAATAAAGAGGAAAACCTCTAAAAAAACCTTTAAAGAGAGGCAAAAGGCATTCACTAAGAAAGGAACACTGGGGCTTGCTTCCAGCCCAGGACACTTCACAGGCTCACAGATGCTAGGGGTTGGAAGGGACCAAGGAGATCATTCTGCCAGAGCAGGACAATGCTATCTAACACAGATCACACAGGAACACATCCAGGCAGGCCTTGAAAGGCTCCTGAGAAGGAGACTCCACAGCCTCCCTGGGCAGCCTGTTCAAGTGCTCTGTGACCCTTACAGTCAAGAAGTTCCCCCTTGTGTTGAGGCAGAACCTCTTTTGCTGCAACTTACACCCACTGCTGCTTGTCCTATCGCAGGAAGCAAGTGAGAGGAGCCTGTCCCCCTGCCCCTGGGTGGGGACAGCCTTCAGCCACTTCCTTACAGTACTCACCTTGCATTTCGGCAAGCTTCTCTTCCAAGGAGAAATCACTCGCCCGTGGGCTTCCCCAGCCAACTACAGGTGGGAAAGCAGTTCCTGGCAGGCCACAGCTGCGCTCCTTTGGCGGGGAGGGGAGCGCCAAGCGCCGCTGCCGCCCTCTCCGCTGCCCTCCTAAGGCAGAGCTGCGCTGCGGCAGCGCGCCCGCGGGAGGCCTCTCCTCACGCCCCTGCGCCGGCCTCGCTCCTCCCTCACGCCGTGCTCAGCGCTCAGACGCCGTCTGTTCGGATTATGGGTTTAAAAGAGTAATCCAGAAGCCTGTGTCTGTGGCTCCTCCCAGGCTGTGTGCAGAGTTGCAGGTGCCTCTTGCGACACGGTGACTTTCACTGCATGTCACTGCAGAGCCAGGCACGTAAAACAACCTGACTGTCCTTCCCAACACGAGGCATTCTGTGATTCTAGCTTGGGTTCATAGGATTTTCATAGAATCAACCAGCTTGGAAGAGACCTCCAAGATCATCCAGCCCAACCTAGCACCCAGCCCTAGCCAGTCAACCAGACTATGGCACTAAGTGCCTCAGCCAGGCTTTGCTTCAACACCTCCAGAGACAGTGACTCCACCACCTCCCTGGGCAGCCCATTCCAACAGCAAATCACTTTGCTTTGGTTTGGGCTTTTGAGTGGGGTTGGATTTTGGGTTAATTTTTGTTTGGGTTTCTGTTTTTTTTTTTGCTTGTTTCAATTGATTTAGTTTTTCCTTTATTATTCTTTATCAAAATCAGGAGACAAAAATACGTATGCAACTATGACAAAAAGTCTGTGCTGTTCTAGGTAAAGCTTGCTTATGCTTAAGGTAAGCTGCATCTCCACCCTATCATAGAATCAACCAGCTTGGAAGAGACCTCCAAGCTCATCCAGGCCAACCTAGCACCCAGCCCTATCCAGTCAACCAGACCATGGCACTAAGTGCCTCAGCCAGGCTTTGCTTCAACACCTCCAGAGACAGTGACTCCACCACCTCCCTGGGCAGCCCATTCCAATGCCAATCACTCTCTCAGTGAAGAACTTCCTCCTAACATCCAGCCTGTACTTCCCCCAGCAATGATTTATTGTTATGAGGAAGTCTGGTCAAAAGGGGTAAGGAGGAGGAAATAAACACACTTCACATCTCTAATTATTGCCAACTTCAACTTTAATAAAGTAACCATTTTTTTTTCCTTTTTTTTTCTCTATTTCAGTAATAACTTTATGGGAATAAATGTTTCCCTACAAAAATAAAACTAAGCTTGTCAAAATTATAAATAGTTTCAATGTTTGGTTTTCGGTTTTTTGGTTTTTTTTTTTAAAGACATATATTTTAAAGTTTCCCTGCATTTCCCCTTCCTCCCTCATATCATTTAATCAGTCTGGTACCATCAGATAATGAAATTAAAAGTGATTTGCAACAGTTAAATTCGATGTTTAAAATAAACTATAATGAAACAAAAATCAAACAAACCCAAAACTGGCTGGCTAGGTATGACCATTTCTTTTAAATTAAAATTGCCAGTGTGTTTAATAAAAAAAACCCACCCAAGGAAAAAAAAAATATATATATATAACCCCATACACAAAATCTTACAAGAATTCAAGACTACAACAAAATAAACTTGTATATTAATTTTGGTCCCCCCACCCCCTTTACCCCAAATCAAGACTCTTAGTGCATACAACACTGATTGAGGTTTTTGGCTGAAGTAAATGCAGATGCACCTACTTAAAAAAGACTGATAGTATAGTTCAAGTAAAAAAAAAACCCAACCAAACAACTAAAATTCACATATCCTTATTTTTTTTTCTTCTTATACTCCACTTTTCGACTCAAACAGTGTTTAAATCTGAGCAACAAATGGTTCAACAGCAATTATGTAATGATTACATAGTTAGGGGCAGCTAGATAAATTAAGATGATGTTTAACAAAATAGCCACCGACATGCTGCTGTGTTTGTAGTAAAACAAACTGCACCATGACGTAAAAGCACTCCCTGAACCATTATAAAGTGACTCACTTGAGGATAATGTTACTAACTCAACACATGCATTATAATGTTACATGTGAAATCAAGAAAATAAACAAGATATGCCTTATATATACTTTATAGTTAGTCCTACCCTTAATTTTCTCTTAACACTTTAAAACGTTATGATTGTCTCATTAAGCCTGAACATTCTTTTAACCAAAACAACCTGTGGAGAGTTTAAAAGGCTTACTAACGAAAGGAAACAAAGGCACAATGACATCGAACGGAGGGGAGGAACAGAAGCACCTTGAAGTTTCACACAGTATCCGTTAGATGTCACCACAGCTTTAACAATTCCTTGGGAATTTAAAGCATCCACCCTAAGAATGGAGAGGGAAAAAGTCACCTCGCAACTGCTGCTCTGAAATCGTTGGTACTCCTGCCTCTCTCTCCCCCCCCAAAATATAACTCATTTTCTCTCTGGCATGAAGATGATGGATAAAGGATCAGTTACTCAAATCGGCCTCATGCTTCTATTGCACACCATTTTCTTTGGTTTCATTCGAATACACTTTTTAAAGGTAAATTAAGAACAGCAATTATATTTACAGTAAAGTTTTCTTGCTACATTTTTTTTTCTATGTTTAAATCAAGTAATTAATCAGTCTGAAAAATTTGGTATTAAGTTTTTCAATCAAGAATTTAAAAAACACACAGAAAAAAAACCTCCTGAATTACTAAGAGTCACTAAGCTCAGTCACCCACACAACAATAAATGTTATTCTTCTGCTGAAGTGGAAATGTGAATAAGAAAGTCTACTTTCTTTGCCTGACTGAGCCTTCAACAAAGAAGCAGAGGAAGTTATTTTTGTCTCTCAACTATGACAATTCAGCACTATCCAGCCTAAAAATGGCTTGCTAAGCCAGACGAAAGGTCTGACTTACAATAAAGACCAAATGCATATAGCTTATGTCTAAACACTTAGAGATGGGCATTTCTCACAGATTCATCTGAGACAATGTCCACTTTTCAGAATTCAAGTAAGCAGCCGTGTTTTCATCTTTACTGCACCTTTCAAACCCCCATGACACATTTACAGAACCAGCTTCTCCAATAACGACTTCTATGTGCAACTCCACTTCCACTTTCACTTAGTGTTTGCCTCTCATTCCTTCCCATTATTTCTATTATCTTTCTTTCTTTTCCAGTGTGGGTTTATACAGCTAAACAATAAAATTTATTCACAATATTCTAACATCCTAAAACTTTCATCTTGTAGATTTAGTATGCTTTCTTCTGTATAAATACTATTTCCATTTAAAACTAGTCCTTTGCCAGCTGTTAAGAGGTCTCCCTCAACTCTTACCTTCTTTTCAACTTTCTCTTTCCTTTCCTCCAGACTACCATTAAAACCTTCCATAAATTTCACAGAACAAACCACAGGATCTCATATCTATAACGTTCCCCCCACAAATTATACAGTAACTATTTGAAAACAGAAAGGTAGTGCAATCAACTTAAATCTCAAAGATAGTGCTCCAAGTAATTCTTGTCCAAACAGCTGTAGTATTTTTTCTAACCTATCAATTTGCACATCCTTACTTGTAAAGCTACCATTAAAGCAAAAAAAGAAAAGAAATAACAACAAAAAAAAAACCAAAACAAAACTCCAGCCCAACTTATTCCGTAACATCCTAGAAAATGGATTACAATTTCACAGCTTGCACCAAGATAACTTGGAAAACTCTCTAGGCACACAGAGGGTTGCAAACTGATGTACAAACATGCAGAATCCCTTATTTGTGGACGCAAGATGTTAAGTGACCTGGCTTACTAAACTACACCTATAGCAAAATTCAGGTACCCTGGCATCACAAAACAGTCTTCTGAATGATGAAAACTACTCTCTGCTGCTCTCTGTGGATTGGGTTTGGCATGCTATACTGACATTTGGTAGGGAGCATTTTCCTGAGTGTCTTTTGGCCCCCCCTTTTTAACCAGGTTTCCACACCCCGCTGAGGGCTTCTTCAAGTTTGTCTCTGTAAGCTGCGTAACGCTTCTTTAGAATTTGCAGTTGCTCATTTTCCTCTTTGTCCAGTATACGCAAGAAGTTTTGCAGTTCAGGAATAGTAAAAGCTTCCCACTGGAGAAAGAGAAAAGGGGTGGATGAGATGAAGAGAAAATAGACAGGTCATTTATACATACACAGGATTTTTAAACAAAGACTCAGGCACTCGAAACAATTCCAGACTGAAACAGCACCAAGCATAGCACCACAGAATCAGGCACCTTGCAAATCTTAGGCATCTGAAAACCTTTTACTCTTTTAAACTGCTTGGGTTGGGTTTTTTTTTTGTTCTGCAAGTAGCAGTGGGTCAGGTTTGTCTAACCACAAACAAAATGTTTACAACAGGCAGAAAATAAATACAACACACACATAAAAAACCAAACCAAAACCAAAACAACACCTGCTTCCAAAAAATGGATTGTCTTGTCAGCATGCATCAAACAAGGGACTGCTCATCCAAGAAGTTAGACGTACACAAAGCCAGCAGGAGTGTAACATACCACAACTTCTCCAGTTTCATGCTCGCGTAGAACAAAGCTGAGCATTTCTGTTCTAGGACCTGCCACCAAACGCAGGTAGAGGGGATGCTCTCGGTCTGACAGCTTGCATGTATAAACTGCAGGGGAAAGAAATCACAGCCATTAGAGTCTTTACTAATGATGTTTCAAACAATAAGTAATGCTAGCTCACATTGGAATATTTCAGATAGGCATGTGCATCCATACTACATATTAGTCTACATGCTGCTTTTTGAGCATGAGCTTTAATCAGGGGCTGAACAGATGACTGATGGTAACAGTGCAGCACTACATGCACAAGGGAGCAGAACGGCCTGTAGTCACCACAGTGCACCATCTGAATAAATGCATGGACAAAAAGAACAAGAAAACAAACAGAACACAGGTCTGTTGCCATAACTAGGCACTTCAGACATCAGAATTGTGGTATCGCCTATTCTGATGCCACTTCCACTTAAAATCTCATACACAAAGTCTAAGAGACAATGCTGCCTGCCTGACATGGTTAATGTGACTGACAGCCAGAAACATCTGAACTCCTGAAACTGCTCTCAAGGTCCATGAAAGAAGGTAGATTCTCAGTGCAAGAACACAATGTTGGCAAAACAGTCTTCACAAAAAAAATACCTTCTGTGCCTCCAGCTATTTCAGAACACAATATGCAACAATCTTCTAACAGCAGTTAGCACACATCTACTGAGTAACAGACATGAACACAACTCACATACTCATGATGCTTGTCACCTCAAGAGCTGTCTATAAATGCAAGGACTCCAGGTGTCACGGACACCAGTGTTTTCCTTTTAATCTAACAAATCTGTTGTGTATCAGCCTAGCTGAAATTTAGAGCCTGAGGAGAAGGCATCTTAAATAAAATATAATCACAGAATGGCTGGAAGGGACCTCCAAACATCATCTAGTCCAACCACCTGTACAGTAAGCAAGGACATCCTCAACTAGATCAGGTTGCCAGTTCTAGGCCCCTCAGTTCAAGGACAAGCTCCTAGCCAAGCTGGAGCTCATGGCTTGGACAGATTCACTCTGTGCTGGGTCAAGAACTGGATGGATGGCCGAGCCCAGAGAGCAGTGGTGAATGGTGCCACATCCAGTTGGCAGCTGTCACTAGTGGTGTTCCCCAGGGGTCAGTGCTGGGCCCAGGCCTATTCAACATCTTTATTGATGATCTGGATGAGGGGATTGAGTCCAGCATCAGTAAGTTTGCAGATGACACCAAGCTAGGAGCAGGTGTTGATCTGATGGAGGGCAGAAGAGCCCTGCAGAGGGACCTAGACAGGCTGGATGGGTGGGCAGAGCCCAAGGGGATGAGATTCAACAAGGCCATGTGCAGGGTTCTGCACTTTGGCCACAACAACCCCAAGCAGTGCTACAGGCTGCGGACAGAGTGGCTGAGAGCAGCCAGGAAGGAAGGGACCTGGGGGTACTGGTAGATAGTAGGCTGAAGATGAGCCAGCAGTGTGCCCAGGTGGCCAAGAGAGCCAATGGCATCCTGGCCTGCATCAGGAACAGTGTGGCCAGTAGGACAAGGGAGGTTATTCTTCCCCTGTACTCAACACTGGTCAGGCCACACCTTGAGTGCTGTGTCCAGTTCTGGGCTCCTCAATTCAAGAGAGATTTTGAGGTTCTGGAAGGTGTCCAGAGAAGGGCAACAAGGCTGGTGAGGGGCCTGGAGCACAGCCCTGTGAGGAGAGGCTGAAGGAGCTGGGGGTGTGCAGCCTTGAGAAGAGGAGGCTCAGGGCAGAGCTCATTGCTGTCTACAACTACCTGAAGGGACATTGTAGCCAGGGTTGGTCTCTTCTCCCAGGCAACCACCAACAGAACAAGGGGACAGAGTCTCAAGTTGTGCCAGGGAAAGTATAGGCTGGATGTTAGGAGGAAGTTGTTGCCAGGGAGTGTGATTGACATTGGAATGGGCTACCCAGGGAGGTGGTGGAGTCACTGTCCCTGGTGGTGTTCAAGACTGGATGGGACAGGAGGAGACTGAGGGATCTCAGGAACGTTTATAAATATGTAAAGGGTGAGTGCCAAGAGGATGGAGTCAGGCTCTGCTCGCTGATGTCCAATGACAGGACAGGAGGCAATGGGTGGAAATTGAGGCATAGGAAGTTCCATGGAAACATGAGGAAGAAGTTTTTCACTGTGAGGGTGACAGAACACTGGAACAGGCTGCCCAGGGGAGTTGTGGAATCTCCCTCTCTGGAGATACCCACCTGGATGCATTCCTGTGTGATCTGGTACAGGTGATCCTGCTCTGGCAGTGGGGTTGAACTGGATGATCTTTCAAGGTCACTTCCAGCCCCTAACATTCTGCGATTCCATGATTGTGCAGAGTTCTGTCAAGCCTCACCTTGAATATCTCCAGGGAAGTGGCCCCAACCCCCTCCCTAGGAAACCTGTTCCAATGCTCCGCTACCCTCACGGTAAAGAACTTGTTGCTAACACACAATCTAAATCTGCTCTTCTCTAGTCTGAAGTTCGAAGGCAAAGGGATCTCTGTAGATGGTTTACTGGGTTCTTTGGTATATTATCCCAAAATACCCTCAGATCATCTACTGTCTGACACATGCAACTTTACAAAAGAGAACTGAGAGAACAAGATGTCACACCTTTACTACCTAAGCTCTTCTACTCTGCTTATTCCAAGTATTCCTAACAAGTCCTCCAAACCCTTCCACTACCAAAAGGCCACAAAAAACACTAATTTATACCTTGGTCTTCCTTGTGACAGCGTTTATAAAGTGCAAACTTGGCAGGGTTGTCAGCTACAAAAAACTTTTTGAGCAAGGCCTCAATAACTTCACGGACAGTGTTGGTGCTGCTGATGTGCAGGGTATTCGTGCAGCCATCCGGCAAGTAGAAAGCAGTTTCGTTATTGCTGTGAGCACACCTCCCCTGGCTCTGGGAAGACTGCACAGTAATTGGTCTGCATAGTTCCAGCTGGACTTTGATGAAGCCAGTGTAAATCCCATTCGCATTCTGCAGCAGGGGGAAAGTATCAAACAGCTTAGAATTAGCAATGACCAGTTGCAGATGAGCGGAGAAAGAAGATGAAAGTGACCACAGTGAGCAATTTAAATGCCACTTTGATAGGTGGTATTTCGATGGAAAGACTTCATTTCAGTAATACAGACAAACAAAAATATCATTCTTTCTGGTATATCATCTGAATGTTTTGTTTTTTTTCCTTAATACCAACTACTGAATTCTAGGAGTATGAGGATCTCATCAAGCAAGAAGTTCCACAAATTAAAGGCAAGTTTTTATGTGAGAAGTATGAAGTGAAAGAGACAACTTAACAAAGGATTTTATGCAGAAATACAGAAATTCTCTCCCACATTTTACCCATGCTCCTTGAAGAGGTCTAAGGCATTTAGATGCTCACATTGTTTAAAAAGAACCAGATTAAATGCCAACTTAACCAACATTTTGAAGTATTTATTTCAGTTGCTTCTAAGACAAATTCACAAAACTTATCAAACCATATTGAGATAAAAAACTTTAGGTAATCTAATTTTAGGCATAACAAGTCCTGACCCACAGGCAAATACATTGCAAACATCCTTTTAGCACACAGTCATACTTTGGTAGTTTAGGATATAATGGAATTTCAAATTTTCCATATGCTAAACACCCATAGGAATACATAATATATGAGGAAATCTGGACAACAGGAGAACTGTGTAACAGCTTGCCAGGCATGTAGTGTGAATTTTATTAGCACAGTTTGCAGTACGTTGGACCTAGTCTTAGACCTGGTCCACAGTCCTTGGAAATAAAAAGTCTGTCTGCATTCCATCACGTGTACCATTTGTGTGTTACAGTGGTAGGAGGAAGAAATTCTCCTCATGCTGAAAATCTGACTACTCTGAAAACCAAATCTACAATAATAAATATGTTTTTAACTCTTCTCATTGGTTGAGCATCTTTACCAGAGAGATAGATCACAAAACCTGATCTAAACAAACAAGGTATGTTTTAATCTTCCTGTTTACCAGCTGAGGGGTTTCATCCGACAAATTTACATCTTGATGCTCAGAGTTTCTCGTAAACATGTTTCAAGTACATTTGTTTCTACTACAGTTTCAATCCACAGAAGAGCTACAAGGACAAAAACATTTCAGATGTGAGACTTTGCAAATCTAAGATAAAGTCTCTTATAGTAATTAACACAGTTTCATAAATCATTTTGTTCCCAACATCTTATATATGAATACACTACAAAGATACAGTTCAACTAATTGCTCCTCTTAACAATTACAGAACTCCTATGCAAAACTCACCAAGGTCATCTTTAATTTATCAGTGACAGATGAATTATAGCTTTCTATCTTCTCTTTAACCTCTTCTTTACTGAG
The DNA here is from genome assembly GCF_015220805.1 of Pogoniulus pusillus. NCBI lineage: Eukaryota > Metazoa > Chordata > Aves > Piciformes > Lybiidae > Pogoniulus > Pogoniulus pusillus. Next base: position 3,633,232 of record NC_087267.1, read on the forward strand.
ATAAACATGAGGATCACTCTCTTTCTGAACATCCTGCAACAGAAACAGAGATTTAGAAAGGAAAATAAAATCCAGTTCATAGAATACAACGTTTAGGGTTGGAAGGGACCTTTAGAGGTCATCTAGTCCAACCTTCCTGCAGTCAGCGGAGACATCTCCAACTAGATCAGTTTGTTCAGAGCCCTGTTCAACCTGACCTCACAAGTTTCCAGGGATGGGACTATCTACCACCTCTGTGGGAAATGTGTTCCAGAGTTTTATCACTCTCCTTGCAAAAAAAAAGTTCCCTAGTCAGTCCAAATCTCCCCTCCCCTACTTCAAAACCACTACCCCTCATGTCCTGTCACAACTGACCCTGCTAAAACATATGTCCCCACCTTTCTCATAGGCCACTCAAGCACTGAAACAGCTCAGTTCATAGAATCACAGAATCAACCAGGTCGGAAGAGACCTCCAAGATCATCCAGTCCAACCTAGCACCCAGACCTAGCCAGTCAACTAGACCATGGCACTAAGTGCCTCATCCAGTCTTTTCTTGAACACCTCCAGGGATGGTGCCTCCACCACCTCCCTGGGCAGCCCATTCCAATGGGAAATCACTCTCTGTGTGAAGAACTTCATGTCACAGCTTGATTTGCTTATGTCAGTGCTATGCAGTATTGTAAGGTATACACCTGCCAACATCATGAAATATTACTTAGAGCACAAATGGGTATTTCTGAACAAATCAATGTACATTAACACAGCAACATCAAAAAGCAGTTACTAGAAAGTAACACCAACAATCCCCACGTGTGCCAACCACAGAAGAACATCCCCTGCATTCCACCATGACAGATGGCATGTTATACACACAGGGTCACTGACTACTATGTGAAGCACCACAAGTAACTCTTTTGGCTATGTAACATTACACCAAATTCATGGTTTTTTTCCATGAGGAAGGCCCTACTTGATTTTTCATCTGCTGCTTTTATGAGCTTGCTGCAGATTTTACGTGCAGCACTAAAACTAATCCCTGGAGCTGGCTTTTATCCAGACAAACATTTGCTCCCCATGCATACTCCTGCAGCAAACTAGCGTTATAAATACACTCCAGTTTCTATCACCAGCACAAACGCCATATATAGTATGAAAGACTTTCATCTCTCAGCTTTAATGATTTAAGACTTCACTTCAAAATGGAGAAGCTTTGAAGAGCCCCAAGGCTTTCAGGATACATCTGAACACAGGAATATGCATTCACTGTGTGGACCAACTGCCAAACAACAGGGTTTCAATTCACCCTCACAAGCAGAGCTTATCCCAAGAGAGGACTTTATGGACTTCACTGTCCAGTCCTGTGTCATAGTCTTTTGGACTCAGCACACACCTTCACAGACACTTCAGTTTCCCAGAAACAACCCCAAAGACGAACACATCTGGTGTGGAACTGCTAATTTCCATTTGCCAGAAAGAATCTGCAGACCTTTTTCTGTCTCCTAATTTAAAACCATCCGGTTTTAGCTCTTTGGGTCTTAGTGTTCCTTTTCCTATATGGTATTTTACTAAATGCCATCCTGAACTGGACCTTTTTTCCCATAGCTATAAAAAGAAAGGTGTAGTCTGAAAGGAGAACTGGAAACCAGAAACCCTGAATTCTGATTTGGGCTCAGATACTGATTTTCCTGTGTAACACAGAGAACACACTTGTATTTCACAGATCTGAGGCAAAAAACCACACCAGTAAAATCCAACTCTGTTAGTTCCTCAAGAGCAAGTCTAAGACTGTGTAGCACCTTCCACAGTGGCTGGAACCCATATTAAATAGTTCTAAAACTCCAAGTCTCTAGTCTCATTACAGAAATTAAGCTTTCTTGCATTTGTGGTTTTCTTCTGCCACAATGACAGATACAGCTTTGTCTAAACTGCTTATACAGGGTTAACCCTCCAGGAGGAGTGACCCTGAACGGGACCCTAGGTGGTCTTGATCCTTCCCCAGGGGTGAGTCTGAACACTACCAGGTGATGGTTAGCCCACTCCCCCTTCCTGTCTAAAGGTCTATAAAAGCAGGGGTGAGTTCCTGTTCTCTCTCTTGGAACTCCCTAACTCCCCACTTACTAGCATCACCAGCCTGCTCCTGGTTCTCTTTGTTTTACCACATGGCCATCACCCACGAGGTGGACAAATCCACTGACACCAAAATCTGGTTGTATTTACACATTTTGTATCTTGTTTTCCCTTCCCTTCACCTTTGTAATTTCCCTACCCCAGACACCTTATTAATTTATTGTTAAACTTTTCTTCTTTTAACTTCCAAATCAGAGTGAGATTATTTATTTGGGTGTGCTTACCTTTTCTCTCTCTACATCTAATTCCTTTCTTTTTGGGAAAGAAGGGGGAAGAGCACTCTATAAATTGTTATTGGTTCTATCAAATATATATTTGAGTCTCTGGGAATTTCAGATAGAACCGAGACACTGCTCTATTCACAGAGTCACAGATTGCATTGGGTTGGAAGTGACCTTCCAGGGTCACCTTCTCCAAGCATCCTGCAGTAAACAGGAACACCTCCAACTAGATTAGGCTGGCCAGGGCCACATCAAGCCTGATCTAGAATGTCTGCAGGGCCTCAACCACATCCCTGGGAAATCTGTTCCAGTATTTTATCACTCTCATCATAAGAACATCTTCCTTAGCAGGTTAGATAATGCTTTACTTTCTACAGCATGTGTATTATATACTTAGTGCCGTGGTCTAGTTGACTGGCTAGGGCTGGGTGCTAGGTTGGACTGGATGATCTTGGAGGTCTCTTCCAACCTGGTTGATTCTGTGATTCTATGATTCTATGTCCAACCTAAATCTACCCTGTTCCAGTTTCAAAACATTGCCCCCCACCCTGTTCCTACAAGCCCTTCTAAATAGTCCTTCCCCAACCTTCCTGTAGGTCCCCATCAAATACTGAAATGTAGTTATAAGGTCTCCCCAGAGCCTTCTCTTCTCCAGAACAAACAGTCCCAAATTCTTTCAGCCTGTCTTCATGGGAGAGATGCTCCAGCCCTCTGACCATCTTCAGGGCCCTCCTCTGGACCTGGTCCAACAGGTCCGTGCCTCTCTTGCGCTGGGGGCCCCAGAGTTACACATAGTACTCCAGCTGAAGTCTCACCAATTTCATCTCCCCAGAAGCTCTTACAACTAGTGTTCTATTTGGGTGCAAATGAATAGTTACATCATAAAACAGACACAGAAAAAAAAACAGTAACTAAGTGGTAATTTTTTCCCTCTGAAATAGAAGCAAACATTATTGTTGGCTTCACACTTAAAACGAGTATCAAAAGCAATGACCCATAGTCAGTCTGGAAATGTGCTGACTTCAAATAACATTGTGAGAGTGGGCAAAGACAACATTCAGAGCAGATACTGAAGGGCCGGGCAAGAGTCTGCAGGTCTCTGGCCGTGAAGGTCCTACAGAGCACTTGCCATCTGTATGACTGACTTTAAGAACCAAAGCTTTAAACTTGGAAGTCTCCTAGTCTGGGAACTCTCCCAGCTGCAGACAAGCCCCTTCATATGGATATCAGGTGAGACCATCCCCCTCTGAGACACGAGCATGTTGTGGAGTTCATACATTTCCAAACTCCTAACACTACTGGATACTGAACCTCCAGCAGACACCTCAGTTTTCATATTTATCATTATTCCACTGCTGATTCTCTAAGTAGGTACCTCTCATCTACCCTGTTGGAGCTGATTATCACCATGACTACCAAAGTCTTCTGCAATACCCATTATCATTAAAACACAAACCAGCAGAGAAACACCCTTATTACCTTTCCTATCTTCAATCCTCAACCTTTGTTCAAAAAGCAACAAGAACACCCCACCCCAAAAAAAAAAAAACACCAAAAAACCCACTCTATTTAAGTGCTGTGCACCTCAAGAGGTTTAATTTGGCAAAACACACTTTGAATAACTGCAGATGCAAAGAATCGATTGACTTCAATATGGCATAGGATAAGTTCACAAGGTTGATAGCTAGAAAACAGCCTGTATGCATTATAAAAACAAACCCCACATCCCCTCGAACAAACAAAACACACCACACAAGTGAAACAAAAACAAATGCACGCTCCCCCAAAACAACAAACAGAAAACAACACCATGAAAACAAAACTGAAACAGAGAGAAAAAAAATCTTGGTAAACAAATTAGTAAGTATGAGCAAACAGCAAGTAACTTTCTCATGTTATCTAGTAGAGTTTTTCTGTACATTTCTGTTCTCCCAAGATGATACATCTTTCTAGCAAAGAGAGGTTAGAAAGGACACAACCCCATGAGATCACTTTAGATCTCTAGACTGCCACAGAATTGGGTGTGAGAAGCAAAATCAAAATATAACATCTGATAGACTCACTCTACTAGTGCCTTGGAGTCAGGTCTGCAAAGTGTACTGGAGAAAGAACTGGAAAAGACTGGATGAGGCACTTAGTGCCATGGCCTAGTTGACTGGATAGGGCTGGGGGATAGGTTGGACTGGATGAGCTTGGAGGTCTCTTCCAACTTGGTTGATTCTATGATACCAGAATCAAGCAATGAAACAGCTCTTGATAGTGCCAAACGTGTTTGCAAGAGCGGACAGCTGTCACAGAAGGGAAACATAACTAATGGTACAAAACTCAGGGGGGTAGCTGATGCCCCATTAGGCTGTGCTGCCATCCAATGAGATCTGGACAGGCTGGAGAGATGGGTGAAGGCAAACTTCATGAAGTGCAAGGTCCTACACCTGGGGAGGAATAACGGCAGGCACCAGTACAGGTTGGAGGCTGCCCTACTAGAGAGCAGCTTCATGGAAAAAAGACCTTGGAGTCTTGGTGGACAGCAAGTTTTCTATGGGGCAGTGATGTGTCCTTGTGGCCAAGAAGGCCAATGGTATCCTTGGGTGCATCAAGAAAAGTGTGTCCAGCAGGTCTAGGGAGGTTCTTCTCCCCCCTCTACTCAGCCCTGGTGAGACACTTGGAATACTGTATCCAGTCTGGGGCCTCCCAATTGAAGAGAAAAAAGGGACCCACTGGACAGAGTCCAAGGGAGAGCCACAAAGATGATAGGGGACTTGAGCATCTCCCCTATGGAGAGAGACTGAGAGACCTGGGACTGTTTAGTCTGGAGAAGACTGAGAGGGGATCTAATCAATGTCTATAAATATCTGAGGGGTGGGTGTAAGTGGAGGGGGCCATGCTCTTTTCAGTGGTGCACAGTAATAAAACAAGGATCAGTGGATACAAACTGGAACACAGAAGGTTTCACCTCAACATAAGGAGAAACTTCTTTATAGTAAGGGTGACAGAGCACTGAAACAGGCTGCCCAGGAGAGTTGTGGAGTCTGTGTCTCTGCAGACTTTCAAAAGCCACCTGGATGCATTCCTGTGTGGACTGCCCTAGGTAGTCCTGCTCTGGCAGAGGAGTTGGACTTGATCTCTGGAGTTCCCTTCCAAGCTCTAGCGTTCTGTGGTAACTCTATCCCATTAGAAACCTAAGACCCAAATCCGTGTGAATCAATCTGGAGACAGCCTCCTGCTCCCAAACTAAAGCTCAAAGGCTCCAACATCTGGACATATTACTTCAACCAAGCAAACAAAAACTCCTCCCTCACCACACTGCTGTCACAGACTGCAAAGACAGTAAAACCCACAGGACTACTGTCAGGAGCAAACCAACAAAGGAACACCTCACTGTGTTTATTACAAAGCAGAAAGCCTTAGCCCACTGTGATTCACTGGGTCAGCTGCTCTCAGTGAGTGTTATTAAGCAGCACCCAGATCTGAGGCACCTGTATTTTAATTTTCCCAGTTGTACTTAACCCACATGCCAACAGAAGCTTACATGCAATTTTTTTCCCCAGTGTTCCTGGAGCTGACTTGCTCTCAGGCCACAGTGGCACTTCACTTTTGCCATACAGCTTTGTCTAGCTATGCTTTAAGTTAAAGTAAGTTTTCTGACCAGCAGACTTAGGTAACTGGAGGAAGACTTGGCAAACTCATTTCCCACAGTTCTCTTATTTCCTTCTGTACTTCTCACCTCATAACAGGGCCCACTAAAAAGTAAAGTCTTCTGCTAACTCTTTTTTGGTCCAGCAGGTCAATTTCCACCTTGTGATCTCATCAGATAAATTTATTACCTATAGAATACCTCAAGTAACTAGATAGCAGAGGAAGAACAATAATTCATTCATCTCTACCATGCTTTCTAATACGCTTGTAACACGTTGCTCTCAAATGACCACCAAGTGGCTGAAGCCAAACCTTCTCGGGGTGGGTACTCCTGGGAAACTAATTGCTCCAACCAAAGAGCAAGGGAGTCACAGAAATTTTACACAGGTGAGATGTTACAACCAAGAATCCGTCACCAGTTCTTGTGACAGATGCTTGGTCACCAAATGCTAGTCTGGTGAAGGGACAAGCTACTACGTGTCACCTGGTGGCTCATTCAGCTGCCTTTTCCCACTGTGGCACACCCATGCCCTCAAGTCATGCTCTGCGACACCAGGCACAGCTCCTCCAGCCAGCACATTCATCTCTAGGCTGATTCAGATGCAGCTCCCTAACAAACACCCAGCATGGACACCCTGCAAAAGCTGTATGCTGGGAATTGTGAAACTGCCTTCCTTCAAAAACTAGGCTTGGTGCTGAGTTTCCTAGCCATAGATCCTTGTGTGTATCACAGCAGCAGAGTCAAGTGTAAGTGCAGTCAGCAGAGCACTTCACACTCATCTTCAGTCAGCCCAGACCTAGATGTTGCTGAGCTTTACCAACAGCACTTTTGGGTGCTAATGTTAAAAATCCTGATTTTTCTCTATAAAACAATGCACAAACATTTCAGTGTTACTTTCACTGAAAATAAATCAATCAACCAAGCCTGAGGTAGGTGTGACTCCTCCATCACTTAACCAAGTTATATTCTCACTAATGGCTGCCATGTCACCACTCCTTCCTCCTCTCAGCCAAACTGAGTGTGTTCTCCTCGGAATTCCTGATCCCCTTCTATTCCCTCCTTCTTACATTATTCACTACTTCCTCAGCCCAGCACAGGTGCCAAAAAATAAAACTTTATCACAAGGACTCAGCTGAATACATCAGATACCATGTCTGGGCCCAGAACACTTCTAGTCTGAGCTATTAGCTTCTGTGTCGGTAAGGCCAGCATACGCTATTGGTGGCCATTTGTACTAAAGCCATTCCTCATGTCAACCAAAGAAGAATTTCATTCTTAAATGAAATTCCTAAGCAACAGCTGCCATTGAGAGGGGAAATGAGGCAAGTGCTTTTATTTTCCCAGGGGAATAGCTGGTCTTTTCATTAGAACTCATGATGCAATGCCTCTTCACAGTTGAGCTTCCCCTCAACAAAAAGGGCAGAAAATGTTTGTTGTTGGGTTTTTTTAATCACCTCTACCCCCCATGTACATCTCATTTATTGTATCGCAGATGTTTAGAGAAGCAGCACCCTCTTTCCATCGTTTATGCTCTGTGCAAAGCCCCCCAGGCATCAGCTCAGCATGAAACCTCAAGGAATGCAACTGAAACGGCACAGATTACAATTAAAATGAACAGCAAATCAAGATCTGCTCCCCAAAAAGAAGACTCACATTGCAGCTGGGGCTTCCACGAAGCTCTTGCAGTTACTGCCAAACCTTAGTCTTGCATGCCATAAGAAAGTGCTATGCTCAACAGCTAGCAAGCTGCTAAGGGATGAGGCCAAGAAAAAGTTTGATAAACAAAGAAAGACCCAAACCCCTGAAGCTTGTTTCCTCTGCATCCCTGCCTTGAGACAGATGCATGACTTCCTCAAACAGTTACTGTGGGCTTCTGTTTATGGGGGGAAACAAGAAAACCTCTTATATCCAATCTCCTGTAGCCACAAAACTTACATCAGTTGAGGCTCGGGGAACCAACTTATTCTGCACATTTCAACTTGACAAACAAAGGAAAATGGAGTGGATGAAAGGACAACCCATTTCAGGAACATATTGAAATACATTAAGAAATCAAAAAACCAAAAAAGTTTGTGAGGCCCAAGCCAACATTTAAGCCATGCCAGTCCCTATCCTCTGCTCCCACATTTTGTATTAGTCCCACACAAACAGTGATGCTTGATTCAGCGATGAAGATGCCCTGACGTTGCTGTGAATTGTGGCCAGGAATGTTTATGCTTTGACAAATAAGAAATGCAGCCTAATCTACAGTGGAAACGAACAAATAAAGATCCAATTCTTGCTTACTCATAACAACTGCAGCCAATGTATCCTACTTACATTATGTTTATATTAAAAACAAGATTTAACTCAGTGCTATCACACAATGAAAAAACCCAGCAGAGAATACAGAGAGGAAAACAGAAAGGAGCTTCCGAGCTCAGTTGTTGCTACTTCTATGAGCAAGAACACTCTCTTCTATGGCCTGTCAACACTGCCCCAGAAAAAAACTGAAACCTTGCAAGTTAAATTACTTTGAAACAAGCATCTTGCTTCTTTCTCATCCTAATTCTCCCAAGAAGAGAGAGGCTTTGCCAGCCACAGTAATTTCTCCTTCCATCCTGGGCCAAGCCCGCACTCAGAGGTACTACTTCTTTCTTTGAAAGCCAGAGAATCATCAGGTAGAGCAACTGGTCATGTCCACCCACAAAGGGTCAGTGAGAGGCACCAGAAGCCAGCAAGGTATGGAGAAGACCAAAGAGGGGTAGGGTGGCCAGGGAGAAGAACTAGCATTCAAGCAGCTCCAAGCTTTACACTTTCTCACACAGCTGCACACTGAAATGTCTGTGTCCTCCTGAATGAGCTGAGGTTGCTCTGTGAGTCAGGGAAAGGGGAACTTTCTGACCTGATGGAAGTGGGCAAAATAATCTCTGTTTGTCTCTAGTAACTTTTGCTTTCTGCATTCAGTGAGATCCAGTTCCCACTCCTGTCAGTGGCACACGGGGCAGGAAGCAGACTCTTGTTAGAAAAGAGATTTTGTTTTTCTAAGTGGGTTTGGCAGACCCAAGTCTTAAACAATTATCCTGACTCAGTGAGTTCAAGAACAGTCTGTGTCAGGCACTAGTGAAGGTAGCAAGACAAGCAGCACCCTCCCTGGTCAGGTGTGCAGTGTATCCAGCTTGGCATTCCACTTCTGACAGCAGCAAAAACAAATGCTATTTTGAGCAAGCACGTGAGCAAGCCTCTCTGCTGGCACCCACAAGTTTCGTAGCAGGAATTCAGAGGGCACCTCCCTTCTGAGTCTGTTTAGTGTCCATTTAAGGACCTGGTGAGGATGCATGCACATAAACCCTTTTGGGACCTGCCGAAACTGCCAGACTCTACACCTCCCATGGCAGCAAGCTCCAGAAATTTGCAATGGCAGATTGAAGAAGCACCACTGCCTGCTTTCACACACACAGTATCACACAGTATCACCAAGGTTGGAAGAGACCTCGTAGATCATCAAGTCCAACCCTTTACTTTCAGCTGATCTTTTATTAAGACAGAAAATCGCCTCTGTTAAATATATCGAATGCCCCTTAATCCAGGATGTGACAAACCTGTGTGTGACATTCAGCTCACACAACACCTTTGTGATTTGGTAAAACATGATCGTACATCTTTTCTCCAAACTAAAGAGCCCTGGATTCCTTTGTCCTTTCTGAGGTAGCTGCTCCACCCTCTCAGTCATTTTAGAGAAGAGTAACTGCAGTAAGCCCTTCCTTAGGTGACCACTGCTGCACACAGAACTCAGGACAGAGGCACATCAAAGCTTAGGTGAGTTTATTAATATGTACATCACAGTATCACAGTATCATCAGGGTTGGAAGAGACCTCACAGATCATCAAGTCCAACCCTTTACCACAGAACTCAAGGCTAGACCATGGCACCAAGTGCCATGTCCAACCTTGCCTTGAACTGCCCCAGGGATGGCAACTCCACCACCTCCCCGGGCAGCCCATTCCAGTGTCCAATGACTCTCTCAGTGAAGAACTTCATTATGTGTCTATGAAAAATCTTTACCTAAAATACCTGTGATGCAACACTGTCTGTCTTCCAGGCCACCTCCACAGTGGTTACAGAAATCCCTGTGCAACTGCCACACCTTATAATTTCAGCACGACCTCACAAAGTATTCCACAGTTATTAAGTAAACACTTGGTACCTCCCGACGGTTTTCCCTAAGCATCCATGCTGTGTGGCTTGGCATACTAACAAAAAGCACTGAATGACAAAGGGTAAAGTAAGACATTATGGCTCCTGTCTGACCTCTCTGATGTAAACACTCAGATGTTTATATGGTGAGTATTTGCAATCAGCAGAGAAACAAAAATAAGAACCCCATCTGCCCTTTATTTCCTTTAACAAAATTATTTCCATCCAGAGGCAATATAAACAGTTAACTTTTGGGTGCTGGGAAGGAAGGATAGAAAAAGGATCTATTTGTTGATGACATTAGCATTGCTGCTTCAATTTCTCTAAGTTTATCATGACCTCACCTCTGAAAACCCCTAGTTACAAACTCTGTCATACCCTATATGGCTGTACTTGAACTACAGGCATGCAACCCAGTTCTGAAAAGCCACTCTTATGTTTAAAGTGAAAATCAACTGTACAAAGAATAGTATCTAAGGCTTGGCAGTAGATTCTGTCCTCAAAGACACAGCAGGTTTTATGCAGATTTGTACTTCCCTAGTTTCCCCTATCCCACCCCCATTATGACATTGTTAAAGCAATGCATCGAATGATTTCTCTGCCCCTTTGTTCAAGAACCTCAGGGAACTGCTTGAGAGAGTCTAGTACAGAGCCACAACAATGGAGTGGAACATCTTCCTTAGGAGGAGAAACTGAGGGAGCTGGGGCTCTTGAGACTGGAGACAAGGAGACCAAGAGATCACAGAATCGCAGGGAGCGGAAAGGACCTTCAAAAGATCATGGAGTCCAATTCCCCTGCCAGAGCAGGATCACTCAGGGCAGGTCACAGACAAATGCACCCAGATGGGTTTTGAATGTCTCCAGAGAAGGAGACTCCATAACCTTTCTGGGTAGCCTATTCCAGTGCTCTGCCACTCTGTGAAAATGTTTTTCCTTATGTTCAGGTTGCCCAGAGCCCTGTCGAGCTTCGCTTTGAGTATCTCCACGGATGGGGCCCCAAACACCTTTCTGGAACCCTATTCCAGCGCTCAATCACCCGCACTGTAAAGAACTTTTTCCTAACATCCACTCATGAAATAAGCCCATAGGAAAGCTTTTACACCAACCTCATCTTTTTTCACTGCTGTTGTGTACTCTAATACTCTATGTAATTTCCACTTGGTGCCATGGTCTAGCCTTGAGCTCTGTGGTAACAGGTTGGACTTGATGATCTACGAGATCTCTTCCAACCTTGGTGATACTGTGATATCAGTCTCTTCAAAGAGGCATCCAAACTAGATTTCACACAGTGCAGACACAAGGAGGCACTTCTGCCATCTAGCCTGCATGACACATTCCTTTTATGCTCCACCACCTTTTATTTACACTACCACGTACAGGTGACGGCTGTAACTGGATGTTAGGAACAGATTTTTTACTATGACTGTGCTGGAACAGTGGAAGAGGCTTCCCAGGGAGGTGGTGGGGCTTCCATCTATAGAAACACTCAAGGTGAGGCTCGACAGGACTCAGAGCAGCCTGATCCAGCCGAGGACACCCTTCCTGACTGGAGGGGTGGTTGGAGTAGATGACTTTTGGAGGTCCCTTCCAGCCTGGACCATTCTATGATCTCTGTCTGCATTGTGAGGAGACTGACCAAATTATTCAGTAAGGTTGCCTTGAATAAACTCACCAGCATGGTGGTAATAACCTGCTTTCTGAGGAGATTTAATCACTTGCTTTATTCTACACCCTTTTTCTATTACTCTCACATACATTTCAATAAGCTACAAGCTGCAAGCAGTGTGGGACTGACAAAAGGACAAGTTTCTCCAACAGCACCACACTGCCACCATTATGAAAACAGAAAACTGCCACCAACTTCTTTGACATTCTTGCAAAAATACACTTGCTGCCTGCTTTCAGTATGAACTTATTTTCCAAAACACACACACACACACACATACATGTTTTATTCTCACAAATGGAGCCAGATGCCTCAAGTTGCATCCATGCTGCAACAACTTATAAGGTTACTGCTTTTAGGTGCATGCCTGCCTCTCTGCTAGATGCCACTGCTGCCTCAGGAACCAGTGTCACACGTAGCAGGTCTGGTTACTGGGCAAGAACTGTGATCAAACTGCAGACAAACTCTACAAACCCCAAAGGTTCCTTTCTTAATTAGAATGAAGCTATTTTTACAGAAGAAAAAGAGTAGAATAAACAAACTGAAAGAAACCCAAAGGATTAGCAAGTGTATGTGGGCACTGGATAAGGCACTCGGTGCCATGGTCTAGTTGACCAGCTGGATAGGGCTGGGTGCTAGGTTGGACTGGATGATCTTGGAGGTCTCTTCCAACCTGGTTAATTCTATGATTCTATGATAAGTAAAAAAACAAACAAACAGGCCACAGATGATATAAACAATCATTAAACAGATCTGCAACAGAACTGCAGTGCAATAAACACTTTACCACTCCGGGCCTGACTTAGCCACTCTGCTAGCCTGGTGCCCTGTATCAGCAAATACTTTACATCACTAACACCTGCGAAGGCAACAGCCCTGATCAACCAATTTTCTGTCATGGGACAGACAGCTGTGTAGTAGTGAGTCACTTCAGAATTACAATCAGATCTTTTTAACAGCATCCATAAAGAGTGGGGTGGTTTCTGTGCTATTTAGATCAACACTGGCATTACACAGTACACAGTAGAGAAGAGAGAATGGAGCAGGAGGTCACAATGGATAGGCTTTCAAAGGAGGTGTGAACAGAAGACTTTAAAACACAGTTAGTCATCGAATTTCCCACTGGAAAAGATGGATAAACAGGCTTTTATTCTGAGGAAAGGTCAACAGAACAGCAATTAGGCTGCACTGGAGGACAGGGCTTGATTGCTTACAATCTGATGCCATGGCCCAACTCCAAACATGAGTTATTTTGCCATGCTGGAGAACAGCCACCAGGAAGCCAAGGAAGGGAGAAAAAAAGTTTACATGCTTTGTTCTTAAGCAGCAAACGGGAGAAGGTATTGATTTTATAACAAAAAGTTCAAAAGTTTTTGGTTTTTTTTTTAGTTCTTCTTACTCCTAAACAGCTATTTCCCTGCTTTTATGGGCAGGATGTTACACGATCAAGGAAACACTGCTGCTACTCCACCTTTCCTTACACCCAGCTTCTGCTCCAGGAAATGTCATCATGACAGTCATGAAGGCATGAGATCTGGTAGAGCTGATACTCATTTCAGGTAGAAGGAGGAGAGAGCTTACCAGATCTCTTCTTAAAAACAAGTACCTTTGTTAATGTTAAAGAGAATAGGGAGAACCAGACAACTCCACACCTGAAAAAGCACTCAGGAGGCAGAATGCATAAAATAAAGCAGGGTCACCTTATGGACAAGCACAAGATCATCTGAAAACAACAGAATCTGTTTCCTCAAACAACAAATTCTGCAGAGAAAAAACACAGATTATTTTTAAATGGAAGCCCCTGAAATGCTTTCATTAACATTTCCTGTGCTTTAACAGAAAGTGCAATAAATCTGGATGTTTAGTTCACATTTTAGGGGGCAACATTAAGCAAAACCTGGTATTGACTCCACTTCACAGAGGATTAAAAGGAAAGGGTTTAAAAAAATGAAAGAACTCTCAGCCAACTGTAAACACAGCATTTACCTATGCCTATCAACTTCAGAAAGTAATTGTAACACTAACTTATTAGAAGTGTATCAGTTTCAGGAGGCATCCTAGCTTACAAACACACACATGCACTTCTAACACTACACAGTCAAGGGAAATCTCTTCAAGAGATGGAAAAATAAGAACAATTCTGGACCTTCTGACAAACACAAAAGGATTAGTCCTGTAAGTACACCACTCAGCTCACATCCACTCTTCTGCTGAGCAAATACAACACCATTGGTCCACTAACAAGACCTCGCTAACTGCAAAAGCAACCATGTGTGGACCTCAGCTTTACACACCTCAATCAAACATTTAATGAATTAAAAAGGTTTTTCCTTCTGTTCCAAATCTCTAAAGGCAATTTATCCACAACACTGAAATCTAGATCACTGAAACTGATCTAGTGTGAGGTGTCCCTGCCCATGGCAGGAGGGCTGGAGCTAGATGATCCTTGAGGTCCCTTCCAGCCCTGACAATTCTATGATACCATAAAAAGAAGTCTAAGTGCAAACCAATAAAACTGTATCTGCAGTGCTAAAGGACCTTTTCCTTTCCTAGAACAGTGTGGACCTTTGCTCTCATACACTGACATGCTTTAAGAATTCAGGGACTGCAATTATCTACAAATACCTTTGTTTATAGTTCAATGTCTACTGCTCATGTGCCTTCCAGCCCCAACAATTCTATGACTTTATGATTCTACAAAATTCAATCATTTTTTTCTTAGTAGCTACTTAGCGTGACTCTATTACAAAACCTCTTCAAATTAACACACATGATGGGTTCATGTAAAAAAAAAAGTCTGTAATGCCTAGCTACACAGGGTAGGGAACAGCAAGAGGAAAATACTACAATGAAAGACACAGGGAGAAGATTCCCACACTGCACACAACAGAACTGTGCAGAGAATGTACTTGGTCTTCTGTTGTTCCAAAGGGCATTCCTTTAGCACACAGCAACTACTTCTATCTCACCAACTTGTACTATGAGTGCTTAAAGTTACAGAAGCACAGTAAAAAGTGTCACTTTTGCACATAAACTACAAGGCATCCTCTGAGCCCAAGGAAGCTCCTTCAAGATGGCACAGCCTGGTCCTCAACTGTTTATTAGCAAGTCCTAATAAAATCAGTAGACTTATTCATGCAGTTATTTATTAACAGCTTGAGTATGAGCAAGCAGTGTGCCCAGGTGGCCAAGAAAGCCAATGGCAGCCTGGCTGGGATTAGAAATGCTGTGTCCAGCAGGAGTAGGGAGGTGATTGTGCCCTTGGACTCAGCTCTGGTGAGGCCACAACTCAAGTACTGTGTGCAGTTTTGGGCACCTCAAGGCAAGAGGGATGTGGAGGTGCCGGAGTGAGTGCAGAGGAGGGCAACAAAACTGGGCAAGGGCCTGGAGAATAAATCTGATGAAGAGTGACTGAGGGAGCTGGAGCTGCTTGGTTTGAAGAGGAGGAGGGTGAGGGGAGTTTACAGCTACCTGAAAGGACCCTGTGGAGAGGCTAGTGCTGGTCTCTTCACACAGATAATTAGAGATAGAACAAGAGAGAATGGTCTCAAACTGTGACTGGGTAGGTTTAGACTGGACATTAGGAAAAGTTTTTTCATGGAAAGAGTGGTCAGGCATTGGAATGGGCTGTCCAGGGAGGCAGTGGAGTCACCAACCCTGGATGCATTTAAAGGTCGTTTGGATGTGGTGCAGGGGTGAACCTTGTAGAGCAGGTGACACTGAGGGCCTTTTCCAACCTGAGTGTTTCCGTGATTCTGTGAATTAGTTGTTAGATCTCAATGAAATTCAGTTCAGGTAGTTACACATATTGAGGTGACACTCCTGCTTGTGTACACACATGAGCATTAAAGATGTTTCTAGAAAAAAAAAAAATAACAGCAGCATCAGAATGTGGAAAGTCAGCTTAAGGAAACCCTTCAAGGGAGTTTACTACATGCTTTGTATCATTTTTTTTTACGTGATGCAAAGTGGGAAGAAGCCAACCACAGCCAGCTGTACTACTATAAAAACCACCATAAAAAAACCAACAACAAAAAAAAAAACCCCAAAGCCAACATAACAACAAACCAACCCCAAATACCCAACAAGCAAGCTCAGCAAGCAAGCTACAAAAAGGATGCAAGCGATCCTAAGAAAAGATAAAGCTTTGCTTTAGTAAGCTGCATTTTGTCATTTCTCAATCTAGCACCTATTACTAATTTACATGGCTGAAAAATTAATTAAGAGCTCCAAACATCTTACAGGGCCTAACCAGACTAGGAAACACCACATTTCTAGTAAGTTGTAAGCAGTTTAGTGCTATCCTAAGGAAAAACACTGATCAAAGCCAACAGCATCTGTTACTGGTAATATGAGGAGAGTTGTGCACTCCCCTCTTTGTACTCCTAAGCAGTTCTACATGGCCACATAATTTTACTAGAAATGAAGCACACCAGCTGTCAGCCAGCCTCCTACATGGACACTGTCTCAGGTCATACAGCCTACACACAGGACAGCCAAGGAGCCTGCTCTGGGATACAGCTTCCCAAAACACTCCAGTGCCAACCAACGGGCAGGCACCATGCAGATTCTCTACCACAGTCCCTTCCTACAATCTGAGCTCAAGCTCCATAAGGATGCAAAGATCCTCCTTGCATGAGTACCTTCTCCTCACACTTAACAGAAGGTGCCTCCAGAGACTGCATATGCCTGTTTCTATTTCAGTTCCTTTCTTGATCCCTCCATTTCTGGCAATGGGTCTCAGTTGTTGGGCCTCTTTCCCTTGTAGCAGTTGGCTATCAGTTATCCCATCACTGGAGCAGCCAAGCAGCAGTCTGCTCTCCTGGTTGGCAGCTGTAATCCTTGTGAATGTCTCTCAGCTGTGCTGAGGTGAAGGACCAAACAGTCTCTGCTTCTTGCTTGAACTCACAGAATTAACCAGGTTGGAAAAGACCTTAGAGATCATCAAGTCCAACCTAACACCTAAACGATGGCACTAAGTGCCATCTCACTTTGATCCCTCAGTTGATGTGCCAGCCCCTTGATCAAAGTCTTTCTCCTCACCTCAAGCCTAAATTTCCCCTGGCATAGCTTGAGGCTGTGTCCTCTCGTTCTGGTGCTGGCCACCTGAGAGAAGAGAGCAACCTCCTCCTGGCCACAACCACCCCTCAGGTAGTTGTAGACAGCAATAAGGTCACCCCTGAGCCTCCTCTTCTCCAGGCTAAACAATCCCAGCTCCCTCAGCCTCTCCTCGTAGGGCTGTGCTCAAGGCCTCTCCCCAGCCTCGTCGCCCTTCTCTGGACACGCTCAAGCATCTCAATGTCCTTCCTAAACTGGGGGGTCCAGAACTGAACACAGTACTCAAGGTGTGGTCTAACCAGTGCAGAGTACAGGGGCAGAATGACCTCCCTGCTTCTGCTGACCACACCATTCCTGATGCAGGTATCTTGAGGTGATGTCTGGGTGCCTGCCTCAGCCACAGGCTAGGCCCCAGTAGAGTGCAAGAAATATATACCTTTTCCAACAGTTAAGTGTCAGTTATGAAGCTTCATTCCTTTCCTGCTTGGTCTATCTTGAAAGTCCATAAGCCACCACTATTTGCTTCTCCTATCCATACTGGACACCTGCACTCCACCTGATTTTAGAACACTGTGCAGGGAATTCATGCAAGTAAGCAGCAGTAAGGCCATCAAAGAGTTATGTTCTTGTTTTCATCAGTTCAGACGCTGTCAATAAAATGAGTATCAGTGATTTTTCACCACAGTAGGAGATTGTTTTATGAGCTAGTAATACATGACAGGCAGATAATCAACTGACTGCTCTAACTGGTGATACACTCAGAGCTGGTGGGGAGAGAGAGGCCCTTCTGCTGGCAGGCACTTGAGCACCAGCCCTTTGTGATGACCATGAACTGAAAGCATCAAACACACCCCTGTGCATTAGGACTGCTCATAACCTGCATTCCTATTCCCTCTGGGATCTCTTTGCAAACCACTGCTGGCTAAGAGAGTAATTTGCCAGCACAACTGGAGATTTCTGGGAATATTTTTCTAATCATCTGTGAGCAGTAGGCTCTAGCAAACCCTTTCTAAATATTACATGTTAAGATTATTTCTGCACCCATAACCTCAGCATCCTTGGGTTTCAGGTTACAGTAAATCCTATGCAGTGGTTTAGCAGGGCATGTGAAACACTAGGTTATCAGGAATACTGGCAATAGGATACTAGATTTTCACATTAACTGTTCTAACATTCTGAGATCTTCCAGATTTGACTTCTTCAGCTCAGAAAGAGCACTCCCACTGAAACTGTGTATAGGGTTAACACTCCAGGGGGGAGTAACCCTGAACCTGACCCTAGGTGGTCTTGACCCCTCCCCAGGGGTAGGTCTGAACACCAGCAGGTGATGGTTAGCCCACTCCCTCTTCCTGTCCCATAAAAGTTGGGGGACGTCCTGTTTCACTCTCTCTCTGTGCCACCCTGCACCACTCTGCACTCCCTGCATACCAGCATCACCATCTGTTCCTGGTTTCTTTTTGTTCTACCACGTGGCCATCACAGTCATCTACCACGAGGCAGACAAAGCCATCACCATCACAGTCAGGTTGTATTTCTACATGTTTGTAGTTGCTTTCCATTCCCTATATCCTCTGTAACTTCCCTACCTCAGACACCTTTTTAAGTTATTGTTAAACTTTGTTTTCTTTTTAACTTCCAAATCGAGTGAGATTTCATTTATTTGGGTGTGCTTACTTCTCTCTCTCTCTCCATCTAATCCCTTTCTTTTGGGAAAGAAGGGGAAGAGGGAAGGGCACTTTATAAAATTGTTATTGGTTCTATGAAATTTATCTGAGTCTCTGGGAATTTCAATTAGAACCGAGACAAACTGCTACTGCTGCCATCCACCACGACAGCTGTTTGCAAACCATGACCTCTGCCTGCATCCAAACCCTTGCAGTTATTTGCTGTCTTGAATCAAGCTGTTTAAGTGACTCTGTGTTGCTGGTAGCTCTGGAGCAGAAAAAGCACTGAACAAACACAGTAAG
Source organism: Pogoniulus pusillus (assembly GCF_015220805.1). Taxonomy (NCBI): domain Eukaryota; kingdom Metazoa; phylum Chordata; class Aves; order Piciformes; family Lybiidae; genus Pogoniulus; species Pogoniulus pusillus. The sequence continues at coordinate 3,652,067 of NC_087267.1, forward strand.
CAGGATTAAAAACTAAGAATTAACATATGCCAAAAAAAAGGCATAGCAATCCTCATTTAGATTTTAAACAAACAACAGAACAAAACTCTCCCCACACCCAGACTTAGAACCTCCCAACATCCAGCTTGCTTATTAGAAATATGAGCCATCAAAACACTGCCAAGGGCCACCTGGCCCCTAAAGAGGCCTCTCATTTACTTTCCCTGCAGCTGGATAATGGGGAATGTCTATTTTTCACTCCTGCATTCACATCAGGAATGAAGAGCCCGATTTTGCCATGAATACATGTGTAGCTTTAAAGGAAATGAGGTTTAATCTAGGAGTTAAATTGTGTGGCTTGGATGTCAAGCGCTGAGTGAATGCAGGTTACTGAACACAACCACCAAGCAATGGGTGTACGTACACTTGATTGAAAATAAGGGTAAGGAAAGGTATTAAAATACTCTCAGGAGAGAAACACAACACATCCTCGGTGTCAAATCTGCAACAATGATTTGCAAACAGATAATCTAAAAAGAACACAAAACATTACCTCTATGGTGCACAAGTATGTGCTGACTGAAGTAGCAGACACCAACAGCTATTTTTCAGTTGGCCACAACTTCAACACATGCTGAAAAGCCTAAGCCAAGGTTCATGAAGATAGTTGCTGCCCTCTCAAAACTCCAACCCAAACATCAGAGCAAGAAGCTGCAGGGAAACAGTGGGTTTGCCCACAACAAATTCATCTGAATGACTCTGGAGCAGCTGTGACCACGAAGGTAGGTCTGCAGAGTCCAGGAGGATGACAGGGAACCAGAAGGTAAAGGCAGCACAGGCACAGCAAGTCAGCATGACATGCTGAAGGAGATGCATCTAGCTGTTTCAGAACTGTTGCTCAGTTCAAGGACCACCTACTACTTAAATAAATACATACAGCTTTTTAAGCAGCATCATTATACTTGTTCTCATCAGCAACAAGATAAAATCTTAGAGCAAACATATGTATCATCAGTCTATTTTTCTCCACACAGCACTATTTTCCTTGCATGCTTGCAAATAAAAGTGTTTGGTTGCATCATTATCATGAATCAATCATAACTGTGAGGCTGGGTGTGCAAGAATTCAAGCTGCAGAAACTAGAAGCAGGCCAGCAAAGGAAGTAGGAACAGTGGGAGAAACCTCTCAAAATGATTTTTGAATAATCTGATGCCCTATCTGAAGGAAGTATTTAACCCACATGTACAGAAAACATTTTCACAAATGTTCAGAGAGGTCTGTTGAAGAAAAGAAGTAAATAAACCAATAAATAAGTAATTGCCAGACACTTTCACTCATTCACAAAGAAAGTCTGGCACTCCAAGACCAGCTTCAGAAAAGCCAGCCCTTGTTTCAATCCAAGAGGCTGATACAAAATTGTTACAGCTGGCTTTAATTTTGACAGGTCAAGAGAGATCTGCAAATCCTCCACACTTAACAGCACAAGAGAGTTAATTTATCTGCCTGGGGCAAAATGAAAAGCAAGAATTACTCCTTCTGTTTACAACCTTCAAGGCATACAGAGACATTATTTCCTAAGACCTGCCTTTCAACTGCAGCAAGCATTAAACAGCACAAAACCACTACAAGAAAAGAAACAAATAAACAAACAAAAAACTACAAGAAGAGAAAAGAAACAAAAAAAGCAAAGCAAGATAAAAAACAATCCAGGGAATCATTTCTCCCTAAATATAGGCAGAGGAAAAAAAAAAAAAAAGAGAGAAATATGGAAACTTAAGCCTGTAACTATGACTTTATCTAAGCAGGGCTACCAAATAGAGGGTGGCCCAAAAGAAGATTTGGCTGAACTAACATTCATTTTGCTGCAAAGGATACTAAAGCAAAAAGCAACAAAGCAACACCAAAACAACCACCCACCACCAAATAAAAAAACCACTTAAAGTATGAAGACAGGGTATCTGGTCAAGAGTTGAAGACTTCATTCAAATCTAATGGGGTAATGAGATACAGCATGGAAGCCAACAGAGGTGCCCTTCTTGTGCAAGCAAAAGTTACGGCTGGAAGCTAACAGGACAGCTTCTGTGTTCCCGCGTATCAGGAGGGGCAAAACCCAGCTTTACAAGGCAGTCCCCAGCCAGCTCTTCAAGCACAGCCTGCAGCTAATTATCAGCACAGTTAATGCCCTTTTTACAAGGCAAACTAAGTGAAAGTAAGAGTAATGAGAGAAGTGAATGCAGATCCTACAACATATGTTTTATGTGTTAAAAATACAGATAAACTCCATAAAACACCCCCCCCCGCACACTTGTTTACTTTCCCTAAACTGGGGATGCAGCAGAGTGGTACTGATAGTGGCCAAAGAGCTATTTCTAGCACCAAAAAGAAAGGTAACTGAAGGTCCAACAACCTCTTCCTTGAAACTTCAAAACAAAAGTCAACCTTACTCTGTCAATTCTCACACTCATTCCAGAAATCTGTATCAATGAGGGAAGGGAAAGTTTGAAAGTACTCTTTGAATAAAATTCCCCCAGAGAATCACAGAATGTTAGGACTTGGAACAGACCTCCAAAGCTCAACCAGTCCAACCTCCCTCCCAGAGCAGGATCACCTATACAGGATCAAACAGCAACACATCCAGGCAGGTTTTGAATAGCTCCACAGAGGGAGACTTCACAACCCTCGTGGGCAGATGGCTCCTGTGTTCCCTCACCCTCAAACTGAAAACATTTTTCCTCATCTTTACACAGAACTTCCTATGCCTCAACTTCCACCCACTGCCCCTCGTCCTGCTTTACTGGGCATCACCAAGCACAGCCTGGCTCCATGCTCTTGGCACTCACTCTCAACATGTTTATCAACACTGATGAGGTCCCCTCTCAGTCTTCTCCTCTCCAAGCTACAGAGCCCCAGCTCCTTCAGGCTCTGCTCATGAGGAAGATGTTCCACTTCCTTCAGCATTTTTGGGGCTCTGTGCTGAACTCTTTCAAGCAGCTCCCTGAGGTCCTTCTTGAACTGAGGGGCCCAGAACTGGACACAATATTCCAGTTGCAGCCTCACCAGGGCAGAGTAGGGTGGGAAGAGATCCTTTCTGGGCCTACTAACCACAGCCCTTCTAACATACTCCAGAATGGCATTGGCCTTCTTGGCCACAGGAGCACACTGCTGGCACATGTTCAATCTTCCATCCACCAGGACCTCACCACAATCTGTCGTGATTTGTAGCAGAGATGTTATTTTCAATCATACAGTCTCCAAGGCATGCTGCTCCACTCACTGGCCCCTCTTGTATGATTCACAGAAGTCTGCCTTGAGTAGCACCAGCACACATGCACATCCCAGGCAATGATGAGACAAGGGAAGACAAGTATCCTCCATTTGACCTGGAATCAGCCAACAACTCTCAGCATTCTGTACATCTTGCTACAGCCCAAATTCTGTAACTTTCCTGCAGAAAACCCTTGAACTGAGGCATACATAGAGATATGATAGAACATTAATTTCTCCTGAAAAGAACAGCAGACAGTGTATCATGTTAGAGCTGTTCCAAGCAGCTGACAGAAGGGCTCAATACTACTTAGGGATAGAATAAACTGAAAAACTACTCCAGTGGTGGCAGATGCAAAGACATGCACAGTGAATGCCTAATATATCTACCCTCCAACAGAAGGAAGAAGAGTGACAGTCTCTGACAGCCTCTCCACAGGACAGGTTTCACCTGCCACATCTTGTTTTCACCAGCAGAGCTCTGAAGGACATCTCACACCCACCCTCAGAGCAACTGGCTCTGTGCCCATTTCCCTGGAGCCAATTTGGAGATTCCAGGAAGGTCAAGTCCAAGTGTCTCATCCTATGATGTGGCTGCACAGGCACAGTAAGGGTGTGAAGACGCCTGTAAATTCATCCAGTTGTAAAAGAAACAGTAGCCTCCTATGCAGAGCTTCTGAAAGACACAGGAGACATGAATGTAAATTGGCTGCTATCCTAAAAAAGAGTGGGCTAGAAAGAAACTGCAGGTTATCATCCGACCTATTCCTCAGGGATTAAGAAACATTAGCATCTAGGGAAAGGAAGCAGCTGGGAGGGTAAATACTTAGGGCAGCAAGTACCTGGATGGAAAGAAAGCAAATAGCTGTTCACCTGACAAGGGAAAGGAGTGGCTCTAGGAAGTACCAGAGATCAAAGACACAGTAATTACAGCAAGAAGGAGATTAAAGGGTTGAGCTGCAGACACCCACCCAACCCAGGCTGAATCAGTACAAGAGCATGGAAAAGACCAAGAAGAGCTCAAACCCTCATGGAAAAGGGCATCCAGCTGCACCCAAGAGACATGCAAGCAGAGGTCATTACAGGAAGCAAAAGAACCAGCCAGGGCAGAGCTGGGGAAGAGCAATCAAAACGATATGAACCACAGGTGTGAGTGGAAGGTGACTGCTCACTGTTTCAACATCGTAAGCACTTCCCAGCACCACAAATGCCTCAGCATCTCGGTGCTCTTTGGATACAGCAATGCTCCACCATGTCAAATATGTCTTCTAGCCAAGTCACATCACCACAGCCTCCATGCCCAGGGCAGAAAACATATTAATGGAGCAGTCAAGAAGCCATCTATATTTTAACCCAGTATAAACCCAGCAGTACAGGACATACCAATACTTCTCCTCAAACTCAGGCTAAGCATTTACTATATGAAGCCAGGAAACTGAGTGCTACATTTCTACCTTGCAGCTCTCCAGAAGCAAATTCCACCCCAGGGAAAGCTCTGCCTTGACTTGCAACTTACCCTGCTGTCTAGTTCAGCATAAAAAAATATGGTTTGATCTCCCTACAGCAGCTGGTGGCTTCCTGCCCTTGCTAGGCCACTCTCGAGAGGACACGGAAGGAGGTAAGCTGTAGTTACCTGGCCTGCACAAACATCACTTCAATCCTCCCCGCTTTAAAGGTACTACTCACACTGCATAACAAGCATAAAAGAAAACAGAGATAAAGAGGAGCTGACTGCAATCAGTCTACAGACTAGTAAGTCTAGTAGTAAAGTTTGCTTGGTTACAGAATGGAATAAACAAAAAGCAAACTGCAGGGAGAACAGCTTGGTGACCTGAGGGTACCAAAAAGAACAGCAAACATCGCTGCTGCTCATAATGACAGAGGAGTCTGTCTCTCCTCACTATGAAAGCCAAGGGGAAAGAAAAGCAGGATTTCATGTTTTGTCAGTTAAAAAGATAAAAGGCTTTAAAGTGCACATTAAAAAGGAAACAGAAAGCTGATTTCTTTCCTACAGAGGTACATTTTAATTCGTACAAAATCCTTAAATACCCAGAGGCAGCTACTACTTCTAGCAAGCACATAATGCATCTTAAGTGTCTTGAAGGAAGCTGCTGCCTGTCACTTGACTAGCATCAAATTAAAGCATGACAAGCCAAAAAGTAAGGTTGTTCCTATTGCTGCATGTAAAGCAAGCTTCTAAGAAAGCACTGCTGTTGAGTTGTCCTCTTCTAACGCTTCCCATAGTGTGACAGGTACTTCACATTTAGATGATTTTAATTTAGTGTGCTGAATTTGAGGCTTACAGACTTTAAGAGCATTTTCCAAATTAACTTTCATTTCAATATCATGTTCAACAGGGCAGAGCAGGGAGAGGTTTTTCCAGACTTCAAGAGCTTGAAGCCTGATTTTCACAGGTGTTAAGTGCTTGCAGTTGTCATCAACTTTTCTGAAGGTGCAGGTCAAAGAGCTGTCGGTTGCACTAAATAAAAAAAGATCCTTTAATCCTTTCTGTAGAAGACCAAGAACAAAATAAACTGCTTACAATACTTATTTTCACAGTCAAGTCCAAAAGGAATATAAATTTTAGAAGTAACATTTTGTCTCACCTTTCTAAGTGCCTGAAAAAATTTGTGAAAACTGAACATCCCTCACAGAATGGGCTGGGAGGGACCTCCCAAGCTCATCTAGTCCAACCACCCCTGCAGTCAACACGGGTGTCCTCAGCTGGATCAGGCTGCCCAGAGCCCTATCCAGCCTCACCTTGAGTGTTTCCAGGGATGGAAGCCCCACCACCTCCCTGGACAACTTGTTCCAGTGTTCCAGCACCCTCACAGTAAAGAATCTATTCCTAACATCCAACCTCAATCTGCTTTTCTCTAGTTTTAAGCCATTGCCCCTCGTGCTGTCACCACAGGCCTTTTTAAACTGCCTCTCTGCATCCTTCCTGTAGACCCCCTTCACGTACTGTAATGTCTCCATAAGGGCTCTTCTCCAGGCTGAACAACCCCAGCTCCTCAGCCTGTATTTGGAACAGAAGTGCTCCAACCCCTGATTAGCTTCATGGCCTTCCTTTGGACCTGCTCCATCAAGTCCATGTCCTTCCTATACCAAGGGCTTGATATCAGTGCATGTTTCATAATTTTCAGACAGAAAAATGGCAGACAGAATTACTATGCTTTACAAATTACTTCTGCAGAGTGCAGACTACCTGCTGATAGGTACTTTTGAACTGGTAAGCAATGAATGGTTAAGCTTCAACAATGAAATGCATATTTTTTTTCTAACTGCCATTTCCAATGGCAAAAAGTAAAAGCTGAACACACTGAAAAGGACCATGTGATAGTTTTGACCCAAATTTTTTATGCCTTGAAGTAAAAATATAGATTTTCTTCCATCTTTATGCTATTATCCACTGCCAGTTTAATTTTGCTGAAAGATTCGTCTTCATTCTGTCACTTTCACTAGCCAAGAAAGAAGACAGTGAGCACTTCCAGAGTTTTTTATCAGATGACAAATGCTCTGATGGACCTATTAGTTATGTATTACAATATCAGTTCAGACTAACAGTGGAAGTTTCTTCTGGAAAACACACAACTCCTCATTAGAGTATTCAGATTTGAAACCGTGCATTTAAGATTTCTCAGCAGCAACTCAAAATTGATGTTACCATTTATTTCCTTAATGGTAAGACTTGAAAGCAGTAGGTAACACTACATGGTGTAGTGCTTCACTTTAAACAAACATGGAGAAATGAATTAGACTATTAAAAGGGGGAACACCCCTCACCCCCAAACCAAGCAAAGAAAACAGCACATTTCCCCAAAGATGTTGTATCATCAATCCTCTACTTGGGGGAGCTGGAAGGAGAAAATGGGGAGAGGCAAAGCACAAGTAGTGAATAGCATGATGCAGAAAACATCCCATGTAAACTGGCTCCATGTTCTGACACGGAGGTGGGGATGGCTGTGGATACAGCCTACTCAGACTGAAATGACTGGCCAATGGAATGGGCTGCCCAGGCAGGTGGTGGAATCTCCATCTCTGGAAGTGTTTAAAAAGAGATTGGATGTGGCACTTGGTGTCAAGGTTTAGTTGATTCAATAATGTTGGGCAACAGATTGGACTTGATTTCGAAGGCCTTTTCCAATCTGACTGATTTTGTGACATAGCTGATGCTGATTGACTCTCAGTAACCTCTGCTGGACCTAAGCCAGCTCCTCACAGACACCAAGGCAAGCCTGTAACACACGTCACAGCAGAGCTACAGCACAGAATCAACGCCACAAATTGCTGAACCCTTCACACCCCATTCAGCCCTCTCACACTCTGAGTCTTTTTATTGGAGTTCCCTTATCTTGCATACTCCAGCCCCACCAAAAGCTGCACTGGCATAAGTGAGGGATAGAAGGAACTAGTGTTAGACTGGGCAGCATAGCCACTAATTCACATCACACCATACCCTTATGATCTTATTTGCTCTACATTTCCTCTGCAGCTGAGAAACTAAGCTCAGTAACCTGTTATGAAACTAACTCAGAAATAAACATGAAACTAGAAAAACAAAGACTCAAGCAGTACAGGAGCATGGACAAAGTGGGTAAGGGTTTTCCCCAGCAGCCGCACACTGCTCTACCCATCAACAGCTTCCTTACCCACTCACACTACCTGAGCCAAATATCATATCAGGGTTTCTACGGTTTGGGTTGGTCACTTCTCAAAAACAAGAAGCAAATGGCATTTCCAAGCAAAACTGCAGATAACACATCCTAATCTTCACTGGAATCCTTTGTGTTGCTTCCCTCTTTGAAGAGTCTGATTCCCTCGGAGAAGAGTTTGAAATGCTGCCTGAGCAGGTTTAAATCTAAGGACATGCACTGGTCAGATCCAGAAAGAAACTCAGACTTCAGGCATACTGCTGTTGGTTTTGAAGGGATGTGTTCACTGTCAGTGAAGCCGTTTAGGAAAGCAGTATTATATTGACTGTGCACAGAATTTTTTCCTTCCTAGTTTTGTTTTTTCTAAACTTTCAAGAGATTGAAGGTCCCAAAGAACGGCTGTAATAGGAGAGTACAGTGAACATCTGGACTGCAGCTGCTCATCTCATTAACAGGAGACAGCCCAAGAGCCCAAACAGCAACATAAGATGACACTGACTGCAATAGCCCCTGTGCATGGACATTGCTCATCCAGATCTGCAAACCCAAAACAGGAGAACTTTTAACTACTGAGGCCAGAGCTACTAGGCATGCTTACACAGGCACTCAACAGCCTCAGAAATTCAACATGCACCTTCAAACTTAACAAACCTCTCTAACTGAGAGGTTTTTTCCCCACTAGCAGCTAATGGACAACCTCGCAGGTCACCTCTACACCAGAGGAGTCAAGCCTGTGTGGTTTTACCCACTCTAGCCTGTAATAGTTCAGTAAGGCAATACATTTCCTCTGCAGTCAGAGGGAACTGTCAGCTCTCCAAAAAGGGACAGCTGTGATGTCTATTAGATAAGAACCATTCAAATTTTGACGTGAGGCTTGCAGTGAAGAGAATTCGCATGGGAAAATGGTACTTGAAATGACACAAATCACCACATGCCCTTTACAGTATTAAAAGGTCACTGAGATAGGGTTTTTGAATGCATGAAACCTTCACACACTCACTTAGAAAAGTATATGCTTAATGCATTTAAATGCAAATCTCACATATTCAGGAGCTGACTATTAACAGTAAAAACAACTGTTACTGTCAATAATGGGAAATGCTTATCCAGAAATGATTTTAAATTACATAATTGGAAATGTCATTCTGTCCTTCCACATTCAGAAGCATTTCCTTCATTAATCTTTCTAATCATACCTCAAGTTTAAAAGAGTTTCCCCTGGTGCTTCATGATTTGTTTATAGTCATATAGTATAATGACTACATTCATTTAATTTGTTTATAATCCACCCTGCAGAACGAACCAACTTTCTTCAAAGCATCAAAGTTAACTTCTGCTATTGATCAGATGTGGCAATGAAGCAACACATCCTCAATGAGAAAGGAAGCATGGCTGTAAAAGGCAGGCATGCAGAAGACATTGAAATTTAGTTGGATGGAAAACTTGAGTACTCTATTATTTTATTCAAAAGTATTTTCCTGCTTTTAAGATATTTTTACTCACACTACAAATACTTCAGCCTTCCTCAACACCTCTCAGTTTATTTTTAATTGCACTGTGGAGTGTCAGTAAAGTAAGTATTTAATGTGGCTCCTATCAGTTTGCTGCTAAGGACAAACAGTTATCTGCATGATTCAGCTAAGACACATAATCAGCAGCTTAAAATAACGAAAGCACCCAAAATGAAACCCATCTTCCAAAGACTGAAGTGGCAGAAGCAGCCAACAGGAGGAAAAGAACCCAGTATCCTTAGCTCTGACATGTAGAATCTCCCACATGTGACTAAACCTTGGGTCATACACAAACTTTGAAATTACAACTCTTTTCTCCCCCTTTGGAAATACAGAAGTCTGCATCAAATGAAAGGACATGTTGTGTATTTCCTTATAAACCATAAACTTCTCAACCTTGTCCTTCTTGCATCAATTCTTTCTTACATTTTTTTAATTTAAAAAAAAAAACAAAAACAGGCTTATTCAGGTCAGATGATTGGAAAAAAGAAATCAAACATGCTGTTCCCTTTGCTTTATTCTAGAAAAGACTGAGATGGTTACGATGAAGACAGATTTGATCTGCTCTTCCTAACAATGGATTTTTCCATGGTTTGCTTCATCTGGAGGTATCTGGCCTGGTGAGGAGCTATCTGGTTTCTGCCATATAGTGTAAAACAGACCTACATGCAGATGTATCACATAAGGTATCGTGGAGTAGAGTAGAGTACTGATGACCAACAAATGAAGCTGTCTCAGAAAATCAGTTCTGTAGAAATAAATCATCTTGTTTCTAAGACCCATTCCTAAGCACCAGCCCTCACTGGAAACAATCTCCAATACCGTGCAAAAGGTTTGTGCTGTGAGTCAGGGGAAGGAGCATGCAGTGGTTCTGAAGTAACTGAGGGAAGCTGAAGCACAGAATGGAAAGCCAGATGCCTGCTTTAAAAGAAAGCCGAACCCTTTGAGGTTTATAAATTCATTGAAGATGTATCTGTCCATTTTTATCTGTGTCTTGTGATAGAACAGTTAGTGGAAAGCAGGCATTCATAACCCTGCCAGAATACAGAACAGGCCTGCTGCTCAGGACAGCCAGCCCTGGAGCTTCCCTGCAAAAAAAGCCCTTTGAAGGCTGTCCTGCAGCACTTCATCCCAGAAATGCAAGCGCTGGGAGGCACAAGTAGGGGACGGGAAGGAAGCTCGAGTATGCGCCACTCCAAAGGGAAAGGCAGTAAAGGGGTGACCTCTGCACTGCAATGAATACACGAAAGTCCAGGGAAAAGGTAATGCCTGCTCTCCCTCATTGGGACCATTCACAGCTCTCTGCTGTTCCGAGTTAAAAGCAAACAATTGTAAACAGGCAGAGGATGCTTACTCTTCTCTAGATAAACACAGAGCTGACAAGAGCTCAGCTTCAGTCAGCAGCGATGGACATGACCTCTTTCCTGTCCCCTTGCAGAGCATGCACAGGCTGCCTTCCACCAATGCCAGAGGGAAAGCAGAGGAAGGGGGCTGGAAGTGCAAGCCAGAATAGAAGTGTAAAACAATGTGCCTGCTATGGTCTCTGTTAGAGCCCAAGCTGCTGCAGGCCATACAAACACAGTCTTATTTACACAACTTTTCAGAATTTCCAGGTTCTCCTTTGTTCTAAAACAGCAAGGCCACTCTCAAAACATTTTCTGACTCAAATGACCCAAGGTCAGGGACAGCATCAGCTCCATGTAATACTGAAAATTCTTTCAGTAGCCTCTGAAAGAGCAACAAGAAACCCCCAGTGGTTTGCAAGCAAAGGAGCTAGTGAAGCCTTGGCTTCCTATAGTCTATGGTACGACCTACTTGTAAACTGAACTGCTCAAGACTTTCACGCGGATGGCTACAAAGGGGCAAGTTGTGACTGAAGTTCTTTTCCCTTGCATGGCCTATACAGCTGCCTTTTGAGTGGATGCCTTAATGCCTCAAATGGCATCTGCTTCCACTCCTGTCTTTCTTTCAGGCACAGCACCAGCATGGTATCTCCACAAAATCTGCTCACAGATTAATTTAAGATCTGCAGAAGCTTCAGTACCTGCATGTTTCCATCTCACAAGTTCCCTAAGCTCAGAAGAGGAAATAAAGGATTACAAGAAGTCTTATTTCTGTGGGAAAGAGCTAAAAATGGGTAGCCAGGACACTTTTGAGATGCTACCACCAGCAGCAACTCAGGAGAGGTTTGTGTGCTCAGCTGTAACTCCACCAGAACAACAACTGATTTTGTGAAACAGCTACACACGATGCTGAGAGACAGCACAAACCCCCTCACTACTTCTGCCACCTATGCTTCTACTTGTGCCATGTATAAACAGTTTCAGCCTCTCCAGGCACCAGCTAAGGACTCTGTTGTGCCACACGACTCTTAACAGCAATGAAAAAGGAGGTAAAGAGCTTAAGGAACACCACCCCTTGCAGAAGCTTCCTCCAAGAGGCTACTCTTACATCAGTAATGCGGACCCAAAAGCAAAAAGTAAAAATTCCTTGTGCACATTTGTGAGTTGTGTAAGCATTCAAATAAAAACCAAAGGTAAGTTATTTTGCTCAGATAATTCTTTTTTTCCTCTGGAGACAAATGTAAAATGACATGTGACTTTGAAAATAAGTCATTTTCATTAAGAGAAAAAAGAGAGACAACATCACGGTTCAAGGCAAAAGAACAAACTGAAAGTGAAGAACAAAACCTCCTTGGAAGAAGAGCTTTAATTGCACAGACTCTGCAGGGAATTTGAAATGGCACACACAACTCTACTTGCATGGGCATTTGCTAAATAGGTCTGTGTGTTCTGTTGTGCAAAGTAATGAAAGAGAGAGATAAGTACTTCAGCCTGCACAGGGCTTGGATACCTTCCCAGAATTCAGGTCACAAGCAAAGACTCTCGTAAGCAATGAAGGGTACCAGAGCAAACACTTCCATGAAACTGTTTGGCCAGACAGGCAAATGCAGAAAATTAAATGGTGCACTTTACACTTTTTACTGGCAATACAAAAGTGCAACTAGTTCACAGCAAACTTCAGTCACTCACCCACTTTCACACAATATCACTCCATGTCAAGACTGGAATTTTCAATGCATGAAGTACATGCTAAGTATAACAGTATCTGTTAACTGAGGGAAAAAAAAGAAAACAGAGAAGAAGAAAAGTCCTTCTACCCACATTTGCTTTCAGACAAGTTCTCTAGAGAACAGCCAAAGCATCCTGAAGTCCACTAGAGAAAGTCCATTGGATTTCATAGAATTATCAGGGCTGAAAGGGACCTCCAGGATCATCCAGTTCCAACCCCTCTGCCACGGGCAAGAACACCTCTGACTACATCAGGATGCTCAGAGCCACACCCAGTCTGGCCTTAAAAAACCTCCAGGGATGAAGCTTCCACCACCTCCTTGGGCAACCTCTTCCAGTGTCTCACCACCCTCATGGTAAAGAATGTCTTCCTAACATCCAGTCTGAATCTACCCAGTTCTAGTTTTGTTCCATTTCCCCTAGTCCTATCACTACCTGACACCCTAAAAAGTCCCTCCCCAGCTCTCCTGTAGGCCCTCTTCAGATACTGGAAAGCCACAATAACATAATTCTGGGAGCCTTCTCTTCTCCAGACTGAATAACCCCATCTCTCAGACTCTCCTCAGAGGAGAGAAGCTCCAGCTCTCTGATCACCCTCGTGGCCCTTCTCTGGACACACTCCAGCATGTCCAGATTTTTCCTGTAACAGGGGCTCCAGAGTTGGATGCAGTACTCCAGGTGGGAGTACTGCAGAGCAGAGTAGGGGGCGAGAATCACCTCTCTTGACCTGCTGGCCACACGTCTCTTGATGCAGCCCAGGACACAATTGGCTTTCTGGGCTGAAAATGCACACTGGCAGCTCATGTTGAGTTTCTCATTCACAGTCACACTATGAGAAAAGGAGCTTCACATTCAGTCTAAATACATCTAAACTCTAAAGCCTATCTGCTTTATCCTGCAACAGATGACCATTAGGCTGCAGTTGCTAGACTTCAGGTTAGGCAAATATTTACACCATCTGTCCATTAGCAGCAGCCATCTTCAAATCTCCAATGGAACAGTAGGTAAAAAAGGGGAGAATTGAAATTAATAATTACCCAACATACCAGTGTTTACAAATAGGTTTGCTTAACACATGCCCAGCTAAGTGGTATCAATAAACATCATCTTAAAAGCACTTGTATGCAGACAGGTATTGTTTTGTGATCTCTTCAGCCATCACAGCCATGAAAGAAGAAGTTTAAAAGGGCATGGAAAATACTGAAGATTGGATTGATGGCATCATCTCAAAGCCAATCCAGGCAGTCCTGACAAAGAAAACATAACAGGTAGTGGAAGAAAAGATGGTTAAAAAAACCCTTCTGCATTCATAGGTATGCTGCTTTAATAACACAGACTCAGGAGTCCTTCCAGATCAGGTCAGTTTCATTTTCTGATCTCCTACCAACCCATCACTTGCACCACTGCAATGTACATCATCATTTTCACCCAGCCACCAGACCCACTGAGGTAAAGCAACCCATGGCACTTATTGTCTGTGCAAACCTCCACTCCAGTTTCCACACAGGAGCCATCCTTCTCCTTGATGTTCAGCCCTCTGGACATCTCTCACACAGGAGATAAGCCTGACAGGCTGCCTGCCCAGCTCTCCACACGACTAACACCCAAACCACAGGGCTCACAACCTCCTCCTAGCCCCAGCAGTCCTTGCTCACACAGAAGCTCAACTGGGGCTTCTTTCCAGATGGCTTGGTCACAGAGATGTCTCATCCCCTACCCAGCTCATGGCAAAGCACTCTGGAAAGCAGGAGAGTAGCCTTTACCCCATAGCTGCAGCAGCAACGCCCTGTCCCAGTCTCTCTCCCTGTTAATGCTGCTGCACTATATCAGCATGAGGAACGTGCCCACTGGGAGCAGAGGCTCAGCTACGGTGGCACAGGAAGGCTGAAGCACATAAACGGGCTCTTACCTCTGCTCATACCATTCCCTTTGCTCAGGTACATGCAGGTGCTTGCACAGAGAAGCTTTAAGCCAGGGAAGAGACACAGGCTGTGTTGTTTCCCTTGGCCTTCCTTCCCTGAACAGGACACACACTGCATGCTCAGATGGCTAAGGCACACAGGTGCTCTTCCAGTCTGATGGCTGTTTATGGCAATTTTTCAGCTCTCCATAAAAAAACAAAGGACTTCACAATTAATTCCTAAAGGCAGAACCAAGAGTCATTGTAAGTAACTCTAAACATTTATACTCATTTCTCAGTGTTCTCCTGCATTACAGTTATCTAAGGCCTGAGTTCAGAAAGAGTCTTCAAACATCCAAATGCTTTCAGGTCTCAGCAGCGTCCTTCTGCTCCTGCTAATGCCACCCAGTCCACCGACAGCTGTCTATACTTGCTCCCTGTTTGTTTTAACAAAGTACCCAAAGCAGATTCACACATTAATAAGAGAGAGATCTAAGGGAACAGAGAAGGGAGGGAACGTCTCAGTGTCTCCTACAATAAAACCAATCCAGGTCAAAAACTAAATCTGATCTGCCAAATAAGGAGGCGCTTTTTAAACATGGTGTTTTTCTTATGTCAACAGCATACTCAGCTCTGCCATTTACCCCAATCCTGACTATGTTAGTGTCTTACTCATCTGGCTCCTGTTCTATTTTTCTGGAAAAGGAGAGGGCAGGAGGTAAAGGAGGTGGTAGGAGAAGAGGGAAGTTGTAAAAACTACCTTGCAGTTTGTCCCAGAAGCTTATTAGTAGATTACCTCCCTTTTTGAAAACAGAAGTTATGAAAAGGTCAGGAGCCAAAACACTGAAACATTCCCATTTTGTGATTAGAGAAAGGCAGGAGGAGTGCACAGCACAGCTCTCTTTCCTTCAAGTGGTCCAACAGCAAAGCAAGACCTCCTGCCATGAGGAGCTGCCTATTCCCTTGCTGCAGGTTGGTCTTCACCTACATTTCTGTATGTCTTCAGCTCACTAAAAGACACTTTCTCCCTCTCAGGCAGGCATTGTGTTCAAAAGCTGCCTGTATTTACACTTGTTAACACAGCAGCAACTGTCATGTCATAACCAACAAAGCCAAAAACAGCAAAGTGAAATCAAGGCACAAAGTTGGTTGCTGCAGTAATTACCACAGGCAGACAGTTCCAGCTGAGAAACAATTTGCGAAGCACCACAAAAACAGATATTGATGATACCTTTGTCAAACGTTAATAAATCCCTTCCAATCTCCTCTCAAAACTGGCAAGCAAGGGAACTTGCCTGCAGTTTTAAAAAGCAAGCAAAAGGCTTAAGACTCTGTTTCCATTAACACTTGCAATGGAAAACTCTAACTGCTTGAGACTGAAGTTAGTTAAGGCACAGAAAGAGAGCGCAGTTACCTTTTAGTGTAGCATAACATTAAAAATACATTTCAGCATGTTGAAATAGCACTCTCAACTTTATTCTTCTAAATGGATTCACTGGCCCATAAAACCTGTTACAGGGAACCACTGAGGGAGGCTTCCAAAGCCACAGAAAACAGGAAGAGCTAGAAATACACAAACACATCCACTTTTAAAATCAGGGATCTGCAAGCGAATCCAAGGTTTACATTACAATCCTACTTGGGATGCTACTTTTTGTCATATACTAAAGCACAAACTGATTTCTCCATTCAGTAAACTCTACTGCTTTCTCCTTATCTCCTTTCAGAAGTATTACTTTAAAGCAGACAAACCAAAATTGCACACACCCAAAACCTCCAGACTTTTCCATCTCTGCTTACCCATAGCATCCTCTATCCAGTTAAAATAGGCACAGTCTAAGGCATGTCTTCACTGTCCAACCTACCGAGACTCTCCCTCCTACAGCAGAGCTCCAGAAAGTAAACCAAACCCAGACAGGGCTTCTCTAGGTCACAGAATCACAAAACATTAGAGGTTGGAAGGGAAGTCCAGAGATCATCAAGACCAATCCCCCTACCAAAGCAGGATCACCTAGGGTAGTCCACACAGGAATGCATCCAGGCAAGTTTTGAAAGTCTTCACAGAAGGAGACTCCACAACCTCTCTGGGCAGCCTGTTCCAGTGCTCTGTCACCCTCACTGTAAAGAAGTTTCTCCTCATGTTGAGCTCAAACCTTCTATGTTCCAGTTTGTATCCACTGTTCCTGGTCTTATTACTGCGCACCACTGAAAAGATCATGGCCCCCTCCACTTGACACCCACGACTCAGAGATTTATAGACATTGATTAGATCCCCTCTCAGTCTTCTCTTCCTCACACTAAACAGCCCCAGGGCTCTCAGTCTCTCTCCATAGGGGAGATGCTGAAGTCCCTCAGTCATCCCTGTGGCTCTTCATTGTACTCTCTCCATCAGGTCCCTGTCTCCCCTGAACTGGGGAGCCCAAAATTCCAGGTGTGGTCTCACTAGGACAGAGTAGAGGGGGAGAAGAACCTCCCTAGTCCTCCTGGACACACTTTTCTTGCTGCACCCCAGGATACCATTGGCTCTCTTGGCCACAAGGGCACATTGCTGTCCCACGCAGAACTTGCTGTCCACCAGAACTCCAAGGTCTTTCTCCATAGAGCTGTTTTCCAGCAGGACAGCCCCCAACCTGTACTAGTGCCTGCTGTGATTTCTTTCTGGGTGCAGGACACTGCATTTGTCCATACTGAATTTCATGAGGCTTGCCTTTACCCTCTCTGTCCTGTCCAGATTTCATTGGATAGCTGTCAGCCACCCCCCCACTCCCCGTTTTGTATCATCAGTGAACTTGCTAAGGGTACACTCAATGCCCTCATCCAGGTCATTGATAAAGATATTGAACAAAACTGGGCCCTGTACTGACCCCTGAGGAACACCACTAAAGTTTTCACAAGTACAGTTCAGTAAAAGCTGTATTACACATTACAAGATTTGGCCAGCACTGTTTATAAAAGTCTAGCTAAAAGCACTCTCAATTTAAAACAGGACTCTTAAGTAAAATTCTATACAGGGGTCAAGGAGGCAAGATGGGAAAAGAAGAAAAGAAAAAAACAGGCAATGCTGGCATACAGGCATCCTTATGTGCTTCACTAAGCTGCTGCAAGTGCTCCTTGGAGCTATAAATCATTAAAAAAAGGAGTCTGCCATCACCTTCAGCTGTTGCAAGAAAAATCACTAGGTTTACAAATTTTGTTGTTGTTGTTTGCAATACCAGATCGTTTTCACAGAACAGCATTTCATCATCTTGTAAGGCAAACATCTACTTCACTAAAGGTCTATTATTGTCACAATTACAAGCTATATCTTCATACTCCAACAGTAACTTAGGAAAGGAAGGAGGAAACCACTGAAATATGCTTTGAAGAATATCCGGGGTCAGTATTTAGGGGTGGGGCAAGATATGTCTTTTAATTATGTTTTAATTAAATCAGCTGTGAGTTTTAAAGTTCAGAGCATTAGAAACTGCTTTGATATTTCACTTGGCATATCATCCTTCTAGTGTAGTATAAACAATCATGTTCCCCCCCCATCCTGAAATAAGCTTCCCACTGTGTGAAATCCTGGTGGAATATGCTCCACTAGCAACAGAACCTCTTTGATTTGATATTCATCAACTGCAAAAAAATCACTGGTTGTCCTACCCACCTAAACACTTAGCATTTATTTGGAGTGATGTTAGGTATGCTGTGATTAGGTCTAAAGTGTTGGAAATATCTATACTCTGTGCTAATACATATACTCTAGGCTGGCATCCAGCCTAATCTACAATGTGAAAAATTCACCACACTAAGCACATGAGCTGTCTGCTTCATTTCAGATGATCAAGAACGCTGACCACGGTGATAGAAAGGCATAAATCCCAGAGCCAATTCATCTCTTTAAGTCTCTGTGCACAAAGGATTGAGCTAGCAATAAGGGCATTATCTCAGTTCTTCTACTCTTTGAATAACTCAGTCTGAGTATTTTCTCAATAAGTCAGTTTCAACTTCAAGGACAGAATTAATCTTGTAGAAGATATTTTCTTGAATATACTCTAGTTAAATCATGTTGAGTTTAAGTAAATTGAATTTTTACATTATACTTCTTAAAATACTGTAAAAATAGCTCCTAGGCATGCAAGGGACCAACAGAAGTTCAGAGAAGTGGATCACATGGTAGGCTGAACACTAACACCCTTTTTCAAATTCTATGAAAACAAACTTGCTCCCATGAAAGCCAAATCAGACCCCAAACGATTCTTTGTAGCTGACTTAGTGAATGTTGAAAGAAGGTATTTAGATTTGTCAGTGATTCTGACAGTAGTGCAAGACAGAAAGGAAAAGGCAAACTAAATTGTACCCAAAGAATAAAACAGGTTCTCACTTGGCCAGGACTTTGAAGGAAAAAAAACAGAGGAAAAAGAAAAAACAACAAAACACCTCAATCATTCTGTTCAAAATAGTTCTTTACATACTGACAGCCACAGAACTCAAGGAAACACAGTTACGAAAGGCAACTCTTTACATAAATGAACACAACTTCAGGTTCAATGACAGCATAAAAAAGCATTTGAAAATGTGATGATCCAATTAAGAAGTTTATCTGACTGATGTCCACAAGCACTTGCTGTCTCCTCAAAGACATGCAGGGAGCAAGCTCTTACCACTACAATGATTTAAAAGGTGATTCAACTAAGAGTCACCTCCTCAGGAAATAATTAAATTGTATTAGCAAATAGAAAAACATAGTCCAGACTTTGAACTCTGCAATGGTCTCAATTCGTGAGAATATCTTATCTAGCTACTGTGAATCCAACCAGCTAGATTGTGGGATCCATTTAATAGGAGCTAAATGGATTTCATTACAGAAAGTATTGGCTGAGGTTCCTGTCAGTCAGGTCTAGTTGAGGATGTGCCTGCTGACTGGCAGGGGGCTTAGACTAGATGACCTTAGAATGGTCTGGGCTGGATGGGACCTCCAACGATTCCATGATTATCCCACACTGCATATCCTTTGAAAGGGAAAAAGGTGTTCCAGCAATCCAACAACTAAAGGCCCACTGAATATCCAGTTAAATATTCCCAGAATTTTGGATTAGCAGGTCAGGTTAAAATAAACAATGTGAAAAATGCAAACTGTCCTTAACATTGGATTTTACATCAAAAGTAGCTCAAATACTTAGAAAAAAATCTGCCAAGCCACCGTTTATGTAGCATTGTAGCACTGCATAAGAAAGGTGATGTATTAAGTTTGGTTCCATGGAAGCAGGAGTATCATGACCAGAGGAAGATTTCTTCAATGAAAGATGGAGTTCTCCTTAATAAAGCAGACTACTTTTGTGCAGACTACGTAGAAGTCTGGTTACTGCCTGCATCAGGTTGCCTGCACAAGTGATGCTTGCCTGACTCTGGTGTTTTTCCACTGCCAGTTTTTGTATATGGAGACCTGATGCAGCAACTGCTCCAAGTGTAAACTTCCAACGAAACTGTCCACTTCTGTCCAAACCACAAAACATCACTCCCTGGTGTGGAAACATGAACAGGCCTATTTTTCAGCCTACAGTTATAGTAGGATAGATATAATACTTTCTTTTTTCAGTCAGAGCTCTTGAAAGGCACCCAAGTCACAAATGAACTCCCCATCTCAAATAAGTCTTTCACTTATTTGATGCCTCACATCCAACCAGGACAATTTGCTCCAATTTGCTCTCAGCAGCTCCTATTTATCATCCTGCAACACGTGGAGCAAGGCTCCTGTATGAAGATTCCTTCCTTCTTGTCTATTAATTATAAAAGGAAAAAAAAAATCTAAATCTTCAACTGTTAGGTCCATACCACAGACTAAAGAATTGGAGCAGTTTTCAGGAGCACTACCTATTGAGGAATTCACTCCTGCACTATATAAAAGGTAAGAGCCATCACATGCATCACTAGATGACAGAACTAGATGATTCTTGAGGTCTCTTCCAGCCCTGACAACTAAATTATTTTTATTCTGTGACTCTAAGTATTCCTGCTGCTGCAAATGGGGAGCCTGCATGTTTGACAGGACTAAAATGAACTTTTCTCCTGCTCATATTTCTGTTTCTTGGTTTTCAACCTAGGTTACAATCCACCCTGACAAATCCAGAAATGCTTCTCCCCCCACTGCTTTCAAACTGAAAACACAGTGCCAAAGAAAAGGACCTGACCAGTCTGGAAAGTTTGGGAATCAGCTCCTGCAACTGGCTACAGAACCACAGAATGTTAGGGGTTAGAATGGGTCTCCAAAGCTCATTCAGTCCAACCCCTCTTCCAGAGCAGGATCACCTACACAGGAACACATCCAGGCAGGTTTTGAATAGCTCCACAGAGGGAGACTCCATAATCCTCGTGGGCAGCCAGCTCCTGTGTTCCCTCACCCTCAAACTGAAAACATTTTTTCTCCTCTTTGCACAGAACTTCCTACGCCTCAACTTCCACCCACTGCCCCTTGTCCTGCCGTACTGGGCATCACCAAGCACAGCCTGGCTCCATGCTCTTGGCACTCACCCTTAACATGTTTATCAACACTGATGAGGTCCCCTCTCAGTCTTCTCCTCTCCAAGCTACAGAGCCCCAGCTCCTTCAGGCTCTGCTCATGAGGAAGATGTTCCACTTCCTTCAGCATTTTTGGGGCTCTGCGCTGAACTCTTTCAAGCAGCTCCCTGAGGTCCTTCTTGAACTGAGGGGCCCAGAACTGGACACAATATTCCAGATGCAGCCTCACCAGGGCAGAGTAGGGTGGGAAGAGATCCTTTCTTGGCCTACTAACCACAGCCCTTCTAACACTTCAGAATGGCATTGGCCTTCTTGGCCACAGGAGCACATTGCTGGCACATGTTCAATCTTCCATCCACCAGGACTCCCAGGATGTATTTGCTGTGCACTTTAGGCACAGTCTGGGTCACTTGCCATGTGTCACCTTTCCTACTACTAGCAAACTAATCAGAGACATAAAGAAAGTCAATGTATTTACACTCTACCTCTAATGTAAGATGCCTGTCTATGTCTAGACTATAAAATCTTTGCACACATCAGTAACAAAGTAAAAGAAACCGTAACACAATAGTTCAAATTACACCCATTGTGAAAAAAAATTGCTTGCTGTCCTCACACCACTGAACCTTCAACTCACTCATTTCAGATTTTAGGACAAACAATGACGGTCAAGTCAACCATTATGCAACACACAACCACCGTATTTTTGATCTTTTAAGCAGTGCCAAAGAATATGCCAGTTTCTGTACACGTAAGCACTGTTGGCCATGCTGAAATCCCTAGTGCAGTTCCTAGTTTATATAGCTTCACTGCATGCTTCTCAGATGAACCATAAAGATATTTCACAACAAAAACCAGTAGCTCTGAACAAAAAGACTTTCATACTCTTAGCTTACATAAGCTGCTGGTGAGCTGATCAGCCAGATGAACAGAGTTCTCTCCTGAGAAGTAGAATTCTTCAGAAGATAGTAAAGCAGCAAAAGTAGTGCTCTAAGTAAAATATATGAACTAAGCTCTTCCAAGTTTACAGTCTAGGATGATCCTAGGCACAACTATATGTAAGAAGTCACTAAGGAGAAGTCCTCTATAACAGAGTTCACTAAACATCAACAAAGGCTTTATGCTACTTTTGCAGTATTAACAATCTTTTCTTCAGAGACAGCAAGTTAAACCATGGGATCCCTGCTTCAGTGGTAATAACATTCAGCACTTGATTATTCAGCAAACTATTTACAAAATCACACAATATGTCTGGTTGGAAGAGAACTGTTGTGGAGGGCCTGTAGGCTAGAAAATAGGTTTATTTACACCTTGCCCTGCCTGGACATGTTTTTCTGCCCAAAGACTCCCCTGAAGCTTGCACACTAGTAATAGGCTGTGACATAGCCCTGGAGGGTGACTGATAATTAATAAGACTTGTGAGTAAATGCTTTAATGCCTCTGTAATATCTATTGCCTCTGCCATAAAGCAGAAAGAGTTTTCAGCCCACTCTGCTAGGCGAATAGTATATAAACCCCAAGTGGCACTAAGCCGCGGGGGAAAATCCTCTCTCTGTTTATAGTTTGAATATTTGCTAGTTATTAATAAGTTATGGTGTGGTATTAATCCTAGAATGTTTCCATGACCGTGTAGAATCCTTTTAATATTAAATACAGTGGTTAGGGATCCACAGTTATGATCCCAGCTATGATGGGGATCTCAGTTCATGCTGCTCAAGTGACAACGAATCCAGCTGCCCAGATTACAGCGTCAGCGATGAAGAGTGGTTTTACTCACCAGAAGAAATACCTAAGGAGGAGCTGGATGAATTGGTAGACACAATATACAGGCCGAGATTAAAAGTGGAGGAAATAGCTTCTCTAATATTGAGACACACTGCTGACAGCTATCAATCAATACTCACAGTCCCCTCTCCAATTTGCAGCTTCCCAACTACACATCCAGAAGTCTGTAATTTCCCATGGGGTTGTTGTGACCCAGATTATCTTCAGTCACAGCAGAATTTCACCTTCACTTTTTATTATTTCCAATTAATAAAATTTAAATGGCTTTAGAATGATCATACCAACTGGACAATGCAAGCAAGATCACAGCTACAATGGCTGTACACTATGAGGAAGAGGATAGCACAGCTAGCCATTGTGCATCCATATACTTGATCACACCTTGGATCAAGTAGGAGACAGAACACTAGACAAGCACAGGGATAAAATATTACAGACAAATGCCTTTGTAATTTGCTCCTGCTGTATTATTGTATATAATTTCTAAAAGAAATGCACTTGCAAACATCATTTTTCCACAATTACTCTGTGGGTAAAGAGTGAGACAGAGAAGCTGACAAGCAGCGCACCAAGCATTAACACTTGGTGCTTCCTCTGAGGCAGACGAACCACTCCTGCTTTTACTATTATTTTGAGTATACCACAGATTCCCCAGTGTACGGAAACACAAATTCCTTTCCAGCACCCACAGAGATGAGTAACTAGAAAGTGATCTTAATTGCTACATAAATCACATGTGGCTGCTTAGGCACAGCCAAATACATGCCTGCATAGCAAGCACTCTCCTCAAAAGTGTCTGCAGTATTTCATCAACCTCACAAAACTGCAAGTGTGCTGAAAAAACAGAAGGGAAACAGTAATTACTCATCCCAAGTATATTCATATCTGCCTACAGAAAGGTATAGGCTTTTTTACAGGCACCTAAACACATATAAAAACCTGATAATATTGTCATCTGGTAAGTGCTGTAGAGAAACTGCAGGGGATGACAGCACACTGTGCTAGTTTCTCCCACCAGGGCGTGTCCCAAGTCTATGGGATGTGCCCACTTTAAGACCTTTCCTGAACGCTGGCCTCAAAAGGTACAAATCTCTGAGCGTGTGTGGGGGGGTGTTCTGGAGTTTTTTTGTTTGTTTTTGTTTGGGTTTTGTTTTGTTTGTTTGGAGGGTTCATTTGTTTGTTTTTAAAATAGAAATACCTTTTGTGTGTGTGTATACAGGCATACATTAAACTCCTACTATTTCTACCTGGGAGAAAAGTGCAGTACACACTGAATAGTAATTCCAGTGTGCCGCCTGCCGATGTCCCAAGGACCTTTACTGTATCTGTCCCCAAGGAGAGTTGAAGGACAGAGATCTGTCACTCTTCTTTCTTCCTGATGCTTATATTGCTTGGCTTGGCTCACAGGTATACTGCCACAACACCGCATTACAGATCTACCACCTCATCTAAAATCCTCTGTTGATCAGTTTATTTGCAGCTGCTAATCCATCACTGGAGCTGCAGGGTTTTTACATGAGAGATGAACTGCAGGATCAGTTTTTACTTCAGTTTTCCTTCATTATTTTGCACTTCAGCAGTGGCTGGCTGTCAGACAGCAAAAATTTCTTCAAAAAAATCTTATTCTGATACATATTTTACACACATATCTACAGCTGAACTAAGATATCAGGAAAAGAGAGTACCAAATTCTCTCCTTCCTTATGTAACTGTTTCGGGGGGTCAGTATTCAGTCTCTTTAGTGATGATCCTGAGCTCAGTGGTTCTGCAGAGCACTTCCCTCAATTCAAACTGCTCAACTGAAACTCCTGGCATCTCCATGGCTATTCACATGTATCTAACGAGGGTCAGTATTCAGTCTCTTTAGTGATGATCCTGAGCTCAGTGGTTCTGCAGAGCACTTCTCTCAATTCAAACTCCTCAATTGAAACTCCTGGCATCTCCATGGCTATTCACATGTATCGAATGAAGCTTAAGTCTAAACACTTTGGACCATATAGGTAGCCAACACTTTCTGGCTTCAGAGAAAGTCCAAAGCTCCAGATGTTCTACTCTTCTGCTGCTGCTCTTAAAGCTACAGGGTTATTACACCACTTATACCACAGAACACTCACACACAGTAGGTACTCCTGATCTTGCCAGCAAAAAGCCTAGGCACTATACTCCACTACTCAGAGAGGTAAATAATTTTTTTCCTCCAAATGTAAAAATAAAAAAATCCAGTGTTTACCTGGCAATGTTCAAACCAATGCCAGTGATAAAGCTAGTAAGATACTGCTGGTGGTCCAAATGTTTATGCTTACAGAGAAGTAACTGCATCTAATACAGTGCTAAGACAGCAGACTGAAGAAGAGTTGAAAGTAAGAGTTAGTCAAGTAGTCTGAATACAACCTGCTGCCGTTGCTGTGCACATGGCACCTACAATGAGGAACACAGCACCACTCAGTAGATGTTTTAGTGACTCAAACTCTTCTTGGGACAGTACATTAATCCATCTCTCAAACTTGTCTCTTAAATTTGCATGTGCTAGCAGTTACCATTTCACATAGCTAAGTCCCCAGATCCTGAATTGATGATTCTAAGAATCAGCAGCAATGATAAATCAGTGTACAGCAACCTCTAACCTCCAGTGGCTGAGAAACTTCAGAAGGGAACTCAGAGTTGCCCTCAAAACGGCCACCACACTCCCTTAAGCTACTGACACGCTCGCACCACACCGAGTGCTCCAAGAATGAGGAAGAAATGTAAAATAAGGATGGCTAGTTTACTCTATGACAGTGACACAGGCTTAAAATAGACACAATATCTACCCTGCTCGTTCCCTCGGCTCTTAACTTCCAAGCATTTCAGCTGTGACAATGTTTGCCTCATAATATCCACCAACTGCCACAAAGATTTAAAAAGAAAAAAAAAAATCAGTGGATATTTTTAGTTGTTTGGGTTTTCTCTTAAGTAAGTTTCATGTCAAACATAAACCTAAACTTCTTGGCTCCAAAGCAAGCCTATAATTAGAATTCTCATTTGTTCTGCTAGTCAGGAGAGCCATTTTCCCTAAGGAATGTTACTGAAAGGAAACCTGGGAAGAATTGTAATGGACAAACAACGTGGAACTTATTAATAATGGACACTGGTAACACACAGACATCTCAACTAGACCTAAGCAGTTACAAATTGTATTCTATCCCTAGAAACCATTTACTTTCCAAATAAAATGTCTTTTTTGTCTCTTCCTCTCAATGAAGTGCCCTAACCCACTGCGAAAACTCACGTGGAACAGACCTAAAAAAGGGCTTCTACACTCACTAGGCTGTCTACTTTTTCACGCTTGCAGCAGTTCACTTATTAAAAACAAAACAGAGCAAAGCAAAAACAAACAACCCACAACTCTTCCTGCAAACCTCTTCCTTCAACAGTGGAACGAGATGGCTGGTTACCATGCCGTGAGTAGTCAGGGAAGAGACTTTCACTCTGTGCCTTTTGCCTCTCTCCCCTTCATGCCTCTCCTGCTCTTTCATATCCGTTTTTCATTGTCAGCTTTCTTATGAATTTCCTTTCCCACTCCCCCCACACCTGCAAATTCCACTAACGTGCAGAAAATACGGCCACAAAAACAATGTCATGGCAGGAGGCACTGGGTGAGGGTACAGGGGAAGGAACTACGACAGCAGGTCTGAATGCCGTGAAGATCAAGACCAGTAAGGGGAAGAGGGAAGGTGAAATCAGACTTCAGACACAGAAGGCCCTGCACTGATAGTGAAGCAACAAACACATTCTCAGGTGCAGGAGGTAAGTGTGCAGTTCTGGAAACTGCCAAGAGCAGCAATTGCATTTTTCTTGAAAGCAGAGGATTTTTTTTTCCCTTCAGAATCATAGAATCAACCAGGCTGAAAAAGATCTCCAAGATCATCCAGTCCAATCTAGCACCCAGCCCCAGCCAATCAACCAGACCATGGCAGTAAGTGCCTCAGCCAGGCTTTGCTTCAACAACTCCAGGGATGGCGACTCCACCTCCCTGGGCAGCGCATTCCAATGCCAATCACTCTCTCTGGCAACAACTTCCTCAACATCCAGCCTAGACGTCCCCTGGCACAACTTGAGACTGTGTCCCCTTGTTCTGTTGCTGCTTGCCTGAGAGAAGAGACCAACTCCACCTCGCTACAATCTCCCTTCACGTAGTTGTAGAAGCAATGAGGTCACCCCTGAGCCTCCTCTTCTCCAGGCTGCACACCCCCAGCTCCCTCAGCCTCTCCTCACAGGGCTGTGTTCCAGGCCCCTCACCAGCCTTGTTGCCCTTCTCTGGACACATTCCAGTACCTCAACATCTCTCTTGAATTGAGGGGCCCAGAACTGGACACAGTACTCAAGGTGTGGCCTGACCAGTGCTGAGTACAGGGAAAGAATAACCTCCCTCGTCCTGCTGGCCACACTTCCTGATCCAGGCCAGGATGCCATTGCCTCTCCTGCCCATTGCTGGCTCATGTTTGGCTACTACCTAGCAGTACCCCCAGGGCCCTTTCTTCCTGGTTGCTCTCCAGCCGCTCTGTCCCCACCCTGTATCACTGCTTGCGGTTGTTGTGGCCAAAGTGTAGAATCCTGCACTTAACCTTGTTAAATCTCCTTGGCCTCTGCCCACCCATCCATCATGACAAGGTCACTCTGCAGGGCTCTCCTACCCTATATGAAATGGTGAGAGAGCATAAACACACAGTTACTTTTATTCTTTAAAGAGCAGAGCAGCACTGAAGCATCAAATTTCCTACCCCCAAGTTCTTTCTCATTATAAACCTGCAGCTCCCTCACATTTTGAGAGCAGATCTTTCATGACTCAGATGCTTGGTATAAGCTGAAGGATTTACCCTAACTGGAATCCAGGATCATCACAGCACCACCAGATTCCAAAACAGTGTTTCCTAAAGCACAATGGCATCCTCTCTCAGATCCCTCACACATAAAGGCAGGCAGAGAGATTTTGCCCATAGCCTCTTCTCATGTTCCTCATGCTTACAGTTAATGAAAGAGGATGTCAAACCACAGAGCAGGCAGAACCAAGCACAGAGATGTCCTGCAGTGCTTGCAGTGATTCTCACATAAGACATAAGCTTAATAAGAAAGGAAGGACGCTAACACAGCTGCCAGCCACAGCAGCTGGAAAGCCACTGTCCATCAAGCTGCCTGAGGAAGAAGAAATAGTCCAAGGATTTGCATCAACTCTGTTCAAAGTGGGAGAACACAAGGAACTGACACATGTGAAGGAGGAAGCACAGCAGACATGTGCGGGAAGATGTGTATCCTTCCAACACAGAGCACGGCTTGTGGGGCAGGCACAACTGCCTTCCCTTTTCCTCAAGTGACGGGGGTCAGCGGGAGGAAGGAGGGAGAGAAAGGGGTCAGCTTTCCAAAGTTTGCTAAACAGCTTATTTTGTTATTTTCTCTGGAAGCAATGGACAATTTCCAGTGGCTTGTTCACCCAGAAGCACAGGCCTGATCTTGCAGAGGCCATGACCATGGTTAACTTTACATCACATGAGCAGTCACACTGACAGGACAGAAGTATTTCCAGTTCCTCCTTTTGCATTTATTTGAGTCACTGCAAACATGAAACAGGACTACACTGAGCTTAACCTAGCTTTTGATACTTAAATTTTCCAACATCCACAGAAGCAAATCTTAAGTAAAGCTAGACTTCCACGAACACCACCAGAGCATAAAGCAGTCTCTATTTTATGCACCTGGCTCTGAGATTGAAGTATTTCTTGCTTAGGAAATTGCTGTGAGGCCATTGCTTGGCCCCGGAACACCATGCTGGGTGTCATATGCTGTAATGGTGTTTATGCTTCCATATTTTAGGAGAGAGAGATTAAGAGACAAATCTTTAACCACCCTACAGAAGGTGAACATCATAGACAAAGTCTACAGGTACTATCACAAGATCTTTATACCAGAATTGGTTTTGATCCATTAATCTTGCTTTAGCTGCAAGAAGCTGAGGTACATAATTAAGTCCATCCCTGCCCCATTTCATGGAAGCCAGAACTTTACCCAGCTACTTAACTGCCCTTGAAATTTTATTTTCTTTAGAAATGCACACAAAACAAGTCCCTAAACAAAAGAAAACACTACTACTGAGTTTTTCTGCAGGCACAGCTGCAAGTCAAATGCTCTAACCCATTTCTTCCCCAGCACAGAGACACCAAAGACAACAACTGCCAGCACTCAATGCTTCTAAAAGAAGGATAAAAATAAGAAGAGAAAACACACACTGCAAAGCTTAGTATCTGTACAGTTGTGAATAACTAACAGCTCCCCTCTTTTCACTCAAGGGGACATAGTGTGCATTTTTTTACTAAGCCTCAAATACAAACCAAAAGTAACATCCTCATCTGTACAAAGAGACTTATCACAATTGTTGTAGCTGGAAGAGGAAACTCACTCTTGCTGGCCACATGACTGTTGAGTTGACTCAGAAGCTCAAAGCAACTGGTTATAACTTCACAGCTAGAAACATGTAGCTGAGCATTTCTGACGCTGCAGAGTCAGCAACACAGATGAATTTGTTCTGGACTATTCAGTGCATACTTAAAACACGTACCCTGAAGCACCTCATCATCAGTATTCTTTAGGAAAGCACTACTAGAGCACAATATCAAATTTTAGGGTGTGGTTCTTTTTCCACCCACCCTTGCTTGAAAACACTAGCACCACACGCATCAGCTTACTTGCTGGCACAATTTACTACTTACATGACTAGTATTTAGTAAAATCACTCATAAAACAGCATTATAAACACGTGTTCTTAAGGATCTGAATCAAGGCTCAGGCTTTCTCACATCTCATGTCAAAGCAGCCACACAGCTATGAAGTCTCTGCTCCTACTGCACTATTGCTAGGTTGGACTGGATGATCTTGGAGGTCTCTTCCAACCTGGTTGATTCTATGATTCTATCACATCATGGCCCTCCTCCGTAATGGCCAAATAGGTCAGCAGACGAAGTTCAAGGACATCCAGCAAGTCCTACCAAGTTCCCCGGAGTCCCTCAGATTAGTAGGAGGCTGAAACTCAAGCTGGATGAGAAAAAGACAACCCTTGAGGAGGGCTGCCATGAGAAGCACCCTGCGGAAGCAGTCATAGTATGACACAAAGCTGGTCCCAGCTTATTTACACAAGGCGCCTGAGCTCAGGTGTAGGGAGAGGCTGTGCCCAGGCTCCCTGCCAAACTTTGCAAAGGAAGATAAAGCTCAAGAAAGCTCCGTGCACTTCCTTGAACAGAAGCATGGGTTTCCTGAGGGGCCGTTAGAGGGCTTAAGTTTTAAGTAAATCATAAACAGGGCATAACAGATGGAGAACCTCAGAGAAACAGCAACCAAGTTTGGCTTTCTACAGCACAACATAGCCTAGGAAAAAAGTCAGTGGGCAATGAACGGTGGGGCTTGTTGGGGAGGGAAGAGAGCGCACCACCAAGGTATGCAGACTTTGAGAGGCAAGTGTACAACAAGGTCTCCATTGCAGCAATAATATCGACACCAAAATCCACCAAACATCTGTACAATGAAACAGGCACTGAACAGAGAGAGGCCACAGATGCTGGTGCAAGCAGGTGAGTAAGTAATAAACCACCTCTAGAAAAGTGTCCCGCACTTTGGGAACAGAAAAGCCACAGCATCTGGACTGCTCTGCCAAAGAAACGTGGTATTTACCCTACCCGGTTTAAAGATTGCTCGGGATGGGTCAGGGACAGTTCGATTCTGCATCCCTGAACTCGAGTTTTAGTCCTAAGCGAAGGGGGCTGCTTCCCTTGTGACAAGGCTTCCTCAACACACCCATACTTCTCACTCTCTCTACATCACACAAACGGGGGTTCGCGTGGGGTTTGAGCAGTTCTTCACTGCAAAGGCCACTTGCAGTTGATTTCCCGAGCGTGAATGCTTAAACCAAGACACTTAAACACCTCCGAGGGCCTCCCTCTGCCAATAAAACAGCTGAAGAGCCTGTCATTCACCTGGAAATGAGCTCCTAGAGGAGTGGCAGACCCTGCCATACCTCAGCAGAGAGCTGCCCGCAGAGCCGATAGCAGGGCTGGTAGCACTGTTACTCACCACTGAAACATGTGAGTTCAGATCACATCCCCAGCTCGCCGGATTCCAGGGGGTCGGCCCTGCAGCTGGACTCCCTCACAAGCCGACTGCCGAGCAAGGCACCCCGGCGGACTCTTGAAACTATCGAGACCACTCCAGATAGGCTCTCGCCCGTAGTGGAGCCCCGCTCGAAGCCCAGGAAGAGCAGCCCTCCCTCGCCGCCTCCTCCCTGCTCCGGCACAGGGCCCGGGCGGCTCCCCGAGCTCGCCCCCGTGGGGGAGGGGGCGGCGGACACGTGGAGACCGAGGCCAGCGAGAGGAAGCCAGCACGGCCCGGCACAGCGGCTGCTGCCCCACATGGCGAGGCCGCCCCTCAGCCACGAACAAGGTACTTACTTCTGGGGCGACCCGCGTCTTGCCCGGCGGCCTCCTGAAGAAGGAGGTGCGGGCGGTGAAGAAGAACTCCTCGGACTCCTCCTCCTCCAAGCTGCTGTAGCCGCTGCTCATGCTGCTAGTCCAGGTCATCGGTGGCGGCTGCTAGTGACGATGGTGATGGGGCCCGGCGGCGGAGAGCGCCGTCCCGGCCGCCGCATGGGGCCCCGCCGCTGCCGCTCCTCTCCCCGGGTGCAGGAGGAGGAGCTGCGGCGGCTCTGGCGGCTCAGCTCCCGCCCTCTGCTCCCTTCCTGCTGCACAAGTTTCCGCGGGCAGCGCCGCTCGGAGCCCGGCCAGACGGCAACACCCCGCCCGCCCCGGGCGGCAGGTGAGGGGGCGGAGACCGCTGGCTTCCCGCCTCCGAAACTCCAGCCTGTGCGAGTTAGGCATGCCGGCGGCACGGCCAGCCCACCGGCCGAGCGCCGGGGCTCGGCTGCAGCGCCATGGGCGGAGGCGGCAGATCAAAGCACGGGTGTGGGCCGCAGTCTGCGACTCCGCTGGCCCTGTGCGGAGGCCTCGGCGTCCCCCACTCACTAATTACGGCAGCCTCGGGGGGATTCCTAAAGAGAGAAGTTCCCGAACTTTTCCCTAATAAATACCCGGCTTCACCCCTGCACTTGTAAGAAAAAAGTTATGAAAAATGACCCTATGTCGAAGTAATTACAAAGCCTCTCCTGCATCTCAAGCTTTGCAAGTGGTGGCAAACCCAGGCGTGCCGAGCGACGGAAACCTGGAACTCCTGCAGCTGCTGCGGGTGACTGGCCCTGGCCCTCCTCACACCATTTAACTGACTCTTAAATCAGTGGGATTCGTTGTCCCAGGATGCAGCAAGGAGCCAGGCTCCCGAAGGCTCGGAAGAGATTAGATATGTGTACAGATAGCAAGGATATTCGGAGCTGCAACTGGGACACACATTTAAAAGCACCAACGTTGTGATAAGGCAGAGGGTGTACACCAAACTCATCATCAGAGAGGGAAATGACAGGCGACGCCAGAAGGCCAAGTCACCCCAACAATCACCTGCCTCAGGGTTTCTCATGTCTTCCCTTAATTAATCTAGGGCTGGTCACTGTCACAGACAGGATACTGGATTTAAGGTATGGCTTCCTAAGACTACGTGGCTGCCCCAAAAAAGCAGAGCCGCCTTTCCTGAACGCCCTCAGCTTGCCATTCTTGTCATCCCCTTGTGCCAGGGCAGTGGTCCCACCAGGGGAAGTGACTCGCACCACTGCCAGCACAAATCCCTGGAGACAAGGCTGTGGGGATCAGGAAGGAGGGCAGGCTACACCTTTCAGCAGCTGCACAGACTTACAGAGATTTAAAGCTGCATGCTTAGCAAGTCACTGTCTAAATCAATACATCAGTGCCTGTAGTCTCAGTATGCAGCCACAGATGTATCAAGGACACCATCATTAGATGACACCTCCTTTACCTCTTCCCTATCCCCACCTTGCTAACCCCTCATAAACTTCTCATCTGCTATGTGTAGCCATTCCTAGACTCCACTCAAGTGGGCACAAGGTCTGTTTCTGTCCGTTAGATGCTGGTCCCATGCCAGTATGCCATACATATTCATAAAATCACCTCAACATCAGCAAAACAACTCACATTGAGGACAGGAATCAGTTAACAGCTTGGGAGGTGCCAAATCTTTACTTTCCCATCAACTCGGATTCTTCCAGATTTTCTTCCAGTATTTGGCATCTGGCAGATTAGAAGGTTAGATAGCTTTTAAAACAAATAATTGAGTTTAACAGTGTAAACGAGAATGTGTCTGATCTAAGCCTACTTGTTGGCACTGCAAAGCATCATAGTATTAAAGATAGCTTTAAGTTGAATGCCGAGTTACTTGAATCACAGAATCACACAGAATCACAGAAGGTTAGGAGTTGGAAAGGACCCCAAAAGATCAATCCCCCTCCCAGAGCAGGATCACCTAGAGCAGGTCATGCAGGAATGCATCCAGGTGGGTTTTGAATATCTCCAGAGGGAGACTCCACAACCTTCTTGGGCAGCCTGTTCCAGTGCTCTCTCACCCTCACAGTAGAAAAAGCTTTTCCTTATATTCATACGGAATCTCCTATGCTCTGGGCTGCACTTGTTGGATATCACTGAGAAGAGTCTAGTTCCACCCTCCTGACACTGCTCTTCACATATTTATAAACATTAATAAGGTCACTCTCAGTCTCCTCCAAGTTAAAGAGACCCAGCTCCCTCAGCCTTCCTCATAAGGGAGATGTTCCACTCCATCATTTTTGTGCTCTGTGCTGGACTCTTTCAGGCAGTTCCCTGAGGGTCTTCCTGAACTGAGGGGCCCAGACCTGGACACAGTATTCTGGATGTGGCCTCACCAGGACAGAGAAGATGGGGAGGAGAACTACCTACAAACCACAGCCCTTCTAATACACCCCAGGACACCATTGGCCTTCTTGACCACAAGAGCACATTGCTGGCTCATGGCCATCCTGTTGTTCGTCAGAGCTGCTTTCCAACAGGTCAGTCCCCAGTCTCTACTGGTGCAGATGTTTTTTCTTTCCCAGACGCAAATGTATGTGACTAAAATGTATTAAATGCTAGCTATAGGCAAATGAGCATTGTGTTAGCTGGCTTGGCAAGACCAGTCCCATGCTAGAAGGGATGCCCCACCAAAGATAGACTGGGCTTGCCTCTGAACCTGTTCAAGACCTAGTAACCTCACTTTAGAAAGGTGTTGGATAAAATGCCCCTGATAGGGTGATGGTTAAGATGACAGATTTCAAGTGACTCCAGTGTGGGACAAATTGGGGGTTGTGTTTTCAAACTACAAAGGTGTTTTTAACAGTTGTCCACTGGCACGCTTGATGGACTTCCCAGTAACAAAAGACAATGTGTGTATAGCTCATTTGTTTGGCTGCAGCTTCAAACCTGACAGTGTGTAGGTGGACCAGCAAGCTGGCAAACAAGATTATTGATCCAATAAGCTGCTGTAGATGAGCTTGAGTCCATCTGTACAAGATCAGTTGCAAGTCCTGGCTTGAGTTTATGTGTTCTCTGGCAGAAAGGCATGGCATTCACCTTGTCTGCAAAGCAACACCAAACAATTTAGTGTCATTTTTTCCTGCTGCAACAAAGAATGATGGAAAAAAAATCATAGAATCATAGAATCAATCAGATTGGAAGAGACCTCCAAGATCATCCAGGCCAACCTAGCACCCAGCCCTAGCCAGTCAACTAGACCATGACACCAAGTGCCTCATCCAGTCTTTTCTTGAGCACCTCCAGGGACAGTGACTCCACCACCTCCCTGGGCAGCCCATTCCAATGCCAATCACTCTCTCTGGGAAGAACTTCCTCCTAACATCCAGCCTATACTTTCCCCTGGCACAACTTGAGACTGTGTCCCCTTGTTCTATTGATGGTTGCCTGGCAGAAGAACCCCACCTGGCTACAACCTCCCTTCAGGTAGTTGTAGACAGCAATGACGTCCCCTCTGAGCCTCCTCTTCTCCAGGCTGCACACCCCCAGCTCCTTCAGCCTCTCCTCACAGGGCTGTGCTCCAGGCCCCTCACCAGCTCCTTCTCTGGACACCTTCCAGCACCTCAACATCTCTCTTGAATTGAGGAGCCCAGAACTGGACACAGTTCTCAAGGTGTGGCCTGACCAGTGCTGAGTACAGGGGCAGAGTAACCTCCCTTGTCCTACTGGCCACACTGTTCCTGATACAGGCCAGGATGCCATTGGCTCTCTTGGCCACCTGGGCACCCTGCTGGCTCATCTTCAGCCTACTATCTATCAGTACCCCTAGGTCCCTTTCTTCCTGTCTGCTTACCTTCTCAAAGCATCCCTGTTCTTAAAGAGAATTATTGAAGCATTAGGTAGAAATAATGAAGTTAAAAGCCAAAGAACGTGGCAGAGGATAGATATTCAAAGCATAGATGAGCACTGAGGCTCTCAGTCCATCCTTTCAATAAATAATTTAATCCAGTGAGAAATTAAGCTGGCAATCCATTGTCATAGGATCACACAGGCAACTGATAAGAAGAGGGAGCTCTTTGGGGTTTATTTCAATTAAAAAATAAGTTCAAGGAGCAAGTAGTGCTACGAATGCACCTGTGAATAAAAGAGTAACCTTTTTTTGTTGTTTTATTATTATTACTTATTAAAGCTTGATGACACAGGTAGAATTCCAGAATATATTTGAACTAAAGCCCATTCAAGCCAGTTAAAAGTAGTGACTCAAGTAACACAACCAAAAATAGTAATGGGTACACTGTGTTCCAAACCAAGAGTCTCCTGAAATTAAAAACAAACAAACAAACAAACAAACAAAAAGAAACAATCACAAGAACAGTTTTGGTCTGGTATTTTTTTTTGTATAGAGGAAACCCCTTCGATATTTAAAGTCACTGCTACACTCAAGAATGAAATTCAAATCCCTTTGTGGTTTTGGAGAGTCAGTTTAGGGAACTGAAACATCAAGCATAGCTTCCAGAAAAGGAGAAATGAAAGCTGAACTTCCTAAATGGCAGAACAGGTGTGAATAATTTTATGAATCTGGCAAGAATTAGGACTTTCTACTACTATAACTGAAGTAACCCTTAGACATCAAATTGCATAAAGAGGGACTGTTTAACAAGGTCCTGCAGCTTCATTTGTTTATTTGCATTAAGATATCACTTTATTTAAGTGATCACAATGCCACAGCTAAGTATGGTTGAAGAAAAATTACAGGGGTTAGTTCAGTAAATTTATCTCCTCTGGAAAAGATCCAAGAGCTTTGTCCCATCTCTACAGACCTTTAACTAACCCTTTCTTGAAGCACAGTCCCCTATAGACCATCCCTTCCAATGTTTAAGCTATTTTAGTTGGAAAGTTTTTCTTAATACCTCATTTTAAATCCTTTAATCTTGCTCATTTGCTTCTCAGCAAAAGAAAGGGAGAACAGTCCACTGCTGGGCTTTATAGGAACTTGTTGTGTGTTTGAGGACTCTTTTTGATCCCCCACCACCCCAGCTTCTTCTGCTTCCCAGACTAAACAAAGGAACAACTGATAAAACATCCTATAGAGTTTATATTAACTCCATCAGCAACTGCATGGTGTTTACATGTTTCTGAAACACCCCCTCAGCCCTCTGACATAGAAACTGTGAGGGTTCATTAAAATGGGAACATTGCTAAGTATTCATTGGGCCAGTAATGCTGCTTTGTGTTCCAGCACCAAGATGCTCACTTCTGCACATAAGCCTAGGTCTTTTCTACAGATTTTTAGCAGGCTGTATCACCAGACACTGGGTCAAATGAACAGGAAAGCAAAAAGGAAGATAGGACATGGGCTTGAAGAGTCATGTAGCATTTAAGACTACATTTCTTTTAAGATAAAAACTGTAAGGTGGAGATCTCAAGAGAAGAGTCTGCAGATTCCTCCTTTACTTCAGACACCAAACACACACACACACACACCAGGTGAAGCCCTTCAAGAGTTTTTATATGTTCCAGCAAGCAAAACCTGTACTGCATCTGCAGTCACAAGCAGCAGCCTCCAACAAGGCAGGAACAGTGGGAGAGGAATGGTCAGTGCAGGAACTAAGCTTCCTGACACCTCTCTAAACTTGCATTAGTATTCCCTTTTATACACCAGTGTTTTGCAGGAAGTTTCATGAATTACTCTGGCATTATTTATTATTTTATTTACTATCAATTTGCAAAATGTCCCCAGCCCCTGGCTGCTTCAGGAAACCTTTTGGTAACTTCTGGAGGTCTCCCTCTCCCTCTCATTCTCTGCCTTCACATGTCTTTGCAAACCCTGCCCCTGATCCTGTGAAGTCTTGGCCACAGACAAAGATTTATTGATGATTAGTCCCATTGGGACATAATGAATTTTAAGATATACTTAAGAATCAAATCCAAAAGGGTTCTTACCTTATAACAGATTGGATTAGGCTTCTTTGTAACATATTTACAGGGAAATATAATTACTCTATTTTGTTCATTATGTAAATTATGGCTACTATAGCAAGGACTACCCGAAAACAAGTTGCAGAGGAGGAAAGACAGTTTGTAACAGACTGTCCCTTAAAATCAGAATAAATCACTCCAAAACTATGTTGGCTTATTTTTTTTCTACATTCTAGCTGAAAACAGTAATAATTCAAATGATCAAAGCAAAGCAATGAAGGTGAAAGACAACCAACACAGAACATCCACTCAGGCCTGTAGTTTCCTTACAACAGTAAACTTTCTGTTTACTCATTTCTCCTGTTTGTCTGGAGTTAATGGCTCAGGTCTGTTTAGTACCACTGTCAGCAATGACAATTATCCTTTGATTCATACTCAGTGACCTGCTTATTCAGTCTTTCCAGCCACAAAGGCATGAATGCAGACTGAAAACAATCAGGAGCCAACTAAACAGCCTCTCTCCAACTCCTGATGAAGAAATGCCAACCTTAGACAGCCTTGTCGGGAATCCTTTTCCAGCTTCTAAAGTGATTAGGTCTCCCCAACTCTTAAGCCCCCCTCATGTAAGTCCTCAAAATAAAACAAGATACCAGGAAACTGAAAATCACTCATGCAATTGCTGTCTTACTCAGGTGCTCACACACTTGCAGTCATGCACCAGACTCGTGGTCTTCATCTGTGGTAGTTTAAGGCTTACTGGAGTATTCTAAGAAGAAAATTGGTACTTTCCTGACAGTTCAGTGCAGAGTCTGAATAAGAAGGGCATTGGTTGTGAAAGAATAATAATGATAAAGTCTATATCATTCGCTGGTTTGCAAGTCTATATCATTCATTGGTGTGCTGAAAGGTATAAAAAGCCAATGTATAAATCATTTTCTTCTCGTGGGCACTGGATCTGTTTGCTGTTTCTTTGCTTTCTCTAACTCCTCCACTAACCTTGACTGACTAGATACCACATGAGCTTTGTGGGGAGAGAAAGGGTAGTGTTGGCCCCTTCTGGGCTTGTCCAGGGGGGAAGATTGAATTTCTGTATTATTTCTAAGTTGAATATCATTGTAAATACACGTAAATATATTGTGTATATATGCTTGCAAATTTAGCTGTGCAGTAAAATCAACTTTGTCTTACTTCCAAGCCATCTGAGCTGGTCTGGTAAATTTTAACTGGGGGAGGAGGAAGTTCCTAACCCACCACATCATCTACTATACCTGGTCTGTTCAGAATATAATGGAACTCAGAGCAAGTTCACTTCACCTGTGCCATCTAGGTCTTGTGCTCATAGCAGTGAGACCTGCCTTATTTTGAAGAGGGTGGGCAGAGGCCAATGGGATGATATTTAACAAGGCCAAGTGCAGGGTTCTGCACTTTGGCCACAACAACCCCAAGCAGCGCTATAGGCTGGGGACTGAGTGGCTGGAGAGCAGCCAAGTGGAAAGGGACCTGGGGGTACTGATAGATAGCAGGCTGAAAATGAGCCAGCAGTGTGCCCAGGTGGCCAAGAGCAAATGGCATCCTGGGCTGTCTCAGGAACAGTGTGGCCAGCAGGACAAGGGAGGTTATTCTGCCCCTGTACTCAGCACTGCTCAGGCCACAGCTTGAGTACTGTGTCCAGTTCTGGCCCCCTCAATTCAAGAAAGATGTTGAGGTGCTGGAAGGTGTCCAGAGAAGGGCAACAAAGCTGGTGAGGGGCCTGGAGCACAAACCCTATGAGGAGAGGCTGAGGGAGCTGGGGGTGTGCAGCCTGGAGAAGAGGAGGCTCAGGGGTGACCTCATTGCTGTCTACAACTACCTGAAGGGACATTGTAGCCAGGTGGGGTTGGTCTCTTCTCCCAGGCAACCAGCAACAGAACAAGGGGACAGTCTCAAGTTGTGCCAGGGTAAGTCTAGGCTGGAATGGGCTGCCCGGGGAGGTGGTGGAGTCGCCGTCCCTGGGGCTGTTCAAGGCAGGATTGGACGTGGCACTTGGTGTCATGGTCTAGCCTTGAGCTCTGTGTTAACAGGCTGGACTTGATGATCTATGAGGTCTCTTCCAACCTTGGTGATACTGTGATATAAAAGGTGTATTTTATAGTACCTTTTATAAATGATGAACAAATGTTTTGCATGCCTGTCATAGATTTAATCAGGCTTCAGAGAGCTGTGCAAACGTGGTAAACAAAGTGAGGCTTGCCCTGCCCCTCGCTCTTCTTTCAAAGACTGGGTTCCCGTGGCACACATCAGGGATGTGCCAGTAGTGACAAGAGTTCAAATCTGAGAGCCATGTTACATCTGGCAATCCCTTCCCTGCAGCAATGGCCTTTTTACCCTATGCTGTAGCTAGTCCTAACAATGTCAGATCACAAGTCTGCCAGCACCCAGATGCAGTCCAGAAACCTTGACTCAATAAACAAGTGAGGGATTCATTCTTACTCACACAGACCCATTGATGTGAATAGCTGGACATCAGTATAAGCTGAGGTTGGTGTAAGGGAAGCTTAGAGGCTTGGGAGTGCTGTCATCTAATTCTCTGTAAGCTTCCAGGCCTTGCCTGGGTAAGCAGGAGAGCCATTGTACAAGAAAACATAATCTTGAGGAAATATTCTATAATAAAGTGTACAGAAAACAGACATTCTCCTACTTTTGATTCTGTTCCTAATTGCTAACAGTATGTAAAAATACTTGGGGCAGTAAAATTAACTAGGACCTTATGGTATAAGTATAGAAACCACAACTGTGGAAGCTCAGCATGCTTTGTGGATAACATGAAACTGGGAGCCCTAATGCACTGTAGCTGCAATCTGATTCCCAGCATCTGTCCTCAAACCAATGAGTTGGTGGGGGAAGGGGCCTTTTGGGCAGGGAATCACATCCACATTGTAATTGCCTTGACAAATACCAAGAAATTGTCCTGTCATACTGCATATGAGATGACATTTTGCTCTGTTTCATAAGTCCAATTGTGGTAGAGAGTAGAAATTCCCTAGAAACTGTCTGCACAAGCTTTGGACTTCCTAGTAAATCATCTTTACAGGCGTCTGTGGAGACAAGCATCCTGGGAAGACAGTGTATGCAACACAACTTGCTGCCAAAATGCTTGTCTGATCCATCTAGTCCACCCTTAGCTGGAAGAATCTGGAAAAATTACCCTTGAAATGCAGTGTCCTATGCCTGCTGAGGCAGCCAGGCCAGATAAGTATCGGGGGTTGTAGCAGGACAACCTTTCTGTATCTTCATGCCTGCCCACTTGCAAGTCCAGCAGGCAACAGAGGAGCTTTCAAAATTGTGGAATGATGTACAAACAGCATCTCAAATTCTCCATTTAGAATATTTAGTGTTGGCCTCCTGGCTTCACATATGGAGGGAATGAATAAGGGAGGGAATGGATGCCTTATGTCAACAAAAATCCAGCAGAGCTCCAGACCCCATGGGGCCTGGAGGTGTTCAAGGAAAGCCTGGATGGGGCACTTAGTGCCATGGTCTAGTTGATTGGCTAGGGCTGGGCAATAGGTTGGACTGGATGATCTTGGAGGTCTCTTCCAACCTGGTCTATATTCTATTCTATTCTATTCTATTCTATTCTATTCTATTCTATTCTATTCTATTCTATTCTATTCTATTCTATTCTATTCTATTCTATTCTATTCTTAGCTTGGTCCTGGGGTCTGGTGCTGCAATAGTCTTATTTTACATGTTTATTCATTTGTGGGCCCTCTTCTACAGCAAATTAGTGCATTTCCCTTAAAACAAACCTCAGAGATGATTCCAGGAGTAGTTAGCACCAGGAATCACACCATCTGGGCAGCATAGATCCCTCTGACTTCCTCTGCTCTTCACAAACTTCTTACACTATAGCAGCCAGTGTCACACTACTCAGCCTCTCCTCACAATTCTCAGGCAATCTGAACCAATAAAACACACACACACAATATCAAAGAATGAATCCATGTCTTGAGTCCATGTGGGGGGGGGAATAGGAAACAGCCTGCTCTCAAAATGTTGACCTGAGCTGCTTTGCACTACCAAGGCCCAAGAGTTACTCCCTGGGATGGAGACTTTAAGCCACAAAGAGTCATGACTGGCTCAGAAGCTGCACTGCGCCTACTCATTACTTTTCAATCTAAACTTTCAAAGCAAAACACTTAATTGAATTTCACAGCAATTGCTTGTGTTCATATTGTTTATGATGTTAAGCTTGCTATCTAACAACTTGTTTCTAAAACTTGTTTCTAAACTCGTTTCCTCAAACCAGAAAAAACAACCTAAAACCAAACCAGACCTGTTCTTTCGTACTGTAGTGAGGCTGTGCAATTGCTCTTCCCTGTGATTTGAAAAGGAGTTATCTGAGATTTGAATGCTTTTTAATCACCTGGATGGACAGAAATGGTGAAAGAATATGTAAAAAAGAGGTTTTACACTGCAGAGCTTTTATTATGAAATTTTGACAGTTGTGGGATATAGTCAATTGTACAGGAAAAATGTCTGGTATTTTCCCACTGAAGCAATGTCCAAACTCTGATGCCATGGCTGTAGACTGATCTTTTGAAAGGCTTAGAAGAATCACAGAATGTTAGAGGGTGGAAGAGACCTCCAGAGATTATCAAGCAGGATGCCTTAAGCTACTTTGCACAGGAATGCATCCAAGTGAGTCTTGAAAGTCTCCAGAGGAGACTCCGCAACCTCTCTGGGCAGCCTGTTCCAGTGCTCCACCCTCCTCGCTGTAACGAAGTTTATCCTCATGTTGAGCTGAAACTTTCTATGTTCCAATTTGTATTTCTTGCTCCTTGTCTTATTGCTGTGCACCACCAAAAAGTAATTGGCCCCCTCCACCTGACATCCATCCCTCAGATATTTATAGACTCCGATCAGATTGCCTCTCAGTCTTCTTTTCTCCAGACTAAACAGGCCCAAGTCTCTCAGTCTCCCTCCACAGGGGACATGCTCAAGTCCCCTAATCATCTTCATGGCTTTCCCTTGGGCTCTGTCCAGTGGGTCCCTGTTTCTCTTGAATTGGGAAGTCTCAAACCGGACACAATACTCCAGGTGTGGCCTTACCAGGGCAGAGTAGAAGGGGAGAAGAACCTCCCTAGACCTGCTGGACACACTTTTCTTGGTGCACCCCAGGTTACCATTTGCCTTCTTGGCCACAAGGGCACATTGCTGTCCCATGCAGAACTTGCTGTCCACCAGGACTCCAAGGTCTTTCCCCAGGGAGCCACTCTCTAGTAGGACAATCCCTAATCTGTACTGCTGCCTGCTGTTGTTCTTCCCCAGATGCAGGACCCTGCACTTGTCCTTATTGACAAGTGTAAATCCTGAGCTTCTGGAAATCAAATTCATTGTCAAGTAAGCAAGACTTTGATAAAATTGCTTGCAATTATTATTCACTACTTTTTCATCAGGTATGGCCAGACTCACTGCACAGCAGCACTATTTACCTGCTGCTGTTTGAGCAGGCAGGTGGGGTTATCTTAAAGCTAGGTATGTGCACAGGAGCATTACACAAGAAGGGTCTGTGTTTGAGCCCTGCTTCTCCAGCAAGACCTGTGCTCAACAGAAACATGCTTAAAAATCACAGTATATGGCCAGAGAAGCTGGGGGGAGGGAAGTGGAGGAGGTGAAGCAGATGTGTCTAACTCAGGCTGTTTTATAACCTATGACTCCAGCATTCTGCACCAAGCATATGCTGTATTTTCTACTTGAAAGCCAACAGCCACTTCAAATGAAAATAGTTTGGTATGTGCTGCACCATAAAATTACACAGACACAGAGGTCCACACTAACTAGCTGTTTACCTCTCTGCTTTTGCCACAGCACATAAGTTATAATCAGAGGAAGGAAACTTCTAGGAGATCTGAGGGCTTTAATTGTTTCAGCATGCAGATGGTTTGCATTGCAGTAAATTGACACAGCTCAAGGTCAATTCACGGTGCAGCAATAGCTGCTACAGCAAGTGAAACTGCTTTGTTCTGGGGAACTTTTAACTGCTTTGTTGCTTATTTTATACATATTTCTAAGTTTAAGGAACACTTAAGAAACAGGTGAAACTAAGGGAGTGTAGGCTGCCACAGCCATTTTGCTCATGTCTCCCACTAAGCAATTTTTAGAGCAGCTAAATATAGCTGTTTTTCCTCCGACGTTTGAAGACTTTGTTTCAACATGTTCTCTGTTCTGTCACTGACATAAAACCACTCTGCCGCAGACTCAGGATAACATCTCTCTCAACTCTGATTTTCCTTGCTGTGTTGAGATGTGCCACACAACCACTACACCTAAGTTTGACAGAAGTAGTTACTCTTGCTCAGGAAGACCTAAAAGAGGGGGGAGGGAAGGGGAGCAAGAGGATGGGGGCAGGCTTTTGTCAGTAGTGCCCAGTGACAGAAAAAGGGGAGGAAAAGGCACATACTGCAACCCAGGAGGTTCCATTTGAACGTGAGAAGAAAATTCTTTGCTGTGAGGATGCTAGAGCCCTGGAGCAGGCTGTCCACAGAGATTCCAAACCCACCTGGACACTGTGATAATCTCCAGAGGTCCCTTCCAACCCCCACCACTCTGTGATTCTTGCCCGTAGCTATCAGTCTGAGCTGCACTTCTCCCAGAGGTTCCCAGTCCCTCTGCCCAGCAGGATCAGCTGTTTGTTCAAGCAGCTGCTGAATTGCCTCGGTTTAGGTCTTAGATGGTTAGGATGAACTCAAACCAATTTTTTTTTAACAGCACTAAGTTGAAATCTGTCACACTACAGCAGCTGTTGGATAGCTGAGCCATCCCTCCAGGCGAAATGGAGCTTCCCAAGAGGGAAACTCTGCACCAGGCCAGATGGAGACTACCATAGTAATAACCAAGGCAAGATGTCACTGGTCAGAGATTAGAAAAGTTCATGTAGGAGAGGAGCACAAAGTACTCTGGAGCACGAAGCACCAGCCTGCACACAAGCATGTTCTTTTGTGCTGTATGCTACATGGGTCCCAGCTCTGTCTGGGTAGCTGCCATTACAAAAGCAACTGTACCAACTCTCCAGCAACAGAACAAGGGGACACAGTCTCAAGTTGTGCCAGGGGAAAGTATAGGCTGGATGTTAGGAGGAAGTTCTTCCCAGAGAGAGTGATTGGCATTGGAATGGGCTGCCCAGGGAGGTGGTGGAGTCGCCATCCCTGAGGGTGTTCAAGAAGAGACTGGATGAGGCACTTAGTGCCATGGTCTGGTTGACTGGCTAGGGCTGGGTGCTAGGTTGGACTGGCTGATCTTCGAGGTCTCTTCCAACCTGGTTGATTCTATGATTCTATGATTCCCCCTGTCAAAAAACTACATCTGGCAAAACCAGTGTGTGACTTCTATTTTTAAGGAGATGGTCTTTGTTCCTCACCTCTAGTCTTCAAGTTCTGCTCATCAGTGCTTATTTTCATCAGTCATAAGCTGTCTCATCACAGGATCACTGAATGTTAGGGGTTGGAAGGCACCTCCGGAGATCATTGAGTCCCACCCCAGTAC
This sequence comes from Pogoniulus pusillus, assembly GCF_015220805.1. Taxonomy (NCBI): domain Eukaryota; kingdom Metazoa; phylum Chordata; class Aves; order Piciformes; family Lybiidae; genus Pogoniulus; species Pogoniulus pusillus. Next base: position 3,696,632 of record NC_087267.1, read on the forward strand.
CAGAGAGGGACATCATCTAGTGCAGGTCACATGGGAATGCATTCAGACAGGGCTTAAAAGTCTCCAGAGAAGGGGACTCCACAACCTCCCTGGGCAGCCTCTTCCAGTGCTCTGTCACCCTTACAGTAAAGTTCTTCCTCATCTTGAGGTGGATCTTCCTGTGCTGTAGTTTATATCCATTGCCCCTTGTCCTATCACAGGGTGCAATTGAGAAGAGCTTGTCCCTTCCTTCCTGACACCCAGGCCTCATGTATTTATAAACATTTATCAGATCCCCTGTGAGTTTTCTCTTCACCAGACCATTTAACTCTTTTCCTGCAAGGGCAGTACCAGAACCCCCACATAATTGTGGGTCAGCACTGTGTCTTCCTGCCCGCACTCAGTGTCTGGCATGCCAGACCTGGGAAGAACCCACAGCAGTGCACTAACAAAGAAAGGTTATGGCTGTGTCACTTGACAGATGAGCAGATGTGTCCATATGTGCAGATAATTTAAGACTTCAGGTGCTTCTCCCCTCCCCTGCCCTGCCATGAGACCCAATTAGCAGAGTCACAGGGTAACTGAAGGATGGGTTGTGTCTCAAGGTCAGAAAACCATCACTGAAGTTGCAGTCTATTTGCAGACATCACAATGTGTCAGAAACATCACTGACTCTAACATCACAGCAGAGCAATGCACAAGAGCTCCTGCTTGCTCCTGTATGCATGAGGACATCTATCTTCATTTTGTTTGAGTCTGAAAGCCTTTTTAAAACTGTGGTTTAGAGCTAACACTCTAGCTGAATCCTCAATTATAAATAAGAAATAGGAACTTTCTGAACATTTTTAATTAGAAAGTAAATAAAATAGAGGACTGCTTCTTGTACAAATTGTTCTTGCCTCTGCTGCCTCCTCCTCTTCTTTTCCCCATGCTGCCTGATCTTGCAATGCTACACTAACCTTGGCTGAGTAGGTAAGGTGGGATCTGGTTTTCTGTCTAGAGGGGGAGAAGCAGGTGACTGTTAGCCCCTTATGGGTTTGTCCAGGGGGGGATCTCTGGGTTATTTCTATGTTGTAAATCATTATAAATATATGTAAATCTATTTTGTACACATGCATTGTACTATATGCTTTCACAATTCAGTTTGGCTATAAATATATAGCTTTGGTTTGCTTCCAAACCTTCTGAGCCAGGCTGGTGATCTTATTTTGGGGGGTGATTTTATTTTGGGGGGTAATTTTAACCCTTCCACATTGTTTCAAAGACCTGGTTTTGAGTTAGCTTAGAAAAACTCTGCAAAACTTTTTAAAGGAGGCTTGTGGTCAGGCTGTAAGGGTTTGAAACAGCAGCACGCCAGCACTCTGAGCTGTACTTAGGAATTTCACACCTGTGCCCGGGAAGCAACCTCCTGCTACAACCCCACTATGCTGCACTCATCAGTCCTCAGTGTGGTCTTAATATCTGCTTTAGCATCTGCTCTTTCAGGAGGATCTATCTCTACATGTTTGTTGGTCCCAAAGGCCTGCCTGCTATTGTTCTGGCTGGTTGGCAGTGTTCAACATTGTTCTGTGTTCAGGCAGATACCCTTACAAGGAAACACAATAATTTGCTCCCCTGCTCAGTGGGACTCAGGCTGGCACATCCACCACCATAAGTCCATCATCCACCTTTCACTGGGTCCATTTAAAATAACTTTGGGAGGCAAAAGGCAGCATAGGCTCTAAAGCTAATTCTTCACACAGATAAAAAGCTGAAGTGAATTTACAGGATAGTGTGTAAAATTCATCCAGCTCCTAACTTGGGCAAGAGGCTGCAGGCATCTGGGCCAGAAGGTGTGCAGCTGCCAAAATGCAGCAGGCGGCTCAAAGCAGAGCAAACTGCCCCCATCAGCTCTGCCAAGAGATTCTGCAGGTCAGCTATTATTTGCACATCAGCATATTTCACATTTCAAATGCAGCCTTTTCCAACAGACCACAGCAAATGCATTTGTAAAGGAGGGGCTGTTCTCAGAGGAAAGCAATTTCCTTAGAACTCAGTTGCCTTACTCAAATACCAGAAAGGTGGAAGCTTTTCCTGAAACTGGCACCGAGGGCATATGAGGGAGATGGAGATAATTACTGGAAGTAACTGGTCAAACTGCCAAAGCCAACTACAGCAGAGCTGCCAGAGTTTTTTTTTCCTTTACTTGCAGCCAAAAGCCACAGATGACTCAAAATAAAGTGTGGGGAAGACTGTGAAATGGCCAGGAAAGACTGCTCTTATGCACAGTGCTTTAGCACAGTCTAGAGGACTTGTCTGTGAAATGTTGTGAACAGTTGCACCACGGCCAGCTCATCTCAAAATTCAGGTAGCCTAGGGGTGGGTGAGATGGAGGCATGCATGCTTCCCTCACGTCCAAGGCCTGCCAGCTAAATCATAGAATCATAGAATCAACCAGGTTGGAAGAGACCTCCAAGATCATCCAGTCCAACCTAGCACCCAGCCCTAGCCAGTCAACCAGACCATGGCACTAAATGCCTCATCCAGGCTTTTCTTCAACACCTCAAGGGATGGTGACTCCACCACCTCCCTGGGCAGCCCATTCCAATGCCAATCACTCTCTCTGTGAAGAACTTCCTCCTAACATCCAGCCTAGACCTCCTCCAGCACAACTTGAGACTGTGTCCCCTTGTTTTGGTGCTGGTTGCCTGGCAGAAGAGACCAACCCCCACCTGGCTACAACCTCCCTTCAGGTAGCTGTAGACATCAATGAGCTCTGCCCTGAGCCTTCTCTTCTCCAGGCTAAACACCCCCAGCTCCCTCAGCCTCTCCTCATAGGGTTTGTGTTCCAGGCCCCTCACCAGCTTTGTTGTCCTTCTCTGGACATGTTCCAGCACCTCAACATCTCTCTTGAATTGAGGAGCCCAGAACTGGACACAGCACTCAAGGTGTGGCCTGACCAGTGCTGAGTACAGGGGAAGAATAACCTCCCTTGTCCTCCTGGCCACACTGTTCCTGATGCAGGCCAGGATGCCATTGGCTCTCTTGGCCACCTGGGCACACTGCTGCCTCACCTTCAGCCTACTATCTATCAGTACCCCCAGGTCCCTTTGTTCCTGGCTGCTCTCCAGCCACTCAGTCCCCAGCCTGTAGTGCTGCTTGGGGTTGTTGTGGCCAAAGTGCAGAACCCTGCAATTGGCCTTGTTAAATGTCTTTCTGAATCAGAATGTGAGGCAGTTCCTGCCACCAGCTCTGGGACATGCTGTACTGACTTCTCTAGTAGAAAATCTCAGTCCAAAGAAGGCCAAAACCTGTAAGTTGAAGACATGATAAAGAAAAAAGAAGATAGTTAATAGATGTTTACAAGCTGTTAGTGAAACTGGATCAGTTGCAGGAAAATTCTGCTTCTTTGCTGTCTAACTTAATGCAATGATGCTCAAACTCAAGAGTGGGGCTGCTCTGGGAGGTCTGGGAGGATTGGAGGCAGAGGAAGACAACAATAAGAAAATCCAGATGGCTCACATCATTCCCTCTTGTCCATTTTCTGTTTCCTTCTTTCTCTTTCTCTCAGTCAAGGTCTCTCCTCTCTCCAGCCTCACCATGGGGGGACAGGTATGTGCGACAAGGAACTCCTGCACAGGGCAGAAGGAGCTGGCATCAAGGGGGTGAAGCCCAGCATCTTAAGGAGTGCAGGTTGATGTGCAAGAATCTGCGGGAGCTGTGCAGCCTGGCATAGCTTGGGAGGTGCCTCCCGGGAGACAGAGCACAGGATCTCAAAGAGGTGGTTCAGCCAAAGGAGAGGGCTCCTGACCCAGTTCCAACGTGTAATGTTACAGACACTTCCCAGGCAGAGAGCAGCTGCCTAATTACAACTGGAAAGATGTATCTTAGGTATTTCCAAAGCATTTATTTCTTGCATTCAGTCAATCCAATAAATCATTCCTGTCTCTAGCTGTATCTTCTCATTGTGAGGGGGAGAACAAAAAGAATGCAGTGAAAACAAATGGAGCTTTCAAGAGATTTTACTCCTTCTGCTCTGATACTGAGTCACCTTTGAATTTACCCTATCTGTAATCCTCAGTTTTAATAATTTGCCCTTCCTTTCTTTCCACAGATTGTAGATTTTTTAACAAATTCAGGAAGAAATAATCAAGCTTTGCTGTGGATGTTGTTTACCTGGACTTCAGTAAAGTATCTGACACTATCTCCCACAGCATCCCTCTGGAGAGTCCAGCTGCTCATGGCTTGGGTGGGTGGATGATTTGCTGTATTAAGAACTGTCTGGATGGCCAGGCTCAAAGAGTGGTGGTGAGCAGAGATAAATCCATTTGGTGGCCAGTCACAAGTAGGGCTCCCCAGGGCTCACATTTAATATCTTTGTCAATTACATAGATGAGGGAATTGAGTGCATCCTCAGTAAGTCTGCAGATGACACTAAACTGGGAAGGAGCACTGATCTGCTCAAAAGTAGGAAGACTCTACAGAGGGACCTGAGCAGGCTGGATGAATGGGCTGTGGTCAATTGCTTTAGATTCAGAAAGGCCAAGTGCTGAGTCCTGCACTTCAGTCACAAGAACTCCATGCAATGCTACAGGCCTGGGGCAGAATGGCTGGAAAGCCTCCCAGCAGATAAAGACCTGGAGGTGTTGACTGACAGTCAGCTAAACATAAGCCAGCAGTGTGCTCAGGTGGCCAAGAAGGCCAAGAGCATCCTGGCTTGTATCAGGAATGGTATGACAAGCATGACCAAGGAAGTGCCCCCTGTACTCAGCACAGGTAAGGCCACACCTTGGGTACTAAGATCAGTTTTGGGGTCCTTGTTACAAAAAAGATTTTGAAGTCCTGGAGTGAGTCCAGAGAAGGATGAAAAAGCTGGTGAAGGGTCTGAAGATCAAGTCTTTGGAGGAGTGGCTGAGGAAGCTGATGTTGTTTAGTCTGGAGAAGAGGAGGCTCAGGGGAGACCTTATTGCTGTCTACAACTACCTGAAAGAGATTGTGCTGCAGACTTTGCTGCTTGTTATGATTGCTTGCCATGGGAACTGTGGCCAAAGGCCTGCAGAGCAGTGTGACCAAGGCCTTGCCTTGATCACACTGCTCCAGATGATCCAATGTAAATTATGCCAGAGACAGTTTTCTTGCATTACAGCTTGAATATATACACACTCAGCCAGTAGAGCACATACCTACACATTAGCATAATTAGGCAAGGACGACCCACTCCATCTGCATAAACCATGCCTTGTTTCCCTCATTAGTGAGGTGTCCATTATCTATCCCTTCCGAGATAAGGCAGACAGCAGCTGGCGGGAACCAAGGTCAGGATACATCTGTTGGTATTCTTCTTCACTCCATTCTCACATCCTCCACTTTGCATTCCCACAAGATTGTAGTGAGCTGAGTGTTGGTCTCTTATCCCTAGTATCAAGTGATAGGATGCAAGGAAATGGCCTCAAGTTGCAGCAGGGGAAGTTTAGATTTGATAGTAGAAGAGTCTTCTTCCCTGAAAGGCTTCTCAAATACTGGAATAGTCTCCCCAAGAAGGTGGTTGAATCACCATCCCCAGAGGTGTTTAAAAGATGCACAGATGTGGTGCTAAGGGGCATGGTTTAGCACCAGACTTTCTGGAGTTAGATAATGGTTGGACTCAATGATCTTAAAGGTCTTTTCCAACTAAAATGATTCTGTGATATTAAGTTCTCACAATGTACCTCCATGCCACCCAGTGCTTTTATTTGCCTGCAATAATTTGGAAGAAAGGGCTCATCCTCTGTGTGACTATGAGCAGCAGATAGGCAAAGAACATTATTTGTGAAAATGCCAGTTTGAAAAACTTCTACTTCTGACCCCCCAGACTGAGATATTTGAGGTAAAATAGGAGGATTGCATAGTGTGGGTACCTCCCAATCCATAGAAGAAGGAAAAAAGATAAAGCTGGAAGCACAAGACTAAAAATTAAATCAGCACATCTGAAAGCCAAGGCCAAATTGACTTGCTGAAGGCTACATCTAATCAGTCATTAGTAGAGCAAGGACTGCAAATCTGGCTTCCTCAGTCCCAGTTTCATGCTCTAATTCCTACCTCCAACAAATTGCTTTATAACAACCATAAGACCTTGCTGATTAGCCACATGAGCAGATAAGGAAATCTCTCCTCAAGATTACTGTAAAGGAATATGTTACTCAGGATGGCAAAAAGGAAGTTTGAGAGAAGAGAGTGCAAATGTAGGGTAGCGTGGACTGGGCACTGCTCTTCTGAACAAGTTTATGAGCACTGGGAAATCTAAAAGTAGCATTCAGCCCTGCTACATGGTGGTCTTCTTCTCCTGGAGAATAATGCTGCAGAATTGTCTAATAAAGTAGTTGTGATAGAAAAAAACTCAGTGAAATCAAGACAGCATAATTTTACCCTGGAGTCAGCTAGGTGAGGTCAGCCCCAGGCAGGATGCACAGTGCTGACCTCATCCTGCTGCCCCATGGTAACTATCACCACTGCTTTGTTCCCACCTAGGATTGTAAAGCAAAATAATCAATGATGGTATTTATCTTGCTATGAACAAACACTGTCAGAGAAGACAAAGCCTTAAAAGGGGATTGACCCTGGCTACACACACACTTGCAAGCACTGGCAGAGAAAGAGATGGAGAAGTATAGGATATGATTCAGGCAAAGTGAATAATTGTATGCAGTTATCCAGCTGAGTGCAGCACATCAGTAGGCAAAATACCTGAAATGGACACCCTGCAGCTCTGTTTACAAGACTGGTAGTAATATATGTGTTTGAAGACCTCTTGGAGTCCCATCATGAAAGTTTTCTTCTCAAAAGTTAATTTTCTTTAGGGATTATCCACATAAGGCAGGAATGCAGAGCAGACACCAGCTGGGTTTAATGGTAGGCTGATGATTTGAAAGGTCTCTTCCAACCAAAACGATTCTATGATTCTGTGGTTTGGGCTCCCCAGTTTTAAGAGGGACACTGATCTGCTGGAGAAGAAGATGATTAGGGGACTGGAGCACTGCCTGGTGAGGGGAGGCTGAGGGACCTGGGGCTGTTTAATCTGGAGAAGAGAAGACTGAGAGGGGATTTAATCAATGTTTATAAACATCTGAGGGCTGGGGGTCAGGAGTGGGGGGGGACAGGCTCTGCTCATTTGCTGGGATAGGACAAGGAGCAATGGGTGTAAGTTGCAGCACAAGAGGCTCCACCTCAGCACAAGGGGGAACTTCTTTACTGTAAGGGTCACAGAGCACTGGCACAGGTTCCCCAGAGAGGCTGTGGAGTCTCCTTCTCTGGGGGCTTTCAAGGCCTGTCTGGATGTGTTCCTCTGTGATCTGTGCTAGATTGTGTGGTCCTGCTCTGGCAGGACTTGATGATCTCCTTGGGTCCTTTCCAACCTCAAACATCCTCTGATCCTGTGTTCTTAGGGCACTGTCCAGCTTTCAAGCAGCATGGCTCACAGGTCATCTGGGTCAGAAGCTGATCCAAAACTCCTCCTTAGGAGAGGCCTCTCCTAAGGAAGAGTTTTGATTAAAATTAAAAACCAGGTCATAAAAAATCTAAAGGTCTTCTTTACCTCAGACTTCACTGCAAAGGCCTCCAGTCAACACTCCTGGAGCCATGGAAGATAATGGCAGGGGCTGGAAGCAAGAGCTGCCCATCATAAGTGAAGGTCAGGTTTGTGATCACCTGAAGAACCTGAAAGTGTTCAAGTCCATGGGACCTGATGGGATTCACCCACAGGTGCTGAGGGAGCTGGCAGATGAGGTTGCTAAAGCCCTTTCTATTCTATTCCCAAAGTCATGGCAGCCTGGTGAACTCCCCACTGACTGGAAAAAGGGAAACATAACCCCCATTGTCAAAAAGGGTAGGAAGGAGGAGCCAGGGAGCTCCAGGCCAGGCAGTCACACCTCTGTGCCCAGTAAGATCATGGAGCAGATCCTCCTGTAAGCTCTACTGAAACAGAAGAATAGTAGAGATGTGATTGGCTACAATCAGTATGGCTTCACCAAGGGCAAATCCTGCCTGACAAACCTGCTGGCCTCCTATGAACAGGTCACAACACGAATAGACGAGGGGCGAGCAACTGATGTCATTTACCTGGACCTGAGCAAGGCCTTTGGCACTGTCAAAAATCTCATCTGGAATGTCTCAACCATAATGTAAGGTGTGTATCTTGAATGAAGTGATGAAGGGGGGGTGTTGAAACTTTGGCTACACCATTTGTGAAATAAAAATGCATGTAACTAAAGAGAAACACCCCACTGATCAGCAGCATATTCTGTATAGAACATACCAGACCTAAAAGCCCTGTAGAAGTCTATGTTTTGTAGCTCTGTCTCTGTATTCAGAAGAAAAAACACAGCAGACTTTTGAATCTGGGCAGCTTCTTTTGCTTGGCAGTAAAGCATCAGAAGGTCACAGAGACCAGAGGTGCAGGGTCCCCACTGGGACCTATGCTGCAGCAATGAAGACTTAAACCAGCTTTTTAAAAGGGAGAAGAAAGCACAACAGAGTCACTGTTGCTTGAGATCACTCACAAGTGCCATGAGAATCCATCATGTTTTGAGTCTAGAAGAGTCAGTTCCTCCTTTAAGCCTTCAGCAGAAACAAGAGCACTACTCCCAAGAAGTTTAACTAGTATGACTTCATTGTTACTGCTTTTAAATGACATATCACTGGTGACAGTCTCCTCCTTTACAGTAAGTTATGTTGCAGCATTAACACTGCATAGGTGTATTTTTACATGCTTATATACACTATTTGCAGAGTAAATGGGGAAATCTAAGCTCTTATCCATGCTTCCTGTAGAGCACACTGACTTGAGACAACACATACAGGAGTGGAGCTTCACTGCAGAACAAGATCCCTGGCAGAAAAGGAACCACCACACAGCACACGTGGAGCTGGGCAGAAACTGAGCTCTTGTAAAGGAGTGGGTTCCTCTGCCCTGAGGAAGAGCCTGGAAGGCAGTTTTCAGGCAGTATTCCCAGTTAGAGGAAGCCATGAATCAGCAAGGAAAAACACTACCTCCTATTGTTTGATTCCTCTTCTCTGGGAAATAAGGCTTTACATTCCTAAAAGATAAACAGGACTGCAGCAGAACAACACAGCACTCTGTTCTCTACCTGTTTTCCTAACAGCTGTCTGTGGAGCTGCTAGTTGGCAAGTTACTCGGATCAAAGGCTGGGAACTAATATTTTCATATCTTCACCCAGCAATGTTATCATGAAAAACAATCAAAAACCACTCCCCACCTTCCTTCCCCACCAGAGAAGGTTTTGCATCATGCCCTTCCTGCAGAGAGTCAAATGGCAGCAGCAATCCTTCTCCGTACATTTGCAACATCTGCTAATGCCATAAACCAAGATAAGAAGCCTGATATTGGAAAGAACTCACCCTCAGATAAACAACAACAAAAAAAAAAGCCCAAAGAAAAAACCTCCAGCAGAAAATGGGTTTGGCAATCTTGGTTAGAAAAGGGGGTGCAAGTCTCACAACAGATGGGACTTTCTCTTCTAATCAGCTCTTGCTGTTATTTGCTTAGGGCAGGTCTCTGCAAAGAGAATCGTCTGCAGCCATATCACTATCCCAGCTACCTACCTCAACATTCAAATACATAATAAGATCAGCCTTGTGAATAAGTGTGTGACATTGGCTGTTTCTTTGGGCCCTCCTACCACCTGGAAACTAGCCACCCCTGCAGATTAATAGATTAGGACAGATCAGATGTGGCTGCTCTTAACTCCATTTAGGTCAAGGTGGTTTATGGATACAAAGTAAATAATCAGGCAGCCTATGAAGAGAGGAATCAAAAAACAAAGCCACTGTCACCCTGTTTACCAGCCTATCTCTAACAGTTAGAGAGGTGAAGTTTAGTTGCCCATCTGTCAACTACAGGACATGGCCTTTTGAGAAAAGTCAGTGTTAAGATCACTTCACCTCTCCATTTACCAGTTTTCAAGCTAGCATTCATTTTCTTTGCATGTTTAGAGGGCTGGGTCAGGCACTCAAGAGGTTATCATAGATTTATCACCCAGCACCCTTGTAGAATTCATCATTTACAGCATATAATGGATCTTGAATGGCCACAAACAGCCAAGCCCATTTGCCTCCCTATGTCACTACACCCAGCAGCACAGGGCACCTGGGATGTCAAACTTTATGAGCTGCTTCAAGGTCTGGCTGAGTCTATCCAAAGAGGAGCTCTGTCCTCTCCTGCTGTACATGCCTGCTCTGACCCCATACTGACCCAAACCAGCAGGAAAAATACCTTTCTGGAACTACTTTTCAGCCAGTTTAGCTGCAAACTAACTGGAGCAGGAGAGACACAGCTGGCAGCAGCCAGTTGCAGCTCGACCCAGCTGCACTGTAAAATCACAGCACCAGGTGGGAAATTTAGCTTTGCTGGCCCGAGCAGCTGGGTGAGGCAAGCTCTTCACCACAGAGCTGAGACAATGCAGCAATTGCATGAACATGAGATCTATTACCTGACCATTGCTGTAAGATGAATCCAAGGTGTCATGTGGAGTGAGGCAGTCCATTAATTTTCCATTCTGGCAGCAGCCCAGGTGCACCAGATCTCGACAGTGAGCATGGCAGGTGTACTTGCAATCTGAAAAACACACAGACACACACACACAGCAAAAAGAGAAACCAGAAACAGCAGCAGTGTTTAGAAATGAAGCTGCTGCTGCAGGCGGAACCTAGGAATGAGACACATCCTCACTCGCTACGTGACCTCAGAAAAACTACCACCTCTTGACTGAATCTCCCCATCCGTCCCTAAAGATAATAATAGTTACATGCTACTGGAGATGTAAATTCACTGGAGTGAAGGTGACAGTGCAGCGCACCCTCCGGAGCCACAGTAGCATGGCTGCAGTGATGCAGTTTGCCAGCTAGATCAGGGCTGGTTTTGCAAAAGATCCATGCCACGAACTAGGCATTAGCTGCTCCTTTGTAAGCATGAAAGCAATAGTCCCCAGAAAGGACACATTTATGATCTACAGATAAGAAGTTTTACCTATCTGCAATCACTGCTGCATGGTTTTACACATCTTAAACTCTGGATTCTCTTAGGAATATGCATGGGAACCTTGAAAACAGAATCACAGAATCACAGAAACATTCTGGTTGGGAAAGACCCCCCAGGATTATCAAGTCCAACTGCTATCCCTACTCTACAAAGTTCACCCTTAAACCATATCCTCAAGTACCACATCCAAAGGACTTTTAGACACATCCAGAGTTGGTGACTCAGCCACCTCCCTGGGCAGTCCATTCCAATGCCTGAATGAGAGGCTGTGGTAGTTGAAAACTAACCCTCTAGCCTAATTCTAAACTATAAACAAAAAATAGGAAAATTCTAGAGACACTGAATAGAAACAAAATAGTAAAAGGTAAACAACACCCTTTTGGTGAAGAACTTTTTCCTAATGTCTAATCTATATCTCCTTTCCTCTAGCTTGGATCTATTTCCCCTCAGTCCTACCACTACCTGACACACTAAAAAGTCCTACAAAGGTTCAGGTAGCACTACATTTTTTTTTCTTAGTGATCCTTTACTGGAGCTATCTCAAAATTAACATGAGTTAAAAAATCAGCTTTAAAAAAAGATTGTTTTGGTTATGAGATTGTGGATTGCCGTATTGTACAATCCCTTCTCTCTAAGTGTCTCTCTATTCCAGAGAGCGAAATCCTTTCAAACCCGCTCTTTTCCTTCCCTCATGCCAGCTCGGGGCCGATTGCCCCAGACGGGCACTCCTCCCGCATGGGCACAGCCCCGGCCGTGGCGCTGCGCGTTGCTATGAACGCGGCGCGTTGCTATGAACGCTGCGCATGCGCCCCGCTGCCTTGCGCTCTCGCCCTCACTGCTGCCGCCCTGTGGCCATGGGCGGGCACTGCTCGCTGCCGGACGCCAGCTGCGCTGCTTCGTGCTTCCAAAGGGGCACTTTTACCCCAAGCTGTTTGCAGATTGAGGCTGAGTTTGCCCAGAGCAGACCCGGCAGGTATTTAATATTCGTTGCTGTTTCCCAGTATTGCCCAGTGCCTCTCAGTGACCCCCAGTATTGCACAGTCAGGCCTGCTGTTGCCGGTAACCCCAAACTTCCTTCCCAGTGCTTGCAGTGACCCCCAGATCTCCAAATCTTCCCAATGCTTCCACGGGGGCGCCAATGTCCTCCCAGTATCCCAGACTCTTCCTGATGCTTCCACACTTGTCGTGTTGCTATGGGCAGGGCGCATAGGGCGGTGCGCCGCACCCCCTCTGCCTCACTGCTGCCGCCGTGTGGCCGCTGGGAGGGACTGCTCCGTATTTGGTGGCTACAGGGCATCAGGCAGCGGCGAGCTGGTGCATTGCTTTATGTTCCATGGCTCTTGGCCAGCTAGGAACCCCAGGGGAAGGGAATTTGAGCATGTGATGGGTTAAAGGATGAGGCTTCCTGTAAAAGGACTCTGGAGGGTTTTGTTGTTGTTGTTTTTTAATTTTCTGGGGGCTGCAGAAAGGGTCTGGAAGCCTCTAAAGGGGGGTGTGGGTCCATCTAAAGTGGGTTTGGGTGTATCAGAAGGTGTTCTGGGGCTGACAAAAGGGTTATGGAGGCCTCTGGCTTCTTTTGTGGGGTAGTGGAGCCTCAGGTTTGGGGTTTTGCTGGATTTTAGGGTGTTTCACTCTGGTTTTTAGTGTCCACACACGCCCAAAAGTGCCAGCCATTGCCCCCACCATCATCTAAAAGGGATCTGGTGGCATCTGAAGGGGTTTGGAGGGAGACAGGGGAGTCTGGGGGGCATCTAAAAGGGTCTTGGGGCATCTACAATGGGTTAAAGGTAGCAAAAGGGCTTTTGAGGGCATCTAAAGGGGTGTGGGGACATCTGAAGGGGTTCTCTGAGTATCTAGCACAGGTCTGGGGCCCTCTTTAGGGTGTCTGTGGGCATCTAAAGTAGATGTGTGGATATCAAAAGGGGTTAGAAGGACATCTAAGGAAGTCTTGGGAGACCTTGCGGGCTCCCAGGGGGTCTCTGGAGGGTCCTGAAGGAGCTCGGGGTGCTCTCAGTAATGCTCAGTGGTTTCTCTGGGGTCTTCTATGGAGTTGTAGGGTCTCACATTGTGGAGTTGCACAGGATTTGAGGGAATCTAACTCTGGTTTTTGGTGTCCTTTCAGGCCCAGGACCCCCAGCCATGTCCCTCCTGGCATCTTCAAGATCAGCATGGCCAGCAGAGCAAGGGAGGGGATTCTGCCCCTTTACTCTGCTCTTGCCAGACTCCACCTGCAGTACTGTGTGCAGTTCTGGAACCCCCAACACAAGAAGGACATGGATCTGTTGGAGGCAGTCCAGAGGTTGCACCGAAGATGCTCAGAGGGCTGCAGCAACTCTGCTATGAGGACAGGCTACAAGAGTTAGAGCTCTGCAGCCTGGAGAAGAGAAGGCTTCCAGGAGACCTTGGAGTGGCCTTCTAGTATCTGAAAGGGGCTAGAGGAGGGCTGGGGAGGGACTATTGACAAGGTCTTGTAAGGACAGGATGAGGAGGAATGGGTTTAGAGTGGCAGAGGGGAGATTGAAACTGGATGTCAGGAAAAAGTTCATTCCAGTGAAGGTGTTGAGACACTGGCACAGGTTGCCCAGGGAGGTTGTGGCTACTCCCTCCCTGGAAGTGTTCAAGGCTGGGCTGGATGAGGCCTTTAGTGACCTGTTCTAGTGGAAGGTGTCCCTGCCTATGGCAGGGGGTTGGAACTGGATGAGCTTAGGGGTCCCTTCCAACTTAAACCATTCTATGGGTCTATTTAAAGGCAATGTAGAGGCATCTAAAACAGTTTGAGGGTGACAAGGTGGGGTGTAGTGAGCATCTAGAGGAGCAGGTAGAGGGGGTCTGGCCCTGTCTTAAGTGCATCTGTGGGTATTTAAAGTGGGCCTGGGGGACATCAAAGGGGGATTTGTGTGCATGGGAAGGGTTCTGGGAACATATAAAGGTGTCTCTGCAGGGTCCTCAGTGTGGTTTTGGGGGTTTCTCTGGCGCTGCTGGGCACTGAGCATCCCAGCGCCATGGACTCTCACGGTGGCTGCTGCCCTCTTGTGGCCATAGTGAGGTACTGCTTACTGGCGCTCTCCCAAAATCGACACGCGTTAAAAAATCAGCTTTAAAAAAAAGGTTGTTTTGGTTATGAGATTGTGGATTGCCATATTGTTTCTCCTTGGAAAGCAATCAGAACAAGATGTGCTCTCCTGATGTTGTCTGAAATGAATGCTGTCTTGAATTCAAGGGTCTGGGGGCTTTAAATTGCCATAGTTGATAAAAGCATTCACTGACACCTAGAAAAGCTAAGAGGTTTATTTTGCTGCTGCTTGGACTGTCCTTTGAAGTAACTTGTGGAAGTGATGTATCAATGCTCATTGGATATACATAATAGACCTGCAAGATTAGGAAATGCACAGTAAGTATGTACTTACTAAACATGCAAACAGTGTTCTTTAACAGGTTAATGGTCAGCTGCTGAGACATGATGTAGCAACGTTTCTTATTGTACTGCAACAATGGCTGCACCACAGTCAGACAAAAATAAGCAAAAAAATCAAGACTACTTCTCTCCTGCCTTCACAAGGGCAAACTGTAAGACCTTGGCACATTTATTTTAGGTAAATAGTCCCTTCCTGATGTTTGGCTTTTCTGCACCCAAAACTTGATTTCACATGATAGCCTTTAAACAGTTGTTCCCACAACTGATTTGCTCCAGGGCAGCACAGCAGAAAGCAAGCAAGTGAGCAGGCAGGAAACCTGATAGATGCTTCAACACCAGACCCTAGTAACTGAGCACTGCTCTATCAGGCAAAGGCAGGCAGAGGCTCACCAGCCAAGTCTCTCTATCTTTCTCTGTGTGTATTCATTTCCATGATGGCCCAGATAAATCTAACTTGCAAATGTAAACACAAAATGTATGCTGTGCCTGAGCAAATGAAGCAGGCAAAAAGTCCAAAGCCAATTTTGTATTACCTTTGCTTTATTTATCAACTGCAGCAAGACTGAAAAAGTTTGTATTAGAAAGCATGAGAAAGGCATACAACTTGGTCTGTGTGTGTCAGAAGGCTAGCAAGTGAAATCAGCTCTACCAGCAATCATAAGAGACATCATAGAATCATAGAATAACCTGGGTTGGAAGTGACATCCAAAGATCACCTACTCCAACCCACTCTGCAGTCAAAAGGGACATCTTCAACTAGATCAGGTTGCCCAGAGCCCTGTTGAGCCTCATCTTGTATATCTCCAGGGAAGGAGCCCCAACCACCTCCCTGAGCAACCTCTTCCAGTGTTCCACCACTCTCCCGTAAGTAGTGGAGTTGGCAATTGCTCCATAGAGAGCTTCCTTTTAGTTTAAATAGAGCAACAGTCGGAACGGAGCTGCCTGCGCTTCCTGTGCTCCACAGTCAGCCCAAGCAGCAGTTCTGTGCAGCCCAGAGACCGTGGATCAGTGTAACTAGAGAACTAATCTAGTAGAACTGGTCTAGTATCTAATTGGAAGAAGGTTTCTAAACTACCCACAAATGCTATTTACAGCAAGGATTTGAAACCTTGACCCTTCTCTCTAAGTGTCTCTCTATTCCAGAGAGCGAAATCCTTTCAAACCCCCCTCTTTTCCTTCCCTCATGCCAGCTCGGGGCCGATTGCCCCAGCCGGGCACTCCTCCCGCATGGGCACAGCCCCGGCCGTGGCGCTGCGCGTTGCTATGAACGCGGCGCGTTGCTATGAACGCTGCGCATGCGCCCCGCTGCCTTGCGCTCTCGCCCTCACTGCTGCCGCCCTGTGGCCATGGGCGGGCACTGCTCGCTGCCGGACGCCAGCTGCGCTGCTTCGTGCTTCCAAAGGGGCACTTTTACCCCAAGCTGTTTGCAGATTGAGGCTGAGTTTGCCCAGAGCAGACCCGGCAGGTATTTAATATTCGTTGCTGTTTCCCAGTATTGCCCAGTGCCTCTCAGTGACCCCCAGTATTGCACAGTCAGGCCTGCTGTTGCCGGTAACCCCAAACTTCCTTCCCAGTGCTTGCAGTGACCCCCAGATCTCCAAATCTTCCCAATGCTTCCACGGGGGCGCCAATGTCCTCCCAGTATCCCAGACTCTTCCTGATGCTTCCACACTTGTCGTGTTGCTATGGGCAGGGCGCATAGGGCGGTGCGCCGCACCCCCTCTGCCTCACTGCTGCCGCCGTGTGGCCGCTGGGAGGGACTGCTCCGTATTTGGTGGCTACAGGGCATCAGGCAGCGGCGAGCTGGTGCATTGCTTTATGTTCCATGGCTCTTGGCCAGCTAGGAACCCCAGGGGAAGGGAATTTGAGCATGTGATGGGTTAAAGGATGAGGCTTCCTGTAAAAGGACTCTGGAGGGTTTTGTTGTTGTTGTTTTTTAATTTTCTGGGGGCTGCAGAAAGGGTCTGGAAGCCTCTAAAGGGGGGTGTGGGTCCATCTAAAGTGGGTTTGGGTGTATCAGAAGGTGTTCTGGGGCTGACAAAAGGGTTATGGAGGCCTCTGGCTTCTTTTGTGGGGTAGTGGAGCCTCAGGTTTGGGGTTTTGCTGGATTTTAGGGTGTTTCACTCTGGTTTTTAGTGTCCACACACGCCCAAAAGTGCCAGCCATTGCCCCCACCATCATCTAAAAGGGATCTGGTGGCATCTGAAGGGGTTTGGAGGGAGACAGGGGAGTCTGGGGGGCATCTAAAAGGGTCTTGGGGCATCTACAATGGGTTAAAGGTAGCAAAAGGGCTTTTGAGGGCATCTAAAGGGGTGTGGGGACATCTGAAGGGGTTCTCTGAGTATCTAGCACAGGTCTGGGGCCCTCTTTAGGGTGTCTGTGGGCATCTAAAGTAGATGTGTGGATATCAAAAGGGGTTAGAAGGACATCTAAGGAAGTCTTGGGAGACCTTGCGGGCTCCCAGGGGGTCTCTGGAGGGTCCTGAAGGAGCTCGGGGTGCTCTCAGTAATGCTCAGTGGTTTCTCTGGGGTCTTCTATGGAGTTGTAGGGTCTCACATTGTGGAGTTGCACAGGATTTGAGGGAATCTAACTCTGGTTTTTGGTGTCCTTTCAGGCCCAGGACCCCCAGCCATGTCCCTCCTGGCATCTTCAAGATCAGCATGGCCAGCAGAGCAAGGGAGGGGATTCTGCCCCTTTACTCTGCTCTTGCCAGACTCCACCTGCAGTACTGTGTGCAGTTCTGGAACCCCCAACACAAGAAGGACATGGATCTGTTGGAGGCAGTCCAGAGGTTGCACCGAAGATGCTCAGAGGGCTGCAGCAACTCTGCTATGAGGACAGGCTACAAGAGTTAGAGCTCTGCAGCCTGGAGAAGAGAAGGCTTCCAGGAGACCTTGGAGTGGCCTTCTAGTATCTGAAAGGGGCTAGAGGAGGGCTGGGGAGGGACTATTGACAAGGTCTTGTAAGGACAGGATGAGGAGGAATGGGTTTAGAGTGGCAGAGGGGAGATTGAAACTGGATGTCAGGAAAAAGTTCATTCCAGTGAAGGTGTTGAGACACTGGCACAGGTTGCCCAGGGAGGTTGTGGCTACTCCCTCCCTGGAAGTGTTCAAGGCTGGGCTGGATGAGGCCTTTAGTGACCTGTTCTAGTGGAAGGTGTCCCTGCCTATGGCAGGGGGTTGGAACTGGATGAGCTTAGGGGTCCCTTCCAACTTAAACCATTCTATGGGTCTATTTAAAGGCAATGTAGAGGCATCTAAAACAGTTTGAGGGTGACAAGGTGGGGTGTAGTGAGCATCTAGAGGAGCAGGTAGAGGGGGTCTGGCCCTGTCTTAAGTGCATCTGTGGGTATTTAAAGTGGGCCTGGGGGACATCAAAGGGGGATTTGTGTGCATGGGAAGGGTTCTGGGAACATATAAAGGTGTCTCTGCAGGGTCCTCAGTGTGGTTTTGGGGGTTTCTCTGGCGCTGCTGGGCACTGAGCATCCCAGCGCCATGGACTCTCACGGTGGCTGCTGCCCTCTTGTGGCCATAGTGAGGTACTGCTTACTGGCGCTCTCCCAAAATCGACACGCGTTAAAAAATCAGCTTTAAAAAAAAGGTTGTTTTGGTTATGAGATTGTGGATTGCCATATTGTTTCTCCTTGGAAAGCAATCAGAACAAGATGTGCTCTCCTGATGTTGTCTGAAATGAATGCTGTCTTGAATTCAAGGGTCTGGGGGCTTTAAATTGCCATAGTTGATAAAAGCATTCACTGACACCTAGAAAAGCTAAGAGGTTTATTTTGCTGCTGCTTGGACTGTCCTTTGAAGTAACTTGTGGAAGTGATGTATCAATGCTCATTGGATATACATAATAGACCTGCAAGATTAGGAAATGCACAGTAAGTATGTACTTACTAAACATGCAAACAGTGTTCTTTAACAGGTTAATGGTCAGCTGCTGAGACATGATGTAGCAACGTTTCTTATTGTACTGCAACAATGGCTGCACCACAGTCAGACAAAAATAAGCAAAAAAATCAAGACTACTTCTCTCCTGCCTTCACAAGGGCAAACTGTAAGACCTTGGCACATTTATTTTAGGTAAATAGTCCCTTCCTGATGTTTGGCTTTTCTGCACCCAAAACTTGATTTCACATGATAGCCTTTAAACAGTTGTTCCCACAACTGATTTGCTCCAGGGCAGCACAGCAGAAAGCAAGCAAGTGAGCAGGCAGGAAACCTGATAGATGCTTCAACACCAGACCCTAGTAACTGAGCACTGCTCTATCAGGCAAAGGCAGGCAGAGGCTCACCAGCCAAGTCTCTCTATCTTTCTCTGTGTGTATTCATTTCCATGATGGCCCAGATAAATCTAACTTGCAAATGTAAACACAAAATGTATGCTGTGCCTGAGCAAATGAAGCAGGCAAAAAGTCCAAAGCCAATTTTGTATTACCTTTGCTTTATTTATCAACTGCAGCAAGACTGAAAAAGTTTGTATTAGAAAGCATGAGAAAGGCATACAACTTGGTCTGTGTGTGTCAGAAGGCTAGCAAGTGAAATCAGCTCTACCAGCAATCATAAGAGACATCATAGAATCATAGAATAACCTGGGTTGGAAGTGACATCCAAAGATCACCTACTCCAACCCACTCTGCAGTCAAAAGGGACATCTTCAACTAGATCAGGTTGCCCAGAGCCCTGTTGAGCCTCATCTTGTATATCTCCAGGGAAGGAGCCCCAACCACCTCCCTGAGCAACCTCTTCCAGTGTTCCACCACTCTCCCGTAAGTAGTGGAGTTGGCAATTGCTCCATAGAGAGCTTCCTTTTAGTTTAAATAGAGCAACAGTCGGAACGGAGCTGCCTGCGCTTCCTGTGCTCCACAGTCAGCCCAAGCAGCAGTTCTGTGCAGCCCAGAGACCGTGGATCAGTGTAACTAGAGAACTAATCTAGTAGAACTGGTCTAGTATCTAATTGGAAGAAGGTTTCTAAACTACCCACAAATGCTATTTACAGCAAGGATTTGAAACCTTGACCCTTCTCTCTAAGTGTCTCTCTATTCCAGAGAGCGAAATCCTTTCAAACCCCCCTCTTTTCCTTCCCTCATGCCAGCTCGGGGCCGATTGCCCCAGCCGGGCACTCCTCCCGCATGGGCACAGCCCCGGCCGTGGCGCTGCGCGTTGCTATGAACGCGGCGCGTTGCTATGAACGCTGCGCATGCGCCCCGCTGCCTTGCGCTCTCGCCCTCACTGCTGCCGCCCTGTGGCCATGGGCGGGCACTGCTCGCTGCCGGACGCCAGCTGCGCTGCTTCGTGCTTCCAAAGGGGCACTTTTACCCCAAGCTGTTTGCAGATTGAGGCTGAGTTTGCCCAGAGCAGACCCGGCAGGTATTTAATATTCGTTGCTGTTTCCCAGTATTGCCCAGTGCCTCTCAGTGACCCCCAGTATTGCACAGTCAGGCCTGCTGTTGCCGGTAACCCCAAACTTCCTTCCCAGTGCTTGCAGTGACCCCCAGATCTCCAAATCTTCCCAATGCTTCCACGGGGGCGCCAATGTCCTCCCAGTATCCCAGACTCTTCCTGATGCTTCCACACTTGTCGTGTTGCTATGGGCAGGGCGCATAGGGCGGTGCGCCGCACCCCCTCTGCCTCACTGCTGCCGCCGTGTGGCCGCTGGGAGGGACTGCTCCGTATTTGGTGGCTACAGGGCATCAGGCAGCGGCGAGCTGGTGCATTGCTTTATGTTCCATGGCTCTTGGCCAGCTAGGAACCCCAGGGGAAGGGAATTTGAGCATGTGATGGGTTAAAGGATGAGGCTTCCTGTAAAAGGACTCTGGAGGGTTTTGTTGTTGTTGTTTTTTAATTTTCTGGGGGCTGCAGAAAGGGTCTGGAAGCCTCTAAAGGGGGGTGTGGGTCCATCTAAAGTGGGTTTGGGTGTATCAGAAGGTGTTCTGGGGCTGACAAAAGGGTTATGGAGGCCTCTGGCTTCTTTTGTGGGGTAGTGGAGCCTCAGGTTTGGGGTTTTGCTGGATTTTAGGGTGTTTCACTCCGGTTTTTAGTGTCCACACATGCCCAAAAGTGCCAGCCATTGCCCCCACCATCATCTAAAAGGGATCTGGTGGCATCTGAAGGGGTTTGGAGGGTGACAGGGGAGTCTGGGGGGCATCTAAAAGGGTCTTGGGGCATCTACAATGGGTTAAGGGTAGCAAAAGGGCTTTTGAGGGCATCTAAAGGGGTGTGGGGACATCTGAAGGGGTTCTCTGAGTATCTAGCACAGGTCTGGGGCCCTCTTTAGGGTGTCTGTGGGCATCTAAAGTAGATATGTGGATATCAAAAGGGGTTAGAAGGACATCTAAGGAAGTCTTGGGAGACCTTGCGGGCTCCCAGGGGGTCTCTGGAGGGTCCTGAAGAAGCTCGGGGTGCTCTCAGTAATGTTCAGTGGTTTCTCTGGGGTCTTCTATGGAGTTGTAGGGTCTCACATTGTGGAGTTCCACAGGATTTGAGGGAATCTAACTCTGGTTTTTGGTGTCCTTTCAGGCCCAGGACCCCCAGCCATGTCCCTCCTGGCATCTTCAAGAGCAGCACGGCCAGTAGAGCAAGGGAGGGGATTCTGCCCCTTTACTGTGCTCTTGCCAGACTCCACCTGCAGTACTGTGTGCAGTTCTGGAACCCCCAACACAAGAAGGACATGGATCTGTTGGAGGCAGTCCAGAGGATGCACCGAAGATGCTCAGAGGGCTGCAGCAACTCTGCTATGAGGACAGGCTACAAGAGTTAGAGCTCTGCAGCCTGGAGAAGAGAAGGCTTCCAGGAGACCTTGGAGTGGCCTTCCAGTATCTGAAGGGGGCTAGAGGAGGGCTGGGGAGGGACTATTGACAAGGTCTTGTAAGGACAGGATGAGGAGGAATGGGTTTAGACTGGCAGAGGGGAGATTGAAACTGGATGTTAGGAAGAAGTTCATTCCAGTGAGGGTGTTGAGACACTGGCACAGGTTGCTCAGGGAGGTTGTGGCTGCTCCCTCCCTGGAAGTGTTCAAGGCTGGGCTGGATGAGGCCTTTAGTGACCTGTTCTAGTGGGAGGTGTCCCTGCCTATGGCAGGGGGTTGGAACTGGATGAGCTTAGAGGTCCCTTCCAACTTAAACCATTCTATGGTTCTATTTAAAGGCAATGTAGGGGCATCTGAAACAGTTTGAGGTTGACAAAGTGGGGTGTAGTAAGCATCTAGAGGAGCACATAGAGGGGGTCTGGCCCTGCCTTATGTGCATTTGTGGGTATTTAAAGTGGGTCTGGGGGACATCAAAGGGGGATTTGTGTGCATGGGAAGGGTTCTGGGAACATATAAAGGTGTCTCTGCAGGGTCCTCAGTGTGGTTTTGGGGGTTTCTCTGGCGCTGCTGGGCACTGAGCATCCCAGCGCCATGGACTCTCACGGTGGCTGCTGCCCTCTTGTGGCCATAGCGAGGTACTGCTTACTGGCGCTCTCCCAAAATCGACACGCGTTAAAAAATCAGCTTTAAAAAAAGATTGTTTTGGTTATGAGATTGTGGATTGCCATATTGTTTCTCCTTGGAAAGCAATCAGAACAAGGTGTGCTCTCCTGATGTTGTCTGAAATGAAAGCTGTCTTGAATTCAAGGGTCAGGGGGCTTTAAATTGCCATAGTTGATAAAAGCATTCACTGACACCTAAAAAAGCTAAGAGGTTTATTTTGCTACTGCTTGGACTGTCCTTTGAAGTAATTTGTGGAAGTGATGTATCAATGCTCACTGGATATACATAATAGACCTGCAAGATTAGGAAATGCACAGTAAGTATGTACTTACTAAACATGCAAACAGTGTTCTTTAACAGGTTCATGGTCAGCTGCTGAGACATGATGTAGCAACGTTTCTTATTGTACTGCAACAATGGCTGCACCACAGTCAGACAAAAATAAGCAAAAAAATCAAGACTACTTCTCTCCTGCCTTCACAAGGGCAAACTGTAAGACCTTGACACATTTATTTCAGGTAAATAGTCCCTTCCTGATGTTTGGCTTTTCTGCACCCAAAACTTGATTTCACATGATAGCCTTTAAACAGTTGTTCCCACAACTGATTTGCTCCAGGGCAGCACAGCAGAAAGCAAGCAAGTGAGCAGGCAGGAAACCTGATAGATGCTTCAACACCAGACCCTAGTAACTGAGCACTGCTCTATCAGGCAAAGACAGGCAGAGGCTCACCAGCCAAGTCTCTCTATCTTTCTCTGTGTGTATTCATTTCCATGATGGCCCAGATAAATCTAACTTGCAAATGTAAACACAAAATGTATGCTGTGCCTGAGCAAATGAAGCAGGCAAAAAGTCCAAAGCCAATTTTGTATTACCTTTGCTTTATTTATCAACTGCAGCAAGACTGAAAAAGTTTGTATTAGAAAGCATGAGAAAGGCATACAACTTGGTCTGTGTGTGTCAGAAGGCTAGCAAGTGAAATCAGCTCTACCAGCAATCATGAGACATCATAGAATCATAGAATAACCTGGGTTGGAAGTGACATCCAAAGATCATCTACTCCAACCCACTCTGCAGTCAAAAGGGACATCTTCAACTAGATCAGGTTGCCCAGAGCCCTGTTGAGCCTCATCTTGTATATCTCCAGGGAAGGAGCCCCAACCACCTCCCTGAGCAACCTCTTCCAGTGTTCCACCACTCTCCCGTAAGTAGTGGAGTTGGCAATTGCTCCATAGAGAGCTTCCTTTTAGTTTAAATAGAGCAACAGTTGAAACGGAGCTGCCTGCACTTCTTGTGCTCCACAGTCAGCCCAAGCAGCTGTTCTGTGCAGCCCAGAGACCGTGGATCAGTGTAACTAGAGAACTAATCTAGTAGAACTGGTCTAGTATCTAATTGGAAGAAGGTTTCTAAACTACCCACAAATGCTATTTACAGCAAGGATTTGAAACCTTGACCCTTCTCTCTAAGTGTCTCTCTATTCCAGACAGCGAAATCCTTTCAAAC
The DNA here is from genome assembly GCF_015220805.1 of Pogoniulus pusillus. Lineage (NCBI taxonomy): Eukaryota > Metazoa > Chordata > Aves > Piciformes > Lybiidae > Pogoniulus > Pogoniulus pusillus. The sequence goes on from NC_087267.1 coordinate 3,720,011, forward strand.
CCCCTCTTCTCCTTTCCTCATGCCAGCTCGGGGCCGATTGCCCCAGACGGGCACTCCTCCCGCATGGGCACAGCCCCGGCCGTGGCGCTGCGCGTTGCTATGAACGCGGCGCGTTGCTATGAACGCTGCGCATGCGCCCCGCTGCCTTGCGCTCTCGCCCTCACTGCTGCCGCCCTGTGGCCATGGGCGGGCACTGCTCGCTGCCGGATGCCAGCTGCGCTGCTTCGTGCTTTCAAAGGGGCACTTTCACCCCAAGCTGTTTGCAGATTGAGGCTGAGTTTGCCCAGAGCAGACCCGGCAGGTATTTAATATTCGTTGCTGTTTCCCAGTATTGCCCAGTGCCTCTCAGTGACCCCCAGTATTGCACAGTCAGGCCTGCTGTTGCCGGTAACCCCAAACTTCCTTCCCAGTGCTTGCAGTAACCCCCAGATCTCCAAATCTTCCCAATGCTTCCACGGCGGCGCCAATGTCCTCCCAGTATCCCAGACTCTTCCTGATGCTTCCACACTTGTCGTGTTGCTATGGGCAGGGCGCATAGGGCGGTGCGCCGCACCCCCTCTGCCTCACTGCTGCCGCCGTGTGGCCGCTGGGAGGAACTGCTCCGTATTTGGTGGCTACAGGGCATCTGGCAGTGGCGAGCTGGTGCCTTGCTTTATGTTCCATGGCTCTTGGCCAGCTAGGAACCCCAGGGGAAGGGAATTTGAGCATGTGATGGGTTAAAGGATGAGGCTTCCTGTAAAAGGACTCTGGAGGGTTTTGTTGTGTTTTTTTTTCTTTTCTGGGGGCTGCAGAAAGGGTCTGGAAGCCTCTAAAGGGGGGGTGTGGGTCCATCTAAAGTGGGTTTGGGTGTATCAGAAGGTGTTTTGGGGCCGACAAAAGGGTTATGGAGGCCTCTGGCTTCTTTTGCGGGGTAGTGGAGCCTCAGGTTTGGGGTTTTGCTGGATTTTAGGGTGTTTCACTCTGGTTTTTAGTGTCCACACATGCCCAAAGGTGCCAGCCATTGCCCCCACCATCATCTAAAAGGGATCTGGTGGCATCTGAAGGGGTTTGGAGGGTGACAGGGGAGTCTGCACGCATCTACAATGGGTTAAGGGTAGCAAAAGGGCTTTTGAGGGCATCTGAAGGGGTTCTCTGAGTATCTAGCACAGGTCTGGGGCCCTCTTTAGGGTGTCTGTGGGCATCCAAAGTAGATGTGTGGATATCAAAAGGGGTTAGAAGGACATCTAAGGAAGTCTTGGGAGACCTTGCGGGCTCCCAGGGGGAGCCCGGCCTTAAGCGCATCTGTGGGTATTTAAAATGGGTCTGGAGGACATCAAAGGGGGATTTGTGTGCATCGGAAGGGTTCTGGGGACATATAAAGGTGTCTCTGCAGGGTCCTCAGTGTGGTTTTGGGGGTTTCTCTGGCGCTGCTGGGCACTGAGCATCCCAGCGCCATGGACTCTCACGGTGGCTGCTGCCCTCTTGTGGCCATAGCGAGGTACTGCTTGCTGCAACTTGCTGCTGAGGGGTCTGAGCGTATCTGAAGGGTTTAGGAGGCATGTCAGGGTTTATTTGGCATCTAGAGGATTTGTGGGCATCTAAACTGGTCTGCCGGCCTCTGGAACCTCCCTTGGGGGCTTCTGGGAGTGCCTGGAGGGTACTGGAGGAGTTGGCAAGGGGTCCCACAGGATTTAAGGGGGTCTCACTCTGGTTGTTAGTTTCCCTGCTGGCCTAGGAGACCCAGCTGTGCCCCCCCCCCCCCCCCCACCTTTCCACCCCCGGCATCTAAAGGTTATGTGGGAGCCTCTAGAGGGGAGTTTGAGGATGACAACGGTGGTCTAAGGGCATGTTGAACAGGTCTGAGTCTATCAAAAGGTCTTTTGAGGACATCTAAGAGGGTCTAAGGCATCTGAGGTTATCTAGGGCTTCTAAATCAGTGGACAGTAGATCTAAAATGAGTCTGGGAACACCTGAAGTAGGTCTGTGAGCATCTAAGTGGGGTCGAGGGCCATCTAAAGTGGGTCTGAAGGTATGAAATGAGGTTTTGGAGGCATCAGAAGAGTTACCTTGGGCATCTAAATTGGTTTGGGGTTCTCTGGGGGTTCCTTTGGGGGCTTCTGAGGGGTCTCTGCATTTAGTGGCCACAGGGCAGCAGGTATCAGCAGGCTGGTGCCTTGCTTTACATTTTGCAGCTCTTGGCCATCCAGGAACCACAGGGAGTGGCAGTTCCAGCATGAGATGGGTTAAAGGATGAGGCTTCCTGTGAAATGCCTCTGGGTTTTATTGTTGGGTTTTGTTGAAGATTGTCTCTTTCTTTTCTTGCTTTGTTTTTTAACCCTGCTTTTTCTAGGGAGCTTAATTGCTTTGCCTGAAAGGAAGCTGCAGATCTGCATTTGGCCTCAGCGACAAACCCTGACTGTGGGAGATGCTTTGGTACCAGAACGTGGAGCTGTTAGAAACCCAATTTCTCCTTGCATGTGGTTCAGAATTGCATTTCCTTTGGAAAATGGGGACAAAAACGTCTCTGTTGCTGTGAAGTGCCAGCCTTGGGGACTGACCTCTGACCACCTTTAACTTCTCCCTTAGAGCTTGCCTGGAGGAAATTAACTTCTCCATGGGCTTGGTACCTGCTGTTCTCTGTCTCTGTTGGCCCCTGTTGTTCTCCTGCTGTGTGATGAGACAGATCGAGCTTGGGCTGGCTGTCAAGCCTCTGACCTGATGCAAAATGTACTGCTCTGAGAGGGCAGTATTGTCACCAAAGCATTTGGCACATTCAGGTTGCAGAGTTTGGCCAGAGCAGATGTGGCAGGTTTGTCATACTTGGATTTGTTTCCAAGTGCTGAGGAACCTGTGGCTGGACTCTGGGTGTCTGCCTGGGAGAGTAGCAGGGAGCTTCTCTTAGGCTTTTCAGAGTCCTGATGCTTGCAAAGGAGGAGAATCTCAGGGTGTGAGGAAACAAAAATTGGAGGCAGCCTACAGATGCAGGGAGTGGCCTCTGACCTGGTCAGATTGATCAGCTGTGTTGCTGCAGCTAAGATCTCCATCAGGGAATTTTTATCTTCAGAGGCATGATTGTGGCACTTTTCAGTAAGTGGGTAGCAAGAAAACAAAGCTGTCTGTGCCTCAATGCTGTGGTGGCCAAAGCAGGTTGGAAGAGACCTCTAAGATCATCCAGGCCAACCTAGCACGCAGCCCTAGCCAGTCAACCAGACCATGGCACTAAGTGCCTCAGCCAGGCTTTTCTTGAACACCTCCAGGGACGGTGCCTCCACCACCTCCCTGGGCAGCCCATTCAAATGCCAATCACTCTCTCTGCCAACAACTTCCTCCTAACATCCAGCCTAGACCTCCCCTGGCACAACTTGAGACTGTGTCCCCTTGTTCTATTGCTGGTTGCCTGGGAGAAGAGGCCACCCCCACCTGGCTACAGCCTCCCTTCAGGTAGTTGTAGCCAGCAATGAGGTGACCCCTGAGCCTCCTCCAGGCTGCACACCCCCAGCTCCCTCAGCCTCTCCTCATAGGGTTTGTGTTCCAGGCCCCTCACAGCTTTGTTGCCCTTCTCTGGACACCTTCCAGCACCTCAACATCTCTCTTGAATTGAGGAGCCCAGAACTGGACACAGCACTCAAGGTGTGGCCTGACCAGTGCTGAGTACAAGGGCAGAATAACCTCCCTTGTCCTGCTGGCCACACTGTTCCTGATGCAGGCCAGGATGCCATTGGCATCCTGCTCTAAGAATAGTCTTTGCACAGAAATGAAACAGTTACCCCTGCACAATGGGAAGGAGCTGAGTCCCCTCCCGCTAACTGTACCGGGAGTGCAGCTGAGTCCTTGGTACCCCCTAGGCCGTTCAGAACAAACACCCCCGCACACACTGGAGTGATTACAGCTTGCACCCAGTACCAGCACATTCAGGCAACATTCCTTTCTTCCCACTCCTACAGAATAGCTGTAACACAACAATAATAAAGCAGTTGATTCTGCCCCCCTGCCCCCAGCTGAGTATTTAATTAGAACCGAATGTTATTGTTGGAAGGAATACATCAATTCCCTGGTGTCAATCTAAGGAATTGCAGCAATGCTTTTAAGACAGGCACCATGTAAACCTCAGGAAGCCTCACATATGGACACAGACTCTTGGCAAACCTAACAGAGCCTTGCTCAGTGGCCATGCCCTAGTTGAGCCCCTCCATCTAGCTCTCATCAGCTGCAGTAGGATCTGATGCTTCACTGGGAGCACAGAGGGGATATTTTGAGGAACTGATCATAGAATCAACCAGGTTGGAAGAGACCTCCAAGATCATCCTGTCCCACCTAGCACCCAGCCCTAGCCAGTCAACTAGACGATGGCACTAAGTGCCTCAGACAGTCTTTTCTTGAACACCTCTAGGGATGGTGATGCTGACTGTCCTAGCAGCAGATGGTGGGTGCTGGGAACTAATGGACTAAAAAGGAAGAATACAAGGGTGAACAACACAAACATGAATGTTTTATGCCTGCTTTTCAACTCTTGAAAAATCAATGAAGATAAATCATCTTTCAGCAGATGAGATTGTGCCCCTTTAAGAGCAGAGAAATCATGGGGCCTGGCCCCATCCCCAGCACAAGTCACTAATAAAGACCTGGTTCTGTGGTGTGAGCCATGCAGTAGCTTTATTATACATTTATCCACCTGGGAACAAAGCAGTGTATCCTCCAACCAACCCAGAGCATCTCAAGAACTGCAACTTGCAGCCATAAGGATGTGAAATGAGGCTGGAGAAGGGGAGGCTCCCAGGTGACCTTATTGTGGCCTTCCAGTATCTGAAGGGGTCTACAAAAAAGCTGGGGAGGGACAGGACTGGGGGGAATAGAGCACAGCCAGAGATGGGTAGGTTCAGACTGGACGTGAGGAGGAAGTTGTTGAGCATGAGAGTGGTGAGATGCTGGAATGGGTTGTCCAGGGAGGTGGTTGAGCTAGATGATCCTTGTGGCCCCTTCCAACCCTGACTGATTCTATGACTGCTTAGCCTATGTGAAAACTAGTACACTTTGAAGCAGAAACACACAGGGTTTGAGATAACAATTTGTAAAAGCCCCTGGCTGCCAAGCAGCTTAACAGAGTAAAATCCTCAACTCTGTCATAGTCATTGACTGCCCTGACTTGGCTTAACACAGCCAGGATCTCACCTCATACTGAATGAAGCCAGTCTTAACTTAGGTACAAAACAAGACAGCGTTTTAGCTATTCTGATATAAAAGTGTATCAATAAGACTTGAGTTTGAATCTCTTTTCCTTGTTAAGGATTCTCAGACATTCCCTCCATACTCATTCAATTCTTCCCAAACATTCCACAGACTTCTTCCAGTCCTTTCTACAGTTTCACAAGCAAGCAGAAAGAAGCAGTTAAACATAGAGGAGCTCATCCCCAGTAAGGAGACCCAGCCAGCACCATTGGGTGACATTAGAGTAACCATCAACTCTGCATCCTATTTAACTGGGGGGCCACCAGGCCCCCCAGCCTTTAATCTCCTTCACCATTCACCCAGTGTGGACCATGAAGACTCACCAGTGATGAGATGAGGAGAATGCCTCTGCTCAGTCAGGCAAGCTTTGGGCTGGTGCCTTTCCTGGGGCAGATTATAAAGGGGAGAGGCAGGGAGGGCAAAGTACTCACACCTGGGGTGGGAGGAGACTCCAACAGGACCCAGGTGCTCTGGGTTTGGGTGATGAAAGGGGAAAAGGCAGTGTGGGATGGGAAAGGAGTAGATGTAGTGGAAAAGGTGAGGTGGTGCTGAAAGGAGGGAGATGGAGAGGAAAAGGAGGAAGACAAAAAGAGAAAGGTGGGGAGAAAGAGGAAAATGAAGATGAAAGGAAGGAGATGGAAATAAAGAAGGAAAATGGGGAAAGATAAGAGATGGAGAGGACAGGAGGGAGATGGGGAAGAAGGGAAGTGAAAATAGAAAAATGGACTGTAATATTTGCATGGAAATCACCCTTTTCATGACCAACCCTTTGTCATTTCTTCTTGGAATAGTAACCAGATGCCCTCACTGGCTCACTATATTGACTGAAGAAGAGGAAATCACATCTGTCTAAGAGGGAAAAACTGAGGCAATAAAGAGGAAAACTAAGAAATAAAAATGAAAAAAGTACAAATTTTATATATATACTCACAAAGTGCAAGGTCTTTCAGCAAGTTCTTCATGGGCCAACAATGTGCCCTGTTGGCCAAGAGGGCCAATGGCATCCTGAGGTGCATGAAGAAAAGAGTGGCCAGCAGCTCTAAGGAGGTTCTTCTCCCCCTCTACTCTGCCCTGTTGAGACCACACCTGCAATACTCTGTCCAGTTTTGGTCTCCCCTGTTCAAGAGACAGGGACCAGCTGGAGATAGTCCAATGGAGAGCCACAAGGATGATTGGGGGTCTTGAGCATCCTCCCTATGAAATGAGACCTGAATTCCTGCAGAGGCCCAAGGAGAGCTTGTTTTGTTTCTCCTTTCTTCTGGGTTTAGACAAGGTTGTTATTTGTTCAGATTCCACAAAATAAGCTTTGATACTAAGACTAAGATAATTTGTTCATGAAGCAGTCCAAAGTTTCTGAAGGGCTTCTGTTCATGCTTATGTTAATTAACCCTGTGTGATTGGCATCACTTACCATTGTAGGTACTTTGCAGGATCTTTGTGCATGAATCAGTTTCACCAAGGTTGAAGAGACACCTTTGACAGAGAAGTAGAGTGGTATGCAATGACCCTGCCTCTATCCTGTCCCCTCCAAGGCCAGTCTGCATCTCACCTGGGAGCAGCGCTCCTTCATCTCCAACTCCCACTGTAGCCCACTGAGTGTGAGAAGTGACAGCATTGCCACCAGGGCCTGTGCTCACCCACATAGAGGGGTCCTATATCAAAGAGCTCCCAACAGTGTCTTGGGAGGACCCCTTGTGCTCAGAGAACCAAGGCAGCACTGCATGGGGGAGGTGGTATCTGGCATGAGCCTGTTTTAAACATCCCTATCGAGAACCCTGTGCAGAAAATCCCTGGGCATTAAAATGATTCCACTCCCTATGGGGAGAGGAACAAGCAGTCATACATAAGGGGCAGGGGTAACAACACAAAGGGAATGCAAGTGTCAACCTAAGAAAATGCAGCTGCATTCTGGGTTCACAGCCCACTGCCTGTGGGAGGAGAAAAGCATCAGCTCTATAGGGTTTCTACAGAACATAGACTGAGCAGACACAAAGCCGAGGTATGGAGCAACCTTAGGAAAGGGAAAAACTAAATGTTTTTTGTTCTGCTTTGGAAACCCAGCATCTGAAGGGACAATATAAAAAATATTCTTAATAATCTGCTGTCTAATTGACTGAGAAGGTTATTACCAGCATGTGAACAAACATTGTTTTTCCAGAAGTCGCCCACAGATGCCAGACTGCTTCATTATCCGAAGAGAAAAATCAGGGCATACTCTGGGCTGCTTTGCTTCTTGCACATATTGGAGAGCACATTAAACAAAAGCCAGAAGAGTTCTTGCTGTAATGGAAAGATGAGGAAGGAGCTCTGAGTCTCCCTGAGAAAACAAGCTGCCAGTGTATTAGAATATCATCAGAAAACAAACAAAATATCAGAAGAGGTCACATTTAGTGCTGACATAGGAGCAGCTGCATGAGCAAAGTTTAAAGTATTGTCCTTTGAAAGTATAGAAGTCTGCTTATTTTTAGCTGGGTAGATACTGCTAGCTTCCTGCATGAATGTGGTTACATAACAGACATAATCTGCGTGGCAGCTGGGGCCATACATGCTAAGCTATGCACTTACGCAACTGCCTTCCAGCTTGCTCCCACCGGGCAGAAAACAAAGCCTCACTCCCCTCATGACTCTGCTGCTGCTGCTGGGTCAGCTTACAGACACAGGCATTACCAGGAACACATGCATCTGCTCATTCATATCCACATGTGCATGTAAATACATATCTATAGTAACACACACACACATCTCCTTGTTTTCTTATTACAGCTTAAACAAAGTATTCATTCCATCAGAAAAATGCTACCTTGGAATTACTCTGGTGACATTAAACAGGGCCACTGGCGTGATGGAGCTATGAAAAGCAGCAGAGTTAACTCTCAAATGCACATTTATTTTAGGAAGCTACTGAAAGAGCTCTCCCCTCTTTTCCGAAGTGGCCTGCAACTACTCCTTGCTGCTGGGTGCTATGGTATGTGGGAATCACACATTACGTGGGAATTACTGCATAAGAACAGTTATGGGGAGGTTTAGGTTCAGGTGAGGGGAAAGTTCTTCACTGAGAAAGTCATTGGACACTGGAATGGGCTGCCTGGGGAGGTGGTGGAGTCGCCGTCCCTGGAGCTGTTCAAGGCAGGATTGGACGTGGCACTTGGTGCCATGGTCTGGCCTTGAGCTCTGTGGTAAAGGGTTGGACTTGATGATCTGTGAGGTCTCTTCCAACCCTGATGATACTGTGATAGGGGCTTTAATCTCATTAAGCCACATGTGATGTATTGCTTTCCCTTGTTTTGTGATTTTTTTTTTTCTTGAAGGATGAGACTTTTGCCTCTGAGAAGCTACACTGTTCCCAGACAGTATCATTCTTTGATACAGAGCAATTATTTCAGCGTATTTTTAGAGTAACCTGTATTTGCAAATATATTTTGGCAGACTCTGAGTTTGCAGGCTCTCCTTGTCTGGCCCAGACTAACAGGAAATTACTTTCTCTGAAGTGCAAACAAAAGGAACCAGTGACTGCCACAGCACCTTAAGCATATAAAAGATTCTTCAGCATAAAAAAAAAGCCCTTTCATAGAATCATAGAATCAGCCAGGTTGGAAGAGAACTCCAAGATCATCCAGTCCAACCTAGCACCCAGCCCTATCCAGTCAACCAGACCATGGCACTAAGTGCCTCATCCAGGCTTTGCTTGAACACCTCCAGGAACGGTGCCTCCACCACCTCCCTGGGCAGCTCATTCCAAAGCCAATCACTCTCTCTGCCAACAACTTCCTCCTAACATCCAGCCTAGACCTCCCCTGGCACAACTTGAGACTGTGTCCCCTTGTTCTATTGCTGGTTGCCTGGCAGAAGAGACCAACCCCACCTGGCTACAGCCTCCCTGCAGGTAGTTGTAGACAGCAATGAGGTCACCCCTGAGCCTCCTCTTCTGCAGGCTGCACACCCCCAGCTCCCTCAGCCTCTCCTCATAGGGTTTGTGTTCCAGGCCCCTCACCAGCTTTGTTGCCCTTCTCTGGACACCTTCCAGCACCTCAGCATCTCTCTTGAATTGAGGAGCCCAGAACTGGACACAGCACTCAAGGTGTGGCCTGACCAGTGCTGAGCACAGGGGCAGAATAACCTCCCTTGTCCTACTGGCCACAGTGTTCCTGATCCAGGCCAGGATGCCATTGGCTCTCTTGGCACCTGGGCACACTGCTGGCTCATCTTCAGCTACTATCTATCAGTATTCCCAGATCCCTCTCTGCCTGGCTGCTCTCCAGCCACTCTGTCCGCAGCCTGTAGCGCTGCTTGGGGTTGCTGTGGCCAAAGTGCAGAACCCTGCACTTGGCCTTGTTAAATCTCATCCCATTGGCCTCTGCCCACCCATCCAGCCTGGCCAGGTCCCTCTGCAGGGCTCTCCTACCTTCCAACAGATCCACACCTGCTCCTAGCTTGGTGTCATCACAGAATCACAGAATGTTAGGGGCTGGAAGGGACCTTGAAAGATCATCTAGTCCAAGCCCCCTGCCAGAGCAGGATCAGCTTCTCCCCCCCCCCCCCTCCCCAGTTCAGTTTTAGGGCTTTTTTAATCCCACTTCTCCCCCATCTTCCTCCTTTCCTCTCCATCTCTTCTTTCCCCCTTCTTCCTCATTTCCTCTCCATCCTTTTCCTCTCCATCTCCCTTCTTTCAGCACCACCTCCTCTTTTCCACTCCACCTGCCCACACTGCATTTTCTCCTTATTTCCCCCAAACCCAGAGCACCTGGGCTCTGTTAGAGTCTCCTCCCACCCCAGGTGTGTCCAATTTGCCCTGCCTGCCCACTCCCCTTTATAATTGGCCCCAGGAAAGGCAGAAGCCTCAAGCTTGCCTGACTGGGCAGAGGGATCCTCCTCCTGGCATCACTGGTGAGTGCCCCTGGTGTGCACTGGGTGAATGGTGGAGGGGATCAAAGGCCGGGGGGCCTGGTGGCCCCCCGGTTAGGTAGGCTGGAGAACCAATGCTTGTTCTAACATCACCTGTGGGTGCTGGCTGGACCTACTTACTTAGGCTCAGCTTCTCTATGTTTAGCTGCTTCTTCCTGCTCACTTATGATCACAGAACATAGAGGTTGGAAGGGTGGTCTGGTGAGGAGTGGCTGAGGGAACTGGGGTTGTTTGGTTCAGAAGAGGCTGAGGGGACACCTTATTGCCCTCTACAACTCCTTGAAAGGAGGCTGGAGTGAGGTGGGTGTTTGTCTCTTCTCCCAAGTATCAGGTGATAGAACAAGAGGAAATGGTCTGAAATTGTCCTGGGGGAGGTTTAGGTTGCCCTGGGGCAGTTCAAGGCAAGGTTGGATGTGGCACTTGGTGCCATGGTCTAGCCTTGAGCTCTGTGGTAAAGGGTTGGACTTGATGATCTGTGAGGTCTCTTCCAACCTTGGTGATACTGTGATGCTGTGATATTAAGTACAATTTCATTGTTGTGAGAAAGAGTGGTCAGGTGTTGGCACAGGTAGTAAAGTCACCACCCCTGGAGGTCTCCAAGAAGCATGTGGACATGGTATCTTGGGATGTGGTTTAATGGCTTCAATCTTCGTCTGCAAACTTACTGATGCTGGACTCAATCCCCTCATCCAGATCATCAATAAAGATATTGGACAGGACTGGGCCCAGCACTGATCCTTGGGGCACACCACTAGTGACAGCTGCCAAGTGGATGTGGCACCATTTGCCACCACTCTCTGGGCTCTGCCAGCCAGTTCTTGACCCAGCACAGAGTCTGTCTTCTTATTGTATGTGACACTCAATTTTGATTTACTATCTGCAATTAATACTGCCAGTACAAAACCAAGATCGTTTGTAACTTTAGCAATATTGCTTTTGCCTTAGCAGGGAACTTTAATAGAAAGGTACCTATGTGTATTTGTGCACAGTGTCACAGTTCCAAAGTAGTCTGAGATCTCATTCTGTTGGTTTTGCCTATGAGGCCTCTTGGCACATTAGCAATGAGCATTATATTTGGAAAAAAGCTAAAGAAACATAAAAATGATCAGTGCTGGGCCCCATCCTCTTTAACATCTCCATAGATGATCTGCATGAGGGCATGGAGTCAGTCATCAGCAAGTTTGCAGATGACACTAAGCTGGGGGAAGATGTGACTGAGTTGGAAGGCAGAAGGGCTCTGCAGTGGGACCTTGACCACCTGGACAGATGGGCAGAGTCCAAGGGGATGGTGTTCAATAGCTCCAAGTGCAGGGTGCTGCACTTTGGCCACAGCAACCCCATGCAGAGATACAGGCTGGGGTCGGAGTGGCTGGAGAGCAGCCAGACAGAGAGGGATCTGGGGGTGCTGATTGATAGCCACCTGAACATGAGCCAGCAGTGTGCCCAGGTGGCCAAGAGAGCCAGTGGCATCCTGGCCTGCATCAGGAATGGTGTGGCCAGCAGGAGCAGGGAGGTCATTCTGCCCCTGTACTCTGCACTGGTTAGACCACACCTTGAGTACTGTGTCCAGTTCTGGGCCCCCCAGTTTAGGAGGGACATTGAGATGCTTGAACGTGTCCAGAGAAGGGCAACGAGGCTGGGGAGAGGCCTTGAGCACAGCCCTATGAGGAGAGGCTGAGGGAGCTGGGATTGGTTAGCCTGGAGAAGAGGAAGCTCAGGGGTGACCTTATTGCTGTCTGCAACTACCTGAGGGGTGGTTGTAGCCAGGAGGAGGTTGCTCTCATCTCTCAGGTGGCCAGCACCAGAACAAGAGGACACAGCCTCAAGCTACGCCAGGGGAAATTTAGGCCTGAGGTGAGGAGAAAGTTCTTCACTGAGAGAGTCATTGGACACTGGAATGGGCTGCCCGGGGAGGTGGTGGAGTCGCCGTCCCTGGAGCTGTTCAAGGCAGGACTGGACGTGGCACTTGGTGCCATGGTCTGGCCTTGAGCTCTGTGGTAAAGGGTTGGACTTGATGATCTGTGAGGTCTCTTCCAATCCTTATAATACTGTGATACTGTAATAAAAAATTGCTGAGGAACAAAACTCTTAGAGGCACCATTCCCTACTTCCTTGCACTGTCTCAGAAGACTTCAGTGTGTGGTATGAAGCAGAAGCTGCATGACTCCTAAGAGGAAGACATAAAGCTTTTGTTTTCTTGATCTACTGAACACACCATGAAACCAATTCTCCACTAGCTTATGGTCAGGCATCTCACAAAATATTCCTGTCCAGCCCTGGTAGCACTGACACATGAATCTCTGCCTCATGGCTTCGATATGCTCCAGGCTGGCTTTCCCAGTTACCTGGAACCTGGGACCCTTCTCGGAGCGTTGGGTTCGGATCTTAAAATTAGTGGGTGGCAAATGGAGGTAGGCAGAAGAGTCACTGGTTTTGCGGATACATCTTCCATTCTTCTTGCACAGGACTTTACTGCAGAGTTTGGCTGCTGAGGTCACATTAATGACGTAATGTCCTAAGGGTCCATCGATGTACTGCTTCACAGTTGAACAGCTCTCCTGTAGATAAAAGATCATGACACATTTTTCAGGAGCTAGCAAGATGTAGCCCTGCAGAGGGACCTGGACAGGCTGCATGGGTGGGCAGAGGCCAATGGGATGAGATTTAACAAGGCCAAGTGCAGGGTTCTGCACTTCGGCCACAACAACCCCAAGCAGCACTACAGGCTGGGGATTGAGTGGCTGGAAAGCAGCCAGGAGGAAAGGGACCTGGGGGTACTGATAGATAGTAAGCTGAAGATGAGGCAGCAGTGTGCCCAGGTGGCCAAGAGAGCCAATGGCATCCTGGCCTGCATCAGGAACAGTGTGGCCAGTAGGTCAAGGGAGGTTATTCTGCCCCTGTACTCAGCACTGGTCAGGCCACACCTTGAGTGCTGTGTCCAGTTCTGGGCTCCTCAATTCAAGAGAGATGTTGAGGTGCTGGAAGGTGTCCAGAGAAGGGTGACAAAGCTGGTGAGGGGCCTGGAACACAAACCCTATGAGGAGAGGCTGAGGGAGCTGGGGGTGTTTAGCCTGGAGAAGAGGAGGCTCAGGGGGGACCTCATTGCTGTCTACAACTACCTGAAGGGAGGATGTAGCCAGGTGGGCTTGGTCTCTTCTCCCAGGCAACCAGCAACAGAACAAGGGGACACAGTCTCAAGTTGTGCCAGGGATAGTATAGGCTGGCTGTTAGGAGGAAGTTGTTGTCAGAGAGAGTGATTGGCATTGGAATGGGCTGCCCAGGGAGGTGGTGGAGGCACCATCCCTGGAGGTGTTCAAGAAAAGCCTGGCTGAGGCACTTAGTGCCATGGTCTGGTTGACTGGCTAGGGCTGGGTGCTAGGTTGGCCTGGATGCTCTTGGAGGTCTCTTCCAACCTGGTTGATTCTATGATGTCCAGATATATTATATCTAAGAAGATGGCAGTACAAAACTGTTCTTGGCTAAAGTAACCTGATGAGATCAAGCTTTCTGGAGTCATCTATTAGGTTTAAGTGAATTTCCTTCCATGTAGTCTATTACCAAAACATTGACCTTTACTACACTGTCTGTTTGGCTGCTTGGTAGAAATACACAAGGGAGAAGTCCTAGCAAAGTGAGAGCTTATATGCTAATCTGAGACTAACTAGCTCCTTAAGATTTCTGGTGACTACTGACAAGGAGCTATGCACAGGATTAACGGGTTTTAAAGCACATATTGAGTCACTACTTCAGTCCTAATCTCTCCAATTCCTTCAGTTTACAAGAAGCAACATCATTTTCAGAAACCATCACAGGTGAGGGCTAGCCTGTCATGCCTCCTGTGCAGCCTTTTGCCTCCTCTGTTACTTCAGAAAGGATTAGTTACGAAAACTTGCAGAACCAGGGATGAGGAATGAGGTCTTTTCTTGTGGTAACATGATTTTTTCTTGTGTCATTATTAACCAGAGAAAATAGCCCTCCTCCAGATTCCATTCCTTCTCTGTGGATCTGTACAAACTGCCCTGGCTACAAAGCAGAACACAGTGACAACCTGCCCCTGTGTTTGTATGCTATTGTTGCAAAAGATGCCTTTCTTCTAACCTGGACTCATTATTCCACAGATGACTTGCCCAAAGCAATGTGCTCTGAAGCAACAGGACTGCTCAGCCTATTGAAATACAGAGCCAATGTGACCACAAAGCATTATTGAGCCATCATCCTCAGTCACTGGCTGATTACACTGGGGAAGACAGATGGGTGCAATGTAGAATGTGGTGAAAGAGAAGAGGCATTAAGGTGACTCTAAAATGCTAATAAACATATTTGACCTACCTTTGAGCTGGCATATTGCATACTGCCCCAGAGAACCACTCCGGCTGCTCCCAAAGCTGCACTTTCACCAATGGTATTGACCAGATCCCTCTGACAAAGAAGGTCAAAACCAGACAGCAGAAAATAAAGGACAGAAAAATAAATGTGAAAAAGCACTAGGATATGAGCACTACTTTTTACTTTTTTGTTTGTTTCTTTTTCTTTGTCAGTCACAGAAGAGACATCAGTCCTGTGGCATATTTGTTTCAAATTAAAATCACTATTTAGTTTAGGAAGCCCTTTTGTGTCTCTCCAATGGTTTGCACATGGCATGTTCATGAGTGTGACTACTCAATAACTAAATCATTATAGTTAATTCACAAAGGGTTCTCCAATCAAACTGAGGAAGTAAGAATTGACTAATCTATTTTTATCTACTGACCTTTGAATGATTATGATATCCATGTAGGCATCATTTACAGCAAGTGATGATAAGTATGATCACACATCTTCTGATCAGGGTCTAATTTCAGTATCACAGTATCACCAAGGTTGGAAGAGACCTCACAGATCATCAAGTCCAACCCTTTACCACAGTGCCCAAGGCTAGACCATGGCACCAAGTGCCACATCCAACCTTGCCTTGAACTGCCCCAGGGACGATGACTCCACCACCTCCCCAGGCAGCCCATTCCAGTGTCCAATGACTCTCTCAGGGAAGAACTTTCTCCTCACCTCCAGCCTAAATCTCCCCTGGCGCAGCTTGAGGCTGTGTCCTCTCGTTCTGGTGCTGGCCACCTGAGAGAAGAGAGCAACCTCCTCCTGGCTACAACCACCCCTCAGGTAGTTGTAGACAGCAATGAGGTCTCCCCTGAGCCTCCTCTTCTCCAGGCTAACCAATCCCAGCTCCCTCAGCCTCTCCACGTAGGGCTGTACTCAAGGCCTCTCCCCAGCCTCGTTGCCCTTCTCTGGACACACTCAAGCATCTCAATGTCCCTCCTAAACTGGGGGGCCCAGAACTGGACACAGTACTCAAGGTGTGGTCTAACCAGTGCAGAGTACAGGGGCAGAAAGACCTCCCTGGTCTTTAAGTCTCTATGTCATTGTCCTGTACTGGCTCCTTTCTTTGCCTCTTTTGTGCATGTTGTTGCCGGAGCTGGGAGGTTTCATGCCTTGTTTGTAGGTTTTTGAGCATCACTACAGGCATGTCATGGGTCAGATGAGAAGCTCCCGTCTTGTCAAAAGCCTGAACACACAAAGCCATATTTAAAATATCTTGCTGGCTTCAGAGATAGAAGGGAAAAGGAGAACATTATTTTCCTGATCATTCCTATTTAGAGTTTTCTTAAATGAAGCCATGCAGGTTCCTGGCAGTGCCCAGGCTGTTCATGCAGACAATGTGTGCAGTCTCAAGACACGTCAAGCCCTGCTCCCATGGCTGCCTGCAGAGCTTGGTGCTGTCCGAAACTACATAGTGGAGCATAACCCAAAGGTATTTCTATGGCTATGCAAATAAAATTCCCTGGCTACACAGTTGTAAAGCAATCTTAAAGCATAGAAAAGTAAATGGCTCCATGCAACTGAAAACCAGGACAGTGAGTTAGAGAGCATAACTTACAAGAGGCATCACTCCAAATTACCTGTGTGCTATTCAGAAAACAGCATGAGGTAAAGCACTGGCTTCATACCACCACAGAGCTTGAACCTGTGCACAACTGCTAACAACATGCTAGCACTCTCAGCTTTCAGTGACGTTTTTATACTGATCAAGGGGCTTATTTCTCTTATAGAAACATGTTATCATGATCCAAGCATTTCAAGAACAATCATTTATTTCACAGTCTGAGTTCTCCAATGAAGGTGTTCCGTGTGACATCCTGTCTGTACCAACCCAAATGATTCCTTGCCTTCACTGTGACCTAGCCTAGCCTATTTTCCCTTTATTTCTGAGTCAGCTAGGACCTGAAGTTTCCACACCACGCAGAGAGCAGCTACAAAGAGTTCTTGGTTGCTAAAAATAAGGCATGCTGAATTAATTAGTGCTTCTATGTACAATGAACTTCCTGGGGGCAGCCTGAAATGCTTCTCAGGGCTTCACCACACATCCTCTGCTCCAGCTCCAGGTAGAAGCCACATGAAGCCATGGTTTGCTGGATTGACTGTTGCCTATTCCCTTGCAATTTCATCCTCTTTTGCTAAGTTAAGAACTTGCCTCTGGCAGCAGCAAAAAGCAAGCTAAAGCAGCAGCCTCTCTCTGCAAACTAAAGGAAGGGAGTACCTGCAAGTGCCTTTAGCCATTGAGGGGTTCTTTCCATGACTTCCCTGCCCCAGATTTCCTCCCCTCTTGACAAATTGATGCAAGCAAAGCAAAACTTCTGGCACTGGGAACAACAACCAGAGAAACGAATAAGCATCTGTGTCTCTCTGCTCTGTGAATAAGCAAACCGAGCTCTACCAATGTCATTACATATCCAGAAAGCCTAGAAAAGTCTAGAACCTGTACATGCAAATTTACCATCAGTATGGGCAGTGTATATTTATTGCATTCAATCACTGGCCGAGAGAACACTGCAGGACTCAAAAATTTGCTTTCTTTATGCAAAGGACTCTGCAGTGTTAGCACTAAGTGTTGGATCAGGTAGCCAAGAGAGCCAATGACATCCTGGCCTGGCTCAGGAACAGCATGGCCAGTAGGACAAGGGAGGTTGCTCTTCCCCTGTACTCAGCACTGGTCAGGCCACACCTTGAGTGCTGTGTCCAATTCCGGGCCACTCAATTCAAGAGAGATGTTGAGGTGCTGGAAGGTGCCCGGAGAAGGGCAACAAAGCTGGTGAGGGGCCTGGAGCACAGCCCTGTGAGGAGAGGCTGAGGGAGCTGGGGGTGTGCAGCCTGGAGAAGAGGAGGCTCAGAGGTGACCTCACTGCTGTCTACAACTACTTGAAGGGGCATTGTAGCCAGGTGGGGGTTGGCCTCTTCTCCCAGGCAACCAGCAATAGAACAAGGGGACACAGTCTCAAGTTGTGCCAGGGTATGTTAGGCTGTGCACAGGCTGGATGTTAGGAGGAAGTTCTTCCCAGAGAGAGTGATTGGCATTGGAATGGGCTGCCCAGGGAGGTGGTGGAAGCACCATCCCTGGAGGTGTTCAAGAGAAGCCTGGATGAGGCGCTTAGTGCCATGGTCTGGTTGACTGGCTAGGGCTGGGTGCTAGGTTGGCCTGGATGATCTTGGAGGTCTCTTCCAACCTGGTTGATTCTGTGATTCTACGGTTATACAAGCAATGCTTTTAGAAAGTAGTTTTTCAAAGAGGTTTTTTCTAATCTCTACGTTTCTAAAGAAGTCTGTCTGCTTACCTCTGTCAAAACATGAAAAGTATAGGCATAAAATGGTCTGGAGTAAACAAACACAGGCAAAACATAGTCTTTTCTAGCAATTGATGCAACACGTATTGCCTCCTTAACCCGGTAGTGAACGAATTTGAGTGCATTTGGACTTGACTTTAGTATATAATCCAGGTATATAGAAGGGTAGAGAGCAGTGCTTTCCTTCCACAGCCAAAGCAGGAGGTCATTGCGGGAAGACTCAATGGGTGGGCATTTCCCTGTGTACGTTTGGGGGTGTTCTTTGTAATCATAATTGTAGCAGTCTGGGTAAAGATAGTAACCCCACAAACCATTTGGTCTCATATGCTCAGCCAGAAGGATGGTGTTGTTCATAAAGCTCTTGCCAGCATTTTCAAATTCCTCTTTAGCCACTTTCCTGATTTTGTCCTCTGACCACTGAGGATGTCGTCTCCTAACGATCTCAAGAGATTTATTTCTATAAATGCTTTTATTGCCCCAGTTCCTATCCCACTGGGGCCTCCAGTTTTCCCAGTCAATGACAGCAAGTCCTTGGAATTTCTTCATGGGTATGCAATAGTCAATGTCAGACTTTGCTTTACGAAGGTGTTTGATTAGGCTTTCATTCTGGGGCACCCCTCCATTGACAGGGTCTCCGTTATCTGAGTAGTAGGGATAGTATCCCAAATGAGTGTGATAGAAGATTGTCACATTGGATCCACTCAAAGTCTCATTGGTGTTGGATGCAATGTCAAAGATACTGAGATCCAGGTCCACTTTGTACCGCAGCCTGCACTGCTCAGTGGGCGCATTCCAAACAACCATGAAGGGCTTATGCAGAACCAGAGGGGCCCGTGCTGGCTTTGGCAGCTGAGCATCAACCAGAGTAAGCTGCACTGTCACTGCTAACAGTTTGACCCCAATATCCATGGTGTGTTTTTTTTCTGGGAAATTGTTATGATGTGCCCTTGAAAACAAAAACGAGAGAAGACATGTTAAAAAGCAATAGCTTCCCTGGAGGCAGATGCGATGACAAAGGGATGCCTTTTGGTTTCCTTTGCCTTCGTTGATGTTATATCCAGCACAAGCAGAGAAAAGTGCACATCTTTGATCTTAGAAAAGTTCAGTCTAGTTTCAAATGGTCTCAAAGAGTTTTTGATAGATTTCGCTGTCCAGAAGTGTGTTCTGATGATCATAGAATCAACCAGGTTGGAAGAGACCTCCAAGATCAGATTTTTCTTGCTTTCCTTCTCACCCAGACAACTACCCACAGTTGATTCAGACCTTTCCTTAATGCTTATTCACTTCTATAATAAATGTGTTAATCAAAGAATAACCTAAAAGAGGAAAATAAAGCAGCTGCCTCACACGGATTAATCAAGAGACCCCAGGAAGCTGCAGTTTTCACCATATCTGAAAAGAAGTGCTTTGTTACCTGCCTTTGCATTTAACTTCCATTTTCTTAATGAACAGATGCAAGAGTGATAAGCAATCTGCAGGCTAGAAGGGATGATACTATTAATGACT
The DNA here is from genome assembly GCF_015220805.1 of Pogoniulus pusillus. Lineage (NCBI taxonomy): Eukaryota > Metazoa > Chordata > Aves > Piciformes > Lybiidae > Pogoniulus > Pogoniulus pusillus. Next base: position 3,739,291 of record NC_087267.1, read on the forward strand.
GTTTATTATGCTGAAAGCAAATTACATATCAATATGTAAAAGAAAATAAATTAAGCAGATCTGAGCTAGCTGGGAAAGTATGCTCTAGCTTTAAAAACAGAGAACTAGCTGGTAGCAGATAGTTACAGATGAAATGGGAATATCCAAGAGTGCTATTTAAAGTGGTATGTTGACTATACTGGTTTGGAAAGCAAGAAACCTACAGTTTCAGTGAGCTGATGGACAGGAATGTGTGAAGAACTCTGCTTTTCTAGGAGAGGAGTTAAGTGATTTATGTCATCTGAGTGAGAAAATACCAGAAACTAGTGAAACTAAACTAATTGAGATAGGTAACTTGGGTCTCACTTTACAGACAAGGAAAGAAATCATCAAAAATAAGTGCAAAAGCAGGAAAATAGCCATTTTCAGGATAATTCAAATTCATACATATGGGAACTTAATTACAGATGCTTTTTCTTTAAAGAGCTATTTGAAGTCAAGTGAAACAAGCCTTCAAAGAAACAGGTAAGCCTACACTTCTGAAAGAGGGAAAAGAAATGATTTGCTGTTTCACAAATGGATGAAAGAACCTCTAAACAGTAAAACATCTTTTATTACAATTTCCACTGCTGTGTCTTTGGACTATAGCCTTTAGTCTCATGCCTGGGCACTAATTGGACTGCTTTATCTCTGTCATTTAATGAGCACAGACACTAACAATTCCTCCTCAAAGTTCATTATCAGCGTTGATTCAAATTCTCACGTATTTCTGATTCAATGTTATATTATCATGGTTAATTTAACTTCCCAAAGCTGCACATAGCTTTCTGAGGCACTACAGTGTTTTCAGAGCAGAATTTGTTCTCACTGTTTCTGCTCTATATTCTAAAAACAAAAATCAATTCTTAGTAAGTGAAAAAGAAGTGGGGCCTGATCGTAAGTCCGTTGCAGTCAATGAAGTACTTCTTATTGTATTCAGGAAAGTTTGGGTCACATTTTTGCTGCACAGAATAACATGCAGTTTTCTACTGGCATGAGTTTCTGCTGTGCAATTTCAGATGAAGTGAGTTGTGGCTGAATGTCAGTGTATTCTTTAACAGGTTCTTGAAGAGAAAAAAAAAAAGGTTGATTCATTTCTGCATATTCCTTTCATGGTTTTAGTGAAACAAAACAAGAAAACATTTGTTTTTCCCAATGAAATGTTGTTAACTTAGTGCAACCTTTATTTCCTGAGGAGGTTCAGGGGGGACCTCATTGCTGTCTACAACTACCTGAAGGGAGGTTGTAGCCAGGTGGGGGTGGCCTCTTCTCCCAGGCAACCAGCAACAGAGCAAGGGGACACAGTCCCAAGTTGTGTTGGGGGAGGTCTAGGCTGGATGTTAGGAGGAAGTTCTTGCCAGAGAGAGTGATTGGCATTGGAATGGGCTGCCCAGGGAGGTGGTGGAGGCACCGTCCCTGCAGGTGTTCAAGCAAAGCCTGGCTGAGGCACTTAGTGCCATGGTCTGGTTGACTGGCTAGGGCTGGGTGCTAGGTTGGCCTGGATGATCTTGGAGGTCTCTTCCAACCTGATTGATTCTATGATTGATTGATTGATTCTATTGTGTTTATTGGTCAGAATTCCACTATATTTTAATCTCCAAATAATGAGTAACAGCTGAACTAAACATCTTAATTGCATGCTTTGATTGGAACAACAAACAGCCTAAAATGAGGGAAAATGTAGATTCTCATTCTAAATAAATCTTCTTGCACATTATGTGTCCCAGTACAGCCAGATGATGTTCTCCAGACAGCCAGTTCTGCTTCTCTGATCGTTTTTATTGATTATCCCAGCATACTGGTACCTTTCATGATGATTTATATGTTGAGCCAAGGCAACTTCATAAGAGACCAAAAATGCATCCTCTCATTTTATAGTAATCTCTATGCTGACTTTTCAAGGAAGTATAATCCATACATTTAGCTATAATATTCCTATTTTCATCTTCTGCTAAATTTAATCATTCTTCTTGTCCAAGGTTGACATCCTCTTCTAAATGAACAGCTCACTCATATAGGTATATTCACTACTCATATTGATCTTGCAGGAGTGAGGCATTTTAAGTACCTATACAGTTTTATGTCAATGGGCAACAAAAAGAAGAATCATACTTCAATCAAATAAGCATTTCATAAAACTTAATATTTCAGTGTATACTTTAGTTAACAGTTGATATTCTGGAGACTTTATTCCACTATCATTCTTCCCCTGTCAGATGAGAAGTTTATATGATATCTGTGTCATTTTTTTTCCCCCAGACATTTTGAAGAAATCAGTGTAGTTTCTCCAGAGCCATAAAGGTAAAAGATCATAGAGTCATAGAATCAACCAGGTTGGAAGAGACCTCCAAGAGCATCCAGGCCAACCTAGCATCCAGCCCTAGCCAGTCAACTAGACCATGGCACTAAGTGCCTCATCCAGGCTTTGCTTGAACATCTCCAGGGATGGTGCCTCCACCACCTCCCTGGGCAGCCCATTCCAATGCCAATCACTCTCTCTGTGAAGAACTTCCTCCTAACATCCAGCCTGTGCTTCCCCTGGCACAAGAGATTTTAAACAAAAGCTGCAGTAGAGAGAGCTTGTAGATTCAGACCAAATTTCAAGTACAGTTGTTTAATCAACATTTCAATCTCTTTGCAATACCCTAAAGATGATCTTGAAAACTAACTCACACCTGGGAGCCAGCATTCTGTGACTTAGCTGGGTTTGTGTCACTGCTTCAGTTCAGACAGGAAAGGGAAAAATACAGTCTGAAGTTTCAGGACCAGTGAAATGTAGGAGAGCCCCACTGAGGTATGACTTAGGCTGCACATCTTCCACCAAACTCCACAACTATTTCAGAACTCAGAAACAGATTTGGAAAACAAACATAGTCACATCAGATTCCCTCATTAACCAGTACCTGACTTGACTTCAAAATAGCAAAGAGGTACAATTAAATCATAGAGGAAAGGTGACTTTTTTCCCCCCTTAGAAGACTCATGCTTAGTGGCCTTATTGTAGCCCAAAGAAGGCAGTCCTACCTTAGCTTTCTAACACTTTACCAAGCTTGCTCTCAGTACTTTATATGTACTATTGACTCCTGTCTTGCAACTGCTGACCCTATGTTATACTTCCTTTCCTTGCAGACACATGTTCATTTTAACTGGTATTTCTCATATCTGTGGGGAAGTGCTTTGCTTGGAAAGTAAATTAAGGATGATGGCACTTAGAAAGGAAAAATAATGACACTGAATTGTTTGCATTCCACTGAGGAATGTGCAAAATTGGCAGCTGAAAGCAATGTTCATTCTTGAAAATAAGCTGACCACATTGGGAATAGATATCAGGCATTTCCTGTTTGGCTTCCTTGTTAGATGCAGCCTTTGTCATGCCTTAAATTGGGAGAACAGATCTCAAAGAAGCATGAGAATGGAAGATAAAAGAAGTGGTTTTGAAGAGATATTCTTCCCAGCAAAGCCATCATTGTTCTCCTCTATTAAATAGAAGCACTTTCATACTTCACGTGGCCTCTTAGCCTAGCAGGGTTTTTTTGGGTATTTACACTGAAACCAACAAGACTGAGGACTGCTTGTGGTTATAAATGGTGCTGGCATTTCATCCCCCCCCTTTGGCTGCAGGACTCATTTCACAGATCACCCCTTGAATTACTTTCTCCCTGGTACAAACCTCAGTAAAACCAGGAGTCTTGTGACTTTTCTTTTCCACTGCAATTTTGGATGCGTGGAATGACAGCAGTTTAACTCGTGTTTAAAAGAAAGAAATGATGGTGCAGGTTAGCAAAGGGCAGAAAAGTGAAGCTTCCTCAGCTTTCCTGCACAAAATCCTTGGAGTAGCCTGGAGACAGCTTGGAGGCACCCTGTGGCCAAGAGAGCCAGTGGCATCCTGGCCTGCATCAGGAATGGTGTGGTCAGCAGGAGCAGGGAGGTCATTCTGCCCCTGTACTCTGCACTGCTTAGACCACACCTTGAGTACTGTGTTCAGTTCTGGGCCCCCCAGTTTAGGAGGGACACTGAGATGCTTGAGCATGTTCAGAGAAGGGTGATGAGGCCGGGGAGAGGCCTTGAGCACAGCCCTATGAGGAGAGGCTGAGGGAACTGGGATTGGTTAGCCTGGAGAAGAGGAGGCTCAGGGGAGACCTTATTGCTGTCTACAACTACCTGAGGGGAGGTTGTGGCCAGGAGGAGGTTGCTCTCTTCTCTCAGGTGGCCAGCACCAGAACAAGAGGACACAGCCTCAAGCTGTGCCAGGGGAAATTTAGGCTGGAGGTGAGGAGAAAGTTCTTCCCTGAGAGAGTCATTGGACACTGGAATGGGCTGCCCGGGGAGGTGGTGGAGTCGCCGTCCCTGGAGCTGTTCAAGGCAGGATTGGACGTGGCACTTGGTGCCATGGTCTGGCCTTGAGCTCTGTGGTAAAGGGTTGGACTTGATGATCTGTGAGGTCTCTTCCAACCTTGGTGATACTGTGATAAATAACTGCTGAGCATCCAATCCTCGAGTGCTGCAACCACTCTGTAAACTGCCCCCAAATGGATGTGGCTGGGCTCAGCTTGTTCTTGCTTCATGCTCAAAGACAAGCAGTGGGGACAGCCAAGGCCCAGGATTTCCTTCCCTCCCAGCTCTCCTACCTCATTGCCCCACTGACTTTAACACAAGGACCTCAAACTGTTTTTTCAAATGTTAATTCTTAATTCCTTGCTGGGAAAAAAAAGTTCCCTATTGAGATACCGAAACTTCTCAGTGATTTACCAGCAAATCAGTGACAGAGGGGAAATTAAGATACAGGTCATGGTTCCCAGTACTGTTTTAGTTAAAAGACTGTCCAATCATTTTAAATCACTACAGATTATTGCTGACACTTTGGATAGCAGGGAAAGATGAAGTAATATGTTTTAAATCTGTCTGTGCAATAGAGGGAGATTAAATAACTGCGCCACAAACAGTTTTTTGATTGCTGAAGGACTGAGTGAAGTGTTTTTTGATCAGATGAAACTACATAAAATCTAGAGTATGACACCACATTACATATCTAATCCATTAGAGTGCATCTAATATACGAAGCCCTGATCTAATCATTCCATGAAAAAGCACTATCTATTGTCTTCAATTCCATTCCGTCTGCTTCTATTGCACTGTGAGCTGGAGACAGATGTATTTTAGAAAGCAACATTGCTAAGTTTGTGTTCAAAGTATAAACTTTTATATGCAATTTTAACATTTATTTCATCTCCATATAAAAAAAGTAAAAAGGAAAAAAATAAATTGTGGGGGCTGGCAGCATTCTCTAAGGGCAATATTGATTGTTAGAGCTGCTAAAGCCTTAACTCCCTGAAGAATTGAGACTAATGTCCTACACAGCATTCAATACTCTTCTTCTAGCCCTGGCCCTTGATGGGTGGAAAGTGCTTACCAACAGTATTCTGAAAGCAAGATCTTACTGTTTTGTAGATTTTCCTTTTAATTTATTACTAAGTGCTTTTAACTGAAGATTGCAAACATTAATTGCCACTAACAGAATATATCCTGGCTTCTGGCATGTAATTTTAATAGCTTGTAAGAATGTATGAATGAGTAATATTGTACAATAAATAATACATGAGTTTACATTGTTGTGAAGCACTTAAAATAGCTTAGCTTCTTTCACGCCATCTGCTTCATTCACATAGTCATTGTCTGAAAAGCTTATTGTTATTAGAGGCTCTTTTAAAAGAGAAAATTAAGCTGAACTGATAACAGAGAATTCCTACAACCAGGCCTTGGCTTATTCCTGAGAAAATGCTGTAGGCTAAATTAACTTCAGCTCTTTCAGTGATAAATTCTGCTTTCAGGTGGTGTAATTCAAGAAAATTCAATTGAAATGAATTGAGGGGTATAAATCTGGAAATATTCCAGTTGAATTAATGGAGTTATTAAGCATTTATAATCTTGTGAGAGGAAAAATGTCACTTTTAGTCAGCACAACCCCCCTAATATGTTGGCAAATGCTTAAAACAGTTGTGTATTTCTGCTGTAAACCTCTGCTTGCAGTATATAATTCCTATTCTTTAGTTATCACAAAAGGAAATATTACAGTTTGCTGAATAGAAACTCAGGACAATTTGGAAAACATATAAAAACCAGACTTTTGAAGTGAGGTGAAATTAACTTCAGGCTTTATTTGCATGTCTGCTATCCACATTGTCTCAGATATACAAAAATGCCTCTAGGTCTACAAATACCCAGCACAATATATTAACAGCAATCATAGCACAACATATTAACTGCAATCATTTATAAACAGAACTCACTGCTAAAAAAACAAAGTGCATCTTCCTTTGGGCTCCTTTTGAGATTATTTTGGCTCACATTGTTTGTAGGTGTAGTACCTACAAACAATTACCTTGAATGCTTTGCTTCTAGTGCAAGAAGTTTTTTGGGGTTTTCACGTTTTGCTTTGTTGCAGGGGTTTTTTTTTGTTGGTTTCACATGGGATTAAATATACAACCAACATATGATTAGTATGTAGTGTTGCATAGACAGCCCAGTGCATTTAAGCATTAAATTGATCAGTTTCTGAAATGCCCTTAAAATCAAAGCATTTTGGTTTTTCAAATGTGACTTTTATTCACAGACGTAATTTGACGATCAGTTTTCTAGCTTAAAATTGCTGTTACACAGTACAGTGTAAAGTATCAAACAGCTATTTGACAGGGAAAAATAAAACATAGGGAGAGACTCCATAATGGACATGCTATAGAAAAGAACACAGAAAGCTTTCCTAAGTGGTAGACAATAAGCAGAACTGAAAACTTTGTCTATTGAATATTGAACAAATAACAGGGAACTTACCTCGAGAAAATCAGTGAACGGCAGAAAACTTTGGTGGAACAATTTACAACAGCTGATGTGTTTGTCCCAGGAATGTGCTCTTCCTAATGAGTGGGGTTTTAGCTAATGAGAATCTGAGGGCATTTGAAGCTAAGGGCAGAATTTTACCTAAACACTCATCACATGAAGTAATTAAAATTTAGCCATATTACTTGTCAGTAATTTTTAAGGTCTTGCTGTAATGATTTTGTATCATCTACTTTTATGGCTTGATAAGGGAATGACCAGACTGGTATGTGAGAATAATTAAGCTGTGCTTTTGAAAGTGCCATGCTCTGAACTTAGTAGTGACAGTCATTAACAGCAGAGGGAGAAGCAGAGATACTTGCAAATCTGAGCCAACAAAACAGTTCAGGAAGAGGTATTTCAAAGAGAATTGGCTGGCCAAACAAAGAGCTGTGATGAATGGAGTTAAATCTATTGGTGGCCAGTCACAAGTGGTGTTTTCCAGGGCTCACTATTCTGGTCAGAATTTTTATCAGTGACCTGGACAGCAGGATTGAGGGCAGTCTCAGTAAGTCTGGGACAAGCTAGGCAGAAGTGTTGATCTGCTTGATAGTGCAGAAAGGCTCTGCAGAGGAACCTGGACAGGCTGGATGGATAAGCTGAGGCAAGCTGCATGAGGTTCAGCAGGGCCAAGAGCTGGGTCCTGCACTTGGGTTGCAACAACCCCATGCAGTGCTACAGGCTTGGGGCAGAGTGGTTGAAAGGTTGCCTGGCAGAAAAGGACCTGGGGGTTGACAGCTGGCTGAACATGAGCCAGCAGGTGGCTGAGAAGGCCAACAGAATCATATCTTGTACCAGAAATAGTGTGGCCAGAGAAATAGGGAAGTAATTGTGCCTCTGTACTTATCACTGTTGAGACCACACTTAAAACAAACGTTGTGTTCTGTTTTGGGTCACTCACCATAGGAAAGAAAGGTGCTGGAGTATGTCAACACAAAAGCTGCAAAGCTTGTAAAGAGTCTTATGAGGAGCAGCTGAAGAAACAGGAATTGTTTAGCCTGGACAACAGAAGGCTCAGGGGAGGCATTATTGCTTTTTACAGCTATTTGAAAGGAGACTGTAGGGAGGTGGGTGCTGGTCTCCTCTCCCAAGTAACAAGTGATAGGGTGAGAGCAAAAGGGCCTCAAGTTGTGCCTGAGGTGGTTTAGATTGGATGTTAGGAAACACTTATTCACCTGTTGGGTTGTAAAGCATTACAACAGTCTGCCCAGGGAACTGATTGAGTCATTATCTCTGAAGGTATTTAAAAGATGCATAGAAGTGGTGTTTAGGGATGTGGTTTGGTGGTGGACTTGGCAGTGTTAGCTTAATTGTTGCACTCAATAATCTTATGGGTCTTTTCCAAATTAAGTGGTGTTGTGATTCAAGGACAAACCTCCCTAAAAATATATCTCAGAGTGTTCAGTCTTTGCTGTTCCCTGAGCATGACACCTGCAAGTGGACCCCAGGGATGGCTGATTCCTGACCCTGGTGGCTGAGAGCCACGGTATAGCATGAGTGACAAAAGCAGGGCATGAGGCACTGGCAATATCACAGCACCCTTGTGTGCTCCTCAGAGGCTTTTAAAATGATTCAGTACGACAACTTCAACAGCTGCATCTTAACAACCAGTCAAAACCTCATCAGATATATAGGGATGGATAGGAGTCCCTACACACAGAGATAGTCAAGGGCATTTGTGTATCATAATGGTGCAGATAAGGATGTCCTAAATGCTCACATCTCCATGTGGCATTGCAAAGTGTAAAAGAAAGAAACCCTGAGTTTCCCCATTTTATCAAGCATGACTCTTGCCATATAAGTATTAAATTTTAAATAAATACAGGAAACAAGTACAGAGAATTCTTGGAACAGCTACAGACATTTTTGTTCTTGTTGTTACCACATTTGTCTCCAAATCTGCACAGTTATTTGAGTTAAATAGGAAACAAGTAGCTCTCTAAGCCTGGGAAATAATAAAGGCAAGTTTCCTACTGGCATGTGCCTCATCCTTGACAGAGCTCCAAACTAAAGTTTCCCAAGGTTGAGGCATGCACAGCAGATATCCTGTGCTGTGTCTCCAGCTTGCAGCCTGTCTTATTTTCTTGCCTTTTACTGAGCAAGTTTTTTTCCAAAAGTAAAGAGGAGACAAAGACAACTCCAGACCTTGTTTCTTCAAGGTGTCATAAGTCATTCAGGCAGTGCACAGCTGATGGAGCAAGAGAAACTATTTCAACTGCTGGGGTGTGCTAGTTTGAAGCTAGCTAGAATGTTTTGGTGAGAAGAATTAGATTACAAGCTGTGAAAGAGTGGTGATGTCTACTTCACTCATAGGCTTGCTGAGAGGTATAAGAACAAGAATCCAAACATAGATAAGGTAGTCACTCTGTCTGGGCTGTGGGCTGCACTTTTCTCTCTCTAACCTAACCTGATTAATCCACCTGCTTCCTAACCCCCCCTGGGCGACCCTCCATTCTTCCTTGGGCACAAGGCAACATCTGGGGCAAGGCAGACAGGGGTGGGAGAAGGTGGAAGGGCACTTGGGAGCCCCTCCTGGGGACTCAGGTTTCTGGGAGGGCTGTTGTGTTTCTGTATTACCTTTTACCTTGTCTATTTCTGTCTATAACTGTATATGCTGTAAATATCTGCTTGTATATTGTGCTAGCTGTAAAAATAAGCTTCATTCACTTTCCAGAGCTGGCTGAGTCTAGCCTGGGTGATTTCTAAAGTGTGTGTGTGGGGGTAACACCCAGACCATCACATGGGGAAAAACAGTAAGAGAAAAAAAAACACGTGTTCAAGATAATGAAACAGCCATAAAACAACACAGAATGGAAGAAACAGGTTTGAGAACAAGAAGTTTCATTTTTGTAGTACTACAGCACTATAGTTCTACAATGTTAATACTAAATAAAAGTCGTGTGATACATTAACCCGCAGCAGGGTTCGGGTTTTCACCTTTCTTTCTATCTACACTTGTGTGGGTACTAAGAACTCAGGGTGTTGCACAGATGTTGCTATTTTCACCTGATCTTGCAGTTCCATTTGATAATTGAGAAAGAGAGATCATGAGGGAGGTACAACAATTGCCATGAATCAGAAACTGCCAGTTCCTGACATCTGACAAAGAGATACCTGCATGTGTATAAATATAATTCTGAGAGGAGGAGAATGACACCAGAATTTGCAGTTTAGCTCCTACCATCTGCTCCCTCTGCTGTACAAAGCTTCTGCTAAATCCAAAACCCCAGAGCAGCCTTGCTGTGTGTTTTCATGAACTCAAGTGGTGAGCATCTACATTATGAGCCTTCACAAGTTGTGCTCCTCCTTCTCAGCAGCTGAACCTCATCCTTACCCACCCACAGACTGTCCTTGTAGGACAGGAGTGATGGTCTGCAGGAAAAGAGAGAGACTGTTAGGGGAATAATTCACAGAGAGACTTATGCTCTAGTTTTACATCAGTGACAAATGAAACTTGGATTCTAAATGAATTTGAGGAAGAAAGCTGCACTTTATGTGCAGCAGAGGTATTTGTTTAGAGCTGGAGAGGAAGCTTAGCTGTTCCCAGCTATCTAAAAATAATGATGTTATTATTTCAAAGTTTAATTCCTGATAAATGTATCAGAGAGATACATATAAAGAGAAATGTTTCAGGAAATCACAACAGGAATATGGGTTGCCACATGAAAAAAATGTAGCCTGTTTTCAAATACAGAACTGCTTGGGTTTTTCTGTTGATTTTTGGGGTGTTATTTTTTTCCCCCCAGCTAACTTGAAAAATGTTTATGATGTATTTTTCCTAATGAATTGCCCATTCTTAATACTAGTGTTTAAACACTGTAAGAAAAATATGAAGTCCTGATATGTATTAAACTCCAGGGTTCACACCACGTCGCAAACACATTCCAAATGATAAATGCTTCCAAGAACACTCACATCTTATCAAACAACTGCACTAATGGAGCAGCTCTCTGGAAAACACACATTTAATAGTAAAATTACTTTCTAGGTTTTTAGAAAAAAATAAATTCAACACTGTCCAAAGATCAACTCCTTATGCTTAACAGCTGGAGAAACAAAGGCTAAGACCATGTGAGGGAATAATCTGATATTAGACTGAGTTTTAACACTGAGTTTAAAATAGATGTTGTCAAGTTGATTGGACTGGTGAGCTATGGCTTAATTTCAAGCCTATGCATGTACCTGGATCTGAAATCCACTCCCAAGGGTCTATTTTAATTAAAATTAATGTCAAGTATTGTGTCCACTTCTGAGCTTCCCAATTCAAGAGAATCTCTACTGAAGAAAGTCTCATGAAGGGTCATGAGAAAGACTACGGGACTGGAGCATCCCTCTTGTAAGGAGAGGGTGAGAGACTTGGTGCTCTTTAGCCTGCAAAAAAAAAGACTCAGAGAGGGTCTTATAAATGCACAGCAGTATCTAAAGGGTGGAGGTCATAAGGATAGGGCTGGGCTCTTTTCAGTGGACAAGGCAATAGGTACAAACTAGAACATAGGAAGTTTCACTTGAACTTAGGCAGAAACATCTTTACGAGTGACAGAGCACTGGAACAGGCTGCCCAGAGATGTGGAGTTTCCTTCCCTGGAGACTTTCAAAACCTGCCTGGCCACATTAGGGCTGGGGGATAGGTTGGACTGGACGATCTTGGAGGTCTCTTCCAACCTGGTTTCTGATTCTATGATTCTTACAGCAATGCCTCTGCATTTCTGTGAGTATTTAATTCTGTGGGTAAATCTCCCATGCACTGTAGTAATATTCTTTGGATGTATCCAGTGCTTTGATCAATTCAAGTGTTTGAGATATTCTTGCAAGGAGTTCCTGAGAACACACTCAGCATAGCAGACACTCAGATCCCCCAGATCTTACTCCATCTATGGTGAAGTTTACAACACAAAGATAAAATCCGAAGATAGAGATGTCCTTAAAGCCTGCAAATGTTGATAAGCTTATTACACTCAAAATGCAGTTTTGGAGGGTTAAAGGCTTTAACAACTCTCATGACATTAGGTCTGTGACTCCCCAACTCTTGGTACAGCTATCAAACTGAAAAATCAGGTTAGCTCACTGAACCCCTTTCCCTAAAGAGTCACCAATTCTGAGATGCTGAGATATTTTGCTCAAAGGCCTTTTCCTATTTATTTGTTTTCAATCTGTGATATTGCCATTCTTTGTCACTCCCTTATAGAAAAAAAATGTTGTGCCATTTTTTGTTGGTTTTCCCGGAACATAGATGAATTTTCATTGTCAGGCCAAAGGGAACTAACAATCTCATCACAAAGAAAGAATAAATAACAGACTTCTTTCCTGGTTGAACAGAGGAACGGAGTTATATTTAAACCATAAGGAGGAAGACATTGAATATATTGTTCAGCTTCATGCAGAGAGGTGGCTGACTCACAGGCCTGTACAGCTGACAGTACTTTCAAGCAACAGCAGGAGATAAATTAATAAGGAGCAAAAAATGTCAATTTATGTTGACTAAAAGTGGAAGCTAAAGAACAGCCATGACTTCCCCCATAGTTCTGCAAAGCAAGTTTCTTCTGTTTCTATTGTGTAGCCAGAAAGCAAGAGCTGAGGCCTGTGGCAAAGCAACATCTCCACATTTTTCACACATTTTCCATACACAGTATGAAAACATGCAAGATCACAGAATAGCCATGAGATCAAGTTCCTCCATATTGAAAAAGAAGTTTATTTCACTTCCACAATAATTAGTTTTGGATGCTAATGAAAATTAATTAAGAATTTGAGAAAAAAAATGTTGCTTATCTATATCATAGAATCATAGAATAAGAATTAAGCAGGTTGGAAGAGACCTCCAAGATCATCCAGGCCAACCTAGCACCCAGCCCTAGCCAGTCAACTAGACCATGGCACTAAGTGCCTCATCCAGGCTTTTCTTGAACACCTCCAGGGATGGTGACTCCACCACCTCCCTGGGCAGCCCATTCCAATGTATATATACATGTATACATATGGAAACTACAGCCAGAAATCCATTGATGACAACATGCATTTCACAATTTAGACTTGTTTTTTAAAGCCTGTGTTGCAAGCAGCATTTGGATAAGTGGGGAGGATAACAGATATCAATAAAACTCAGAGATTTGTTTTTTCTGAAATTGTTTAGCTCTTCTATTTGTTGACCACTCAGGCTCATGCAATGTCAAAAAGTCAGCTTTGTCAGCTAGCAGGAATGTGATAAATATATCTATTTGCAGAAGTGTTTGCTTTAGTCTCATCCCCTGGCCTTTTAGAAGCTCTTTGTTTGAGAGAAGTGAAAGAGGAAAGACTTTCAGAGTGCTGAAGATGAAAATAGGGATGAAGGAACCATGAGCCAGCACCCAGAATCCATCGGTGAAATACATACCTTCATTACACCAAGAGCAAACAGGGATGCTTGCAGCACCCTAGAGCAACTTGCATCTGCAGGAGAAGCAGTGTTCAGCAGCCTGCCACCAAAAAGAATCAGCAATTAGGTGTTGAGAGATGCCTCTGACACAAGCCTTATAATAACCATCCTTCTAATTAATGCATGGGGGAAGTGCAGGCTGGATGTTAGGAAGAAGTTCTCCACAGAGAGAGTGATTTCCCATTGGAATGGGCTGCCCAGGGAGGTGGTGGAGGCACTGTCCCTGGAGCTGTTCAAGAAAAGCCTGGATGAGGCACTTAGTGCCATGGTCTAGTTGACTGGCTAGGGCTGGGTGCCAGGTTGGACTGGATGAGCTTGGAGGTTTCTTCCAACCTGGTAGGTTCTATGATTCTATGACATTTCTTTCCAGCTTCTTTTCCTGCTTTGCTTTCTTTTTGAATGAGAACCCATCTTAGTCAGGCAGATTGTCTGCTACACCTAACTTAGCACAGCAAGCAAAAAAAAGCAGTCCCAAGCAGTCAGATCTAGTTGTAAAAACTGAAGTTTTCCACGAGCTGTAGGGAGGAAAGTAAGAGTAAAAAAAAAATAAATAAAAAAAGGCAAATGTTTTTCCTGGCCCAAAGAACAGAGTTTGGATCATGCACTCCAAAATCTACCCAGATACAGAAGCTGTATTTTCCTGCCTTTGCTGTTCCTTCCTCGTTCCCCTTCCTACTAGAGGGCTTTGTTTCGCTTTACAGGGAAATATGATTCAATTTTAACCATGAAACACAAAAGCCACTGTCTGAAATAAGAGTGTGGGGTTTTTTTATCCACAGAAGAAGCATTAATTATGACTTCAAAGACTACTAATTTTTTTTGCCTCTAAAATATGGCATAATATAAAAAAGATTACATTATAAAGTGGAACTATTTAGGAGTATGGTGCACTGAGGTTTCAACTAAGATCTAACTCAAATTATATCCACTTCTTTGAAAATCTTACCTTAACTTTGAAGCTTTTTCTGCTTTCTTGCTCCTTTTTCTGTATTACCAAAGAAGTAGTGTAGTAATTTTCCATGATAGTTTGTGTCCCATCTTTAAACTAATTTTCATTTTTCAAGCACAGGACACATTTGCATACAGGGAACTACTATAAGGAACCAGATTACTTAGGATGGGACACTTCCTTATGATTGAAACTTGCCTAAGCAAAACATGTATGAAGCAGTCATACTAACTTGAGTCATTCAAAATCCTATACTTACATAGTTTGAAGTGAATGATCTCTTTTGATACTCACTGGGATAGAAACATCCTTCAAGTGACATTCCCTCCGGAATTAAGAGTACAGTATCACCTGGGCCAGGCTGAAGCTGGGTGTGAGTGGAGAATTACTTTGAGACAATGACTTGCTTCATAGGTCAGAGATGAATTCATGCTTTGTCATCCAGCTACTTGTATCAGCATTTCTACATTTCAGAAGAATTCGTTGGGCAATAAAAAGCACTTGAAATCTTTCAGTCATTCACCCTGCTTTTCCTAACCATGTGAATAGAATAAAACTTACAAGACTGCCTGAGAGATGTAGGAGCCTATATATTTTGACTTTCAGGAGGAATCAGGCACACAATTAATTTGAATAAAAGGTTGATTTTTCCACTTTAAATGCAGATTAAGATTTCCATGATAAAACACAAAATTATGCCTCCATCCTCAGTGAATTAAAATACATTCTCATCATGTGTGGGACTGGCAGTGATGCACATAGTCAAGTTTGCCCAATGTTTTTGCATCACTAGACGCTATTTTCTCAGAAACACAGAATTAACCAGGCTGGAAAAGGTTTTTGAGATCATCGAGACCAACCTATCACCTAACTACACCATGGCACTATGTGCCTCATCTGGCCTCCTTTTAAACACCTCCGAGGTGGCAACTCCACCACCTCCCCAGGCAACCCATTCCAATGGGCAATCACTCTTTCCATGAAGAACTTCTTCCTAACATCCAGCCTAAACCTGCCATGGTACAGCTTGAGACTGTGTCCTCTTATTCTGTCACTGTGTGCCTGGGAAAAGAGACCAACCTCCACCTGGCTACAACCTCCTTTCAGGTAGTTGCAGGAAGCAATAAGGTCTCCCCTGAGCCTTCTCTTCTCCAGGCTAAACAACCCCAGCTGCCTCAGCCTCTCCTCATAGGGTTTGTGTTCCAGGCCCCTCACCAGCTTTGTTGCCCTTCTCTGGACACATTCCAGCACCTCAACATCTCTCTTGAATTGAGAGGCCCAGAACTGGACACAGGTTATTTCTATCATGTAGCCTAGCAAATACAACTCTGAATTAATGCAAGATACAGCTTACTCATGTGGAGATGGCCAGCACAAGGACTATATGCATTTAAATTGCATTTAAACATTATTTTAAACATACTAGTGAGGCTTCTGGACTCTATCACACTTTTTATGGGGATTAATTTCATGTTACTAGGCTTTTGAAAGGCAAATTGTTAAGGAAGTGGCACCACCTTGTGGATGATAACGAAAGTGGGTCCTGTTTGTTTAATTTAGTTGGTTTTCACTTTTCCCTCATTTCCAAGCTAGGAGCAGGTGTTGATCTGTTGGAGTTTAGGAGAGCCCTGCAGAAGGACCTTGCCAGGCTGGATGGGTGGGCAGAGGCCAATAGGATGAGATTTTAACAAGGCTAAGTGCAGGGTTCTACACTTTGGCCACAACAACCCCAAGCAGCACTACAGGCTGGGGACAGAGTGGATGGAGAGCAGCCAGGAAGAAAGAGACCTGGAAGTACGGGTAGATAGCAGGTTGAACATGAGCCAGCAGTGTGACCAGTGTTCCTGGATCAGGAACAGTGCAGCCAGTAGGACAAGGGACGTGTGGCAAATAGGACAAGGGAGGTTATTGTGCCCCTGTACTCAGCACTGGTCAGGCCACACCTTGAGTGCTGTGTGCAGTTCTGGACCACTCAGTTCAAGAGAGACATTGACATACTGGACCATGTCCAGACATGGGTGATGAAGCTAGTGAGGGGTCTGAAACACAAGCCCTATGAGAAGAGGCTGAGGGAGCGAGGGAGCTGGGGTTGTTCAGCCTGGAGGAGGCTCAGGCCAGACCTCACTGCTGACTACAACTACCTGTAGTATCCATGTGGGGGTTGGTCTCTTCTCCCCCGCAACCAGCAAGAGAACAAGGAGACACAGTCTCAAGTTGTGCCAGGGGAAGAATAGGCTGGATGTTAGGAGGAAGTTGTTGGCAGAGAGAGTGATTGGGTTTGGAATGGGCTGCCCAGGGAGGTGGTGGAGGTGCTCAAGAAAAGCCTGGATGAGGCACTTAGTGCCACGGTCTAGTTGACTGGCTAGGGCTGGGTGCTAGGTTGGACTGGATGATCTTGGAGGTCTCTTCCAACCTGGTTGATTCTATGATTCCTTCCCCTTCCCTTCCTCTGCCCCCACAAACACCCCACCCTGGTCCTCTCTTTTTGGCTGACATAATTCTACAGAGTAGCCTTTTGAGTCTAAAAAATGAGCAGCTTAGAAGACTTCAGAGATGAGCTTTGCTCTGTTACACAAAACATACACAGTATTTTGATAATTGACCACGCTGCACAGTTGACTGAGACATTGGCTAATGCTGCACAGATGACTGAGACATTGGCTAATGCTGCACAGATGACTGAGACATTGGCTAATGTCCGTGACTGATTTTGTGAAAATTCCTTTGAAGCCATCAGGAAAAAAAACAAACAAACAAACAAAAAACCATCCCAAAACAAAAACCCCAAACCCACCCCCAAAAACTGAAACAAAAAACCCC
Organism: Pogoniulus pusillus; assembly: GCF_015220805.1. Taxonomy (NCBI): domain Eukaryota; kingdom Metazoa; phylum Chordata; class Aves; order Piciformes; family Lybiidae; genus Pogoniulus; species Pogoniulus pusillus. Next base: position 3,756,363 of record NC_087267.1, read on the forward strand.
CACAAATCACCACCAAAACAAAAGAGGGAGAGGCAAGATAAAATACAACTGTCAAGAAAATAATGGCTATATTTGCGGTGGCAATGTCTTACTTGCAGAAGTGAGTAAAGACTGTTGAAACTCACTTATAGAGGACTTCAGTGCCTCCAGTCTGAGAACTATCAAGATACTGATTCATTTTTCTCACTTTTGCTGGGTTTTCTGTTTTAATACCTTGGTTCTTCTAAGGAGCTACACATCAACTTGTCAGCTACTGTGGAGACAGAAAAGAGAAGGTTAAATATATTGTTGATGATAGAGTATAACCAGGTTGTTTAATATGCAGACAGATGTAGATCTAAGAGTAAAAAGTATATTGCTTGAGCTGATTTATATAAAAGCATGCCCATCTCAGTGGGACTCACTTCTCTTTAGATATCACCAACACAAATGTCTACACCTGAATTGGTCCATCAAAGCTCCCTTTGAAACCATTAGGGAGTAACAGCTACCAGCTAAAAGTGCAATTAATCAGATCATATACCAGCTATAGCAGATCTCTGAACTAGATCATATGACCCACACTGTTAAAGTACAGCAAACCAACCCAATTATTCAATTACTAGAAAACTGCAATGTTACAGAAATATAGTATAGGCACTGCCTAGAAGTCAAATGTTCACTGTTTAAGGAAAGAGAACAATCTCCAGTATGACACAAAACCCTTGGTAAAGTTAGGACTTTGCCTAAGATCCCCAACTCGACATTTGTAGCAAGCATCTTTGCAGACCAAAATCATTATGGAAATACTGTCTTAGGCAAAGCAAGAATCTGGGTGACCCTTTGGCCAGTTTTTACATTGAATCTCTTTCATGTCAGAAGCAGTCTGCCCATTTACATGCTAGCCATTCCACCCAGCTTTTCATCTGTTGCTGTATTTCTTGGGTTGAAAATGACAGTGAAATTAGCTGCTCCTGTAGGAACAGGCCTGGTGGTGAGCATGATGCAGCTGAACCTTTTCTGCAAATCCACTCTGTACCCTTTGTAGCCCATTACACAGACTAAAAATTGGCATAAAACTTCAAAGAAATATCCTTTAAACTTCATCTCATTAGTTGAACAAAATCTGGAGGTGGAAAGAACCCAGAGCTGTTTTTATAACTGCAAAAATCTTGGTCACCATCACTGGCCATACTGATTGCTGTGTTAATTGTTGTGTTCTCTGCACTTGTGGCACCATGGCAAGATCCAAAAATTCCCTTGGAGTAAATTTCAGTGAACTGAATTGGAATGGATGATGAGTTAGGTTTACCAGATGGAATAAAAGTCTGCAGTCACTTGTACCTTAAGGATGCTTGCTTGTTAAAAGCTTTCTAAGGAAAAGTTCTACTGTCTTGAAATTCTTGCCTGCCCTCAGGTCCTGGGCTATAAATTCTTGCCTAGGCAGTACAGCCATGTTAAAAGTTGTTACAGCCTCAGTTGGTGCAAAGTTCCAGTATAACAGTGTGATGGTTTGGGTGTTCCTCACCCTTCCACACTTTTAGAAGTACCCAACTAGACTCAGCTGGTTCTGGGAATATAAATGAAGCTTTTTATTTACAGCTAGCACAATATACAAGCAGGTATTTACATTATATACAATTATATACAGAAATATACAAGGTAAAAGTAATACAGAAACACAACTCCCCTCCCAGAAACCTGAGACCCCAGGAGGGGCTCTCAACCACCCCTGTACCTTCCCCCTGCCCCTCTCAACCTTACCCCAGTCCTAAGGAAGAACAGAGATTCAGCCAAGAGGTTAAGAAGCAAAGGTGAGTGGCAGGTGAGGTTAGGGAGATGCAGCTCAGCCAGAGTCCAGCCAAAGAGTGCAACAAAATGGTGAGAGTGTTATCTAATGTTTACCCTTCTTGTTCCCATACATCTCAGCGAGACTGTGAGGGGAGTAGACATCACCATTGTTTTTTTCCTTTCACAGCCTATGATCTACTTTTTCTCACCAAAACATTCTGCCCTGCTTCAAACAAGCAGAAACAGGCATTTGCAAGGCCAAAGACAAACAGTGCTCTTAAAATTGTTGAAGGCAAATCTGGTGAGATTTTTCCTTTACTCAAGAGGCCAGAATGCATTCCTACTGGAAATCCAGTGCAGACCATTCCCTTGGAATGAGCAGCCCAGGGAGGTGGTGGAGGCACCATCCCTGGAGGTCTTCAAGAAAAGCCTGGATGAAGCACTTGGTGCCCTGGTCTAGTTGATTAGCTAGGGCTGGGTGCTAGGTTGGCCTGGATGATCTTGGAGGTCTCTTCCAACCCGGTTGATTCTATGATTCTGTGACAAGAAGAAGCAATGGTGATATACACACTAATACATATATGCATATATACACACATACACACAAACATTGTCATCTCTGTGGTACATGGCAATTATAATGAAAGCAACAATAAATGAGCAGGCACCATTCTGGAATGTGGGCTATCACGAGACATGAAGTAGATGCTTTACAGACTTCCTAAGTGCCTGTTTCTCTTTGGGGAGAGATGTAACCCACTGGTGTAAAAGTACTGCTACTCTTTGGAATGTATATTACAGCTGATTAACTCCGTGGACTGCACTGCTTAATGGACAATTTTGTTTTCACTTGCTTCAAAAGTGTTGTCTCAGAAACACATGTTGAAAAAAAGACTCACTTGTGTAGATTGTTTACTGGGTTTTTTTGTTTGCTTATTAGAACTTTTGGCCTGACTTTAGCTATTCAGTTTCATCAAGGAAAAACAAATGCACCAAAGCACAAACTGTGCTTTAATTAGTAAATGTGCTTTTAAGACAGAACAGAACAATAAGAAACACAGTAAGAAACAAGTTGCTCTAATAAAAAAGAACATGTAGAAAGTGAGATAGCGAACTAAGTTCCTGGTACAATACAGACAGCATTGACAACAGTACTTGAACAGTGGCAGATCCTCATTCCATCTCTTATTTTGGCACTCCTCTCTTCTGGCGAGCAGTGTTGAGCTCTATGGAGTTTGCATCCACACACAGATTGGAATCACCTTGAGATGCCCTTCCCCAGGAAACTAGTACTAGTGCCGTATCTTAAGCAATCTAGACATTGTGATAGGAAAAGGGTAAAAACCAAGGAAGTATTTGTGCAACACTGTGCATGACCACCAGCAGGGATTACAGTGGGAACGGTGAGTTTTACACTCGTATAACTGCATCAACTTTGAGAACTACACTGAGAATTGCCCACCACCAAGGACGGTCTGCCAAAGACTCCACCACAAGATCAGCCCAGCAACTAGGGCCAGCTTCACAAAAGTGTGATCATGTGCTGGCACTTCTGAGTGCTGAAATTCAGTCAGAACAAAAATCTCACATGCTCCTGCCCGCTAGCATTGAATTCCCTGCTGTTCTAAAAAGCTGTCCAACATCTTCACATCTCATTTCTTTCAGCATTCTGTGTTTTCATCAGTACAACATTAGCTGTAACTCTTCTAATTTTCTCTTTGGAGTATATGCTCAGCCTCCTGAGTGGGTTGACTGGCCTTTACATATGTAAAACTATTCTTATTAATATTGAAAAAACCAAACCTCTCCTATGTATATCTTATTTTGCTGTGACAAGAGTGGTGTTTGCACTTCTCAATAATTTTTAGCATGTTTACATTTTTCAGTTACAGGTTAGCCAGATGATATAAGGGTAAGACCTGTGGCCGAATTGTGCAGTTGCAAGAGAGTAAACTCAAAATGAAACCAAAAACATTTTTACAGGAAACAGAAGAAATGCTGATGAATCTACAAAGTAGACTCAGAGGAAACTGGTTTTCTCCATTTTGTATGCTTTAAACATATACCAGGAAGTGACAGTTATTTGCATTTATATACTTGTTTCAAACAATGGTTGCAAGAGCAATATCCAGTTCTAATGTGTCACTGAAAGAAAACCCAACAATTTATTTATGTGGTTGTTGCTTTATTTCAGTGGGCAAACATCATTTAGATAATTGCCCCTGGCTGGTGGTCCTGTGCCACTATATAGTTCATCCTCCTGACAGGATGGTGGGGATATTCTAGCCTGGCAGTTTCCAGCTTTACTGCTCTTGCATAGCTGCACAAATTCTCTACAAGCCATTCCTCAAGATACTGCAGCTGAGTGCCCCCGCACCCAGTGAAAGAATTCTGTCCTTCATTGTTTATAGAGTGTATTGTTTAATATGATTGCATTTACATTTCTATAAAGGTTGTCAATCCAGTACTTATGACTCAGAATGGAAACTTCCTCTCAAAAAGACTTGATTTAACCACTGACTTCTAGATACAGAGAGTGAGCAGTACACTATAAAGGCAGGTTATAAACTTTCACCTTTAAGCTAACCATCAAGCAGCTCTGGCTTCAGAAATCTTATTATTTTTTATTAAAGGCAGAAGAAATTGTCTAGCATTGGAAAGTGTTAAAGAGAATGAAAAAGCTATGTGACAAGATCTATTAGACATATTTTATCATGCGTTTTCTGTCCAAAGCAATTTCACCACTGCAGACTAAACAGAATTAAATGAAGGTTTGACAGATTTGTTTAGAAGTTACTGTTCACCAATAGACCCCAAATCATGTATTAGTTTTACATAACTTGAGACAGAAGGATTGTGAATTCCTTCCATAGCAGTGACTGCTTTTATTATTACTTTGTTGGTAAGATGGTAAGATACCTAAAATACAAATATGAACAGGAAATAAAATATTTTCTGAATTATTGAGTTCTGTCATTTGGTATAAAAGCAAATGCTAAAGAAACACTTTGATAGATGCATTCAGCTCCAGCTTAAAACCAGTTCAATTTTTTGCCCCCACTTACTCCTGCTGGAGTCACATTACAGATTCTTACAAACCTGTACATTTCTGTCTGAATGTATCCGTCATTGATTTCTAATCATCATTCCTGAACCAATGGTTCAGGACAAAAAAGGTATTTTTTCTCTGATATGTTTCTCATAAAGTCCCTCATCACCTGCCACAGTGGATTGGTTAGAAATTACGTGTATGGCCAGAAATTGTATCTATTGAACAGAAACTGTAGCTATTCAATGATCAGGAAGTACACAGTTACACCTTCCCTCAGGTCTTTTGCTATTTTGTTTTGCCATCATACCTTATCGCTTCTTTCCAGTTCTTCTGGATGCACTTTCTTTCCTCAGAATGTGTTCAAGACTAAGTTCTTCTAGAAAACAAGCAAAGAATCATGACAGGGTGCATTAGGGCCTTGCACAACAGCACTAACAACACTCTGACTTTAGAGGAAATTTCTCCCCTGAAGCTCTTGGGACTTCCATTCACGCTTCCAAGGCCACATTGCCAGGGCAGCACTCAATCATTCTCAGTCAACCCCCCTTGGCTGTTCTCAACTGAGACAGTTAGATACAGTGCTTTTTACTACTGATTTCATCTCATTCCTATGACTCACCCTCAAAGCTGCTGTACTCTAATATTCTGATCCTTCTCATATTAACAGACAATAAATAATACAGACAGCTCATACTGCAAAAATTAAGCATGCTGCAGGTTATGGATTGCTTCATATTTGAAACATACTACACATATTATAGAGACTTTGCCAAGCATGTGTATTCAAGAACAATATAAAAAATTGTGTGGGTTATGTCATCAAAAATATTTTCAGTGTAAATATGAATTGATTTTTGCCTTCTCTTTTTAAGGTTTAGAGTTCACGCACTTACTCCAATCTACTTGCTTTACAGTATTCCTTAGGTAACCAGTTGCTACTGAATTATTTCAATGTGAAGGAAGTCTCTGTATGACATAGGCTTGTGTAATACTCTTTCAGCCTTGACTTTTCACACAGACATAGCCAGAAAAAGGACAAGCATAAATACACAGCAACAACTGAGCACATCTAAACCTGCTTTGGAAACTAGATCTGGAATTCGGTCACATTCAGTTAGAGATTTTTGCATTACAGAGCACCATAAAACTTGTAAGACCATCTACACTCCCAAAAAGTTAAGTCATGGTTTTAATTGTGAGGAATCTAAAAACAAAGAAGTGATTTTATTTCTTACAATTTGGCAATCTATATGACATATACAAGCAGGAGAATGTAATAACTAAAAGCTGTCTCTTCTGCCACTATGAAAATTTCTCATGTTCCTTTGTTCTGAATTAATCACTGTAGCTAGTAGAAATCAAAAAATCATAATGGGAACAATTCTGTATTGCCTGAAATACCATACCTCAGCCTAATGCAATGTCTAAAAAGTATAAAAATTGTCCTGATCTTTATGCCACCTGAGCTGAACAAATCACCTTCTACCAGTTAAAAAATAGCTTAGCTTTTATGAAGCTTAGTGAAAAATTAAACCCCCCCTTAAGCAAACATTCTGCAGGGTATGCTTATGGAAAATTATTCTCACGGTAATCAGCTGTACATGCTGACAAACTTGTTCTTTTCTCCTTGCCTAGCTGTCTACCAACCTCCTCTGGCTCCCAGCCATGACCTCTGTGGAAGAGCTGCTATAGCAGCAGCAAGTATTTTCCCAGAAAGATGCATTAACTATGTTGTAGTTTTCCAGGTTTTGAAAAGCAACTCATCACACTGTAAGAGTATTTTAAATGAAAATGTTTTGCTTAATCTTTTAAACAGATCTTTAAAAAATCAAAGATAAGAAACCTAAGTAAAGCAGGTCATCATTGCATGTTTGCTGTTGCAGGAAACACAAGAACCAAGTCTAGAGCTCAGATAAAAATCACTTCTGGCCCTTTTTAAATCCACAAAAATATCCTATCAGCTGAAAAATGGTAGATGTGAAGCTGGGATGGAGATTTTTAATACATGATGATAAGTTTGGAGAACTACAGCATCTACAAACAAGTTACACATCTTCCTAAATTCATCATAAAAAAGCATAGAAATGAAAATGATTAAAGGAAGTTAAGTAAATTTCTCTACTTCAGGTTGTAGCACACAGAATCACTATTTTTTCAAGGATGGTTAGGTTTAGAAGACAGACTTCTATAGATGTTCTCCAAGTTTAAAGATGCCTCACTGAGCTGGTGGGTTTTTGTTTATGTTCATAAGGCACCTGTGCACTAAATCTGCATAGGGCTTTCGGCACTGCTGTGCTACATGTACTGGGGTACTTTACTCAAAAAAAAAAGGAAAGAAGAACCAATCAGCTAGGTTAAGCCAACTTCTCTTTCAGGTTGAGCTGATGATAGTAGATACCTGCATAAAGCACTGGTAACATTGGTGTATGCCATCTTAACATGCCATGGAAAGAGTACTTAATTGTAGCAACAGCATACTCAGGAAAATAACAATTAAATTATCTTGGTTGCCTGTGTTAAATTCTAGATATTCCTAAGGTCTTAACAAAATCTGATTATCTTTACTTACTAGGAAGCAAATAAACATGAAGATTTACTTTTAGACTTCCCTCTGAGGCGAAAGAGCTGGACAGACTGCATATTTTCTGGTTGATGCATTACATGCATAAGCAATGGACAACTGATTGCACACAGTTTTGAAAAAAAATAGTTTTCATCCACCTTCTCAAATCACTTTGCAGCATGTTCAACTTAACTTTCTTTATATTTATTAAAGCTCCTACAGCATACATTTGTTAAGCTTCTAGATTTGTTAAACATGTTCTCTTTTGCCTGTTAAAACTGTGTCAATAGCTCCAGTTGGCCCAGAGCCGATGTAAGTAAACTCCCTGAACACAAAAATCAGGCTGATCAAGATATGCATGTTCTCAATCCTGCTTTATGAGGTGGAGCCATAGACCTTCATGAACAGTGATGTATAAAGACTGCTCTTTTTTCTTATTTTTTTACTCTGAAATATTTGCATTAACTAGCAAAACCTCACAGAAGTATGATTAAAGAAGTACTAATGCACCACAGACAGATTGTTGCAAGAGAAGCCTCAGATCTGGACTCATCTGCCAGGTGAGGACTGACCTTTGACAGGATCTCAGGCTTTGGCCTCCTCAAGTACAGCAGCAGCAGAACAGGATGGACAGGACACCACCAGCCCTGACACACCATAGGGCTGCAGTAAACATCTGCAGTGCAAGTCCCATCCAGCACAACTCCAACAAGATCCAAGGTATGGTTCATGCCTATTCATTGAAGTTGTTACATACTGGACACAGAATTAAAAGGAACAAGCAAACAACAAAACAAAAATTACATTAAATTTATTAAGTCATCCATCAGGATCTAAACTGCAGTTGTTGCCGAGCTGCAGGACTTACTTGCCAGCTGTTCATCAACCTGTTAGGACTAAACTATTGATCTCAAGTCAGCTCTAAACAGGGCAAGTATGTACATTGTACTTGGTGCTTATAGCAAAAAGAGTGAGTTTTGCATGCACTTGCTTGTGTCCTTCTCCCAACAATGCTGAGCCACATCTACAACAGTTTCTGTTCAGTAAGGATAAGGCTTCCTAGTCTGAACCACACTGATCAAGGTAGGAGGCTAGTCACCGCCGCAAAGAACTGCTGTTTCAAAGCCAGACCAAGATTTCTGTTGTTAAGGAAATGTGCTCTAACAATGGATTTGCAGATTGCAGTAAGGAAAGAACACGCATTGCTTTTTTTTTTAACTAGTGACATTCTTAAGCTTTACAGTAGCTGATTAATGGCTGAAGGGAGAGTCTATTACACTGAATTTAAAAAACATACAGGAAACTTAGAGGAAGGAATAAACATTGTTTTTAATACCTGTGGATAAGTCAAAATTAACTAATTTGCTTCGCTCGTGGTTACTGCTGGGAGTAAAACACAGACATCACACCTCTGCTGAGGTATAAACCAAGCAAAGAGGATAAAATTAATGTTTCAACAAACTCTGCACTAATACAGTTTTGAAGATGAGCTTTGATGCAAGGATAAATGCTAGCTGGCCTGGGGAAAGAAAAATGTCTTCCTGTAATTTGCAGAGCAGCTACAGAACTGTTCCATAGTTACTGCAGGTGATAATCCATCCATAAATAAAAAGAGAGAGAAGGTGCCTCAAATTCCAGTATGTTGTTTGGTCCATCTTCTCCACAGTCCTGAAAAGGAGACTGATACAACCTCATACTTGAGGCCATGAAGGAATGGTAGAGGAGCTCTTGAAAAGAGCTAGATCTCCCCAAAATTGATTTTGAAGTTAAAACAGAATTGCTCATAACTTACCCCAGCAGATTGAAAATACTATTCTACAACCAAAGCAAATCCAGTGTTACCCTTTGCTGAGCAAAACAGAAGGGCACAAATTATTTTCCTTCAAGTAAACAGTCTGAGGTCAAAAATAAGGGTCAGAAAAGATACAGCAGACAGATAGACATGCAGAACAAGCACTACAGGGACAGAAAAGGTTCTATTTGGCACCCAAGATGGCATTCATTCAATGAATGAAAGAACTTCTTGTCCCACAGCATTGGATCTCAGGCTTCAGCCTGCTCACTCACACAGCAAGAACTCTGCTGTGTAGACAGCTCACCCTGCAAAGGAAAGAATCCTTCCTACCGACACTATGATTCCACATCCAGGTGGAATTAACAGAGGTTTTCCTCACTAATTAAAAAAACCTTAATTGTCAACTTTGCAACTTCTGTGGCTACTCTTCAAGTCCTTCTACAGCCAAAATCTACAGATAGAAATTCAATATAGAGGAAAAAAAAAACCATAGGCTCCATATCTTTCTTCCAGACTATTACCCTCTTGAAATAGACCATACAAAATGTGCAAGAAAGGAAATGCAGTGACTGAATTTGAAATGAGCCATAACTTAATAGATAATTCACTTATCTCCACAGCAGGCTGAGATTTCTAAACATTTAAAAGGTTCAGTGCACAGAGAGTAGGAGTGAATGGATCTTGTTTTAAAATAGGTTATTTGCCATGTATTCAGAAACAATGCAAACGCAGGCCTCTTCAATGAGGTCTCTGAGAAAAAGAAAGCAGTTTACTTAAAGAAGGAAACGTTTTGTCTTCACACCTCAAACCCACTTCCGAGGAAAAGTGGTTTTGCTGTAAGTGGACTGTGTTTCCTACAGGCTCAAGTGAAAAGCGTGTTGAAAGAAGACCTTCCTCCCTTTTGTTCGTTCCCAGGCAGCCCTATTGACATACCTTTCTCATGCAGTGACAGCAATCACATGCTCTCACTCCAAATCTCTTCCAGCCATGCTTATGTGGTTGCAGCAACAAGCTTTGGACTTGCCACCAAGAATAAAATGAAATGAGAGACAGTAGGAGAGCTGCATCCTCCTCTAAACCTGCTTGCTCTTTGGTCTAATCAACTGTCTCTTCATCATATGGAAAGTAAGAAAAACAATGTGACCTAAATTCAGCACTAGAACAAAAATCAAGATTTGGGAAATGCAGTGACACTACTAAAACTAAACAAATGACTGGAGAATTAACTTCTTGATATTCAGATAATTCAGATTTTGCTAAAACCTTTAAAATATGATTCATAGTGCCAGACAAATGAACTTTAAGTAGAAAGTTTTTTACCCTTTTTTAACTCCACTTTCAACAGCAGAATGTTATTTCTGAAACTGGGTGAAAATTTAAACTCTGAAACTCAAAAGTATGAAACATTTCTGTAGAGGCCCACATTTGAAGACAAACTTCAGAAATCTGTATTTCCTGTCAAAGGGAAGTCTGACAAGGAAAATAAAATGTTTATTAAATAAATATTTATGATATAAACCTTTAAAATCATTAAACTTGTTTATACTGATACACATCAAAATCACTTTCAATTCAGTACCTCAGTTGTGGGCACTTGGAAACAGAAAAATACATGAGAAGAGGCAGCTTCCCATAAAGCTTACAGACATCAGCAGCAGGCAACACAGCTTGAATCCTAAAGACTTCAGTGAGACATTCAGAGGAAAGCTGGGGATAAACAATGACAGCAGTCCTTTGGACTCATCAGCAGATAGTGGTATTTTCACGTCCACTCGGGATTCAATGCTTTGCTATGACACAAAACCAGAAACAGCTTTTGCATAATTAATAAAACAACAGTCTAAAAATGTCCTTTTTAATTCCCTTTCCTGCTTACTCCTAATAGAAAGGAAAACAAATTCCTAATAATAGAGCCTGAAGGATGAAGGGCCTTTAAGAACAGTTACCAGCCAGCTGATATAAGAAAAAGTATGAAGCAAAATCTACTACCCATAACACTCAGAACTTTCTTTGAATGGCAAAATCTACACAATAACGAACAAACAATAAAAGTCAACAGGAATGTGGGAAAAAAAATACAAATACAATCAAGTCACAGAATTGGTTAGAGAAGCAATGACAGTACCATCATGTACCCATTCAAGATGTACTAAATTTTTAGCTATTTACAATATAATTATACACTAATACACATGTATGTATATTTCCCTGGAAGGGTTTTGGCTATAGACTAATTGTTTTATGAAATCAAAACAAAGCAAGCAAACAAACAAAAAACCCTAATACCCCAAAAGCCACCCAAATCCCAGTTGCCTTGTAAAGTGCTTCCATGTGTTTTACCTTTTTATGTACATTTTTCACAAGCTAAGTGCTGCCAATACTATTTAGCTAAAGTATTTCCCATTCCACTAAAATTCTTACACAACAAAGGGATAAAAATGAAGAAGTTAGGACTGTTGGAAAGTACTGTGAAAGTATTGGTTCCTACTGCTTTTCCTTTACAGCAAAAGCCCAAGCCACTCCTGTGTGATCTGCAGATTGCAGTCCCGTATGTGTACATATTTTAAATCCTTTTTATGCTGGAAGCTGAAGGTTTTTCATCATATTCCCCCTTAATTACACTTTTGGACACACTTACAGGTTCTTACAGTAGAAAAGGCCTATGCCATCTGTTTCTGAGTGATCACTGGGAAGATCGTAAGATAACAGCTTTATACAAAGCTGTGTTCACAAGTTTTCACCCCGTGCTACCCTAGCTGCTTTCCTCTTGTGCTTCTTTAATTCCTTCCTTCAACATGAAGTAAATCACCTCCTAGGTGGACAGCGAATTTACTGAAAGAAGGCAAAGGTAACACATTCTCCACCCAAAAACACTGAGAAAACTAACAAGGTACTCACTTGGATGTCTGGTTTTCACCTCTGCATGCAAAATCAAACAAACAAGGAAACAACAAACACCAAAACCCACCACCAAAACCAAGCAAACAAAAAAGGTGTCTTTTTTTTTTCGCCTCGTGCATCTGAAAGCCAGGCTGGGCACAAGGCAGCTGTGCTCTGGGTCTTCCGTCTTAGGAAGATCTTCAACCTCATCCCAGCTAGTTGAAGCCACACGGAGAGAAGGAGAAGGGAAGTTTAGCTGGCAAAACTGCTGATACCCGATTTCTCCTCAGCAGCAGACCCCTGGAGAGCGTAAAATACCTACTACTATTTTTAGCTTTCACTTCGAGCTGCTGAAGCCGGCGCTAAGCTGACACCCCCGCTCCTGCCCCGCTGTGTGACTGCACAGAGACAGGACTCCATCAACAGCTCACCCCACGCAACACGGAGGGGGACACCACAACCGACTCGGTAATTTGCATGGCAAACCATGAAGAAATAGTTTCCTTTATGTCACAAAAGGGGAAAAGATTTTTGTGTTACGAACACAACCATGCTTCACCAAAAAAAGAGATGAAGGGCTTCCAACAAACCCTCGTCCTCGCATCCCCGCGAGAGGCCTGGCCACCAGCCACACCTGCTCAGCAACGAGCTTCGGTTCAGACAATGGTGCGATTTAACGGCTTTCTGCACCTCCTCAAAGGTGACTCCCTTCGCGGGCCTGACCTTCCTCCATCTCGGGTCGGGTCAGCATGGCTCCGCAGCCCCTCGTCCGCAGCGCCCAGCGGCGCCCCGGCCCTGCGGCTCTCACGGCCCGGGGGACAGCGCCGCGCTGGTCCTTGCCCTGCGGGCTCCATCTCGAGTAGGCGGCGGTAGGGACGCGGGTGACCGCTCCTTCCTCTTCTTCTTGCTCCTTCCTCTTCTTCTTCCTCCTCCCCAGCTGTTCCCCGCCTCCGCCCAAGTAACCGCCAAGCCAGCCTGTCAGGTATTGAGAGCAGCTTGGCGCGGCAGCGGCCTGCCGAAGCGAGGCGCAGCGCAGCCCGGCGCGACGGGAGCGGAAGGCGGGTCCCCCTGCTCCCTCCCCGCACAGCGCATGGTCGCGGCGGCAGCGCGCTCGCCGGCCTCCCCTCTGGCTTCCGCGCGTTGTGGTCTCGCCCGCCCCCGCTGCCATGTTGGATCGTGGGGCCGCCGGAGCCGGGCCGGAGTTGGAAGTTTAACGTCTTTAGGAGGGGCGGACGCGATCGTCGCAGACGCGGAGCGGCACCAGTGCGGCAGCCGCCGTCCCCAGAGACCCCTCTGCGGATAACTGCAGCTGGCCGATACCCCACTACCCTTCTCCGCCTTCCTCCTTCCACGGCTCTGAGAGGGAAGCTCCGCGATGCGGCTGCTGTGAGGCCGCGGCGGCAGCGGAGGAGGAGGGGGCCGCGGGCACCAACGGTCGCAGGGCGGCGAGGGCAGCGCCGGGCCGGCCCCGGCCATGAGTGGCAACCCGCAACAGCAGCCGCCGCGGCGGGTCACCAATGTGGGCTCCATGCTGCTGACCCTGCAGGAGAACGAGAGCCTCTTCAGCTTCCTGGGCAAGAAATGCGTGGTAAGTCTTGGCCCGAGCAGCAGGGAGGTGAGGGTAGTGGGCTGCCCATGGCATTACCGGGTGGGACGTCCTCGAGTCCATCCCGACCTTGGGCATGAGGGACTGGGGGCCGCAGTAGGCAGGGGGCGTTTGGGGACAGGCTGGCCGGGGCGCCGGGAAGTTGAAGGCTGCGGAAGTTTCAGCTGCCCCGTCCCGACGTCTGTGAGAGGCGGCCTCTGCAGGCCTCGCTCCCTGCCCGTCTCCTCCGCAGGACCCCGAGCGGTGGGGGTGGAGTGGGGTGCTGGGGGCAATGAATGGCGGCGGCCGCGGCGCGGGTGGCAGGGTTCCTCTGCCAGCCCGGCCCAGCGGGGCTGCCCACCCCGAGCGCCGGGCCCAGCCTTACCCTCTCCGCCGTGTCAGCTCTGGCTAGAGCCGTGCGCTCTCGGGCGTCTCCGAGACCGCCTCGAGCGCCGGTGTGGGCTCTAGGCTTCCCGGTTCATCGGTATTGAGCTCCCAAGGGGCGCCCACTGGAAGCTCAACCCTCCCTTGCATCTGACCCTTGCTCTGCAGGGGGTACTGGTCAGCTCCGGGTCTCGGTGACAAAAGTTCCGTTGCTCGAGAGGGCTAGGACAAGCCTCAGGTGCACCTGCAGTACCACAAAGCAGTGTTGTAGTTGTAGGAGGGCTCCTGACCGTGCTAGGCCTGCTTTGAATTTTATCGTTACTTTTCCTAGTCTAAACAACAGGTTCGTATATTCAAATACTACATCTTTTTATGTTTAAAAAGGCAATGTAATGGTTAAAAGAACAAAAGTGTAGTAAACGAGTTTCCAAGTATATCTGTTTTCTTTCAGAGTACCTTCTTGCATGTCAATATAACACTGCATTAAAATTGTACTTGTATTAAAGAACTTCTCAAAGGCTTCAAAAGTTAACCACTTCCTGTAGAAAATAAGTGGCTTTTAGAAATACTGCAATGTTTGAAAAGTGAAAAACCAAAACCAAATAGGCATTTGGAAGTCATTGAAAATTCTGCTACCTGGCAGTCTTCTAATGCTTTTTGCCCAGCATCTATCATACTAATGTTAGGCACTGTGCAACTTTCTGTAACACTATGGAGAGTATTTAATAAGGATGAAATTTTGTGATTTAAAGCAGGATATGCTTACAGTGGTGATAGTTCCACCTAACTCTTTGGACTTCGAAATAGTATTGTTGATCAAACTGACTGTTGCAAGGAAAGCCTAAGATGTAGTAACAGAACAGTAAGTAGTTGATATTTACATTTGGGTGGGTTGAATAAGATGCTGTCACAGTAGCTAAGGTAAATGGGTCAGAATGTGAGGCTATAAAGCTTGTTTTTTTGAAAAGTGATAGATTTATTTAAAAGATTACAATTAAACTACTTTCAAAATTGTACTTCAAATATTTAGCTCACTAAAAAAAAACAACCCAATGCTTTTCTCTGAATTTAAAGAGTGCATGTGTTTGTGTGTAAGTTCACTTCAAGGGTGCTGTGTGTGTTTTGTTTTTTTTCCTACAACTTAACATTTTGTCAAGTGAACACACTTCATTTTTGTTACGTTCAGCAGTAACACTCACCTACTCAAATTCTCAACTATTCTACATAAATAGCGTATTTAAAGCAGACTGGAGGTAAGTATCTTCACAGTATCTGGGTGTCATGAGATTTGTGACAGGTCGATAGCTTCATAGACGTGACTTGCTTTGTATTTGTTTTGAAACTACATGTTCTTGTGGTTTACACTGAATTTTGGATGATATTCGAATTTGAAGTTCTTTTAAGCCTGTTCTCTTCCCTTTCCCCTCCATCTCTATATGCTTACTTAGGTGAAGCGTAGGCTTATCGTACCACAAAAAATAAGCCAAGCGTGGTGATAATTCAGAAACTAATTTGTCAGCAGTTTAAACATCTTTGTTCGATGAAGGGCAACATATATCAGAGAAATGGGATGGGCACCTGGAGATGGTAACAGCTTTGGCTGGCTAATTTGAATCCACACTATTTGTTTGTCAGAGCCCTGTTGTTTTCTTGATGCTGTTGACCTCTTCAGCCTGACTCAGTGTTGCCATACTGTGCTGAGAAATGTAAATATATGATATTTGATCTCTTAATACCCATGTTTGAATTATGCATTAGTGAAACTTCAGACTAAATGCTGCTTTTTAAGAAAGGAAGACTTTGCAAGTTCTGTAGAATGCTGCAAGCTGTCGTTACCATCAGCTGAATTGTCTGCACTACCTGACTGCTACAGGCAGTGTTTCTGTCAGTACAGAGCATGGGTATACTGCTGGATGTGCTGTGCATCTGCCATATCAACATCATTTTAGTTTGTGTTTCGCTTGACCTTGTGTTTAGATTACTAGTGAAATAAATGCCAGAAGAACTGTTTAGATGATAAACTAGATACTCTTTTTGTAGTAGTGATTTATAGTGCTCTTACAGAGGCCATAATGCTGTTATCAGTCTTGAGGGGCTTGGTTAAGAAAGCATGTGGCTCTCCGAGCCTAATTTATTTAATCAGTCTTTCCTTTGGCTCAATTTTTGACTGACAACAAGACGACTATTTTCAAATAACATTGAGGATTCAACTACTCAATTTATGTTCTATAGAAGAGCAAAGGACTTGTTCAAGTACCTTAATTTTGATTGAGTATGAACATAGACAATGACATAATTTCAGTAGCGTCTAAGCAGTGATGACTGGGAAACACAAATAATTACCTGGAAGTCACCACAATGCTGAAGTGCTTTTGATTCTTGTGTGTTGCTGAGACTGATACCATTTTTTTAACTACTGCTGATACTTAATCTCACTGTGTAGCAGGCAAATGTATCTACAGAAGGTTACTGATTTTTTTTTACTTCCTTTTTTTATACTGCTTGCTGAGCTGTAAAATATTTCTCTGAATCTAAGCAATTAAAATTCCTTTGCCCGTGACAGATCAGGTTTTCAAAAGGAAGGTTTTGGCTGATAGTCAAAACTGCAGCTACAGTTAATTTGGCTGAAATATGAATCCAAATGTAGGACTATTATCAGGAGGCATCCAGCATAAGGTGGCCCTTTTATTGTTGCTTAGGCAGATAAATAATTTTTATTCAAGTAAATAACTTTTTTTTTTTATTTTACTGAGACAGGTGTGAAATTTATTCTTTGTAGAAATGTTTCAATAACTTTTTATCATCATGATGTAGAAATGAAAGTGTGTGTAAACTTACACTAAGGAGAGCTATGAGATTACTTTTGTGTATTAATGAAATATTTTTGTGGTTATACAAAACTTGGAAGTTTTTGCTTAACTCTGCTCAGTTATATACAAGTGAGTCACTTAAATTATTCCTTAAAAAGGAATAAGAAGGGCTTTTGTAAGAAAAAGCAAATTTTTAATGAAGAAGATACGTCTACAATTCACATGCAGTTGGTCAGTGATAGCATTGATGAAAAAGTAGTTTAGTCTGTAGAAATAATTTTGTATGTGAGAGGCCTTAGGAAAGAAAACACTTTTATACTGCTTAGAATTGGAACTCATCACTTAGATAAGGTATCATGAGTAAGGTTAGGGGTAGGTAGTTATTTTGTAAGATCTTGCCATGGTTGATGTAGTAAACAGGAACTGATAAAGAATGCAGAAGGAGAAGTGACACAACAGTAAAGTCAGAAAACTCTTTTAGCTGTTTTTAAAACGCTTGTGACCAGAATAAGAGCCAGAATAAGGACAACTAACAGTAATAGTTGAGATATAACCACCAGTCAGGTTTTATTTTAGCTCTTGCTTGATAAGAATTAAAGGTTTCATCAGAAAAAGACAGCGCAAACTAAGACTACAGATCTGAGTAATGGGCAAGTTCAAGTGGCTGAGAAGTGTTTGGTTTCTTCCATTTGAGTTTATGCTGCAGGCTGTACATCCAAAAAAGGTTGACATTGTAACTTGAAAAGGAGTTATCTCTTGAACATGTAGGAAGAACTGAGTCATCACTTCATTGGTCGTTATCGCTTTGCATGTGTTTCTAAATGAAATGCAGAGGAAGAAGACAAAGCATATATGATAGGGTCTTGTGGAACAGAAGACTTGAGAATTATGCCTAGATTTCTTTTGAGGTCTGTCCTGTTCTTTCAAAAGATACACATCTTCAGATGCTTCACTAATGCCCAGTGGAGTCCTTTTTCTAGAGAACTTGTTAACAGTAATCTTCCCTTTAGAAAGAATTATATTGGATTTTGAAAGTTCCTCTGACCTAAACCTGTGCATACAAGACTGCTTTTCACAGAAATGGGTTAGATGAGACTTCAGAGCAGGTGGCTTAGCCATCATACTCAAACTGCACGTATCTACATTAGGGTTATTTATCATAAAGTGTTTCTTGTCCTTGTTTTTCTCACAACTTGCTATTAAGCTAAGGTAGTCAACTATGCTGTGAACAAATTATTTACCCAGGGATGAGGAATGTTTCGAGACCACATATGAGCACACTACAAGGCATTGCATCTCATAGCTCCATGTATTTGAGACAGAGCATCAATTCACAAGTGTGGGATTTGGTTCAAGAATTAGAGACAGAAATGTAGGCTTTAAAATCCCATCATTGTTAGTAAACATCACTGGATTTTATTCAAATCTCCTACTTAACACAGAAACTTAAAAATTAACTGCTGATTTTCTGTTTCAGTGACTGTACTAGTTGCATCTCTCTGATCATCCTTTTAGCTCTTATAATAAACACATAGATTTGTTTATTGATGTGCAGTGTGAGTCCTACTACAAATTTCAGTCATATATCTGTTATGAACTGTTATGTATTGCTAAACAGAAGGTAATCTAGTAGCACAGGCCTGGAACAAATAGTGTTAGGATTTCAATGCTCTTGTATTTTCCTCTGAGCTACTTTGTAGACTTGTCTCTGTTTTGAAGGTAGTCAAGTGACAAAAATCTCTTAGCATGTGTGGTTAATTGGCTGCCAAGTATACCATTCATACTCCTGATAACATGCTCTGGAATCTTATAGTGAACGAACACAACAGGATGAAGACAATTTGTAGTCACAAGCTGTTGTGTTGTAATTTACCAGCTCCTCACAGCTATGAATCAGATGGAGGAATTTAGATTGCAAAGTTTTAATGTAGGATTCGGAATAACAGTCATGCTTTGACTATCAGGTTTTCACCAAGATGCCTAGATACCAGTTGATTAGGAGAATACTGAAGTAAGAGGTAGTTTCTTGTTAGAAGATAAAGACTGAGCTTACTATTCATGCATGTATATATAGATGTATGTTCATCCTTTAATGGAGAATTTATGTGATTTATGTTCTATCTGAATCTGTTATCACTAGAATTTTTCCTCTGCAAATATTGTTTTAAGGGCTCTTAAGGGTTTGGTATAAGTCAAGTTTGTTGCAAGTAGAGTATGTAGGATATGATCCATCTTAGACCATGCAATTGCAGGGTAAAAAGATAATAATGAATGTTATTATTTTAAAACTCAGATATCTTCTTTCAAAGGAGTTTGGATATTCCTGCCTGAAAAAAATTACTTGTCTTCTGTAGAGATGCTTATGATCCTTGTTGCTCTACTGTTATTGCCTCTAGTAGTGCTGGAATTACAAACTTAGTTACTGCTACCATTATTAGGTAGTGGCTGAAAGTGTCGGCAACAGGTGCAATCTGCCACTGGCAGGTCAGTGCTGGAATGAGGGAAGCACTGGAGTGATTTGTATACAATGAGTGAATGTCATCTAGGAATTCTGTTGTTCGTTAACCAATGTGACAAAAGTCTTCATTGTTCTAATGACCTTTCTATAGTCAGAAATGTCTGCATTGGAATCATCTCTCTTCAAAGTGCTCAGAGAAAGTTTCCTGTTCATTTAAAGCTGTGGTAAGTTTTATGGTGTCCTCTCTTCCAGTGAGCGTGTTTCATAGGCTTGTGTCTTGAGGAATGTTTGTAGTATAGAAATAAGTCTCCTACACTATACTAAGTTTTATGGTTTAATGACCCAATACTTAGATAATAAAATATAGGAAATAACAAATATGTGTCACAGGCAGCAGACAGAGTAGCTTATAAACAGGTCAGGGTACAATTTAATCAAGAAAAATTGACATGTTTGGTACAGAGATTATTTTTTTTTCAATTGGCCACTTTGCTTTCTTTGAACAGTAAATCACAAAATTGATTTAGAAGAACTGAAGTATTATCTTCATGGGTGGCTTTAAACAGCCCTTTTTACAGAGACATAACTTGTGTGCTGTGTAGGTAGTTTTGTTTCTCAGGATATTTGCTTGGGTGCATTTCCACATTAAATTTGGTTGCTTTTAGATGTGTTGTTTATGTCTGGATAACTGAAGAAGTGGGCTCAGTAAATGTGCAGTTAGTTACCTTTGAGGATAGTTGCAGTTCGAGATCCTGGAGTGTACAGAGATCTTCATGTGACAGGAGCAGTGTACTAGAAGGGCCAAATGGAAGAAGAGACGTAATGAAAACCATCACAGGAATGCTTTCTTAAAAAGCTGCTCACTTGCTTGATTCTTCAGGTTCAGTAGTGTATTTTCAGCTACTCATGAATTGAAAGTATACAATTTTTCTAGCAGTTTATGCAGTGAAAAACACTTTAGGCATCTCAAATTAAAATGTCTGTGTAAGGAGTGTATGATTCTAGAAGCAGTTCATTAAATGAATTACTCAGTTCCTGTAAACTTAATGTTCTGCAGAGATCATTGCTGGCAAGGAAACTGTTGCTGCAGAGCTTGATGACATACTGGCGGATTTGCAGATTGCAGCTCACCTTAGGCACTTGCTTTCACACGTGCATCCTCATCTTGCTGAGACTGTTCTCCTTGTACTCTTTATTTATCTATCTTTACTATACTCTAAGACAGCTGCTTATTTTTAATTTAAGTTTTTCTCTATATGTCTGGCTTAAAGCTGAAAGATCACATTAAAGCCTGCTAATCAAGGTCATAAGGGTTTCTGTAAAATGTTTTCACACAAGATTTTCTCCTGAGCTTTATGTGCAGTTCAGAACTCTCCAACACTCCTCTAATTTCTCTTCAAAGTGAATATATTATTTTGTCTTTATCTCCCCTTGTTGATTACCCACTACGCAGCACCAGAGTGGTGTAGTTAGATGGGAATGAACTGCACTCACTGAACATACTGAGTGCAGGGCTGCTGTGCCTGCAATCTGAGAAACACCAACCTAGTGAAAGAAAAATGTGGCTTCTTCCTCTTTAAAAAGCTAAAAAAATGGTATTTCATTATTTGAACTCTTAATTATGGAAAAATAACTATTGCCTCTAAAATTGTGAACACTTTGAAGAAATACATTTACTTCAAGTGTTATTGATAGTTTTCCCAGAAGTTAGGCAACACTTGGTGAGATTATGTACAAGAAAAGTTACAGTTAAAGTGCGGTAATGAAGGGATTCTCTGAATATTAAGTAATAAGACCTAGTACTTCTCTTGCTGTCTAGATTGGAGAACAGGAAGAATATTTGAATACGGGGATTTGGCACTAAATTGTAAATGAATTCTACCACACACACAATCCCCCTCCCCCTCACTTGAAGGTGACAGCCAGAGATTTATTTATCTGGATGTGATTTGTAGATAATAAAATAATGAATACTGATTTGTTGTATTAGTATCTTCCTATGTTAGGGATAAAGAAAAACAAGGGATGTTTTATAACCTTCTGAGTGCATTTTGTAACAGAATCAGTACTTTGTTGATATAAAAAGAATCTTAAGTTCTGTGTGAAAAAAAGAAATCTTTAAGGTTTTTATATAGCAGGTTACTCTAAAGTTGGTAATTGCAGGAATCAGTTTAACTGTTATTTCTTTAGTAAGCCAGATCTCATTATCTGCTTGCATAGTGACCTCTTTTAAATCTTGTGTCTTCATTTTCATCATAGTCTCCTTGCACTCTCTTATCATGCACACTTTATTTTTTAACAAATTTTCTGTCCCAGCAAAAGAGTTTCTGCCCATTATTTCCACTTTGCCCTTTGTACCTCAAGTGCTTCCATGATCTTTCTTTCTCCTTTCAGATGCTATATCCATGATCTGCACAAAGATCTCAAAGAAGTGTCTGTCCTCCTCACCATTCTTCCCTCCACACCCTTACAAGTGCTTTATTCTTGCCAATTAACATTGTGTCTTATCAGAGATGCAGTTTTACGCACAGCAAATGCTGGGATAGACATTACTTGTATTCTTTTAACTCAAACCATTGCAGGAGGAAAGGGAGAAGAGGAAACAGTCTCTATGCCAGCCTGCTCTTTGCTGCTACATGTGTAAGACTACCCTTCAGCTTCCATATATAGCCATTAGATATTTCTCTCCCATTTCATCTTCAATGGTCCAAAGTAATTACTATTATTGTTATAGAAAAGAGAACTTTTGGTGTGTAAGAGAGCTGGAGGTAAAAAACAGAGTATGATACTCTTCAGGCTTCTTGCACAGCTCCACCCTCTCCTGCTGCTTCTCCAGGCAGGACCAGACTCTCCGGTTTGTAAGCTGCTGTATTAAGAAACTGTATTCTGGAAGATACAGCTTCAGCAACTCTACAGGCTCAAATTCAAAACCACAAAAGTGCTTAGTCCTCCTTTGATTGAACTGTAAGTTATTTCTCACTCTTCTAACCATGTGACTGTTCTTCCTGAGCACAGCTAAGATGTGGTCAGTCTCTGTAAGTGGCCTTTTTTTTTCCCATTTACTCCCCCTCAGTAAGCCAAAGCAAATAGAAGTGTCACTTGCTTTCTGACACTAACCCTACACAGAGGCAACCAAATAGGCTCTTCTCTGAAAAACTACCCTTGATTTTTGTGGTTAACTGAAAAAAGGAAGAAAACTACGAGCATCCTGTACTAGTATGCGCTCTGCACAATACCACAGGCAAAAGCTTCCCCTTATGTTTGTGAAGAAGGAAGTGGTAGTTTCTAATAAATGAAATATAAGGCTGTTTGTTAGCCTTTGGTCTATGGTCAAGAGTATTTTGGGCACAGAATTCATGTTATAACTGGGCACAGAATTATTTACATTCATATTTTTAGTAGCCTGGCAATTAACAGTTTCCAAAAATCATAGATTTAGGGCTTAATTTTATGCAGTTTTTTGTCACTCAGTGTTTTTTAGCTATACAACAGATATTGTCATTTTGATCTTTTTAAGTGTTTCACCGCACTGTTCTCAGTTTAGGTAGCTGGAACTCTTTAAATTGAAAATTATACATGATTTTAATAGTGTCTTTGGAACAGAAAAGACTGGTTTCATTTGATCTCTAAGAACTCAATTAGAGATTGAACAAAGCACCTCCCTATTAGAAAAATAATTTCAGTTTTGTTTTGGGGAGATTTGCCTATATCGTATGCATATGCCAACATTTATATACTGGAGAGTCTGTTCCTAAGTCTGTCTCTGCACAGAATATCCCCATTCTTGCCTTAGTTCTAAAGCCAGTACAGTATGCCACACAGCTGGATGACAGTTTTGTTTGACAGGATGCATGGAGACGGATTTGGTGCTAAGTATTTCTCGAGGAGATGCAGATCTTTATTCTGTGTTATGACTTTATTATTTTATGTGACTTACGAGGTCTCTCCTAAATCCTCCATGCCAGTATCTTTATTGATGATCTGGATTAGGGCATTGAGTCCATCATCATTAAGTTTGCAGATGACACCAAGCTAGGAGCAGGTGTCGATCTGTTGGAAGGTAGGAGAGTCCTGCAGAGGGACTTAGACAGGCTGGATGGGTGGGCAGAGGCCAATGGGATGAGATTTAACAAGTGCAGGGTTCTGCACGTTGACCACAACGACCCCAAGCAGCGCTACAGGCTGGGGACAGAGGGCTGGAGAGCAGCCAGGAAGAAAGGGACGAGGAGGTACTGGTAGATAGTAGGCTGAAGATGAGGCAGCAGTGTGCCCAGGTGGCCAAGAGAGCCAATGGCATCCTGGCCTGTGTCAGGAACAGTGTGGCCAGTAGGACAAGGGAGGTTATTCTGCCCCTGTACTCAGCACTGGTCAGGCCACACCTTGAGTACTGTGTCCAGTTCTGGGCTCCTCAATTCAAGAGAGATGTTGAGGTACTGGAACATGTCCAGAGAAGGGCAACAAAGCTGGTGAGGGACCTGGAACACAAACCCTGTGAGGAGAGGCTGAGGAAGCTGGGGGTGTTTAGCCTGGAGAAGAGGAGGCTCAGGGGTGACCTCATTGCTGTCTACAACTACAACTGAAGGGAGGTTGTAGCCAGGTGAGGGTTGGTCTTTTCTCCCAGAGAACCAGCAACAGAACAAGGGGACATAGTCTCAAGTTGTGCTGGGGGAAGTACAGGCTGGATGTTAGGAGGAAGTTGTTGGCAGAGAGAGTGATTTGCATTGGAATGGGCTGCCCAAGGAGGTGGTGGAGGCACCGTTCCTGGAGGTGTTCAAGAAAAGCCTGGATGAGGCACTTGGTGCCATGGTCCAGTTGACTGGCTAGGGCTGGGTGCTAGGTTGGCCTGGATGATCTTGGAGGTCTCTTCCAACCTGGTTGGTTCCGTGATTCTCAGTGCTTCAGTTCTTCATTGACACTGTTCCTTAGCAGTCTCTTTGAACATATCTGGTCTTTGGTGCCTGTAAACAACTGTGACTGTCTGTTCATCTGTCCTCTCTTCATGTTGTTTTGATGAGGGTTGCTTATCAAGCAAGTGCTTATGCTTCCATTCCAAGATTCAGTGTGTATAATCAAGAGGTCCGTCCCTCACACTGGCTGCACCTGTCTGGGCCTTCCTGTCTTCAGTAACCGGAACTGACAAGCTCAAAATGTGAGTCCTGTAGCCAGAGTACATTGAGGCTTAGTAGCAGAAGGATGCATCTTGTCCTTTCTCTCACCTCTGATCTATCAGCCATCTGTCTTAGCATATTAATGCTAACAAACTTAAGTAGGGTAGTAGCATGAACTGATGCACTGTTCTGTGACACTTCATGCTGTTTGATTTGTTGGTGTACTTCCTGGCACAGGTTTGCATAATGCAGCCAGTACTTACCCAAATGAATGAATGTGGGTTTGGGAAGAGAATGGTGTAAACACAGTTCCTGTCAGGCAGTGTGGATAGGGCCATCTTTGCCCAATTTGCATTGTGCTAGGAGGAGAGAGTTTGTTCTTCTCTGCAGATGTGCATTCTGCTGTACAAGTTGCCACTGGATCCAGAACATATTTCTGCTCCTAGTTACTAATACTTGCACAACCAGTGAAAGCTACCAGGAGACAAAAGCAACTGTCCTGCTGGGAATGGGGAGATGGAAGTGTTCTGATATTCTAGTGTTGTCAGTAGCAGTACATGACAATAAGACTCATCTGTGCTGCAGTTCTCATAACTGTCCTCTTTGTTATCAAGTGAAACTGTGTTTTTACTGCCAGCAACAAAGTTCAGTCTTGTCCCTCTGCTCCTAGAAATTGAGAAGATGCAGGTGACTAAAAGCTTCAAGCAGACAAAATTGTGGCTATGCATTTAATAGCCTACTGCAGTGGACAAATTACCAAGTGCATCTGATGTATTGTGAACACAAGGTCATAAGATTCCTTCTTCTCTGATTTTGAGGGGAAAAAAACCCCAAACTCTGCATTCTGGTAAGAAGACCTGTTCAGCTTGTAGCCATTATTGGACAGACTGAATTACATATAGCAGGAGTGACCTTTAAGGGCTACTGCATTTCACTTAGTGTGTACTTGATTGTAGAACACTGGCCTACCAAGAAAATTAATGCCTATCTAGAGCTTTTTTTTTTCCCCAGACAAATAGTTTGTAAGTAATTTAAGACAAGTTCTGAGCATCTTTAGAGACTTCAGGGATATGCTAAGGTCTCCTGGAATCTTCCCTGCAGCTGCATTTTGAATCATTTTAGCACTTTTCTATCAATTCAGGCACAACAATTTGTATCCTGCTTGAACTGCAGTTCTAGGGCATAAAGTAATGTAATTAATGATAGTTTAATTATCATCATACTCTGTTCTGGTCTCACCTTAATCATTGATTCTGTCTGGGCCAGAAGGGTGTGAGCTCAGGAACCTTTTCAGTTCTGTCTTCTATATCCACTAGATCAGGTGGATAGTTTCTGACATATAGCAGAGTTAGGAAGAATTTTGGCTTCAGGGAAGGTTTTCTGTTCAGTAGCCTTCTGCTTTTATTTTTGGGCAGTGGGTAGTGAGTTTGGAAAAAGAGATCATTAACTTTGTTGTTAATATGATAAGTTTCTTTTGGAAATCTTAGCTAGGCAGAATTTACTTGCATAATTATTTCACCTTCAAAATTGGGTGTTGCAAACTCATCAGTACCTTATTTATTTTTCCCGTCAACAAACTACACTTAAATATTGCATCTGTACTATTCCTTTAAGTAATCCATGGAGAGTGTAACAGACACACAAATTGTGCAAGAGAACCTTTCTTGTGTAGTGGAAGTTGAGAGTTGGTAATACCTGGCCTGAGAATTTAAGCACATACCTTGAGTTGCAGAGCCCATGCTACAGAATATTGCTGAGGGTAGGCTCTTAATGCAGTTTCTAGGAGGCATAAGTAGTAATACCAAAAGTTAAAGTATCAATAGATTATTTTAATTGTTTAGCTTTAGTTCTTCATAAAATAATCTAGATGTCTGGAGAGATGGTCACCCTTATTGAAGACCTATGTTGTAACAAGAATAGAATGCCTACTTTTCAAAATTTTTGTTAGATGTTCATCTTCATCCTCTAGTAGGGAGAGGCTTTTCAATATTTATTTGGTCTATCATGTTTCATAATATTTATCTGTCCTCATGTACGAAGACTTCAGAGTATTTTGTTGGTCAGGGTTATCATGGAAGAGAGCACTGAGAAATGCCAGGTAGATGGGGAAATTACTTTCATAAAAATAATTTTCCTTTTACCATTGAGTCATGTGCCTTGTGCTGCTTATTTTTCCATCTTAAGATTCCAGTGTTAAATACACTGTGGTAAAAACATGTGATAACTTTTAAAAGGTTAGTAGGTTTGTTACAAAGGGTTTACAGATGTGAATTGTCTAAAATGGAAATATATGACACCTTAATCCTGAGATTTGTGTAGAATTGGACATGTAATAACACCATTCTGTGACACTGCTTTCAAACTACTAGAGCTTGTTTACACATGGGTGAAATTCAGTGGCTTTTGACCTTCACAGTGCATTGTTAAGTGTGATTCTTTGCACCTGCAAAGGAGGAGTCCTTGCAGGCAGTGGAAACTGTGACATCTATAATAGATGTCACTTTACTTAGAAGGCATCCCTCCCTCATCGTGAAAGAATTTCCATATCTAAACCAGTCAGCAGTGACCAGGCTATCAGGTATTAATTAATGTTCATACAACAGGAACAAAGTCTAATACTCTGCTATTAGCAGAGAAGATGATGTAGATACACCCCTTCCACTTCCACCCTCAAATCCTGAGTTTCTGTCCGTGGCAGCAAAGTAATTTTTTTCCTTCTTTTGTTAGTTCTCAAGGCACTTTACAGAGGTAGAGTCTGTATCTCCTTATTACAGACGAGGAAACGGAAACACAAGGGAGAAGTCGGTGCAGCCTGTTGACAGAACTAAGTGAAAAATAACAAACTTCCAAATATTCAACCAATGCTTTCACCAAATCTGCTCCAAAAGAGCTTTTAGCATTGTATCCTGGGAATGAGCTTTGAATATGGCCAGGCATTTTATAATGTCTACAGCTTTTTTTTTTTTTCCTGTAGTATATAAACTTCTCAAGACTTAAAACTGGGAATAATTTTATTTATAGTAGACTCAGTTGTTGATATTAAAAAAAACAGGTCTCATGTATGCTTAAAGTTCTTAAAGTTTCCTTATAGCTGACTTGAATTATTGTAACTGTTGTATTCAAACAGGGGCTGATGGAGAAGGAAGTGAAATATGTTGAGTAATGGAGGGGTTGCAGTTCTAAGTACCTTTATGTAAGTAGATTGAATCTGCTTCACAGAACAGGCCACAAGTTGTGTACATGATTTTGAGACCAATTGCTGGCAATTGCTCAAAGAGGTTTTACTTTTAATAGCCTTTTCTCAAGTTGGTTAATATATTGAAGGGAGTTCTTTGTTATATGTTGGCATGAGCTTAATGTTTTCTTACAAAAAGTTTTTGCTTCTAAAACAATTTAAACTGTGTTCTCTAAATATCTGAAGTCAGAATTCCTTCTTCTGCCCTCATGTGTATAGATAATAAGAAAAAAATTAAATATTTGGTCTTTATTTTTTAAAAAATCTTCACCTGACAGCACCAGTAAATATTAAATAGCATTTTCAGGAGTTCATTAGTGTTTGAGAGCTAGGATAATCCAGGAATTCCTAAGGCTTATGCTTCATGTTAGTTTTTGCTAAGTTTGACTGTCGTTATGAGTGTTTTCACTTGTGAACGTGATGATAACAAGTACCATTAAGTGAATCTATAAAGAGTGGGTCTAACTCTTACAGAAAAAAAAAAAAACCCTCCAAACTAAACAAACAGAAAACCCCCAACAAATCCAACCCAATTTGTTTTCTATGGATGATAAGGGTCTAAATTCTGACTTTTTTTCAAAGTGCTCTTATGTGTTTGAAGTGAGTGTGAGAATCTACTTGTAGGAACCTGCATTAAATATGAAACTAGTATGTAACATTTGGAAAAATCTCACTGCATAGAAAATGGAATGATTGTTGAAGGCTGAAAAAAAGAGGACCTAAGTGCATGAAGGCAACTAGTTGCTAGTAGAAGAGAATGCCAGATCAAAGGAGTTTGTTTCCCTTATAGCTGAACAGACAGTGCAACTTGATTGTGTGGTTCCAGTTTTGTTGCATGGGTTGCATGATATGTGATTCTTACCCTGAATCTGTATGGCTTGAAATGCAATTGAAATGTCTATGTGTGAACATAAAACATAGCTTTGAGATTCAGTGAATCTACATGTCTCCACAATGCCATATTTGTGTAAGGATCAGTCTAGTCTTGGGAGTATTGGCTCAAAATGGAAAGGCAGACTTAACATTTGATCTAAAAATTTCATGAGCTATGGAATGCCTTGATTTTAAGTGCATTGGGAAACTAAGGGCAGGAATAGAACTGGAAGACAAAATGTCTTTTTTTTTCAGTGAGAATTCTTGCTCCGTGGTAGTAGAACAGTGACAAGCTGTGAATGGTATCTGTGTGCAGCACACTTTCTACTGTTCTGAAAGAAACTACATGTGTAACTTTAACAATGTAATGCAAATTACTGTGTTTTGTCGTGTTTCTGCTGCTTTTTGTCTAGTGAAGATTTCAGCAGTGTCAGAGAGTTGCAGCTGAATAAGTTACTAATGATGCTGTGCAGGTAAACAGGAAGTGACAGCATTCAGCTTGCTCACCAATGAAATCCCAGGTTGTGTATGTCATTTGGTAAATAATCTGCTAAGATGAGATAGGAATGTTCTTAAGATGAGAAAGGAATGTGCTTGTGGTTATGGTTATGCCATATCCCTCAGAGACCACTATCATAGGGTCAGAATGGTCTGAGTTGGAAGGGGCCTGCGAAGGTCATGTAGTCTGTCCCGCTCTGGAGTGAGCAGGGGCATCCTCAACTAGTCTGAATGAGGTTGTAGCAGTGAAAAATATCTTTTATCCTGTGTTTGAAAAAAATCACATCTCTCTTAATTAATCATGTGCTGTTTGATTTGGTTTCATATGCTGTGTTGTTTGCCCACTTCTTAATTGTTGGCATTCTGTGATGCACTGTTGAGCCACAAGTGTTTAATAAAGGAGTTGGTCAGAACTGGGGGGGTTCTGGAAGGTACTGGAAATGTAAATTAAGTTGTATATGAAGACATTCAGGAAAATATGTGCTGCCTGTAACTGGCTAACCAAAGGTTAGAAATGAATTAGAAATGCTTTACTAGACAACTACAGACTTTAGTTCGGACAAGTACTTTTTGTAGTTTAGATCTGTTCAACAGTAGTCTCTTGTTTAATCCTTTTTTTTTACTGGTACCTTCTCTACATCAGTAAAGCATATTCAGTGAGGATATTGCAGCTAGATGTGCGCTAAGAACAAGACAGTGAAATCCATTCCCTTTGTTTCATCTAGGTTTGATCTCTTGATTGCTTAAGTGTTTTAGGCAATTTGTTGTGTGGAGCTGTCTCAAATTGCAAGATCCTCTGTGTCAGAAATTACAGGAAATACCCAGAATGTTGGGTGCTTTTGGTTTTCTTTCTTCACCACTGCAGAAGAACTTCCTCTGTTCCTTCTCCCTTCAAATAAAGTAGTGTCTCTTATACAGTGGCTTTATTTTTAACATAGCCTAACATTGTGTATAGATGAGGAAAAAAAAGTAATTTCTTATCATCTATAATTACTGCATTTTTAAATCAGTGTTAGATCATAGGAACTTAAAAGCAAGCTTTATGCTGAAATTTTAATGCTGTTGGTTATTGCAGTAAATAATTTCACTAACAACATAACCTCTAAATCCTCAGTATCTTCAGTTGAGTAATTTCTCAACTTGTACCCAATAAAGCTTTTCTCATGTGACCAGATATTTACAAGAGCCTCTTCATATGTCAGTTCTGTCAAACAATGTTTTCCTGTCTGTGGAGCTGTCGGTCTGTCTTCTGAAAATAATGTCCTGTAAATTAAAATGAGAAGATAGTTTCCAGCTGCTTAACTTGTTGAAATCTCCCAGCAAACTTCGGGAGTTTAAAATCCTGTCTGTAGTATCCAAAGATAACTTTTTTGCAATACACGATTGTCTTTAAAGATTATTAATAATTTGTTAAACACATCTTTAAAAGCTTTAAAAATCGAAGTTATTACCCTGTACCAAAGTTGCAAATACGTATCCAAATCCCCAGTGGGTGAAGAGTGTCACATGTCAGTCTCATTTGTGAAGATTCTTCAGGCAACCTGGTACAAAGACATAAACGTTACAAGCCAGTAAAATCTAACTTACTAGAATCTAATTTTGTAGTCAAAATATTATGGAGTTCTTAGAGTATTTTTATCTACAGAAAAGTGTCAGCACACTTTTTTTATTGTTTTGTTTGGTTGGGGTTTTTTGTTTGATTCTGGTCTTTTTGGGTTGTTGTTGGTTGGTTGGGTTGGGGTTTTTTTTACGAGGTGCAGTAACCATAAATAGCCCAATCCACTGTTTAAGGGGAGAAGGGCTAAAAGGACAACTTTTTCTGTTGTCTGGAGCTGTAATCCCTGCAACCTGAGGTCTTTCAGATGAAGGTGTCAGCAGGAGGCAAAAGCAGTCTGCCTTTAGTGTCGCTAGGCTTTTCTCTCTTGTGCTGCTGTTTCTTCTGGCTCCATCTCTTCCTATCTAAAACTACAAAAGTAATTACAAGTTGAAACATGAATAATTATTGAGGCCTTTAATGTTTGGTGAAAGTGTTGATTTGTGTCCATATTTCTTGCTGTTATGCCTGAACTGCACCGATGCCATCATACTAGATGCCCATGCTTAAGAGGTTTAGATTCCTGCTATCCACACCTAGTAAATATTGCATGATTCTAAATCTAACTAAACTCAGAATCTCTAAGTATGTGAAAGTGCTAGGAAATATTTTTGTCTGTTCTAGCAAATGCCTCTGCAGTGTATAACTTGGAAATTGTTAAGAAGCATACTTGCATGTTGTTTATGAAGCCTAATTAATTTGGGATCATCTGAGCAGTGGCAGGCTTACTCAGCTCATTTAAAAGCACTGTTGGAGGAGATTGCAGTGCATGCCTTCTGTAGGACTGCGTGGGGATGAGAACATTCACCCTAGGAGTGGGTTATCAGCCTTTCCTAGCAGGAAGGGAACACACTGTTTCCACTGGCAGGAGATATCCTCAATGCCATGAAAATAACTACATATTCTCTTGAAACAAGACCACTTCGTAGAAGGAAAATGAAACTTCCAGAAAGACTGAGCAAACCTTGCTTGTGTGGGCTACTGAAGGCCTTCCCTTGAGAAGGAGAGGAGGCTCCAATGCCTGGTCCCTGCAGCAGGTTTTATGTTTCTGTAAAGAGTGATGAGCTAAAACTCATAGCTGTAGTGAATATTTTTGGAAGTTCTACATGTTTATGACAGTAAAGATAAATGCAGAACAACATGGGGGTATTCTCACTAATTCAAATTTTGTTTGCTTTGAAAAATGTGAATTTATTAAAGTATTGACATTCTGCCTTATTTTTTCTTTTTCCCAGATAAACTAAGATTTCAAGCAATATTTCTGCTTGATTGGTCACTGCTACTTTTTCCTTGTTTGTTTGGGGGTTGTTTGGGTTGGGTTGTTGGGGTTTTTTTTTGCAGAATACTGAGTGGTTGACATTTATTTCACTATGTCACAAGTACTGTCTAAACGACTAATTTTGTATGGATGCATCTTGATTTCTTGCAGAGGTAGCTGCCCTGTGTACTCACTTCTACCTTATGTCTTCCTACAACATTCATGAGTCTTGATGAGTTTCTGTATCTTCTGTGACTCACATAATGCTAGGCTATTGGAGGTTGCCTTAGAACTGAAGCTTCCTGTCCTTGTGGTCAGGATTTACACCTCACTAAGCCTTTTCAACAGTGAAGTGATACTTCATGATACCATTTCTGTCTTCCTGAAACCTGCTGCCTGGGGAAGAATGTTTTTTACCACTGTTTTAATATCAATGAATAGCAACAGCCCTTAATTCTTTAACAGTCACCCCAAGATATCTTCTTGGGCTTGTATTAAAGAAGAAATGAGTGATTTGGGAGCGCCTAGCATCAGCTGGTCAGGCTTCATCATGCTGAGTTAGCTATAATGAGGATTTCCACCACAGTAGGATCTTAAAAAAACGCCTGACACAGGTACCTCAGGACAACTTTTCCACATACCTTCTTTAAGGAAAAGATAATAGAAATCCTAATTTCTGTTACTGTAGGGTTTGGATTGCACAGAACTATTCACCACATCAAGTTTTCAAGTAGCTGATTGGGTTGACTCTGACTTTCAGGCCCGAAGTCTTCAGATTGACTTTGTGGAGAGGGTACAGGCATTGTATCATGGGGTTTATTTTTCAAGAGGTTGTGTTGCTTGGAAACAACGGCTACTGATAGTTTTGCATTACAGGGCAAGCTTTCTCAGTTTTACTTTCAAGTCACTTCCCAGGAGCTGGAAAGGATAGCTAAGAAAAGCAAGCCTGTCATGTGTGATGAAATTCTTTACCTGTGCAGGGCTCTGCATTTTTATTGGGAGTCTGTGACTCTTAAAATTGGCAGAAAGTGTTCTGATGAACCGTCCGTTGATACCATGTATCCTGCAGTATGTATCCACAGTCCGAAGGAGCTCGGTCATTATACAGCTAACGCCAGACTTGATGCTTCATAGCTCATCAGTTTGAGGGCTGTGACAAGTCTCTGGAATCGATGCCATGTCCTCCATCCAGAGGTTGACTGCAGAAAAAACAAAGAGAACTGAGGGAGGTTGATTCTCATCTCCATGGCCCGTTGGTTTTTGGTGGGCTATCTTATTTCTTTCCCTGTGCGTCTTTTCCAGATATATAAAAAGGACAAGATCTTTGCCAAAACTGTTAAGCAGAGCAGGAGTGGCAGCTTCAAAATCCTCCTCCTGAAAATTCATTCATAACAAAATATTAAGTTGCAAATCAATTTAATATACCTCAGGGAAAAAAAAACAAACCCTGTACTATTTAGCGTATTTAATGGGAATCCTGTTTAATTCTGTCTGCAATTTATTACTTATTTTTGCCACCTGTCTTCCAGAAACTGAATAGCATAAAGCATAGCACCACTACTCAGCATGGTGAAAATGAACAGTGGCTAAATTAACAGGAGATGGATTTTATTGTCTGCCTCATATTTTTTCATGTATACTCCTTTTAATTAAAAGTGATGTAACAGAGGGATTTGTCATATTCTAACATGTGAAAGCCTCATTGCACTCTGTCAACACAAGGGTATGCATAATGCTAATGAACATGTTAAAACAGACTTTAAGCTTGATAGACCTCAAAACAACACATACTTCAGATTCAGATGTTGTTCTTTAGCTTGTGAATTAAGCTCTGCTTGTAGGGGTATCCAAGTTATGATCATGCAGAATGAGGACACGCTCTTGGTACAGCATTTTTCTTTTGTCTGCTCTTAGGGTAGGTTCTAGTCCAAGGTTTTGTGTACAATCAAGTTACCTGCTTTACCCAGGTAATCAAGTTGGTGCTTTTACTGCTAGATACAATAGGAAAGCTGTCTTCTGTGTCATGACTTTAAGTTGCATAATTCTTGCCAAGAATTTCTGCTGCGTAGGCCGGTTGAGAGGAGGTTAGTGGAGCTGAATTTGTTTTGGAGTGTTGCAAAAGCTTCTTGCATGGGCAGTGGGATAATTGCTGTGGTTGAATTTGATACTACCGTTACAACTGTAGAATGGGCCACCTGTGCTCTTTTTGGTGTCTTGTGTTAACGATTAGATGTATTTGAGAAATGAGAGGATAAAACTGTTAGCAGAAGTTTTGAACAAAATCTAGCCAGTTGTGCTCAAAAGGTTTTACCTGTTGCAGCATAAGGGGGAAAATGACATGTCTTAAATCTGCAGCTTGATGGCATCTGACTGTTTTGGTCTGTTGTGGTAGTATGGCTAATTCAAGTGTCCTTTTTTGCTCATTTGACAAGTTTAATTATGATTAAATTACTAATATTGTTCTAGTTTATGCTTAATTGTAGAGTATTTGAGGAGACAACAGCAAAGCTTTCTTTTCATCAGTCACTCATGCTTTAGCTTGTTCTTTATGTTACCAGAAATACTTTTAGTCTAACAACTTCTGAAAAGATGATTGCAAAAAGAAACAAAATTGTAACTCAAAATCTTGTAAAAGTTACATCACAGTTCTTGGTGAAAAGTTTTAAAGCTCCCCTAAGGAGTGTTTGTCAGTTTGGCTGTAATACTTTTGTTCTGTTTCAACAACTCTGCAAGTTTTTTTAATAACCTAAGTTTCATGGGATTTAAAAAAAAATCCTTTGGTTATTTTAAACTAGGTTGAAAAGCATGACATGAGTGATACTGAAACTCAGTAGATTATCTTATAATGCAAAAGATGTGTCTGCATGCTAGATGACAACTGTTTATGCAAGTAGCCAGTACTGATGAAGGGAAGATACTGCTTGTAGAGCAGATGAGAAAAAAACGGTAGGGAGCCTATTACTCAGGCTAGACATGGTCCCTTGAGAAGGGTCTTGTAACTGTCACAGATTTATGAAAACATCTGCTTAATGTTCCATAGTGAAAGAGGAAACGAAACTCTTTGACGTACTCAGAAAGAAACAGAGAACAAACCAGAAAACAGTATTATTGTAGTCTTATATTAAAACAGAATTCATACATTGCAAGTCTCTTCTGTAATCACAGGTAAGATCCATATGAGAGTGACAATGCTAATTAAAGCATAGAGTCTTTGGGTTTTTTTTAAACTTGGTACAAGGATTACTTTAAACCAGTATGTCTTCCTAAATGAGAACTTAAAGGGCAAAGAACTGTGACAGAGATTTCTAAATGCATGTGCAGCATGGAGAGGCAACTATGAAACCGTTAAAGACCTGTAAGAGCAAGGAAGGGCTACTGAAACTAACAGATAGCAAACTTTTAAAGTAACTAACTGTTCACGCAGTGAAGTGTGAAACACAATCCTAGCCAGTGTTGTGATGTCTGGAAGCTCACATAGATCTGAAGAGGAATTACATAAATTTGCAAAGGAGGAGTCCAACATGTGCTGTAAAATGCATATGCTGGTTCAGGCGATCTTTAAACTCCAACCTGCCTGTTGCTGAGGATACACTCCCATAGTACAGTCATGTACTCTTGGATTCTTAGGTGTCTGATGGTGTTAGAGAGTAGACCCTGGGCTGAATGACCTCTGGTCTTACCCCATTACAGAGCCTTTAAGCTTTATGTCTCTACAACACCTCAAAGGCTCCAGTTTTTATTCCCTCATTGAACTCTTAAGGTAAGACATGTATATCTCTTAGTTTGAAAATAAGATGGTTTCAGGTTGCCAGCTGTGAGTGAGCCTAGCTCATGTGAATTCTCAAACCATGCCCAAGAATTTTAGGAGTTTGCTAGTTGGCATAGGCTAAAATTGTGCCAGACACCGCTGGAACAATTAAGCAATGCAGCCAGTTGTGTTTCAATACCTGGAAGCATTTCCAGACACTGTGTGAACTGAAGTTGTAGCCTTAGTATTTTATTTCTATCCAGTTTGAAGTACCAAACAGAACTTTAGTTACACAGTAGAGCTTCTCCATTTGAATACTGTAGTTGATGTTCTGGCTCTTACAAAGTCTCTTTGATTTTTATGTACAAAAAAAAGTTCAGTCAGGATCTTAAGATGTCTAAATATTGCATAGAAGTGAAAATCTGAAGTGTAGAAGTGATTTGGGGTCTGTTACCAATAACTTGGTAAATTGAAAATCATTTAAAAAATTGCCTAAAGCAAGGGACCAAATGAAGAGATTCTTTGATGAAAAATGAAACAGAATTTGTAATTTTTCACTTAATAGCTGCCTTTTCTTTTTAGACGATGTCTTCGGCAGTCGTTCAAATCTATGCAGCAGATCGCAATGCTATGTGGTCAAAGAAATGCTGTGGTGTAGCTTGTCTTGTAAAGGACAATCCACAGAGGTCTTATTTTATCAGAATATTTGATATTAAGGTAAGTGTTTTTTCTCCTTCAGATTCTTTAAGCTTAGTTGTATTCATTCTCCATTTTGTATTGAATAAATGTAGGTTGTCTTAGCTACAAACTCACAGAGATTCTCGGGCAAACAGTTATGCTTTAAGCAATGCACAGTGCTTATTAATGGGCAAGTGCAACTTTCTAAGATATTGTAAATTATTTCATAGATGTCAATTGATATGAATTAAATAAATACCAGATACAATTTGCTTACAGCTCACAGACCTCTCCTCTACGGGTCTGATTCGTCAAACTAGTAAAAATTAGTGTAGCGTCACTGTGGGTAGCTGTAAAAATTCTAGTGGCTGTTACTATTAACAAAATAGATGCTGCCTGTATAAGTGGAAACAATCTTTTTGACTGGTGTGTTGGGGCATGTGAAAACTGCAGGACAGATATGTTATTTTTCCTTCACAAAAGACACATTTGTCCTATTACAATATTTCACTTAAGACAGTAACTAAGAGATGAGGCATTCAAGATGTGTTTTCATAACAAAAATGATACTGAGATATGATACTTGGAGAATTTGGAAAGCTTCCCATACCATTAAAGCCAGGAACCACTTGTTACCTGTTAGCATTTGGTGCTTGTAGTTTCAGATTTGTTCAGGGCTGCTAATTGGTGCTTGTGATTTAGTCACTTGACTGCTAGATTTAGTGAGAAACCACTTCCTGAAGTATTGATGCATAATGCCATTTAAATATATAAAACCACCTTAAAAAGGAGACTTTTGTTTCCTTTAACTGTTTTCAAGTCAAGCCTGAGATAATAACAAGAAACTTGAAATCTCCTTTATTGCTGTTGCTGTTATCACTGTATTCCTATCACTCATCACTGTTACTGCTCCAACTATCACTACTGAGGGACTGTAGAACTTGAGAGATGTTTTGAAAGCTATGAACAGAGCACAGTGAACTAGTGGAGTAGTCTTCCAGAGTTCTTCTGCTTGTTCCAGTCTATTTAGATTTTGATTGAGTCATCTGTTGTGTTAATAGCAAGGTAGATGCTTAGCATCATGTAACTTCCAACTCTGAAGAGATTCTACTGTCAAATAATTTAAACTCTGCAATTAGCCTCTTTTTCAAAATGTTTTTTTTTCTTCTTCTTTTCAGGATGGGAAATTATTATGGGAACAGGAGCTGTACAATAACTTTGTATATAATAGTCCTAGACGATATTTTCATACCTTTGCTGGAGATGTGAGTCTCAACATCTTTGAATGCCTAATTTTAAATTCCTTTTATTTGAACATTAGCCTCTTTTAATATAACTGATGTTTTTATTTCATTCTGTAAAGTATTTTTAAAAGTATCATATTAGCTGTGTTCCTTGAATGTTTTTAAGCTTATTTATAAAAGTACTTTTTATCTCAACTAAAAAACTTATTAATCCATAGGACAGAAGCAGTTCTTTATTTTCATCTCCCTTTAATGAAATTATTTCTAACTGCAGAATATGTTTGCAAGTATCATATATTCTTAAGGCAAAACATTTTTCTCTCCCTTCCTTTGATTTCAGGCTGCAATAATTTGTTCAAATTTGTTAGCCATGATCTTTATAAAATTGATTAGCTAACAAACATTCCTAAAACAAAGTATTTCACTAAGACTTGGTTCCAAATTTGTATTAATGATTGATCTTTTTATGATTATACCTTCAGAAGGTGTAAGAAGACATTTAAGAAAGAATTTCAACATTTTCTTAATCATGGGTGGGGGAATATTAATGTTTTTCAGACATGTCAAGTTGGTCTTAATTTTGCTAATGAAGAAGAAGCTAAAGTATTCTGCAAAACAGTAACAGATTTACTTGGACGACGACAGAGAAGATCTGGTAAATGTTCAAATTAATCTTAAATTCAGGCTTGTTAATGTTATTTTGGGGAAAGGCAGGAAGTTACTTCTATGTCTGAAGACTACAGGAAGACACTATTGCCATATTTATATTTGGAAGTAGTTGTGTTATTAAAATGTGCCTTTCTCTTGTGAAAAAAGAGTGTTTTTTTTCTGAAATAATTCGATGCTCCTTGTTGTAAGCTTCCTTGTAAATCCTAGACTCCAAAGTGTTGGTGTTTGAAAATACAGATCAGGAGGAAGTAAAAATGGTAAGCTGTCAGTGGGAAAACTAGAAATCTTTCTGTAAGCTGTTGGCATATTTGGCTGAACCATCTTTTTGCACTGTGCTGTTTAAATTCAGCCTAAGTGGGTTATAAGAAATATTTTACCCTCTGCTACGTTCATTAATTCATGTAAATTAATTTTTGTCATTGGTCCAGTTTAGTAGAGAACTACCTTATTCAAAACTAGTGATTTTGTTGAAGGCCAAGGTCAGGAGACATAATGTGTCTGTAGTGTGCATTGCAGCACAGTGTGAAGCACAGCTAGCTGCAAGATGCCTTAGGAGCACGGTCAGTGTTTTTAAAGGCAGCTCAAGCTTCCTGAAGATCTTGTCTTGGTCGTTTTCCAGGGAGCTTATAAACAACTTGCCTGCCTGACAGCCATATGTCAGTGAAGAATAAGGTGCTATAAAGCATAGACTGGAGACATGTGAGTGTGGCCAGTCTTGCTTTAAGCTGTAGCATGGCTTTCCAGGCTACAGGATGTATTTTCCTAATCCATTCTGGAACTGAATTGCAACAGCAGTGCAGTGTAAACTAATGTAAAGGGAGGAACCTCTCATTTTGGAGTGCCATCCTTGAAGGTATTCTTGGAAACCTTCATGATCTGTATGTATTTGCTCAGCATTTGTTCGGGTGCGGTGACTTGGGTGCAAAGCATTTGTTCCAGAACCATAAATGCTGGGCTTTTGTTTGCTTGGGCTAAGATTCCCTCTGCTGAGACAGTCATAGGGTTTTATTGGAGGCAGCAGGGTCACTAAGAAGTGGCATTTAATAATTTCTCATACATGTTACATGAAAGTAAATTTATGTCAGCTTGCATGTTATCAGACATATGTTGTGGTTGGAGTCAATGATCTTAAAGGTCTTTTCCAATGTAAATTATATTATGATTTTTTTGAATCTGTTTTCTCTTCCTGAAGTTTCACTAACTATTGTGTCTAAAACCTCCTGTTAAAAAGATAGAAGTGAATTCACTTCTGTCCTTCCACATGGAATTTTTCTTGACAGGACCCCATAGATTTTTCTTGTTTACTCATTGAAATTTTATCTTGGGTTGTGTGCTGAAAATTCTGTTGCAAGACGAATTTATTCCATACATTGTCTTTTGACAAACTACTCCCCGTCCTCAAATACTTAAAACTTGAAGACAGCTTCAATTTATAATTAAGAAGAAAAAAAAAAACACAAAAAACAACCCGGAAAAAAACTCAACTTCTCACAACTAACTGCAAAATAACAACTGCAAACAATCGTGAGGTTCCTAAGTCAAGCCACCAGATGGAGTTTTGTGTATCTTTGATGCAGTTCTGTGTAATTGTGCTTCTAAATAACAGGCTTTGCATTTGCATAGATCAGAGCTGATTTGCTGATGGTGTTCATTTATGTAAACATAAGTGCTTCTTTAAAATAGAGTGATCTCTGCATAGATTTTTATATACTGTAAATTATATATGAGCTGCATATTGTTTGTGTTGTATATGTAAATTCTCTGTGTATTGTAATGCATCTTAAACACAGAGGTAATAGTGTGGTAGTTTTTGTGCTGTTCTTTTAAAAGGGACTTTTACTCCCATGCCTTCCAAAATATGTTTTATTTCATAGCAATGCCACCTGACATGTTTTCAAATGAAATGAGTACCATATGTGGTGACTTAGCATATTATACCATTCAGGACTTGCTAGGATACTTTTGCAAGAGTCTTATGGAAAGCTTATGTTGTTAGAAAGTAGCAAGAACTGTGTGTTCTGTCTTACAAAACTGTATCTTCGTGCTGAGATGGGTACATGTAATATTGTCTAAAAGCTGCAAGAAGAGGCAGTGGCATTCTGCCTTTCTGCAGTGGGTCTGAAATGCAATCCACTGAGCAGACAGTTCTTGAATAAGTGCACCTGAAGTTTCAGAGAGGTGAAAGCTTTGCTCCAAACAGAGAATGTACAAAAGCTTGCAAACATACAAAATATCTAACAGAGAACAGAACAAGAGAGAAAGGCAGAAAAAGAATTATTGATGTGCTGCCTTAATGTTTTTAATATCAGGCTCGTTTTCCTCTAGCTAAATTCTGATTTTACTTTTTTTAACTCAAATTCTTAATCTTAGATTAGGAAAAAAACTACTATAAATAGTAAATTTCTCTGGCAGACTTGTTTAAATAATCTGTCTGCTTACCTCTTAAATAGTTCCCCCAGTAAGCCACGTGTACACATTTCTCTTCTATTCTCAGTAGTTGTCAGCATAGCATGTTCTCATATCAGATGTTGTTTCACATAGGTATCATTAGTTTTAATTATCTTGCTTCAGAAATGTTAATGTGTGTACACACAATGTCCTCCCCACCTGCTGAGCACTCAGACATAAGAGTGCAGCAAAGACTTGTAGAACAGTACATTGTTCTTAATTGCCTTTCTGTAGTTAGGAGGCTTCTTGGTTCATTTTTGAGGATCACTTATAGGTCTCTCTGAAGATGCTTTTTTTCCTGCACGAGCCTTTAGCCCCTGATGTCCTTTCTAATGCACTTCATGAGCTTCAATCTGGATACTTACTATGTAGAGGTTTGGTTTGATTGGGGTTTTTTTAGTGTTTGATCACAGCTTTTGGTTTTGCTCCCTAGGAGATAAGGGCATCTCTGAAGTTCTCAGCTTCCGTTGGATTCAAGTCTTGACAGAGGTCATTCTTGTTTCCAGGAATGCTTCTGAAGTGACTTGTGTTTCTTGGATCTGGGCAGCTGGTGAAGTTGATCTAGGGTAGAGTGTCCCTGCCTGTGGCAGGGGGTTTGGAATTAGATGATCATTATGGTGCTTTCCAACCCTGACTGGTTCTGTGATCCTATATTTTGGATCGTTAGGCATGTGCATCTTCAAAAAAAGGGAGAAATGTATCATTCTCCAGTAAGGTGATCCACGTTTCAGTTCCTATTTTCTACTCAGCAGCAGGAAACACAGGAAACAAGGTCTAGTATCTTCGGGCAAAAATTAATGTTTTATGTACCCAGCAAAAATTACAGGAAGTGTTTAAAATGTCTTGCTTTGTTTTACACTGTCTTATCGCTTGAACTCTTTATTCTAGTGAGAATTGTAATGGATTCCCATGTTTGGCACAAGGCCACTTAACACTTCCTATGAATGAATACCTCTTGATTTTGCCAGCTTCCCATCCTGTGCCAAATGACTTGCAATCAGGCGTGAATTCTCCTTTGCCATCTCTGAGTTGTAGTTGTTGGATAAAAGTCTAATTATGTTCCAAAAGTTGAAATTGGAAGGGCATTTTGTGATGGTTTTGTTTTGTGGGATTTTTTAATTTGTTTTGTTTTGTTTTGCTTGGTTTTGTTTGTTTGGTTTGTGGTTTGTTTTTTCAATGCAACTAAGTTTTCTAGGAAGAGAAAGTACAGTAGTTTGGCACACAAAAAAAAGATACCTTGTGCTGTGGCACCCTTGCAGAGGTTTTCCATGTCTGTACCTAGAACTACTCATGTGTGATCTAAGAGACAACTGCCCCTTAGTATTTTTTAAAATGTTCTAGGACAAGGTTAATGCCATCTCTGGATGCACCTTATCCTTACCTTTATGGTTGTCTGGAAAAGTATAATAGTTTAACAGTTTTTCTGGGACTTATTAAAATGGGAAATGTCATAGAATCATAGAATCATCCAGATTGGAAGAGACCTCCAAGAGCATCCAGTCCAACCTAGCACCCAGCCCTAGCCAGTCAACTGGACCATGGCACTAAGTGCCTCATCCAGGCTTTGCTTGAACACCTCCAGGGACGGTGCCTCCACCACCTCCCTGGGCAGCCCATTCCAATGCCAATCACTCTCTCTGCCAACAACTTCCTCCTAACATCCAGCCTAGACCTACCCTGGCACAACTTGAGACTGTGTCCCCTTGTTCTATTGCTGGTTGCCTGGGAGAAGAGGCCACCCCCCACCTGGCTACAACCTCCCTTCAGGTAGCTGTAGACAGTAACAAGATCACCCCTGAGCCTCCTCTTCTCCAGGTTGCACACCCCCAGCTCCCTCAGCCTCTCCTCATAGGGTTTGTGTTCCAGGCCCTTCACCAGCTTTGTTGCCCTTCTCTGGGCATGCTCCAGCACCTCAACATCTTTCTTGAATTGAGGAGCCCAGAACTGGACACAGCACTCAAGGTGTGGCCTGACCAGTGCTGAGTACAGGGGAAGAATAACCTCCCTTGTCCTACTGGCCACACATTCTTGAGACAAAAATCACTGAAGTCCCCATTAGATTTCAGATACTCCAGTTCTGAAAAGAAGGGGTGGTAAACATTCCTCACAGAGCTGTGTACTGAGGGTTTGGAAGGATAGGTCAGGGTAGGTAAAAGTTATTTGTAATGGGTAGGAGTTAATAGTGAGTGAGGGAAATCTCCTTTAAAGGAGCATTTACTATTGCAATCTGAGACTACTGAGGTGTGAAATGTTTACAACTACATTTTAAATCATCAAACCAAATTCTTCCCAGTCCATGAAACAGTTCAGTGTTGTGAATAGAATATCTGAATGGAGTATCAGATTAGTACCAAGGGGATTCTAGTTCTGTTTGTTTAGTTGCCTGTTGGATAACATAGGTGTTGTCCTGTTTTCTTTGCGTAAACCTGAAAATGATATATTTTTAGATCCTATGAGAGAGGAATACTTTATAAAAGTATGAATTATTTTAAATAAAAATGAAGGAACAGTCTCACTCAGTGGAAATTGGGAGCCATAACACTTCAAAATCTTGCTTTGGTAGGTTGTACAAAAACAACTAATTTTTAGTATTTTACCTTACTTTACAATCAACATGTCTGAAACCAACTCGGTTGCTATTTTCACATGCTCCTACTCAGTTTGCTCACTTGAAATCACTGCTTATTGTCTAAGACAGAGGTTTTATTACTGCACTGAAATGCTTTGTTTCAACTGCACAGCAGTTAGGCTTTAAGATTATTAACAGATCGAGTTCAAGGTCATTGAAAGCTTCACTAGAAAGTAAAATCTAGAATTACTTTTTTTCTTGTGATGCACATGAATAAATTGCTCTTTTTCTTTTTCACCAGAAAAAAGACGAGACCCACCAAATGGTAAGTGTCTTGCTTGAATCAATACCTTTTTACTTATTCCCCCTGCTGTCACTTAGTGTTTATGTAGAGCTTTGTTTCAGACTTGTATGTCACCAAATTGGGCAATCCTTAACTAATTCTGAATTACGGGAACTACTGAGATCTTTTATATCCAAATAAAGCCTCTCACAGGTTTAATACTTCTCAAATAAAGGAGTGTAAAGTTTTGAGGAAGTTCAGGCAATCATCAGTTTAGGCCTGTGACCTTCAAGCTTTAACGTTTGTTTCTGCTCACTTAGAGGGCATCCCTGATAGCAATGTCTGCAGAGTAGATGGGCAAAGCAGTTACAACTGCAGTGTCACCTACCACAAAAAAAATAGCCATTGTCTCTACTGTAAATGTCAACAGTACCACAATGTGTTTGTCTAGCTTGCTACCTGTATTTTGAAAAAGACTTAAGGAAACTAGATCCAGATGAACTTTTATTATTTAAAATACTCTCTGTAAGACCTCAGACAACAACATTTTTTGAGAAAAATATTGCACACTAAAATAGCATTCATGGATCCTGTGCCTTTATCTTGAATGTTCCATGGAATGCATAGGTTTACATCCAACGTTTCAGTTGTATAATCAGTGGTCACAGCTTGGAGCATCTGCTTTTTCAGTAAACCATTTCACTGGGAGGCTGTGTATATTCTTCCTGAAGTGTCTTAATTTTCTGATTCTAATTGTGTAATGCTTGGCTTCTCT
Source organism: Pogoniulus pusillus (assembly GCF_015220805.1). Taxonomy (NCBI): domain Eukaryota; kingdom Metazoa; phylum Chordata; class Aves; order Piciformes; family Lybiidae; genus Pogoniulus; species Pogoniulus pusillus. Next base: position 3,800,640 of record NC_087267.1, read on the forward strand.
GCTTGCAGAGAGTTAGGAGTGTTTATGCCCTCTGTAGTCACAGGTGAGACATGCTCAGGACATGGGTTGTAGCCTTTGCATTTCAGCATTTGCAGTTGAGACTAGAGCAGATATATACTGTCAGCATGTAATTAGGAGAAAGCTGTTGTAGTATCAAGTGGCTTTTGTCTTACTCTTCATATACAGTGAAATTCTGTTTGGAAAAAAATAAAAGGAGTGCCTGCCTTTTTTATACTGAGTATAAATGTGTAATTAATTACCTTTAAAACCAAAAAAAACCCCGTCACATTTCTGTACTCACATGATCTCCATGCTTGAAATACTATGGAGAATTTTCTTTTAGTGGAGCTTGTTTGTTTGGATTTTCTGCATACGTTGAAACTGTGTGGAAAAACACTTTGTCTTGTCATGTGACGTTTTCAGTGGTAGAATTGCAGGATTAAAATCAAATTGGCATTAGGAGTTATGTAAAATGTATTAGTCTGTAATTTCCTGGGATTTATGTTCTACGCATTTGACTCTTAATGCAAATAAAGAAGAGTTGCTGTAGCTGAACTGACCTCTTGGTGAAGTTCTGGGTGAAACAAGGATTTATCAGAGAATTCAATTTTGAGAGAGCTACATAGCAGGGTTTTATTTCAACTGTTAACAGTTTACGTTTGTTGTAGGGGTGTCTGTAGCCTGGAACAGATGCCTAGAAAGGTTCTAAAATAACATTCTGCAGAATTACAGTTTCAAAATGTTCTGTGTTACATTTTCTGAAGATGTCACAGATCTTGATAACAGTGGATGCTTAAGGCCATTGTACTGCCAGGTACTTCCTAGCGATGAGCTCTATATGCCTTTCTCATCTTCATTTATTGAGCTAGCTGCACCTGATGGAGAGGGTGCATGTCTTATGATGGGAAAAATTTTACTGGATATTAATATGGCAGTTCTAGAAGAGTACAATTCTTCCCAAGGTTCTTTTATCTCTCGTGGACATCTAAGTTCTAAACCTGACGGTAAGAAAGATTTTTGTCTTTAAGAGTTTGCTGTGAACTCTAGTACAGATATTGTTAGTATCAAGGCATCAGCCTATCAGTCTTTTGTTTAAGCTCACTTGAAATTTGCAAGTGGCTCATGCTTTACATAGTTAAGATCATGTATGATTACTTCAGGATTTTATATGCAAAAGAGGTGCATTTTTTTCAATGACTGTTGGGAATTTTGAGAAGAATATCACAAACTTCATAGATTGCAAAGGTACAGGTTTCTAGCTGTTGAAACTACAAATAATCAGTGTCATAGATGAAAATTGGCTATAACAGAGAAAAACATAATTGGTGAGTAAAGTGAAAATGAACTATTACAGCGGTTTTGATGTTGTATTTCATGAAATGAAAACTGCAATTTTCAATGAATCCCAAAGATTTTACTTAACTCCACATCATAATCTTTGGGTTGGTAATATTTGAAGACTATTGAATTTAATCCTAATTTTAAGTAGAACCTTAATAATGCAAATTGTTTCACATAATCCTATGTGGTCAGTTTGTGCTCAAAGGACAGCTGTCCAGATCATAACATTTCTAGATCAAAACATTTCAGCAGAAAATGCTTCAGAAAGTAATCTTTCTGCAGTTTCGATACAGTCTTAAATCTTGTCCTTTAGGACTCCTGCAGGACTTCAGCATTTGTCATGTGTTTTCAGATGTAGTTTCATTTAGTCCAGTGTGTTTCTGTTTTTGTTTCTTGTTTCTTGTTCCTTGTTCTGGCCAGTACTCAGTGCTTCCCACTGACTTGTAAGCAAGAAATGTCAGCTGTGTCATCCAGTGTCTTTTCTGCTCCTTCCTGCTTTGGAGTTTTGATTGTGAACCCAAGGCTTGTTGGTCCTTAGAGAACTTCGAATTATCCATACAAAATGCAATTATGAAAAAATACTGTCCAAAAATGTTCCAATTTATCAAAGCCTTAAGCAGACTTTTTTGTCATCTGCCCAGTAAGGCTGCATGTGTGAGTCTTATTTTGTTTGCTGACTGCTGGGTAGTTAACTCGCAGGCAAATGAAGGATGTTTTCAAACTACTTCTGGCTAAATGGGTTTTAAATTTCCTCCTCAGTTTCATTCTCCCAAAACTGAAAATACCTTTAATGCAGGTTTTTCACATGTACATGTGTACATACGTTCCTATATGAGTGTTTCATGTATGCACATACATATATTTTTGACTCTTGGTGTTTAAATACTACTATCGCTTATGTCAAGAGTATCGTTCTGTCAGAGCTGAAAACCTGCATGGAATACATGCTAGGTATGCTTATTTCCTATATTCCACAAGTAACTTACCAGTAAAATGCTAAAATTGGCAGGAGTATTATTCAGATGCTTTTTCAGTCACTGCAGAAATAACTCAAAATTGTTTATAATAAAGAAAAGAGTCTGAGAATATTATTCATAATTTTAGTGTTTAACTTGTTTTTCTTGTGCTATTCTTACTGTGACTACTCTTCAAGCTCTATTTCTTACCTGGGACTTCAGTTACTTTGCAAATCTGTCAAAGAGTGAGACATTAGAAATCCTGATTAGTTCTCATAGATGTTGCCCTGTGTTTGAAGACAACAGTTTGTCTAGAGCAGTGTTGTAAAGTTCCTGTGATCTTCAGTTTCTTTGTGTGACAGCAGAAACCATTCTTGCTTGGCACTTAGGAAACTGATTGTAAAGGAGATTGAACTCACTGTGCTGCCAAGGTAGTGGGTGCTGAGCATTGATGTTCATGGCACTTATTCTTTGATCTTGTCTATGACCTTGATATGTCCCATTCCATGTGTTCTGTGTGCATGAAAACTCTTTAATGTAAAAGTACTTTGCCATATTTGTAAAACACAAATTCTACTTTCTTCACCTTCACAGGCCCAAGTCTGCCAATGGCAACTGTTGATATCAAAAACCCAGAAATTACAACTAACAGATTTTATACTCCACAAGTCAACAATATTTCATATACCAAAGAAAAGAAGAAAGGAAAAACTAAAAAGAGAAGATTGACAAAGGCAGATATTGGAACACCATCTAATTTCCAGTAAGGTCTTTCTGGAGTTTGGGGTATGGTGGGTGGAATTTCTCATTTGTTTATTCTTTTGTACAGGTTTGGTTTTTGTTTGTTTGTTTTAATGTCAAGTAGACCTGAAGTTGCTCAAGACTTCAGTTGTGTGTAAGCTGAACTGCAGTGAATGCTATCTGGAATGCTGTAAGGTCTACAGCTAGCTTATACACAAGTGAGGAGTTCAGTGCAGCTGTAAACAGATGTAACTTGCTATCCTAAAACAGCTTAGAAATTCATTTAGCTGCATAAAAATGCCTTATTGAAATAGTCAGCTCAGTCCAGATTCATATTCAGGCTCAGTAGTCACCTCTTTTAACATGATTTCTCTTACAGCTATAGCTGCTAAGTTGTGCTTTGTCAGGCACATCCTCTCTTGTCTTAACAGCAGAAATGACATAGCCGTATTTTTATCTCTGCCCTTCAGTCTGCAAACTTAACTTACTCTGATATGTGAGCTAATACCTGTAACTTGTGATGAAGGTACAGCATGCATGTATAGACCCTTAGGAATGAGTTGGAGGTTTTCTAATGTCATTTTATGTATCTTCAGACTTTTAGGAGAGGTGAGATGTATCATTTTAAGCTTCACTTTCATGGTCACTCTACTGAATTAACTGCTGTCTTTGTGAACTATAATTTGGTGTTTTAGCCATCTGCTTTGTAAAACAAGTGTACTTTGTTTAAAATATCTATCAACCTTTGACCTAGAAAAGCTGAGAATAAGATGATAAATTATTTATGCAGTTCAAACTAAAGATAAATTCTCATATCATTAAATATGACATGAAATTGTAAATGGCAAATCCTTGCAAAAGGATACTAAAAGTCTTATTTGGCTTAAGGTCTAGTTAAGTTTCATGTAGAGTGCAGCTATGTGTCATCTTATTATGTAAGACACTTTGATTGCTGGCTTTGTACAAATGTATAGGAACTGGTGTTTTATAATGTTGAGCAAATATGCTAGGATAACTGTATGTTATCTGTTCTGTGAAACTGATGAACACTGACACTGTCACTGGTCATGCCAGACTGCTTGCAATCAGTAGATAATTCTCTTTAATGCTTTCTGTTAGACAGATGTGGGCTGTCAGTGTTCTGAGGGAAAAAAATCTAACTACTTAACATAAGCAATACAGCAATAAGCTATGTTAATTCTTCCAAGTAACACAGGAGTTGCAGTTACCTGATAAATATGCATTGAAAAAAACTCTTAAAATAAACATGCTACAATTGGTGTGTGTGAGAATCACAGAATGTTAGGGATTGGAAGGGACCTCCAGACACTGGGTGCAATGCCCCTGCCAAAGCAGGATCATCTAAGGTATGCCACACAGGAACATGTCCAGATTGGCTTTGAAAGTCTCCAGAGAAGGAGACTCCACAACCTCTCTGGGCAGCCTGTTCCAGCACTCCATCACCCTCACAGTGAAGTTGCTTCTCATGTCAAGGTGGAACTTCCTGTGTTTTAGCTTGTATCCATTATCCTTTGTCCTGTTACCGGGTGCCACTGAAAAGAGCCTGTCACCTTCCTCTTGACACCCATCCCTCAGGTATTTATAGACATTAATGAGATCCTCTCTCAGCCTTCTCCAGTTCTCTCAGTATTTCTTCACTTATTCAGTAAAGGATGAAAAATAAGGGAGAAATACTGTGAGTAGTACTGCATATAAACTTTCCTGTCAATACCTTGCACTAAGCTCTAAAGTGCATGCACACAGCCTCTTAAAAGGGCATCTTGAGTGACACAAATATGCAGAATTATGTTGATGAGCTTGTCAATTTCCATACACCAGTTAATACATTACAATCAGATATGAAACTATGTATTAGGAAAAGCATGTCTAATTTATGTGAGCCAGATGTAGCTTAACATCCAGAATTCTGTAAACAATAAATCATCCCATGTTTTGGTAGTGAAAGGTATTTAAATACTTGGGTAAAGCAAAGGGCTTTCTATTTTTGCCACTTTCATAGCATAATGTGATTTTAAACCAGATCTTTTACTTTCCTTCTTGTCCCTTAAGCTAAGTAATTAACTAACAGTTATATCAAGACCAAAACTAATCACTGTGTTTCAGTATTCTCATTAAAAAATATGTGTTCTTGAGGCTACTAACAGACTTAAGCAAGTGTACTAGGCCTGTTGTGATAGGCACCCTGTAAGGACACCGGAATGGTCCTTGTAATGTGACAGTCTTAGCCTAAACTGTGTTGACTCCTAAGAGTGCAACTGATAATTTTAAAACAGAGTTGGTTTTCCTGATGAGTTTTTGGACTGTCCATTGGCAAAAAGAGAGCTGAAACATCCTGGTAACATTATGGTTCTGTCTTCTATTGCCAACAATGGTTGCATCAAGTAGCTTAGTCAGGCACAAACTCTTTGGCCTTTTTAGTTGATAATGCTTCTGCAGCTGTGCACAGTCTTTCCATCACCATAGGGTGGCACAAAGCAAGTGAAGGAAATGGCTTCTCCATTTGGCTTTTTTGACACAAGACAAAAAGTTGAGAGTAAAGTAAGTTTTACTATCCCATTCTTAAATAGGACACTGAGGAGTAAGAATTGCTTCATATCTTAATGAGGCTAGAGGTAGCAGCTCGTAGTAATCTCCAGTTATCTTGATATCTTAAGTGTTAGTTAACAAGGTTCTTTTTATGGGGATTAAATGGCCTTTGCTTCTGTTTTTAGACACATTGGACATGTTGGTTGGGATCCAAACACAGGTTTTGATGTAAGTAATTTAACAAGTTATTCAAGACACTGCATGATTAAAAGCTTTTTTGGCTTTTTCATGTAAGTTGTGAAGATTGGCATTAAATAAAAAGCTGTGCATTCAAATAGTTATAAATTGTGATTTTTGTAATACAATGCACATGTTGAGATGTTGGAGTTGAGTGGAATAGAAGGGGATGCAGGGTTGAGGGGAACAGATGAAAAACTTGAGATTTTGTGTGAAGTACTTACTTCTCCTGAAGTAGTCCTTTCTGACTGAAAAGACAACCCAGAAGTAGGTATGTGGCTTTGGTATTCTGTTTAATTACATGGTTTGTGGGGGTTTCTGGGGGTTTCCAATACAAACAGTGTTTCTGAAAAGTCTTCCATTTCAAGCATCTTGAAACTAACATATCTGACTTTCAGGTGAATAACTTAGACCCAGAACTGAAAAACTTGTTTGATATGTGTGGAATTTCAGAAGCTCAGCTGAAAGATAAAGAAACCTCAAAGGTCATATATGATTTCATAGAAAAAACAGGAGGTGTGGAAGCTGTTAAAAATGAACTGCGCAGACAAGGTAGGATTCCTTTTGTTGTCAGGGCTTTTTGAAATTACTTTTAACACAAGGATTAGAGTAGAAGCTGTTGATGATAAGCCCTTTTTGTTTCTCTTCCTAGTACTTCATGTCACTGCAGTTGCAGTGGAGTTCATAATGTTTCTCTACACCATACACAATATGAAAATGTTATATTGACAACCCATTGTGTGTCCTTGTTCCCTAAAGAGTAAGAATCTTAGGTCAGTGAAGTAATTTCCAGCAACACTTAGTCTGCAATGTACAATTCTGTGCAGTAAACTCAATATAGATTTTTTTTCTCTTCAGACTGCATATGTTGTATATTTATTTATAGTCTCACTCTTATAAATAAATGAAAATCCTATAAGCCATGTTGCTGTTGTCTGACTGTTGTACATATGGTACCCATTTACCCTGGTGGCACTCAGCTGGAGACCCACAATGGTTTTATTTTTTAGTGTTTTTTGGAGGAGGTTGTCAGGCTTGCTTGTTTGTTTGTTTGGCTGAGTTTGGGGTTTTTTTAAACCTCTTTTTGTTTTCTAATTCAAAGTAAAATGTGCTAGTTTTGAGCAAACTCCTGCTGCAAGCAAATTCTCACCTAAGCCATTTCCATAACAAGTCAGTCTGAAAAATTGCACTGCCAATGTCAAACTTGTAGAAGTTTGCCTAGAATACATCCTAAGTGATGATTTAAATTACAGCACTTTAAAACTAATAAATGCATTGAGTGCAGATTCAGGGTACAATGACTTGTCACATTTATTCCTTAGGTCCTCCACGGTGGAGTGGTATGTATGTATTTGAGCTGGCGTCTAAACATATGCTTCAAAGTGTTCATGCTGCTGTGTGATTTCCTTTCTGATGAGAAACCATAGTCCACATCCGTTTGACTGCAGTGCTAAAAATCATAATCAAACTGCAAGCAAAATCAGTTAGTTTTTTTTTCCTCAGAAATGTCACTTTCATGATAAAAACTTTACTCTTCTTTAAATGTTTGCAGAGCTGTTGCTCTCAGACTGTGGTCATAAAATCAGACTGAGAGGATAGGCTTTCAGGTTTTACTTATGGCCAACTTAAAATACTTTTAAAATGGCTTTTTTTCCTGTTGGGTATTCAAGTTACAGACATTTGCATGTATGTGATTGAAACAAAAGCTGTCTTACCTTCAACATGTGTGATAATATCAACCTCTGTGCTTTCTGATAGAGGCAGATAGAACATTTTAGGGATTCTTAGCTTCATTTACATTATTTGATGCATAGGCTTGGCTGCTGTTTGAAGTGTTCTTTTCCAACTGAAACACATTTTTCTCTGTTTATTGCAAGAATTTCTGTGCTTACATGTTCACCCTGGTAGGACTGCTAAAAAAAAATTTGTTTTCCTATTTTTCCTGCCCTTTCCCTTAGTTTTGGTACTGTTGGTTGTTTTTTAGTGACAATACCATTAATAGAAGATTATCCTTTTCTTTTTTTTCTTGTTACTAGCCATATTTGGATGAACATGCATTTGTAAAATGGCTAAAACTTTCTTTGCTTGTATCATTAGTTCGGGAGAGAGGATGAGAGAGTGATGCTCCTTCCTTCTTCCCCTTTCCTCGTTTTGTTTCAGTTGAGCACAGGCAGGCCTTATAAGAACCCCTTAAGTCTCTTTCCACAGACTGGATATGGCATATCTTTCTAAATTTGATACAAGTAAATGCCTTCCCCCCAAGAAAACATGAAACTTGCCTTTAAAGTCTGCAGGCAGGACAGACTCCGGAGCACGTAACCTTGTTGCATGCCTTTGCCGTGGGATTAAGACGAACTGCCTGTAGAGCCTGCCGAGCGAATTACGTTAGGAAATGCTGCCCTCCAGTGGACGCAAGGGAAAGTACAAGCGTGGCAGCCAAAAAGTAGCGGGACTGTCTTAGAATCGAGAATATTGACAGTATGATTCCTTGGAGATGTATAATGTCTCAGAGGAGATTCTCCTTATGGTGTTCTTTTCTTATGGATGGAAACATGCAGAGCAGTTTGTAGAACTTCAGAACATAACACATCATTCTAGGAGGGATGAATTTCTCTAAGATGAGCAGGGAAGGAGGCACTGAGGCACAATAGTCTCCTACGTCCTCAAAAGCTCCCTTTTGGGAATGTCCCCTCTATGTTCTAGTGCAGACAGCCTGCTTTCTCAGCATGCAACAGGTAATAGAAAAGGCAAATAAAGCAGTATCTTCTTGAATATAATACCCTTTTTTGTTACCAAAGCATGTGAAATCAAATGTGAGTTTTCATAGTTGTGTGATGGCACTTAGATTATCAACTAATTATGTGCAGCAGCCACACAGTCTAAAGTGCTATAAGTTAAATGCTTAATGGTAGAGGAAATGAAATAAATGAAATGGTGCTGTTTAAAATTTCATTAGCAGAGCAAGTACATTTTAAGGCCATTTCCTGTGTGTTGAGGCAGTCCTGAAGCTGTTTTCCTTTTTGCAGTTCCTGACACAAAGATGTTATTGGAACTAATTTTCAGTATCAAGGATGAAGAGTCAGTTACACTACCTTGCAATGAATTAGTAGCTTTTTCATTACCAGAAGATGTTACTCCAGAAACAATTGCCTCCATAAATTATCTAATGAAATAATAGATGCATTACAAAGTAGAAATTCTGTATTTCACATTAAGTTTGTTTTCCAAACCTTTTTTCTTTTGCCTTCTAGAAATTTAAAAAAAAATCTAGAGGAGCCTTGAATTTTTTTCTACATTTTGTCATGAGAAATAGAAACACTGATTTAAGATATACTTGGTTTATGCAGAAAACTACTGCTGCAGGACCAAACCATAACTAATGACCAAGCATGTTTTGTGACTTCATGTAGTCTTTTTGTATATTGCACTTGCTTCCAACAATGTTAATTCTTCTATAAAACAGACAACAGGGCTCCGTTCAGCTTTTGTGTCCATCATGTAAGCACATTTGATATTCTTCTAGATTCAACTTAATGCAAAATGGTAAAATTTGCAGTGGCACAGAGATGCTTGCAAAAGACGAGACAAAGCTTTCTTCTTTCCTTTTTTCCGCTGTCTCTGAAAGACTTTTCTTGAGTAGCATGTAACTGTAAATTGTTTTGTTTCATTTCAGCTCCACCTCCACCACCACCGTGTAGAGGAGGACCCCCTCCACCTCCACCACCACCTCCCCATAGTTCAGGCCCTCCCCCTCCCCCTGCTAGGGGCCGAGGGGCCCCACCTCCACCTCCTTCAAGAGCTCCCACAGCAGCACCTCCGCCCCCACCTCCGTCTAGACCTGGTGCAGCAGTGCCCCCACCTCCTCCAAACAGGATGTATCCTCCACCACCACCAGTGCATTCATCATCTGCACCATCTGGCCCTCCCCCACCTCCTCCCCCACCAGCAAGTGGGTCATCTGTTCCTCCACCACCACCTCCTCCTCCACCCCCTCCTGGTCCTCCTCCACCACCAGGCCTTCCTTCAGAGGTTGATCACCAGCTTCCAGTTCCTGCAGGAAACAAAGCAGCACTCTTGGATCAAATCAGAGAAGGAGCTCAGTTAAAGAAAGTAGAACAGAACAATCGACCAGTGTCTTGCTCAGGAAGAGATGCACTGTTGGACCAGATACGACAGGGTATACAGCTGAAATCAGTGAGTAAATGCTGTTTCTCCTCTGTGCAGTATTTTAGTGTGGACAGTAAGTTGCAGCTCTAGTAGGCTGGATCATAACTTTTAGCGTCATTGAAGTGATGCTATAAATAGTGATACTGAAAAAATGCTTAGAAAAGACATTTTCTGTAGGTGAGTGGTGCCAGAAATGATCCTTGTTTCAAACTCATTTCTCACTTTCCATAATCCTGTATAAATCCCGCAATGACGACACCATAGTATTGTGGCTCTAAAGAACTTCTACAAGACCTGCAAAGGATTGCTGATCTCCTGAATACTTGAGTAAAATTGTCTGAACTGCAGGACATGTCTTCAACAGTAATGGTAGTGGAAGGCCAGCGATAGATATTGGGCAGATAGTATCTACTTGCTATTACAGGTCCAGATACGCAGTATCAAAATCTGTTACTTCCAGAAGGGAGTATCAAACCCAATACAGACCTGGCTAACAAACCCAAATGAGAAAAAATATCTTCTAAAATATATGCCAAGGATAAAATCAGTAATGATTGTGCAGGCACACAAACCATGCCTGCACAACAAGGAGCTTTCCTTTAACTGAGCGCTCACTTCATGATAGAGCCGTGAAATAATACAGTGCTCAAGGTGAAATAACAGTTGTGTAACACGACAAGAGAAAATGTTGGCTTTATCATAGGGAAAAAAGTTTTACCTCCCTTTTGGCTGAGAAGAAACTCATCAAACTTTCTTAAAAGATTGTCTTGAAATATACAGGTTCTGTTTTGTTAATTGCCTCTTTCTAATGTTTCCTTTTTCTAAGGTATCTGATGGTCAGGAGAGTGCACCGCCAACACCTGCACCCACCTCAGGAATTGTGGGTGCATTAATGGAAGTTATGCAGAAAAGGAGCAAAGCCATTCATTCTTCAGGTAAGTCTCATAGTGTCAGGTTTTCAAGAGTTAATGCTATTCAACATAAAATATTGTCAAAAAACCCAACAGATATCATCATATAGTCCAATACACAATGCTGTAGGAAGGCCTCTGCTGATGGTTTGAATGGTTACTTTATGCTACTTTGAATTACTGGTGTATAGTAGTTTCCATTAATACTGAATTAAAAATTCCTGATCAAGGTTGATATTTTTATAGTTTGTTTCTTTTTTTAATGGCTGATGTGGCAGTTTGGGTGTTACCCACCCCATCCCCCATGAAATCACCCAGACTAGACTCAGCTGCATGGAAATTAAGGGATGAAGCTTTGTATTTACAGCTTAGCACAATATGTAAGCAGGTATTTACAATATATACAGCTATATATACAGAAATATGTAGTTAAATATAAGTTATATAAATATATAACTTATAAATATATAAGTTAAAAATAATACAGAAACACAACACCTCTCCCAGAAACCAGTGTCCCCAGGAGGGGCTCCCAACCATCCTTCCAGCCCTTATCTGAGAGTTTGCCTTACACACATGGTGAGTTTGGAGAATCAGCCAGGTGGGTTAGAAAGCAGAAGGGATAGTTACACAGAAAGCAGGCCAGGGAGAAAAGTACAAGCACCAGTGGTGACAGAGAGATCCACTGTGTTATCTATGTTTTGTGTTCTTGTTTTTATACATTTCAGCAAGCCTGTGGTTGAAGTAGACATCACCATTGTTTCCTTTTCACAGCCTGTAATCTAATTTCTCTCACTAAAATATTCCAGCTAGCCTCTAACTAGCACAGTTGATTACTTTTATCCACTCGTTGCCTGATGAAATAAGTCATCAAAATGTTTTGGAGGGAAGATTTTTCATGCTTTCTCTTTCTGGAAGCCAAAGCTCTGGAAAAGATTCACGCTCTTTAAGCTGTGGATTCCAGTGTGCTTTGGATGCCATCTGCTGGATAATAATCAGATAACAAGTGTTACGTGACTAGTCCCATACTAGTACTGAAGCAACTTTCCCCTCTTCAGTGCTTAGAAGAGGATTTGCATTTCAAATACCAGCTTGTAATAAGTGCAGCTCAGTACCTGCAGTGCAGCTGTTTGGTTACCATCTCTTCTGTTTGGACTTTGACCTATTTTTCTTCCAGAGCTTGCCTTGGTACCAAAGCTGCATTTGCATTCAGCAGACCATTTGACTAAGGGCAGTGTAGTTTGTTGATGTGTTACCCTACATAGTAATCTGGTTCTGGTACTTCACATAAACACCAGAATGATGCTAAATACAGCATTCTCCTAAGGAAGGGAATGCTCTTGCTTAAAAAGTAAGCAGTTTAATTTGAATTGGCTACAATTTTAATATAATAGTACATAGCAAAATAATGTAAGGCTTAATAAAGTAAACAACAAGCATATCTGTGTGCATTGCACAGCTTAGAATATTCCAATAGCCATAACGGTCTTCAGGTCACAATATTTTTTTTATCTGCTTGTACAGTAGTGATATCATTATGTAGTAAACCTGGTGAGGCAGTTCCTACATTTCAGAAATTAATCTGTCCTTGAAGCTTAAATTGGAAACAAGTTGGCTCCTTTCACGTTCTCTAAGAAAGAGGAAAAAGTAATATGTTAAATCATAGAATCATAGAATGGTCTGGGTTGGAAAGGACCTCCAAGGTCATCTAATCCAACCCCCTCTGCAGTAAGCAAGGAGCATCCTCAATTAGATCAGGTTGTCCAGATCCCTTTAAAGCCTCACTTTGAATATCTCCAGGGATGGGGCACCAGCCACCTCCCAGGGCAAGCTGTTCCAGTGTTCCATCACCCTCATAGTAAAGAACCTGTTCCTAACATCCAAATGAGAAGTTTTGATTCTTCTTCTCATATCAGAAAACAAGATATATTTTTCAGGTGTTGGGAAACAAGTAAGATTTAACTTTCAGCCAGTATCTATCTGTACTGAATGTTGTGTCTAGAACTCTTTAAAATAGAGCATTACCAAATGTACTGTTGTGACCTCCTTGAACTCCTTGGGTGTCAAGAGGGAGGGGACAAACCCTTCTCAGAAGTGCCCGGTGATAGGACAAGGGGTAATGGGTATAAACTACAGCACGGTAAGTTCCACCTCAACATGAGGAAGAACTTCTTTACTGTAAGGGTCACAGAGCACTGGAACAGGCTTGCCAGAGAGGTTGTGGAGTCGTCTTCTTCTTTGGAGACTTTCAAGATGTTCTTGGATGCCTTCTTGTGTGACCTGAGCTGGATTCTATAGTCTTGGTCTGGCAGGAGTTGGGACTGGATGATCTGTGGAGGTCCCTTCCAGCCCCTAACATCCTGTGATCCTGTGAACTGACCTGCTTTCAGAAATCTGTGGGGAGGAATCAATACTTTTGTCCTGTTCATTTGGTATATGCAGGCAACTTGCTCTTTTTGTTTTCCAGATGAAGATGAGGATGAAGACGATGAAGAAGACTTTGAGGATGATGACGAATGGGATGATTGATCATATATTATTATATATATTTTTTAAGGTGAATGATATACTAAACACTACTTTCTGTCTATGGATTCTGTAAAATTATCATGTAAATGTTCTACCAATTTGCTGTATATTTTTGTTGCCTTTTGCTTTTTTATTAATCTGTGCAATACCTCATTTAATCTGTAAAGGTTTGTCATAATCCTCTGCAAAGCTACTCCCTATTAATGTGTGCAAGTTTACACCTGGATGATCATGTACATGTGAATACTTTCTATTCCATCAGTAAGGGAGTTTAAATGTAATATGTGAGACTGACATAAACCTTAATGTAATTTAGTTATAATGCAAGAAGGAAAACACTATTTTCATACCCTACTTTTTCTGTATCTAAAATTTCTTATTAAAACCTAGTATAGCACTATGTCCTTTAAGTGATGCAGCTCTTAGTTTATTTAGCCCCTTCATTTCAAATGCAATGCTACATGAACGTTAAGGCTGGTTTATTACTGTTGCATGGTTTCAGGTACATCACAACATTGCAGTTCAAATCTTAGTTACGTAAAGCAAAATCACCACAGAACTCGTGCTAATTGTGAAGATTACCTTGCCCTAACTATAGCAATGTTGACTGCTACTGAACAGCAGTAGTAATCTTTGGATTAGGGAGCTCTATCTGAAGTTAAACCAGGGTGGGTTTATGTTGTAATAGTGGTAAAGCAGACAAGTTCAGTCTTTGTTTTTGTTTTTTCCTTCCCAGCTTTTACTTTCGGAATGAAGAAGTGTAAATTACCGGGGGCTGTACTGGAGGCTGGCAGTTGCTACAGTTTGATTTATTTTTTTAAATCAAGTTTATGTGGTTTTCAGGCTGAAGGGCTGCATTTAATGCTTGCTTCAATAATGTTTAACTACTTTTAAAAATGTGTAGGATATTGGTGTACTAATAAAGTAAAACATAAGTGGTATTCCTTTGCAGTCTTTGCGTTATGGTACACGACAAATGCCGAAACACCGATCCTACATCCATAAAGTTGGAAAACCATCAACTCAGAATGTACACTCTGAATAAGCAGTGAATGTTATGGCAATATTCTGTCTCCGTATGTTGGCTTTAAGACCAAGGGTTGTGCTGGAGATTAAGAATCTGATTCACAAGAATAGTGTTTGAGTAAGTGTACAGCAGATGGGATTCTCATTTCACAGCTCGCACATTTATGTAAGTTGTACTCTGTAGTGCAGTCAGCATTGGCATATCTGCCTGTTACAACATACTCATCTATGCTATGTGGGTATTTAATATCTGCAGCATTATT